>NW_026526732.1:51383500-52583500 GCF_024362965.1 Panthera pardus | reverse complement strand
AAATGAGGTAAGACTCCTTTAGGAAAAAAAATCTATTTGAGTTAAAATGTCATTGCTTTTCCTGATACTTGTAATGCAAGTCTATAGCCTCATTCCGGGGAAGATGATGAGTTTTAATGTTTTTCAATGAATGATGCAGTGTGGGAACCAAGGGATAAGGAGGACAATGACGTTCACACATGATGACTGCCGCTTGCTTTTCCTGAGCACCCAAGCTGCCAGCTGCTTCTCCCCAGGAGCATATCTCTGTTTTCTAGGTCCAGGACAGTGTTTCCAGACGTGTGGTCCAGTCCCCCACCTCCCAGCAGGGAAGATGAGGAAATGAAAGCTATACAGTTATAGCAGGTAGGTGGTGAAAGAGAAAGGCAAGAGGAGGAGAGGAAAGGGAGGAGGGTGGGGTCTTGTGGAGCCTGGACTAATGCTGATATTCTCAGGAACCACAGCTTGTCACCCAGATCACCGACCTCTAGACATGATGGTAAGCATGTCCCTGGGCGGAACAGGAACTATATGTGCAGTGAAATTTTGCCATACATGCAAGTAGGGTCTGAAAACTCCAGCTGTCCAAATGCTGGGTCCATGGAAAACTTTTTTTCGGTCTGTATTGTCACATAAAGCCCAGAAATAGAGTGAAACTTCATACAACTGAGTGTACAAGGAACTCAAAGTCCTCAATAACTGTAGCATCCCTTCCCAAGGTCCCAACCCAGGCCCTGCCTAACTGTTGTCCTCCCCCCGGGAAAAGCATTAGATTCTGCCCTTTGAGGACAGGGCTGCACAGAGAATAGGAGCCAATCACAGTGGAGCCAAATGTGAGTCTGATGCAAGTTGGCTTTACGTTGGGTGTATGGCTGGGGGACTTACTGATGTAGGGGGTGACCTGAGCAGAGTTCTGCACTTCCTGTTGGCCCCTCCTCTCCTCTCCCAGGGCCCACCCAATGACTTTGAGTCTTTCTGGTGGTGCCACTCTGGTTGTTTTCCCTGTTAGCAGCTTTCCTCCATCCAGCCGGGGCTCTTGTTTGTTTTACTTATTTATTCATTAATTCATTTGTTCACCAAACACCCGCCTATCCTTTGTCAGGTGGGTGCTAGGCACTACAGATACAAACACAAATAAACACTTTGCAGAGATATAAACACTCTCTGCCTCTTTCATGAGAGCCCTGCGGTCTTTGAGAATCAGCCATCTCTAACGGTGAAAATACAAGTATATATTGAGCACTTACTATGTACCAAAAGCTGTTCTGAACATTTGATGTGTGAGAACTTGATTAATTGTCACAACAATCCTCTGAAATAAATAATGTTACCATCCCATTGATGCAAGAGGAACTGAAGCCCAGAGAAAAGTAATTTGCTTCTAAGTAGAGGAACCAGGACATTTCAGCCCTGGATCCTGAGCTCTTAACCACCACGCTCAAACTGTAGTGTCTCTCAACAAACCTTCAGGGGAGACTGGGCTTGTGGCTGGGTGAGTGCAAGGGCTGGGATCATGAGCACATGGGAGACCCACCTGGGAATCCAAGCAATACCTGAGGGGGGTGGAGAAGAGCCAGAAGTTCACTTTCTTCTTTTTAAAAAATTTTTAAGGTTTATTTTATTTATTTTGAGAGAGAGAGAGCATGAGCAGGGGAGGGGAAGAGATAGAGGAAGAGAGCAAGGATCCCAAGCAGGCTCCACACCATCAGTGCAGAGCCTGATGTGGGTCTCGAACTCCCGAACTGTGAGATTATGACCTGAGCCGAGATCAAGAGTTAGACGCTTAACCAACTGAGCCACCCAAGTGCCCCTAATTTTTTTTTTTTTTTGACAGTACCATTTTTCGTATTACTTTTAGGCCAGTTTTTGCTATGGAATAGGGTTTATTCTTCCATTTCAGTGCTCCCTTCAAGTTCTTTTCCAAAAATAGTCTGCCCATTTAGCACTTTGAATCCCCCCTCTGTCCTGTTACTACAACACGTATCTCTGTATCCTTAAAAAATATTCTCTGTCTCAACTGGCGATATGGGCTGTAATCCCTCTGCGGGAGCCATATTTCTTTATGTCACAGAGGTGTTTTTCCTTCTTTCCCTGTTGGACAGTTTTATGTTGCCATTAAGTACAGTTTTGTGATTTTTTAATGTGGTAGGATAGCAAGGGTTGGCCTGTGGCACCCGCCCCTCCTGCCATCCTTGTTGTCCCATGCTTGACTTCATCTCCCACATAAGTGGACGCCCCAACCTGCATGTCCACACCTGTGCAAACAGCCACCTTTGGCTACCCTCAGGCCCAGGGATACAGGTGCCACTGTAGCAGTCAGTCATGGCTGATGGCCTGAGGAAGAGGCCCGCTCAGGGCCCAGAAGTGATCTCAGGGACACCGGAGTAGTCCCCAGTTAGTTGCTTGGGCTGTTCTAACAGAATACCATAGATGGAATGGCTTCAAAAACAGACATTTATTTTTCACACTTCTGAGGCTGGGAATTCCAAGATCAAGGTGCCAGGTGATTCATCTCTTATGAGGGCCCTCTTTCTGCTTTATAGATGGCCACACCTTCTTGCTGTGTCCTTACATGGTAGAGACAGAGATCATCTCCATCATGTCTCTTATAAGAGTACTGATTCCATCATAATGGCTCCCTCCCTCCAATCAATTACCTCCCAATACTGGGTACTACCATACTGGGGACTAGGCTTTCAATGTGTGAGTTTGGGTGCAGGGACTCAAACATTGAGTCCATAGCAGATAGAGAATGCTGGCTACTGGGTACCTGGTGTCTGGTCCAGAAGAAGAGGGCTCTCAGGCTCTGAGTTGGCACATCCCTCTGACTCAGTGGATTCCTGTCCACAGGGAGAAGCATAGAAGGAAGACCAGAGGTAGGCCCTCTAAAGATCAGAGACTGAGATGGGCTCCTCTTTCCCGGTCTTATGGGGTATAATCTAACCCACCATGTCCCTAGGTTCTCACTGGTTGATCTTCAAAGTAAATTGAAAGGCCAGATGTGAGGCTGTCTGACAAAGATATGGAACAGTTTCTTGGAAAGGCGCATCACAAGTAAGAACAGAGAAACTGAGGGTAGGGTCACTAATTTCTATTCTACTTTGTTGTACAAAAGAGTATCCTAAACTTGAACCTGGTCCGTCCAAGTAGTTATGAAGATATATTTGTCAAAATAGGAGGATAGAACATATATTGGGCAGTTTATTAGCTTGATTTATATCTTCTTGAAAGTTAGACCTGTGGGTACAGGCCTTCCTTTGTACTACTGCGTGGAGTTTCCGGGTGCAATGCTCAAGTACACACAGACCACATGTACAAAATACACAACCCAACTATCTTCACATCAAGAGCCTTTCTGCATTTTTACTGGCTATTTTATTTTATTTTATTTTTTAAATTTTTTTTAATGTTTATTTATTTTTGAGACAGAGAGACAGAGCATGAACGGGGGAGGGGCAGAGAGAGAGGGAGACACAGAATTGGAAGCAGGCTCCAGGCTCTGAGCCATCAGCCCAGAGCCCGATGCGGGGCTCAAACTCACGGACCGTGAGATCGTGACCTGAGCTGAAGTCGGACCCTTAACCGACTGAGCCACCCAGGCGCCCCTTTACTGGCTATTTTAAAGAACATTGTATATAGAGATCATTTCTATTTGTTGAGTGTTCTATTCCTCCCTATCCGATTTTCCATCCTTTGACTTGGAAATGCATTGTACTCTTACAGTTGTAGGAAAAGCAGTGACTTTATAAGCAATGTGTTGATGATAAAATCCTATGACTGAGTTCTGAACAGTCAGGGGAATATTAACAAGTAAATACTTTCTTCCTTAGTGGAAAACAATTTGAAAAGCATCTGCTTCCCAGCCTACAGTTAGTCACTCTTCCTTTGAGTCCAGGTAGGTGCGTATTTCACAGCATTTGCAGAAATCTGTTTCGTTCCTGTCCGCTCCATTACATTCAGAGATCCTCAAAGCAAGTACCGTACCATCTTCGTTTTTAGATTTCCAGTAGATTTTGGAGTTTCCATAATAGCTGGGCATATTATGTTGTGCTATATATTTGCTCTTCTCTGGTTCCTAGCACACAGTTCCTAAAACCCTGGGCATTTCCTGAGTAATAGGAATATCTTGCCTACTAATGACCTGACTCAAAGTGGGGCCTAGAAGGCTTCAGGATGGGGGCTGGTGGCCAGAAAAGCAACCATGTGATTAGAGAGTTGGAACTTTTAGCCTCACCCCCTAATGCCTATAGAGGGGAAAGAATCTGGAGATTGAGTTCATTCACCAACGGCCAACGATTTGATCAGTCAAGTCTAGGTAGGGAAGTCTTGATTAAAACTGAAACAATGAGGAGGAACTTCCATGTTGTAGAACACGTTGAAAGTGCTAGGAGGACGGTACGCACAGAGACGGTATGGAAGTTCTGCATCTCCACACTGCTGATACCTTGCCCTATGCCTCTCTTCCATTTGGTTTTTCCTGAATTGTATCCTTTATAATAAACCAGAAATCATTAGCAAAGTGCTTTTCCAAGTTCTCTGAGTCATTCTAGCTATCAAATCTGGGAGGGAGTAATGGGAACCCCCAAATGTGTAGCCAAGTTGGATGGGAGTGTGGGTAGCCTGGGGACTCTGGTGTTGCAAATGGCATCTGAAGTGAGGGGCAGACTTGTGGAACTGAGCCCTTAACTTGGGTCTGTGCTACTCTGGATACTCAGTGTCAGAATTTAATTGAATTGCTGGACACCCAATCGGTGTAAGAGAATTGGACGATGGTTGGTGTGAGAATATCATGTTTGTTGTTGGAGAAAAGACACCCCATATATATACCAATCATTGAGAAAAGGCATGAAGCATAAATTGACTATAACTGTACACTTTACTCCAGTTGTTAAAGATGAAGAATTCTGTCTATGGCAAGTTAACACCCCTTCTTTTGAGAGATGATAGGGTCCATGTCCCTCCCTTTTCTATGGGCAGGTTTGTAATAGCTTCGACCAATAAAGTATGGTGGAAGTGACACCATTTACCTCCAAAGCTACATCATAAAACATCATGCAGATTCCATCTGGTTCTTTCTTGGAAATCTTGCTCTGAGGATGTCCCTTCTTGGAACCTAGCTGCCACACTGTGAGAAGCCCCAGCTAACAGGGCCACACGAGGGTACCCTGGTTGACCGTCCCAGGTGAGCCTGGCTGGCAATTGCCTGCCAGGTGCCAGCCACGTGAGTGAAGAAGCCTCCAGATGTTTCCAGCCCCCAGGTGTTTGAGACACCCCAGCCATTCAACTTCCCAGCTAAAACTCCAGAATCCTGGAGAAGACACATGCTATTCCTGCTGTATCTTATCTAAATTCCTGACCCACAAAATCCGGGAGCATATTCAAAGGGCCGTTTTTTATACCACTGTATTTGGGGTAGTTTTTCGTAGCATTAGCAACTGGAACACAGTGCCACTATGTAATACGAGCTTTCTAAAACTCTTTCTTTAATCTGAGTTCTGTTTATTATAAGGGCTGTGGTATTACCACTGTATATAATATCAGACCTCAGAATTTTGTTAACTCTTAGTTATTGAAAGAACAGGTGATTTTTTTAACATAAAAAATTATGGCTTTTCAGGATGTGGGGAGATACTTTTTGTGTACAGCAATTCTCTTACAAATAAATCTTTCCCCACATCTTTGATCATTTATTTTCTAAGATTAATTCCTAAAGATGGATCTGCTGGGTTAAATGACATGCATATTTTATTATTGATTATTATTATTGATCCACATGACCAGATTGCTGTATCGCATCACTAACTCAACGCCCTCCCCTCCCCCCAAGGCCTGGAGAGCTGCTTGGGGAGAGGGCTTGAGCTGTTCCTTCATGCTCTTTCCTCCTCCTCATTCTGCTGCTTCTAGGTCCCCTGGAGCAGAGTGTGGGGCAAAAGTCTTTATACTTGGTGTGCTTCTGTCTTGGGTTGCATGTCCCCTAAGTATTGTGCATCCAGGTGATCAATGTCTTGTCAAGCATGCGATAAATTATTTGGGATGCCTCCCTTCACGGGGGGAGGTGTGCCTCTATTGGACCTCATCCCCCCCCCCCAATTCCAGCCCCCACTGGAAAACCCACAGACTTTTGCTGCTGGCCCTTTTCCCTGTAGCCAGTCGTCCTCCGAGCAGGGTGCCTGAAACACCGCACAGCCTGGCTTCCCATCATGGCATCCACTTGGCCACAGGCAGCTCAGGCCTCCTTATCACAGGAGATGGTGGGGTGGGGCAAGGCGGGCTGTTCCCTCTTTTTGTTCTGGTCTAACCAGTTCCTTTCCTCCTGCTCAGTCAGACAAGGAGCAGATCAGCAATTGCACTCTAAGCACATGTTCAGAAGTAGGATGCCTGTCTCTCCCCACAGACACAGACGTTCCCAAATCCTATGATCCATCTGACTTTGGGGCCAGGGGAGCACTCTGCCTTAGGCCAGGAACTCCCTATCCAACGCCTCCTCCAATTCCCACATCTTGGGTTTATAGAAACTGGGTGGGGGGTGGCATGGAGGTTAGTGGAGCACTGTGGGGGTGAGTCTGGGAGCCCCCTTGAGGATGGAGAGATAGGGCCTCTGCTTCTCAGCACTGGGTCTTGCACCATGAATCAGACAATAGGAAAAGTTCCATTTGAAATTCTCTTGTAGTAATTGGTTAAATAATGATGGTCTATTCTCTTCACAAAGGAATAAAATTTAGCCATTCAAAATCTGAGGGCTACTTAATGGGAAATATTTATTGCTATGTATTTATTGATGTATATTTAACATTATATTGCTAAATGAAGAACTCAAACCCCAAAATCACATAATCCCTTATTTGTAAAACACACATTGTATATTTATACATGCATAGAAAGAATTCATTCTTTCATAGAATTCATTCATTCATAGAATATTCACCACACCATTGTTTTCCCAGAGGGATAGAATTATAGGTGATTTTCTTTTCTTCTCTGGCTTTTATGGGGTTTTCACATTTCTGTGAGCACAGGCTACTTGGAGAAGTACAAAAAAATTATTTCTGAAAAATAAAATTAAATATTAACCTCCCTCTTAGCCACATCCCCCTACAAATGTTCTTTTTCCTTATTAACTTTTGAGTGTTCGGTACAGATGAAGCTGTTCTCCTTCAAAGCCAATGAAGGAGAAACAAAATCCACACGTGCCGGTGCTAACTGCTCAGCAGTCGGCAAGAGCACACGTGTGCGAGACCCGCTTCCACAGAGGCCATCAGGGCTCACTCAGTAAGGCGGCCTTACCGCAGGTGTTTTGGGGACAGTGCCTGGAGCTGAGGTCTGCATCTCGGTTGCACATTGGAACCACCTCGGATACTTTAAAAACAACTGAGGCGGGGGGCGCGTGGGTGGCTCGGTCGGTTAAGCATCAGACTTCAGCTCAGGTCATGATCTCACAGTTCACAAGTTCGAGCCCCACATGGGGCTCTGTGCTGACCGCTCAGAGCCAGGAGCCTGCTTCAGATTCTGTGTCTCCCTCTCTCTCTCTGTCCCTCCCCCGCTCACACTCCGTGTGTGTGTGTGTGTGTCTCAAAAACAAACAAATGTTTAAAAAACAAACAAAAACACCTGATGCATGGCAGCAGGAGTACAAAGGCAGAGCGAGTCTGGTGTGCAACCAAGGTTAAGAGCCTCTGCCCAAGGGTGGGAGCCTCACCTGTACCGTTCATCTTCTTCATCTTCCAGGCACCTTCTCTGTGTCTTCTCCCACATCAGCTGTCTGAAAGTACTCTGCTACAAACGTAGTCTCCAAAATTATAACTAGAAGTAGGAGACAGGAGAATACGGGTTTGGGGCCATTTTCTGGACTGAATCGGGTCTTCAAAAGATTCATGTCAACCTGGAACCTTAGAATATGATCTCGTTAGGGTCTTTGCAGGTATAATCAAGGTAAGCTGAGGTCATGCTGGATTAGGATGGACCCTAAAGCCCATCTTCTTACCAGGAGAGAGAGATCTGGGGACGCGCACAGGGGGAAGAAGACTATCTGCCCGCAGAGGCAGAGATGGGAGTGATACACCTGCTGGCCAAGAAATGCCAGTTGGACCCCAAGTGGACTGCCAGCCACTTCCAGAAGCTGGGAAGGAGGCATGGCATGGATTCTCCCTCAGATCCTCTAGCAGAAGGCAACCCTGGGGACTGATTCCAGACTTCTGGCCTCCTGAACTGTGAGAGAATAAGCCTGTTGTTTTAAGCCACGCTGTCTGTGGTGATCTGTTACAACAGTCCTAGGAGACTCATACTGGCCCTTTCAGAAATCTCCCCCAGAAGCATCGCGATGATGCCCCATCACATCTCTGTAAGAGGCGAACGCTCTCCTCAGCACAGCCCTTTTCTGGGCCTTAAAGGTCTCTCCCCTTCGTGCCCAGTCCTCTTTGCGTACACGGAAAAAAATGCATCTTAGATAATACATGTCAATTTTCTTTCAATTACGGGTAGCACAGGAGCTATTTGGTTTGCAAGGTGGGAAAAAATCCCCACTATACATTTTGTTCCATTGCTTTTCCTAGCTCAGTCAGGAGACTTTTCTTATTAGATTCACTCACCTGGTAACTAATGAGAATTGCCAGCCTTTGAAAAGCAATTACTTCTAAGTAAAATAAGCACTTCTCTGAACAAGTCAGAAAATCTGTATATACTGTAAACAAGGCACTTTATGAGTAGGATTTTGCTATTTCTGCTTCAATCTGGAAAAACTTCCTTCATCAGGACCATCTTTAATAGAGGATGGGAGAATGGTGAGGCTTTATGTGGTCATTTACTTTATTTTCCAGCTTTCCAATGGGCAGCACCAACTAAATAAATAAATATTTATTTATTCCAATTGAGTAAATAATGATTGCATGCCCTCTATGCTAGGGGCTGGTGAGGCAAAGGAGACCTCTGCCTTCAGAAAAACCAGTCTATGAGGAAGGCAGGCAAGTAACAATGGATTAGAGACCGAGTGTAATGCAGAAACACCTGTGCGCTAAAGAGGTGGACAGAACGACCTTCCAATGAAACACAGTGAATTGAACATGAATGTTTATCTCTGCTTCCTTCTGAAAATGCAGTAAAATGAGAGTAACAGAAAAAATGTATGCGGGGCGCCTGGGTGGCTCAGTCGGTTAAACGTCCAACTCTTGATTTTGGCTCAGGTCAAGATCCCAGGGTTGTGAGTTTGAGCCCCACATCTGGCTCTGCACTGACAGAGTGGAGCCTGCCTGGGATTCTCTCTCTTCCCTTTCTCTCTGCCTCTCCTTCGTTTGCACATACTCACGCTCTCTCTCTCAAAATAAATATATAAACATTCTTAAAAAAGAAAGAAAAAATGTATGCATGCATCAAAAAGGGCAGAGACTTGGAAAATGGCCCACAACAAATGAGAAATGCCATCAGATTGGGCAGGATGGAGAAGAGAGGAAATAGAGGAACAGAGAACTGACCAGCAAGTGCCCACTGGAGGGTGGAGAACTAGCAACCCCAGAACTATGAAGGATGGGAGGGGGTGGTGGAGATGAAGTGAAAAACAAGAGGTTTGGTTGAAATTCTGTTTAAGGAGAAATTCGATCCCAGGTCACTCTCCATCAGAGCAGCAAGCAGGGGCCACCCGTCAGCACTCAAGTAGGGGACTTCCTGTTGGAGAAGAGGGCCAGGAGGGGACACAGTCACAGCAGAGAGGCGAGGGGCAAAATGCTGTTCTAACAGGGAATGCTGGCATCTGACCCAGGAAGCTCTCAGCCTCGCCCTTCGTTCCCCACTCCCAGGAGGTGGACACCTGCATACAGCCCTCAGGTAGGAGACTAGTACATTCTCTATGAAGGAAATGAATGGCCCCAAAGAAAGGGTATGAAGATAGTAACAGTTGGGATTTCTGGAGGCAAAAGTGAAAAAGAAACCCAAGTCTTCCCTGAATCATCTTACAGATCCTTGCCCTAAACCCTACACATCCATGGTCAAGGTCCTCCCTACCCTCACCACAGCACACAGAGTTCAACCTTTCAGTGGTCAGTGAACAGCCCAAGTATTCTCAGATGTTTGAGTAAAGTTTTTAACATGAAGAATAGAAATAAAAATAAGTAAACAGCAAAAAGCAAACTCAGCAGAAAGAGAAAAAGAAAACTATCCCTCCCCCCCAACCTCCCCAAATCCTATAGTTAATAGCTTTGGAGACAGAATGCGTCCCCAAAGAAGCAGCCTGCTATTCAAAAGGAATGTTATTCACAAAAGCCAAGAAGTGAAAACAACCTAAATGCCCATAGACAGATAAGCAGATAAAGAAAATGTGGTATGTACTACATACAATGGGATATTATTCAGCCTTTTAAAAAGAAGGAAATTCTGGGGCGCCTGGGTGGCTCAGTCAGTTGAGTCTCCGACTTTGGCTCAGGTCATGATCTCACCGCCTGTGAGTTGGAGCCCCGCATGGGGCTCTGTGCTGACAGCTCAGGGCCTGGAGCCTGCTTCGGATTCTGTGTCTCCCTCTCTCTCTGCTCCTCCCCCACTCACACTGTGTCTCTGTCTCTCTCTCAAAAATAAATAAACATTAAAAAAAATTTAGGGGTGCCTGGGTGGCTCGGTCAATTAAGCGTCTGACTTCAGCTCAGGTCATGATCTCGCGGTCCGTGAGTTCGAGCCCCGCGTCGGGCTCTGTGCTGACTGCTCAGAGCCTGGAGCCTGTTTCAGATTCTGTGTCTCCCTCTCTCTCTGCCCCTCCCCTGTTCATGCTCTGTCTCTCTCTGTCTCAAAAATAAATAAACGTTAAAAAAAAAAAATTTAAAAAAAAAAGGAAATTCTGTCACGGGCTAAGCACGATGAACCTTGAGGACAGTATGCTAAGTGAAATTAGCCAGTCACAGACAAATACTGCAATGATAACACTCACAGGATGTATCTGAAGAAATCACGTTCATGGAAGCAGAAAGCAGTATGGTGGTTTCAGGGGCAGGAGGGAGGAGCGAGAGGAGGAGTTGCTGTGTAATGGGTATAGCGTTTCAGTCACGCAAGACAGAAAAGCAAAGATTTGCTGTACCGTATGCATAGAGTTGACAATAGTGTAATGTACACTTAAGGGAGCAATTTCCTATTATGTGTTTTCTTACAATAATAATAATAATGATAATGATAAACAACCACCTCAGCTCTGGCGCATCCTGGCTCAGCTTCCTTGCCTACCTTTCCGAAGGTCCTGCTCTATGTTACTCTGATCAAACCTCAGAAATACTCCTTTTACGCCATCGTTTGCTTTTTTGCAAGGAAAGGATTTTATTTTATTTTATTTTATTATTTTATTATTTTATATTTTTATATATTTATATATTTATATATTTATTTATTTATATATATTTATTTATTTTTATATATTTATATTTTATATTTTATATTTTATTTTTTTATTTATTTTTTATTTTATTTTATTTTATTTTTAAATTTTTTTTAATGTTTATTTTTTGAGAGAGAGACAGAGAAACAGAGCATGAGCATGGGAGTAGCAGAGAGAGAGAGGGAGACACAGATTCCAAAGTCAGGCTCCAGGCTCTGAGCTGTCAGCACAGAGCCCTACGTGGGGCTCAAAGTCACAAACCGGGAGATCATGACCTGAGCCGAAGTCGGACGCCCAACCGGCTGAACCACCCAGGTGCCCCGCAATGAAAGGATTTTATCTTATTTTACTTTATTATTTTTTTTATTGTTATTGAGTTCGTTTATTTTTTTCCACATTTAAATACTTCTTTTATTAATTGAAGTATGCCGATATCACAATAGGAGCAGGTGGAGTCATCTATAAAACTGCACTTATGTCAAACTTGCCAGATGATAAAAGCAAAGAAGTCCCACATTCAGGATGTGCTGCTACCGCGGTATATCATAGGCTCTCTCCAGCCACAGGCCCTTTGCACACACTGTTTTCATGTTTGCCAGACTCTTTGTTCATCCCTCATATCTAAGTTCTGGCATCTCAAGGAAAGGATTTTAAAGGGATGTGTCTGGGTCATTGTATGCCTCCAATTTAACAGATTGAAATAAAACTTGGTTTTAATATTGAAAAAAAAATGTTGTGGTGCCCCCAGTTTCTCCTCAAGTTTTTTTTTTTCATTTATTTTCTTACATTCTAGTATGATTAAGGTATAGTGTTATATTAGTTTCAGGTATACGATATAGTGATTCAATCCTCAGGTATTTTTTAAAGGGTCTCCCAAACTTGGTTAAGTTCCTAATGAGACATTTGCTTCTAATCATGTGGAAATTTCAACTCATTTTCTAACCGTCACTTTTTTTAATATAAAAAAATGATCACTTAGCGAAGAGAAAATGATTCTCTTCAGAGGAACTACCTAACTACCTGTAATTCTATGAACTCAAAAGAGCTTTTTGTCTGAGGTGAGAAACAAAAACAGAAGAAAACAAACAAAATAGCTAATAGAAAAAAAAAACAAACCTTGGGGGAAATATTTTAAAAACAAAGTGTTTGCTCAACCAGAAAAGGAAGTAGTTCAACTCATTTGCAGCACAGATTTTGCCATAGATATGTTTTGTGAAGAATCTTCAAGTCAAGTTTTTTTGCATCAAACTACATTTTTGTAAGTTTTTCTTTTAAAAAATTATAGTGACATATACGTAACATAAAACGTATCACTTGAACCATTTTTTAAGTTTATTTATTTATTTTTGAGAGAGACAGAGAGAGCAAGCAGGGGAGGGGAAAAGAAAGAAGGAGAGAGAGAGAATCCCAAGCAGGCACCACACAATTAGCACAGAGCCTGATGTGGGGCTCAAACTCAGGAACCATGAGATCATGGCCTGAGCCTTAATCAAGAGTCAGACGCTTAACCAACTGAGCCACCAGGCACCCCCATTTTGACTATTTTTAAGTGTACAATTCAATGCATTAATCACATTTACAATGTTGTGCAACCCTCACCGTTATCCATTTCCAGAACTTTGGCACTATCTCGAACTCTGTACCCATTAAACCATAACCCCTGATTCCCCCTACCCCAGCCCCTGGTCATCTCTGCTCCACTTTCTATGAGTGTGTCTACTCCAGATCCCTCAGGTAAGTGATATCAGATAGTACTTGCCCTTTTGCATCTGGCATTTTCCACTTAGCAAAATGTCCTCTGCCTTCATTCATGTAGCATGAGGTGCTACAGTGTATGAAAACCAGTCAATGTTTCAAAGATGACTAGGCAAGAAAAAGAACTCCTTCCCACCTAATTTAGCTGGTTCAACGGTCCACCTGCACCCTGGATGACCAATCTTACTGAGGTTTGATTTTCACCTTTAGAGGACAGGGGTGCACTTTGATTTCCTTTGTATTCCTTTCATTCCTCATGTCTTCAAACAATGTTAACAGAGGCCCTTCCTCTCTCTGTTTATTAAGTCCTGGTATATCTCAATATATGTACTTTGGTTTCAGGGAAAGAGCCCCGGGCTTGACCTTGGGCAACTCAGTTCCAACTACTATGATCTTTCTTTGTCCGTGAGATAAAGATAAAAGTCATGACCTGACAGAGTTGTGGTAAGAATTGAAGGACCTGCTAAAGTGCTTTGCACACTATAAATTATTGTACAAATATCATGGCAGTCTGATCAGAGTGGGATCTTGTGGGGCACGTGAATAAATCTGAAGCAGCCCAAACTGTTTCAAATTCAATCCCTACTCTTTTTTTCCCAATGTTTACTTATTTATTGTGAGAAAGAAAGAGAGAGAGAGTGTGTGTGTGTGTATGTTGTGTGTGTGCGTGAGTGAGGGAGGGGCAGAGAGAGAGAGGACAGGGAGAATCCCAAGCAAGTTCCATGCTGTCAGCACAGAGCCTGATGTAGGGCACGATCTCACAAATCGTGAGATCATGACCCGAGCCGAAATCAAGAGTCGGTTGCTTAACCAACTGAGCCACCCAGGCGCCCCCCAATCCTTACTCTTTAGGTCAGAGCAATGAGGTACCAGGATGGTCGTGGTGTCTGGTTTACTTTAGAGAGTCTTCCTCCTGCCTTCTCACCATTACATTGAGGATCACAACACTGGCGATTCATAGAGTTATTGTACTATATAAAGTGACTAATACCTTAAAAAATACTGTCTTGCTCATTGCTCTGTGAGACCAGCAGATAGTCAACCCTGGGTGACATGTGGATGGCAAAAGGACTAGATGGATAGCTGTGCCCCCAGAGAAGCAGACTCTAATTTTGCCAATGGGGTCAATCTTCCCACCAGTATCTGTCCAGAGTTGCTAATGAGTGGCAAAATTGACTGCTCTCACCTCTTCTCGCAGCAAGGGCTCGCCTCTAGTGGAAGTGCTAATGAGCCCTGACACTGTCCTCAGCAGGAGGCCAAGGAGGAGAAGTAAGAGTCCTGAATAATCCACTCACTGTTGCAGAATATTCCAGAACCAGCTATCAAAGGAGAACAACCATCTTCTCCCCAGCTTCTCCTGCTTGGTCGGATGTCTCCAGAGTCTGCTTTTTGCACCAGGGTCAACACAGGTATCTCATTGCATCAACCCTCACAACTTTGACAAGCTCAGACCAGAGAGAGACTCAATGACCCCATTTATTTGACCACTGGTCCCTCAGGAAGCAGAGAACACCGACCCAGGGAGCCCAGGACTATGTCTCGTCCACTACGCTTCATCCCATTTTCCCAGCAGACTGAGTGATGGCTACTCCAGAAACTCTGAGCATGGTAGAAATGCTTAGGAAGAAGAAAGGATTAAAAGCCTGGTTTCCAGCTGAGAAGGTGGGAGAGGCCCGCAGAAGAGGTCAGAACTCGAGCTTTGTGCTGTCCGTGTAGGTAGGCTGGAATGCGTGCAGACGTGCTTCTAGAATGGCGTGAAAGGATGCACACCAGACTAGGACACACCTGACTGCAGGGTGATGGGTGGGGGTGGAGAGAGGACACCACTGTCGAATGTCATCTTCCTCCCTGTCTGATTTGTAATGACAAGCATGGATAACTTTTGTATTTAAAAAATTCAATAAAGTGAAGGAGAATAAACAATCTAGCGGCTTTCTTGTTGCACAACAGTATTTCATATCCTGGAAAACACTTCATTTTGTAGTGGAGATGAATCACTCCCAGTCTCCTAAGAGCCTACACCAAGAGCATGGGTGGATTTGCCCCTTTCTAGGTAAAGAAGAAAGAATGAATTTCAAAAGAAAATTGGTTATTTCATGACACCCCAAGTTCCCAGTTATCTAACAAGAAAGTGCTGGAGATGGGAAGCCTGAACAGCTTAGAAAGTAAGGAGTTGTGTGGCCTGCGGCTACCATTGCCAACTGGCCGGGTCTGTCAGTCCAGAGGCATTGCACGGACATTGAGTTCATGGATGCAGTAACCCAGACAGCTGTTGACACAGTCAAGTTGCTGTGACCTTTTGCAGATTTACAGCTGAAGGGCACTCTGAGAGCTAGCGATGACTTAAGCTTGGTTCATTCTAAGGAAGCCAAGGGCCCATTCTAAATTTCCTCCTGCGCAGGGATCCCTGTTCCTGGAAGTCACAGCCTTAGAACTTGCTATAAATTTTGCTATAAACTGAGCAGTGTGCACATATCTTTTGCCCTAGAGCCCATCTTCTCTGGCTTGTTGGAATCTCATAGCCCATCGTAACACTCTTTTTTATGCTCTGTGGAATCTGCAGGGAGAAATAATAGTCAACAAAGTCATATTTGTAACAGAGATTTTTATAATTTAAGGAACGAACTCATGAATATTGTTGGATGAAGCATCCTTCCCACCAAAAATTATAACAAATACAAATAGAACAAAACAAAACCTACACTGATCTTTTGTTGCATGGCTCCAGAGAGTTCTGGGTCAAATTATGCCTCCCAAAGTAGAACAGCAACATCAGTCATGTGATATGCCAGTCCTGTCTCCCAACAACAATACCCAGGGAGTTCTGCCATAGATGTCAGCTCAAGAAGATAAAGAATGAGAAAAGAAAAATAAGGACTCCAACCACAGGGTAGTTGCTTAAATTATATATTAATTGTAAACACGGGATTAAGTTAATATAACACAAGACCCTTTCTGAGGTCAAGTATTATTAAACTGTGGATTGGACCACCAAAAACCATCAGAAACCCTCCTTTTCTTGGCAGTTAAATAGTTCCTTCTTTTTCTATGTCATTTCTTTTTCTAGATCATTCCTTGTCTGCAGGGATTAAAGGCACTGGGGCTTTAAGGACTCTTGTTTTGGTCCCTAAAATTTCTGACTTCCCAGTGTTCATCTTCCACTTGTTTGTCAGTGATTTGCATATGGCCTTGGCTTCCTATAGGGCGAGGCATGCTCTGTCCTGCTCTGGAGATTTAAGAAAGAGTACAGGTTCCTCAGGGTTCCGAGAAGGTCCTTCATGATTTCTTGCATCCCCATCACAGGGATACATTACCAAGATGTGGTCTTTTCAAATGTATCATTCCTTTTTCCACTTTTCCCCAAAATACATTTTTGCCCCTTGAAACCTGCTTGGCCTGACATCACATGTTGAATGAGTCAGAGCTGTCTCACTTAAATGCAGCTAACACTAAAATTGTGTTATCGATTTCTGATGCTCTCTTGACTTTTTCCTTTTTGTTGGTTTGTAAAAGTTGGCTCAACAAATATGACTCTAAATATGTAATGCTGGCATTGGCCCTGTCTCTTTCCCCCCTTGCCTTGCTTACTGTCGTTTATTGGAGTCATTTGCGTCAAAATATATTTTTTTAAGATTTCAAATAATGGATTTTTCCATTCTAAAATAGTTCCAAATATTATCCAGTCTCCTTCTGCTCATAATAGATTACATCCGTGCCAATATGGTATATTCCTTCTGACGTGCGTAGGGTAATGGTGAACTAATATTGATATATACATATACATACATGTGTGAGCATTATAGACCTGGGAGAAATCCTGGCTCTATTACTTATTACCTGCATGATTTTAGACAAGTTGTTCAACTTCTTTGGGCCTCCATTTCCTCATTTATAAGTTGAACTCTTTGCATTTATCCATAAGGTCTCATGAAGCTCAAATGAGATTATGTAAGCAGGGGTGGGTTGTTAATATTTTTATTATTCTCTGATGCCCCATTCAACTCTCTCTTAAGTTGAAAACACAGCCAGGTAAGGGCAGAATGGTCTTGTGAAGGCCATGACAAGGACCCAGTTGTGAAAAGGACCTGATCTCCATCATAGTCTTCTGGCTAATATCATCTCTATATTTCAAGACCCAGCTTAAAAAATCACCTCCTGAGAAGACACCTTTGAATGCCCCAGGTCAACAGGGGGTTGCCTTTCTTTGTTCTCCAATAGTATCTATCCTAAGATTTCTCTCCAACTATGTAACATAGGCATCAGAAAATCCCTAGAGAATCCAGTAGTTAGGAGTTTAACACCTTATATGAAAATACAAATTGGAAAGTAGTTTAAGTGACTCTATTTTGTTACATCTACTAAAATAAAATAATAAAGATCACATCTTAGACCAAGAGAATACTAACGACATTTATACTTTCTGCATGAGTAGTAATGTACATTGTGTGATTAACATCCTGTTGTTAAGAGAAAAATCTTTAAGCCCTCCCTTCCTCGATGTTTCAGTGGAATGCTTAAAAGCAAAAATGTCACTTTCTTATAAATGAGTATGCCCATTAAAATGGATTTGCCTTCTGCCTGCGTTGACACCCAAATGTTCAAAGCTTTTCTGATTTTGTATTTAGAGCTATTGGCTGCTGACATCCAGCTCTCGCTTATTCAAAATAGCTTGGAGAATTGAGAAGCCTAGCTGTGTAGATGTATCTCAACTTCTTCTTCTGGTACACAAGATCATTTAGCCTTGGCTCTGACTGTGATAACTTCATGCACGTACTTTCTGGTAGCCTTTCTGATAAACGTCTCCACTTCTCTCCCTCCTGAGGGAAGCTCCCAGTTTCCTTGTTCTCTCCCTTGGGACTGGAATTCCTAAGATATATGCTAGAATTTTCATGTAGGAGAACTAAGGTTCTGGAGAACTGTCACTGTCATCATCTCTTTAGTGTCTGTCTCTCCCATGGCTTCTAGAGCTGGGATGAGGGGGCAGCACTTCCCTATGCCTCACTTTGTCTTTAGCACCAAGTACAGATTCCCACCCATGGGAGGGCCTTGATCCATATCGGGTGAGGGGACACATGCTTGCCACAAGACCACTGTCTTTCTTCCTTTCTTCCTTCCTTCTTTTCTTTCTTTTCTTTTCTTTTCTTTTAATGCTTTATTTATTTTTTTATTTAAAAAATGTTTTAATGTTTACTTTCGAGAGAGACAAAGTGCAAATGGGGGAGGGGCAGAGAGCAAGGGAGACACAGAATCAGAAGCAGGCCCCAGGCTCTGAGCTGTCAGCATAGAGCCCATGGTGGGCTCGAACTCACAGACCACAAGATCATGACCCGAGCCGAAGTTGGTTGCTTAACCAACTGAGCCACCCAGGTGCGCTGCCAAGAGAACACTTCCGTGAACTAGTCTACATGTCAATTTCAGACAGATAAACTTTTTTTAGAAGCTCTCTTCCCATTTATAATTTCAGCTACTAAATCAGAGAGCTGTAAAAAAGAGGTATAGAAAGACAGGAGGAAAAGAAGACTAAGGAGCTAAAGAAGAGTTCGACTTATTTCTCCTCGTTCTACTTAACTAAAGGGAGTAGGTGTAGGAGAACCAGGCTGGCCAGGGAGTCTTAGAGATTGGGAGCCCAGGAGGTTGGAAAAGCTTGGTGCCCTTCAGGGGAAACTTTCAGAAATGTGCCACATGTTGGGGCACCTGGGTGGCTCAGTCAATTAGACCTCTGACTTCGGCTCAAGTCATGATCTCACAGTTTGCAGGTTGGAGCCCCGCTTTGGGCTCTGTGCTGACAGCTCAGAGCCTGGAGCCTGCTTTGGATTCTGTGTCTCCCTTTCTCTCTGCCCCTCCCCTGCTCACACTCTGTCTCTCTCTCTCAAAATAAACATTTAAAATTTTTTTAAAAAAATTTAAAGAAATGTGCCATATGTCTCCTGCTATCTCCTCTCACAGTGAGGACCGGCTGGGATTTGGATCTTCCTGCAGCTGGCCTACCCATATTTAATGCCAAGACTGTGCCCATGTATGGAGTTGGAAGCCCAGGACCAATACATCTGCACGAACTGTACAGCCACGTCTCTCTCCAACCCTTCTCCAAGGTCCAGTCTCACAGCTTTTTGTGAAGCCATTACTATAAATGTTCTGGGTTCTGATTTACCCTCACCTGGGGTGTTCTCCTGGGCTGCCCAATGTCGAGGTATGCACAGTTACAACCTGAATATACTCTGGGGGTGGGAGCAGACTTTTTTACGGGAACCTGGTAATACCGTACGTCTTTTTTTCTTGCATGTGAAAGAGGAAAAGGCCCAAAGAAGCCAAGCTTTCAGGACAAGCCAGGAAATCCAATGCCATTCCATCAGTAGGATCAGACTGTTCCAGGGTGGGGGTGGTATGCAGGGAGACAGAGATGGTGAGACTCTTGACCCTGAGGACAATGACAAACAAACTTTCATAGAGAAACCACTTCTTCACTCTTTCAGGTCCTAAAAATTTCCCAATTAACCATAACAAATTTATGGATATTTTCACAACAGAATTAATATGTGAAATCAGAATTAATATGTGAAATTAATATGTCAAAGGCCTTAAAAAAAAATAACATCCCATAGAGTATAGTTACTCCTGAACCACATCAGACTGGATCTACTTTTTGAAATGCCAACTCAGTGAAACAATTGGCTTTATTCTTTTTTTTTAATTAGTAGACTTTTATTTTTTTAATAATTCTTTTAATGTTTTTATTTATTTTTTGACAGAGAGACAGAATGCGAGCAGGGGAGGGGCGGAGAGAGAGGGAGATACAGAATCTGAAACAGGCTCCGGGCTCTGAGCTGTCAGCACAGAGCCTGACACCGGGCTTGAACTTGTGAACCATGAGATCATGACCTGAGCCAAAGTTGGGCGCTTAAGCGACTGAGCCACACAGGCACCCCTAGGCTTTTTTTTTTAAGTTTATTTGTTTCTTTTGAGGAGGGGAGGGTCAGAGAGAGAGAGAGAGAGAATCCCAAGCAGGCTCCGTGCTGTCAGTGTAGAGCCTGATGTGGGGTTTGAACTCACAAACCATGAGATCATGACCTGAGCAGAAGTCAGATGCTTAACTGACTCAGGCACCCCAACTTTATTTTTTATAGCAGTTTTAGGTTTACAGAAAAATTAAGCAGACAGTAAAGTCCTCAAATATCCCATCCCTCACTTCCTCACACACATTTTTCCTTATTATTAATTGTTGCTTTAGTGAGGTACTTTTGTTACAGCTGATGAGCCAATATTGATATATTGTTTATATTATATATTTATAGTTTATTTTACATTTATATAAATATTATATGTTTATTATTTATTATTGTTTAAAATTTTTATTATCTAATTAAGGTCCACATTAGGCTTATAAAGTTTACATATACAGAAGTTTACATTAAGATTTATTCTTTGTACTCTACATTCTATGGGCTTCACAAATGTATCCATCATTACAGTATCGTACAGAATAGTTTCATTTCCATAAACATCCTCTGTGCCCTACCTATTCATCCCTCCTTCTCTCCCCTCACCCCTGGCAACTATTGATATTTGACTGTCTCCATACTTTTGCCTTTTCCAGAATGTCGTATTGTTGGAATCATGCATTATGTAGTCTTTCCAAACCGTCTTTTTTTTTCACTTAGCAACATGCATTTAAGTTGCCTGCATATCTTTTTGTGGTTTGACAGCTCATTCATCTTTATTGCTGAATAATATTCCATTGTCTGGATGCACCACAGTTTATTTATCCATTCACGTATTGAAGAACATTTTGGTTGCTTCTAATTTTGGCAATTATGAATAAAGCTGCTATAAACATCTCTGTGTAGGTTTTTGTGTGGACAGACATTTTTAACACCTTGGGGTAAAAACCAAGGAATGCTATTGCATGATCATAGGATGAGAGTGTGCTTAACGTTGTAAGAAACAGACAAGCCATCTTCCAAGGTGGCTTTCGTTTTGCACCCCCAGCAGCAACAAATGAGAATTCCTATCGCTCCTTGTCTTTGCCAGCATTGTGTTGTCAGTGTTTGGGATATCGGCCATTCTGATAGGTGTGTGATGATGTTTCATGATCATTTTAATTTGCAAATTCCCTAAGGATGCATGATCATGAACATCTCATCCTGTCCTTATTTGCCATCTGTATGTCTTCTTTGGTGAGGTGTCAATTGGTGAGATTTTTTTTTTTTTCTCCTTGACTATTAAGAAAAATAGGCTGGCATTTTAACTGCATGAGCTAACTGGCAGAATTGACTAGTCGTTACCTCCTCCATTGACAGAGATTTGAAGCAACTATAACGAACAATTGCTTTAGAATAGAACACTAAGAACAGACCTGCTCTATAGAGGTATGTGGTTTCCGTTTTGTGTTGTGTTTTTGGTAATTGCAGAACACCTAAACCTAGTTTTTCTGGACGTGATCAAGAAAGATGCCCCCCTCTTTTTTCCCTTTTGTCATTTTGAGATACCACTTTCGTTTTTTCCCTCATTAATACACAAATACATTTTACAAAAGAAGAGGAAAACCCGAACCGTTTCTTTTTTTTTTTTTTAATTTTTTTTTTTAACGTTTATTTATTTTTGAGACAGAGAGACAGAGCATGAACGGGGGAGGTCAGAGAGAGAGAGGGAGACACAGAATCTGAAACAGGCTCCAGGCTCTGAGCTGTCAGCACAGAGCCCGACGCGGGGCTCGAACTCACGTACGCGAGATCATGACCTGAGCCAAAGTCGGCCGCTTAACCGACTGAGCCACCCAGGCGCCCCCCCGAACCGTTTCTTGAGTACTGAGTAGAATTTTTACTTGCAATAGCAAAGCACATGCCAGATTCCAGCTCTCAGAACAACGGACCCCCAGAACAAAGAGGGAAACCTTTGCAGTTCAAGTTGTGTGCATCAGCAATTTGATGGGATGCAGCTGGGTCATTTTGATAAATGCTAGATGTTCCTGACTTTGAGGCTCACTAAGGATGCAGAGATTTGTCCCCTTTTTGTCCTTCAGAAAAACTGTTATTCATGGCTTGTAATAATGTAATACACATAACTGTGTAAATAAGAATGCAAGGCTTTCCGGAATGTGAGATTCCCCAGGCCACCTGATGTGCATTTGTTAACACTCTGATAAGTATTTCTAACTATCTTCCAGGAACATTGTTATAATTCACATGCCTACCTGGAGAATAAAGGGTACCTACATCTTTACCAAACCTGCATAGTTTAATGGTTTACAATCTCTCTCAATTTGACACATGAAAAAAAAGCAACTTGTCTTATTTTATTTTATTTATTTATTTACTTATTTAATATGAAATTTATTGTCAAATTGGTTTCCATACGACACCCAGTGCTCATCCCAACAGGTGCCCTCTTCAATGCCCGCCACCCACCCACCCCACCCTCCCAACCCCCATCAACCCTCAGTTTATTCTCAGTTTTATTTAAGAGTCTCTTATGGTTTGGCTCTCTCCCTCTCTCTTTTTTTTTCTTTCCCCTCCCCCATGGTCTTCTGTTAAGTTTTTCAGGATCCACATAAGAGTGAAAGCAACTTGTTTTCATTTACTTTTTTTTTTCAGGCTTCCTGTATCCAAGGCCCCTGGGCCCTTTCATGGCACTGGTGTCATCCACCATTTGGTGTTTTCTCAGAAAAGAAACTTAATTTTCATTTCTTTTAATGTTTATTTATTTTTGAGAGAGAGAGAGAGAGAGACCGAGTGTGAGTGGGGGGAGGGGCAGAGAGAGAGGGAGACACAGAATCTGAAGCAGGCTCCAGGCTCTGAGCTGTCAGCACAGAGCCCATTGCAGGGCTCGAACCCACGAACTGTGAGATCATGACCTGAGCCGAAGTCGGACCCTTAACCAACTGAGACACCCGGGCGCCCGAACTTAATTTTCATTTTTAATGACTATGTTCAACATTTTCTTTCTTTCTTACTTCCTTTCTTCCTTCCTCCCCTCCTTCTTTCCTTCCCTCCTGTCTACCCACCCTCCTGCCTGCCTTCCTTCCTTCCATTCCTTTCCATTCTTTTTCTATTTTTTTTAAAGCCAGTTCTCTATTTCTTTAGAGAACTGCCCATGTAAGGCTGTGTAAATAAGAATATGTCTTTTGTGGCTTCCTGTGAGGAGAGAGGCGAACATAAATAAGGGCTAGTGGTGTATCATGGGGGTTGGGTCATAAATGATCTGCCAGTGAGCATCTTTCATAGTAGGGTACCCTCCCGTATGAAGGCCCCAGTTAACAAGGGCCTGCAAAATGGACCCATTATTTTGAAATGTCTAGAAACTGTGCCCCACCAAAGAAGGAGCTGGACTATGGACATCTGTCTTATCTAGAGAATCCACCATCAGATAATAAGTGCACTTATCAAATAAGGATTCTTTTGTTCCCATTTCTCCTCTGCCCCTTTGTACCAACCATGCACAACATGGTGAGTGAGGGGGGAAAAGAGGTAGCCAGTCAGGTGGGGAACTAGTGGAGAAACCAACTATGCTGCCTTCTACCACTGCAGGTTTCCAAGCTTGAGTTAAACCTACAATTGGAAAGGGAAGAATTTTTAAATGGGATGTGGACTGAAATTTTGGTATTAGACAGAATCAAACTTCTCATATCTCAAAATGGCCAGGATAACTATGGGATCTAAGGTTTCATCAGGGATGGGCATGAATAGCCTAACGGTGTGGGTATGGAAAGACAGGGAAGAGAATAAAGTTGATTTTTGCTTATACCCTACAGAATCCATGCATTGGTTTCCTTAGGCCGCCATAACATAGACATCCACAGTCAAAGGGTTGGCAGGGCCATACTCCCTCTGCAGCCCCCGAGAAGGATCCGTCCTCACCTCTTCCAGCTTCTGTGGTCCCAGATATTCATTCCTTGGCTTGTGGCAGCATAACTCCATTCTGTCTCCATCTTCACATGGAGTCTTTCCTCTGTGTCTGTATGTCTCTGCGTCTTCACATGGTGTCCCTGGGTGTCTGTGCCCAGTTTCCCTCTTCTTAGAAGGACACCAGTCATATTGGATTAAAGCCCACCCTAATCCCTTCATTTTACTTGATTGCATAATCAAAGACCCTATTTCCTAATAAGGTCACAGTCACAGGTACTGGGGTTGGGACTTCAGTATATCTTTTTGGGGGGCAGGGAGGGGAGTGGTTACACAGTCCACTCACAGCAGTCCACCTCGTCAATAAACTGGTTCTTCTTGTGGTGACTTCTGGGCCAGCTTCTGTGTGATGATTCTTTGTGGACTGCTCATAAATGGGCTCATTGTTTCACCCTCTTTTCTTCTTGTCCTTCCTCTTGTTCTCTCAGGCTGTCCTCTGCCTCACAGTTCTCCTAGAGTGTAGACAGGACAGAAACCACTCTGAGCAACTTTCAGTATCAAGTCAGTCGCAGTATTTCATGCACCAGGGGCCCTACTAAATGCATTTCAGTGGCAGGGCGCCTGGGTGGCTCAGTCAATTAAGCATCTGACTCGATTTCCGCTCAGGTCACGATCTCACAGTTCGTGTGATCAAGTCCCACACTGGGCTCCATGCTGACAGCACGGAGCCGGCTTGGGATTCTCTCTCTCTCTCTCTCTCTCTCTCTGCCTCCCCCGCCTGTGCTCTCTCTCAAATAAATAAACATTTTTTTTAATCTTTAAAACAGTAAAAAATAAATGCATTTCAGTTGTAACCCTGTGCCTTTTACACCTATCTCCCTAAAACACCCATAGGTAAGTTAGAATGGAAATGTCAGCCTGTAGACGGGATGCAACACAATTTTGAATTTCACAATCTACACTGCACAGTACCAGAATGCCATTCAGCAAATCTTATGTTCTTTGGGGAAAATATTTCTAAAAAAGCAGCATGAAAAACATTTTTAAAGTAATATTTCCAAAATGCAGAACTTTATTTCTGGGAACAGAAAAGGAAGAGATTTCCTCCCCTAAGTGAATCCTCTGACATAGTTTTGTATCACGGGGAAGGGAAATTAAAGGTAAGAGGGTGTTAAAAGTAAAGCCCAGCCCTTCTCTCCTGCAAACGGTGGGTAGCCTGGAGAACAACAGCCTCATCACGTGCGTGCTGCAACTGGAAACCCAGCCGAGCTTCCTTCTCCCAAACTGCAAACGTTGGATAAAACGAATCATCGAGGGCGTGACATGTGTACAAAGATTAAAATCAGCAACCATCTGATTTTGCAATATTTCCACTTAAACACATCAAAAATGGTTACCGATGGAGGCATTTCGGAGATGATGAGTACTGAACCCAGAAACTGGAATGAAGAGAGCATGAGAAAGGAATTGCCTTGCTGAACCGCGAGACAATATCGATCTTCAGACAGGTGCATTATCTTGTAGACTTCCCACAAGCCTTCGGCAGCATTTTCCAAATTCAATCGCAGTTTGAAAAACTCCTCATCCCTTTCCAGGTCCCATCCATCCATCTTTCCCTCTCTTCATCAATCCACTCAGCAAGAGTGCTTGGATATAAATCCTGGCTCTCCCTCTCAGTGACTTAGACAAGTAAAATAATCTCCTTGTGCCTCAGTTTCCTCATCTGTAGCATGGGTCCATACTCATATGGATCTTACAGGGATTTTGTGAATATTAAACCGATGAACAACTATCTGTCCTTTAGCAACCTCTCAATGATTTTTGTAGTTGTTGTAGTTTTTATCATAAATTGTAAGAGCAGGTACAAATTAAAAATAAGAGGCTTGATTCCCCCTGTTGAAAATAAGGAAAGAGATTTCTCTCTTCCTCACTGTTTTGTTTCTTTCTCTGTCCTTCTCAAATGTATGTAAATATTTGTCATAACTAAATAAGTTATTTAGTAAGGTTTGTGATGTGTATCCTCTGGTGCTCTCTCCAGGCTGGTAAGAGTCTAAGAATTGTCCTGCCTTTCCTGGTAGAAAGGGGAGGGCAGAGAGTTTTTCCTGGGTCTTCTTTTTCTCAATTGCCTCCAGCTGAAAGAAATCATTACGCCAGAGTGGCATAATTTGGGGTGGCATACTTTGAACCCCTTCAGTGCACATCACATTCTGGTTTAATGCTTACTCAACTACCTTTGTGGTATCGGTCTCTACTACCTTTATGGAGAGGTTTTCCAGGTTTTATATTTCCCCAATACTATCCAATAAAACTTTACTAAGGACCAGCCCTGGGTCAGGCACAGTCTTCCTCTTCAGGTAGCCTAGAGCTGGAGTACCACAGGAGGTCACCTCAGCTCTTTTTCAGCCAATCTCTGACAGGACAACGTTCTGCTTGCTTCCAGAGAGCAACCCTGTGTCCTGTGGGGCCTTCCTCTCCTCTCTGACCATTGTACTTAGTGCTCTCATAATTAGATTATCCCACTGGTTTAAAGATTTCTGGTTAAGGTTTACCAAATGCTTGCTATATGCCTGCCACTGTGTTATGTTACATTATTTTATTTAACCTTCGCTAAGGCCCTGTAAACTAGGTACTATAATTCTCACCATTTTATAGATATGGAAGCTAACGAAAACCGATCAAATAATTGGTTCATGAGCCCCGACAGTGATGGAGCTGAGATTCAAAGCCAGGCCCCTCAGGCCCTCAAGCCACACCACGTTGGAGCAGATGTGAGTCGTGAAGGAGGAACAGAAGCTGGGGAGGCTCCTAAAAGAGGGTAACCCCCAGGAATTGGACCCAAAAAGGAGAAGAAAGGGGAATCTGCCCCATCTTAGCTCCCCAAGTGCCCTTTTCCAGAAAACCACAACTGAGATGTCATCATGTCTTTCCACAGCCGGGGGAGGAGGGCCCGGGTGTCCCTCCCCAGGTATCCAGATCTCACCCACTAGTCTTGGGTGTAGTTGGACACTACAGGGGTGTGGAAGGTATGTACATATAATCACATTAGGATACATTAAATTGGTCAGAGAGCGAGCCAAGTCATGGGGGCACAGCCAGGGGTCATCCAGGGGGATGGAGGGAGGCACTTGGCTGGGATGTAGGAGTCCTGTTTCCAGGCTTCTGGCCTAAGGAATGGCTGTCTTGGTCCCCAACAAGGGGTGCTGGGGCTGTTGGCTCCGGAGTCACCACTGGCCCACCCAGGGCTCCAGGGCCTTGAAGGTAGCTCCTAGTGCAGAAGCCTTTGCCAAGTTCACCCTCTTGGCTCTTTCCACTTGGCCAGCCCAAGACAAAGGAGGAAAATACAAGAACAAAGACAAGTTAAAACCTCAAATGATTGTTCAGCCACACAGGGCTGAACATACATCTTTTTGTTTTATACAAATAGGAACTTACTGCATGAGTTTCCTGCTGCTGCATGCCCCTTCTCTTTTTAAACAAGATGTCTTAGAGCTATTTCCATATTGGTACATACAGTCCTGACTCGTTATTTTTTTTTTAACGGTTTTTTATTTTTTGAGAGAGAGAGAGAGAGTATGAGCAGGGGAGGGACAGAGAGAGAGAGAGAAACACAGAATCCGAAGCAGGCTCCAGGCTCTGAGCTATCAGCCCAGAGCCTGACACGGGGCTGGAACCCACGAACTGTGAGATCATGACCTGGGCCGAAGTCAGACACTCAACCCACTGAGCCACCCAGGTGCCCAGGTGCCTTCGTTCCTTTTAATCCTGGCTAATTTATTGAAAGCTTATCCTCCTGACAAACTCGTGAGGTATGTGCATTCTTATTTGTGTTTTATAGATGAAGAAACTGTGGCTGCAAAATCTTGAGTAATGAGTCCAGTCACAAAGACTATGAGTTCAGGACAATAGCACAAGCACAGGGGTTACAGGACACGATGGGTGGGAAACTCCCAGCTTGTAGTCTGATATGAGGTAATGCTGGATAGAGGCTACTTAAGAAGCTCTCCCTAAGAAGCATTCACTGCTGGGCTCTGGATAGGAAAAGGAATGCTGGGGACCAATCCTCAACCTTCAGCCATGATAATGTTGGACGTGGTTGGCTTTCTTTGGCTCAGGGAGCAGTGAGGGAGGCAGAAGGCAACTTGGGGCAGCCTTCCCAATCATCCCTTTGACCCCCACCATGGCTCTGTTCTTACCAGCGGGCACTCTCAACACCTGTTGCCGGTGAGAAACTGTGTGCCCCTCCTTACAAATGGCTCAGGAACTGACAGTTTCCAGAAACTCCACGGATCTATCAGGTGGAAAGAATCTCCTCCTCCATCTCCCACTGCTGACAGGCCAGGGGAACAGCTGGAGCAGGGGGTACGTGAGGTATGGGGGACTATCTGCCACCAGCACCCCCCTTCCTCCGTGCTGCCCCATGGAGGGGTTAATGCAATAGACTGAGGCCAGGCCCTTGAGGCAAACTGCACTCTTGCTTTCTTCCTTCACAGATTTGCTTTCATGTCTTTGATTTTTTTTCTCTTGGGATCAAAGGAAACATTGGAAAGAGGAGGCTTCTGTAGCCCTCCATGATGTACCCACCCACCCACCCCCACTACCATTTGTCTGAAGTCCAGCTGCCTGCGGAAGGGTCAAAGCTGTTTTGTGCAAGAAAAGCAAAGGTATATGGGAACCTTGTGGGCAGAGGATATTCAGAGACTGACATCTTTTCATTCGGAGTGACCTCAACAGGTGAGGAATCGGAAAACCCACTATCAATGTGGGCACTGGCGCTCAATCAACCCCGGGGACGAGTGCCAGGCTGTGCGGCTCTCTGGAGGGCCCTGAAGAATTCCCGCAGAAAAAGCTAACACCATATATGTGACCAAGACTCAAATATTCATTAGGGAAAAAGAGACCATCCTTTGTTTTGAATGGAATCGTTTTCTTTTGGATGGAATCATTTTCAGAAACCCTGCTCAGTTGCCGGTAAAATCTTACAGGTTTGGATGCTCCTCATTCCCATGACAGTGAAGCAGGACCTCAGTGGGTTGGCCCCAGGCGGGTCCCTTCTGTAAACAGCCCCATGCATAGATGGCAGAGAGCCAGCGGAGATGACGGGATGGTGGCAAACAGGGATTTGAAATCTAACCAGGCAGGGAACTCAGTCTGAGGGTGTTGCTTTGTCTTGACATCCTCTGTGAAAACTTGTTGATAAGATACACTGGGTTGTGTTCAAATCAGAAAATAAGTTAAATTGAAACCTGCCGAAATTCCTCCACCCTGAGAATAGCCACTAGGAGCGCATCCTTCGACGTTTCCCTCATTGTATTCAATTGCCAGGACTTCCACAACCAAGAACCACGGGCTGGGGGACATAGAGAGAACAGAAATTTTTTTCTCACGGTCTTGGAGGCTAGAAGTCCAAAACCAAGGTGTCAGCAGGTTTTGTTTCTTCTGAAGCCTCTCTCCTTCCCTTGCAGACGACTGCCTTCCTGTTGTCTCCTCACATGGTCGTATCTCTGGGCTCATGCCTGTGTCTGAATTTCCTCTTCTTAGAAGGACATTAGTCATATTGGACTAAGATGCACCCTAATGACCTCATTTTTAACTTAATTACTTCCTTAGAGGCCTTATTTCCAAATATAGTTACATTCTGGGGAACGAGGGGTTAGGCCTCCAACATAGGAATTTGGGGGGTATACAGTCCAGCCTACTAATCTTTATGTAAAAACATACCTTTCCCCCCAAATGGAAATCATACTGTAATAACTATTTTGTAGCTTGCTTTAAAATTTTTTTCTCTTAAAAAATCTGTTGAGGTTTATTTATTTATTTTGCGAGGGAAAGAGAGAGTGTGAACACCAGCAGGGGAGGGGCAGCGACAGAGGGAGAGAGAGAGAGAGAGAGAGAGTCCCAAACAGACTCCACACTGTCAGTGCAGAGCCCGACGTGGGGCTGAGATGATGACCTGAGCGGAAACCAAGAGTCAGATGCTTAACTGACTGAGCCACCCAGGCGCCCCCCAAAATTTTTAATAGGTACTCTTTCTATGCCAATAGACACAGAATAGGTTCTGGTTCAGATGGGCGGACTGAGTAGATGCATTTGCCTCCACTCTTTCCTAAGCGTTAATAGCAATAGCACACATTTACTGGATGCGTATTATGCGCCAGGCACCATTCTGACCATTTTCCCTGTATTCGCTTGTTCAATTCACACAACTCTGTGAGATGGGCATTATTACCTCCCTTTTCAGATGCCAGAGGGTGAAGAAAGAGCCAATGGTGTCTCCTGAGGAAGAGGAGGTTCTTTCCTGCAGGGAAAGCCCAGAGTGTGTTTATTGATGCAGAGACGGATAGGCAGAGGGGGAGGCTCAGGGTTGGCTCCCCCATGGTCAGGGCCTCCTGTCTACACCCTGCAGCCTGGTCCTGCCCCACTGCAGGTAGCTGTGTCCTGACTCCCACTCTAATCCCTGGATGCCCCCAATCTCCAGCACCCCGCGGGGGGATAATCATGCATCATAAGCTCTTCTAAATATTTTTTTGAAATAAATACACACTAATATGAGCATCCTGCAAGTCTCTCTTACATATTTAAAGGGTTTAAAACACATTTTTAAACTTCCCCGGGGGCTGGCAGCAAGCACTCTCAGTTCAGCAAGTTCCGTTTCCTGCCGCAGGTGAATGTAGCACTTTTTTTTTTATTAAGTGGGAGAAAGGAACGAAAGAAGGGCAGAAACTCCCTGTGCTGCTTCTGCAAAAACAAAACAAAAGCAAAAAAAAAAAAAAAAAAAAAAAAAAGCAAAAATAAAACCGTTGGCTAATAGCAACAGCATTAACATAGTTTCTTTACCATTCGCAAATCATTTTCAAATGGCAGAGTTCTGGGCCTAAAAGGTAAATAATTGCTTACCTAGTGTGAATGACAGCGCTCTCACTGTCCCCCATCTAACACCATTCAAGACTCCTTGTGTCCCCAAGACTGTCGTCAGCTTGGATGGCACACCAGCCCAGCCAGCTTCGCCTTCTCCTCCCCTCCTCCAAAGATGCACCGTGTCTCGACTAAAACCCCACAGAGAAGTCACTTCCACCGTGAGGCCCTCCGAGCTCCACTCCCTCCCAGCTTCTCCTGTTCGGCCCTATCCGTGCCCCCTGAGTCCACAGGTGCCTGAATCCCTGGATGAAAGAGTCGGCCACTAATTCTCCTGCTCCCCTTAGTGCAGGCACATGGAATTCCCGGCACCTGTGTCACCAGCCCCGATGAATCCCTATCACCAGAAACGCAATGCTCACTGCCCCTGAGCCGCAGGCCGCGTGCCACGTTTACGTGCCGGAAAGACGCTCTGTCATGATGACTGATGAGCGTTGTCGGAGACGGCGGGTCATTGTCCCTGTCCTTGCCTTCTGTTTTACCCTCCTGCCTTCTAAAAGTTCCGACTGCTGCAAAGGCTCACGTTCACCACCCTCATCATACTGACCAATATATCCGGATGCTTAGTTAATGGTTTTTCTTAACACATATATTTCACACATACACACATTTACAGTTTTGTTTATAAAGGATGCAACTCAGGAACAGTCCAACGGGTAAGAGACAAGAGCCAAACGGAACAGGGCCAGGCCTGGGCTGGGGGTGAGGAGGTCCCCAGCATAGGAACTTCCGTCCCATGGATTCAGATGTGCTTGATGCTTAGTCCATGTTTTAAGAGGCATTGTGTCACCTTCTTTTGTATCTGTCCCCTTACTGCATGGAATAAAAAGAACTCAAGAGGTGGAGGAGGAATGAGTGGCTGTGTCTTCCTACAGCACCTCCCTCTTATTTTCCTATGGCTACTCAGGCTGGATAAATTGATTTCAGTCACAATTGTGAAAAGACAAAGCCTGATCATAGCACAAGCAATTTTCCCATCTATCTTAACAAAAAGAAAATTTCCAGATTCTGAGTGATTGGTCCAGGTGCGCGCGCATGCGCGCGCAAGCGCGCGCGCACACACACGCACGCACACACAAAGACACAAATTGTTAAGAGAACAAAATGTGCATAGCCCTCATTAGCATGGTTTCTCTATGTTCTCTGAAGAGGACATACTGTACAGGAAGCACAAAGTACTACATTAGGGGAGTATAAACAGGCAATTCTGAAGAAACGATTTTAAACAAATAATTGCCAAAAGAATAGAGCTTGAAAGTCTTAAAAAAAAAAAAAAAAAAGGAAGAAACCCACAAGATAAATGATTGCCTGTTGTCAGAGGTTGCTTGTCCTTCAAGGAGAAAACAAGGTTCAAACTTCCCTCTATTGCCAACCAGTGTGTGCAAAATGGCCATAAGCCACTATTCTCTTTCTGCCATTCGGCCTCACTCCCTTCACACTCCCCTCCCAACCCCCATTCCCTTCATCCCTGTGTCATACAAGCTCTCATCTGGTATCCCCAGAATGGCGCCACCTACAGGACACTGCGCTGCTGGACAAGGGTTTTTCCATCTCCATGATAACTGTGGTCTGAACCAGTTTTGCCCCATGTGTGGGGAGCCAGGCAGCTCCCCAAGCCTTTTGGGAGAAAAATGGTCTCTTGTTCCTCCAAAGTCAGGGGTGAAGAGTTGTGGGGTGTGGGCTGGGGAGGACGCAGTGAGCAATGGGAAAGGGTTACTACAAGCAATCCCCGAGCCAAAGGTGGGCGGTGGGGTTCGCTGGACTCCCAATTTCTAGGCACCCTGGCCAACCACAGTGTGAGAGAGGCACATTGAAGAGAGCCAGCTGAGAGGGCCGCCTGACAGGAGCCAGGACCTGGCAGGGGCTGTGACTCAGCAGTGGTGAAGACATTTTCCTCTTCTCAGTCAGGAAGTACACAGTTCAGTCTGGCGACCACAGGGAACTCACTTTACCCCTTGGAGTCTCAGTTTGCTAAACTGGAAAGTGTGAGATTCATCTAGATGACACTGCAGTTTTACCTTAAAGATAAAACGAGCTGATGTGTATTAAGGACACTTATTAAACTGAACATACTCTTACCATGTGATCCAGCAATCCCACTCCTTGGTATTTACCCAAAGGAGTTGAAACCTTATGTCTACACAAAAACCTGCACACAAATATTTATAGCAGCTTTGTTCATAATTTCCAAAACTTAGAAGCAACCAAGATATCCTTTAGTACATAATGGATAAACAAACCGTGGGACACTCATTCAGTGGAATATTATTCAGCAATAAAAACAAATGAGCCATCAAGCCATGGAGGCATCTTTTTTTTTTAAATGTTTATTCATTTCTGAGAGAGAGAGCATGAGCAGGGGAGGAGCAGAGAGAGAGGGGACAGAGGATCCAAAGCAGGTTCTATGCTGACAGCAAGCCCGATGCAGGGCTTGAACACATGAACCGTGAGATCATGACCCGAGCTAAAGGCCAACGCTAAACCGGCTGAGCCACCCAGGCGCCCCAGATATGGAAGAATCTTAAATAGCACTAAGTGAAAAAAGCCAATTGGAAAAAGCTATACTCTGTCTGATTCCAAGGATATGACATTCTGGAGAAGGCAAAACCATGGATACAGTGAAAAGGCCAGGGATTGCAGGGGTTTGGAGAGAGGGAGGGTAAATAGATGGAGCACAGAAGACTAGGGCAGTGTGACTATTCTGTATCAGATACATTTCATCATGCATTTGTCCAAACCCATACAATAAATGTACATCAAGAGTGAGCCATAATGTAAACTATGGACTTCGGGTGCTTATGATGTGTCCTTGTGAGTTCTTTTGTTGTAACAAAACTACCACTCTGCAAGGTGTGTTGACGGTGTGGGAGGTTGGAGGGGGAGGGGTATGTGAGAACGCTCTGTACTTGATGCTCAGTTTTGCTGTGAACCTAAAACTGCTCTAAAAAAACAAAGTCTAAACTATAATCTCTAAAAATATGCCTCATAGCATTTAAGAACATTTTTTTTTACTCTGACTGGTGACCTCAGTTGTAGAGGAGGCTGGTATTATTTGACAGAATCTTTTTCTCTTTCTTTCTTTCTTTCTTTCTTTCTTTCTTTCTTTCTTTCTTTCTTTCTTTCTTCTGAATCTTTAAACACAATCATATTGTCAGCAAGTTTTCCCTATACTGGAAACTTCATAATTAATAGTAACACCTCCAGGAATAAGGACTTTTAAAAAGTCCAAGTGTTACAATCTATAGTTTTGGCTTCCAAAGACCCTCTCGGTCTTCAATCTAAGGGTCTCCATGAAAGCCCTGGATGGACAGACAGCTGATGTCAAATACTCAGCCTGGACCAATCAATTATGGCCCCAAGGCATGGTGATGTCATGTATTGCCAGGGGCCAAGATTTATTAACCTGTTGGGATTTCTGACTTTTCCTATCTTCTCCACCTACCTATGAAAGAGAATGTTGCCTTTATCCACTCAGAATTAAACTAGAAGGTATATGATAAAGTACTACATACATGTCCAATGACATTATTTTTGTTCATTAGAAAACCTCCAGCCTGCTGCTAACCAGCTCTGGTCTACATCTTTTAGGAGGGAGAACAGGGTTCAAAGACACTGTATGGGAGAGGCTGCAAAGGTTGTAAAAGAGGCAGCGGTGGGAGGGAAGGAGAAGGGAAGACTAACAGGCCAGATGTGGGAGAGAGTTGGGTGGCAAGTCAGTTGGAAGAGGCTCTGGAGAAGCTGGGCTAGAGGAAACGGTGGGGGGGGGGGGGGGACAGGAAGTGGGATTTGCCAAGGACTAGGGTGGGCCATTGACTGGAATCTCTTCAATGTTCTTCAGGAAATGTGACTAAATATTGGAATACCTTTATATTTAATGTTGGTTCCTGGACAATATGTCTCCATGCAGAGAATAGGCCATGTGGGGCTTTATTAATGTCAGATACAAAAATGTACAGAATTCAGGGGGTAATCAAAATGTTGATGTTGGTCTTAGTGGTAGTGATGATGATCAAGAGATTCACTGAACGGTTACCATGCACCAGGTTCTCTGCCAAGTGCTTTGCACATATCTGATGTCCCAATCAACACTACAGAGCAGGTATAATTATTGTCTTTCAAAAAAAATGACAGATAATGAAATTGAGACTTAAAGATGTTAAATAATAAGTCGAGAGGCATATTGTTTAAGTGGTAGAGCTGGGATTTGAATTTGGGTAGTGTAATTTTGACTATGAAATGGATAGGTATAGGTGGTGCTGATTGGATGGGTGTGTAAGTTGCCGCATGGGGAGATTAGGTCTTTCCTAGAAAGTGGGTGCTAGGCAGAAAACCCCACTCAGCAGCCAGGTAACTTGAACCCCAGCAGAGTTATTGCTTGTGCTGGCTTCTCTCAGCAGAGGGCTCCTCCTTGCCATTTGGGTCAGATTAAAATGTTCTCATACGTTTTCAAAGTTCTTTGACAGGCTCCATTGACCTCCTTTCCTGAAACCCAAGTCCTGAGCTGGCCTCACCAATCAACACTGGCAAATGTGGTCCAGTGGCTCCTTGAACCTGCCATCCAGCTACCCAATCATCTTACCTGAATGCATTTCTCCAAACCAGCCAGCACCACCCATCACCCAATCTGCTCATTTAAAGCAACATGACATCAGAGGATTGGGCAGCATCATAGTTAGGGAAAGGAGGGGAGTGGCCTTCAGGAGGCTTTGTAGTAGCATTGGAACCGCTCCTTCTGGGCCAGCATCATAGGCCTGGCAGCAGACATGGCGGTGAGAACCCAGAGAGAGAGGAGGCTAATGCTGGCCACCACTCTGCGAAGAAAGCTGGGATTGTGAGACTGAGGGAACCTGGGAATAACTGAGGCAGTAATGGGTTCTAGGGAGCGGAAGTTCTGCAATTTCAGGGTGAGGTGAAGACAATGAAATATTCTGAGACTGATGTGGCCCCCGAATCATAGGTCTGTTTTAGGATGCTGTATTTTACCAACGGTACAAAATCCTCCTGCAGAAGTCCAGATTCATTGTTCTCAGCATCTTCAAGCCCAGAGTGGCCACTTACAGGGCAACTCACATGTTACATGTTACATAGAGACTTATACCATGCAGCCCATGGTCAGGGGAGGAATTTGAAACACACAGAAATTTCCTCTCTAGCAAAAAGGCTACGAACTGGCAGACTGCCTAGGGTGCTAGTTAGTCCAGGCTCTTCTCTGAGAACTTCTTGGTGTATTAGCAAAGGACTCGTGTCTCTATCCCTGATTACCACTGACTGCAATGAGGACCAGACTTCCCTTGGAGCAGCAGGATGAGGCCGAAGGGAGTACCCCATGGGACCATTGATTCCCTCATCATTATGGGTCAAGGCAGTTGTTAACTATGACAGCCAAAGACCCATTAGTGATAATGCAGTCAAAATGGAAACTCAAAATGGCTCAAGTCTAAGACAAGAGCAGAATCTGTGAATTAAGAGATTGAGTCATCCTTTCTAAGCCTAGGAAAAATATATCAATTTATAGATTGTCACCTCAGTACTTGAGAGGAAGTTCAGAGAAACAGAAAAAGGAGAGATATGCAGACGTTAAAATCGGCTTACCTTCTGCTTAGTCATTAATAATAATAATAGTAAATACTTAGATAATATTACCATGAGCCAGGCCCTGTTCTAAGCATTTTACATATAGAAAATCATTTCATCAGACCACTATGTGACCACATCACTAATATGCCCAATGTGGGGCTGCCCGTTTCTTAAAGTCTCTCCTTGATTTCTGTCCCTTATAGGCGACCTGGGCTCCTGTGCTATAAAGAATAGCTTAGTCATTAACCTATAGTGAATGCTTGAAAATCTAACATGAACCACTAAAGATATTGTCTTTGGTTAAACACAAATCCATCTATACTGGGATAACCCTTTATATTAAAAAAAGAAAAGTTGTGTCAAATATCATCTATGGGTTAAGCACTATCATAAACATTATTTCATTAATCCTCAAGGCAGGTAGTATTTGGTGGAAACTGAATTTAAGAGAGCACAAGAAACTCACTCAAGTTCTCGCAGTTTAACTCACTCAAGTTCTCGCAGTTTAACTCACTCAAGTTCTCGCAGTTTAACTCACTCAAGTTCTCGCAGTTAAAAAGTGGTGGGGCCAGGATGTGAGCCCAGCTTCAGACTCTAACTACACCCAACATATTCTTACTACTGTACCTTACAACTTTAGCCCATGTTAGCATATTTTCATTTATTATTACTTCATTATGCGCTTTCAATAAATGATGGATTTTTCAACATAACCACAATATGATTGTCATATACAACAAAATTAAAAATACTTCACAATAAAGCCCTGGTTGTCTCGTATATTTCTTTTTAAATTGGCTTGTTCAGGGTCTCCTGGGTGGCTCAGTTAGTTGAGCGTCCAACTCTTGATTTCAGCTCAGGTCATGAGACCAGGGTTGTGGGGTCCAGCCTTGCACGGAGCCCCAAATCAAGCTACTTGTCAGGCTCCACATAGAGCCTGTTTAGAATTCTCTCTCTTTTCCTCTGCCCTTCCCCCCTGCTTGTACTCTCTCTCTCTCTAAAATAAAATAATAAAATAAAATAAAGTAAAATAACATAAAATAAAATAATAAATAAATTGGCTTGTTCAAATCAGCATCCAATTGTGAGCCACACACCTCATTTGGTTGATTAGTCTTTTTCTCACTTTGATTTAAACACTTTTTTTGAAAATTTGAAACCTACAGAAAATTTGAAAGAATAGTATAAATTAGCACCTGTTTATCTTTTTAAAAAAGATTTTAATGTTTATTTATTTTTTGAGAGAGAGGCAGAGACAGAGTGTGGACAAGGGAGAAACGGAGAGAGAGAGAGAGAGACACGGAATCCAAAGCGCGCTCCAGGCTCTGAGCTGTCAGCACAGATCTTGACGCAGGGCTCGAACTCATGAACCACAAAATCATGACCTGAGCCAAAGTTGGATGCTTAACCAACTGAGCCACTCAGGCGCCCCAGCACCTGTATATCTTTTAATAAAAATCTGTGGTATGTGTCCACTATGCATCTTGGTATGTGTCTAAAATCTCTTTTCATCTATAATTGTTCCACTTCTCTTTAAGAAATGTCGTTTATTTCCGGATTAAACTAAAGTCACTTGACCTGTAGGATTTCCCAGGTACTTAATATTTCTAGTTAAATTACTCATGGTGTCATTTAACATATTCCTCTATACCCCCCTATTTCCTGAGAACTAGGTATTACATCTAGTATTTGATTACATTCAGAGTCTTCATTTTTGGGGAGCGGGGAGAATAAATACTTCATAGGTGATGTTGTATACTTGCTGTCGTATCACGTCAGGATGTGCATGACACCTGCTTCATTTATCCTTCATCTTTGGGTTCAGATGGTGTCAACCTGATTCATACATTATAGAATTCCCCAGCAACATTTAACCTAATGGCTTTAGCAGTCATTGGTGACTGTTACCTCACCAGTTTGTTAGGGTTTGCAAACCAGTGAGTTCCCAATGTTATCATTCCTACTGCACTGACTGGTTGCATGTCTTCCGTAAAGAGCTTCCCCACAGCAGCTCTTTGGTTACCATGAGGTGCAGTTTGAGAAAGGCAGGATAAGTACTAGATTATTTTCCTTTATTTGTCAATTTTCAGAACAATGAGTTGGTGTTCTGGCAACTTCCAAAGGTAACTAAGGAGGGTTTACCGATTGTGGCAGTGGGGGAGGGGTGCAGGCATATGGAGCATCATGATGAACCCAGGACTTTTCCATATTTCAATCCATTGCAGTACTTTTTTTTTTATGTTCAGACTGTCTTATCCTTGGCAAGTGGGGGGCCCTTCATGTTGACTGCCATGACATTTGATGTGATCATAGTAATCTTTGACAGCTCCTTTTTTTTCAGGCATGACAAGATGTTCCAGCTCAAGGCACCCTTGTTCCCTTCAGTGGGAAATGGCATCTAGAAACTACAATCTGGGAACTGGGGTGTTTGTTGTTATTGACTTATCACTGCTTTCAAATCTTTTCAGTGAACATCACTAGGAAATACCAAATTTTTAGACAATGGAAAATAAATCATGAGTTAATACTGATATTTTCAATTTGAAGTAAGAATAATGGGATTTTGTTTAAATTTCCTGATTGTATTCATTTACATGTCTATGTTTTATCTCCTTGCACTGAAAACCTTGGTTTCTTTTTAATAAGATTAGGGCAAACATATTTGTTTTATCCTATTTTCTGGTTTCAAAATAATATCAATATTACTACAAACAACTAGACTACAGAATGCAGAGTAAAGTCTCTGGATATCTTTGTGGTTCTTTTTTGTCCTTGGGATATATCCCACTAGGGGTGCAGAGTGCAAATACTGCGGCGTAATCATTTGAAATATGCCTCCTACAGGCATACCACCAACTAGATATATAAGCTCTAGATATATAAGCTAGATATATAAGCTCTTTTTGTTTTTCTTTTTGTTTTTAGTTCACTGTCCATTTTTAGGGAATTCTTTTTATTTAATTAATTAAAAATTCAGTAAAACATTTACTGGTTCCAAAATCAAACAAAAAAACAAGGTACATTCAGAGAGGCCTAGCCTCTATTCAACTCCCTTCTGTCCTGTCCTGTCTTGTCCCCAATGGTAACTTTTTAAAAATGTGTGTGTGTGTGTGTGTGTGTGTGTGTGTGTGTGTGTATATCCTGGAGATTACTCCATAGCAGTTTGTGGCGATCTTTCTCATTCTCTATGACAGCAGCATTGTGTCCAATTTTAAGTATGTATTTTAAGTATGTTGCATAGTTTATTCAACAGATTCTTTGTTTATGGATATTTGGGTTGTTTTCAGTCTTTGCGCTTAGTGACTAGTTTCCTTCATACATCACCAAGTATTGCTTCCAATGTGTCTGTGAGGTAGGATCCTAGAGGTGGACTTGACTGGGGCAAAGGGCAAATTCATTTGCAGTTGTGCTGAATTTGCCAAATTCCCATTGTTACTAGCGCCATTTTGAACAACTTGGAACTAATGTGTACTGAGTGCCCCTTGCATGCTCAACATTGTGCTAGGCTGTTTGTGAATATTAACATCTGGGAGATTCTGCTTCACTTGATCTTTGGACAACTTGACTGCTTTGCTAGTCAGCTAGGTTTTCAGCCAGGCTGGACCTCCTGCTTTCCTTCATCTCTCCTTTGAAATGGCAGTCCCGTTTGGTGTTATAAGCTCATGTCGGGGGTGGCAGGTATGAGCAGAAACGTGTTCTCTGGAGTGAGCTCAGAGACTTTGTTAAACTGCGAGCTGCAGCCGGAGGTAATGTGTATTGAATCTAGTGGAGATGGTTACAAGCACAAAATTCATTACATATGTGGAACTTATTCATAGCAACCAAGAATGAAAGAAAACTCCAAATTATGATTTCTGGGTGCAGATTCTGACAAAGTTTATACTAGAGATTTGTAGTTGGGAGATGAGAGGAGTAAAGGCCCATTGACCTAAGTCCATGGCCACCAGGTCCATCCTATATTTGCTTTCCAAGTTCTTCTTCTATGATTAAAAGCTGCCCAAGGTGGTGGCTCCCCCATCCTCCATTTTTTGGACCCACCTTTCCATACATGAAGTTGTTGGTGGGATTGCAGGTCTTCCCCTGTACATGACTTACTTTATTTACCCTTCACAACAGTAATTCTATGAGGCAGGTCTTGTTATCTGCACTTTCTAGGAGAGAAACATAAGGTTCAGAGAGGGTGATAGGCCCATTTTCAGATATTACATAAATAGTGAAGTCAGCCTGTGCTCTTAACCGCTGCACTGAGGTTCAAAGCCTGTGAGGGGGACAAAGCACACACAGAAGCTAGCTCTGAGAGTCTGGTAACTGTCACACCCCCTAATTCCCATATATTTTTTATTCTGAGGAAGGGGACCTTAGAAAGGCTATTGGGCTGAATAATTACCCTGCACTGTGGGCTGGTATTTTCTCACTGAGTTCCCAGAAGTCACCATTGGACCCTGTTCACCATGGTGTCCAGCCACCCACAGACTCAGGCCTCTCCCTCTCCTGCTCCCAAATCCAGGAGAGACAGGCCAAGCAGGCCAATGCTTTTAGGGTGCAGAGGCTAGAATGCACCTTCATAACCCATGGCAGCCCGGTAGCACTTATATAGGTACCAAGCTGCACCTTTTCTCCCTTACTTCCTGTCCTTCTCCCCATGTCCTTGTCTCTGACCAGATTCGTGGTCTTCATGCCATTCCCAACCAGAAATGGCCAGTTCCCTCCACTCTTCATGCAACTCTTAGATTGAACCCTGTACAAATCTAGACATCCAGTCCTAGGGTAAGGATGTACCCACCCACCTACGGAAGCTGACCAAAGATCCCAGGTTCTGGGTGCCTCTTTCTATTGGGCCAATACTCAATGAGTGTTCATCATTACTATTATTGGTAGTACTATATACATTCGTAGGTTTGGTATGTGATCATTTCAAGCAATAGCCAGGACCTACAAACTTAGCTATAGGATTTCAAAGACCAATGGGACTGGTGGGGAGAATGCGTGATCAGGTAACATCTGGAAAATCACTGCCTTGTGGCTTTTGATGATCATTAGGTCCTAAGCCACCAGCCAGGATATTCCTTCTGCTACTGTTATGGGGTGGCTTTTCTGGGCCAAGGATCATACCTGGCTAACCTTCTTTTAGTTTTTGGTGCCATCTGAGCATTTGGAGTCTGACAGGGTCTGGATTGTTGTATTTGTTGTTCCAGGTGGTATGACTTGCCACAAGCGTGTGGCAAATCCTGAGTAAACTCTGATTTCACACCCAAACTTCTGGAGGGATACCTTGACCATTTTCTCCCTCAGTGTGGCAGCAGGGTCCTGAAAGACTCATTAGGAATGATTCTAGCTGTGGGACTGGACCCAGGCTATGGCTGAGAAACACTGTAGAAGAAGAATCTGGAAGCTACAACCTGTGGACTGAACCTTTTACTGGGTGTAACACTAAGCTCTTTTGGGAAGTTAACGGGGGGGGGAAAACAATGAACAACCTATCGTCCATACCTGTCCACTATTCAGAGTCCCAGTTAATATTGAAATTACCTATACAGTCACCTAAGCCAAAGACCGAAGAATATTCTAAATTCATTCTTCCTTTCCTTTTTCTCCATTTATATAAGTAGCCACTAAGTCCTCTAGTTTTACCAGATTAGCCTTCTCCTATCTCACTGCCATGGCCTTAGTTCAAGCCTTCAGTACTACTCAGCTGCTTCAGTCACCTCTTGACCAATCTCTGCCTTCGTCATATCCTTCCACGCAGCCACCAAACCTGATCACATCACGCTTAGGTCCAAAGCACCTTGCACATTTCTCCATGGCCCAGAGTACCCAAACTCTTTGGCACAGAGAGAAACTGTCCTCAAATGTCCCACCCAAGATCTATCCCCTGCCAATCTCTCCAGTCTCACTTCTCGCCCTTCCCCGCAGGTACTCTACAAGTCAGGATAGGTTGGGATATACTAGAGTAACAAACAACTTCCCAGGTCTTATGTTTCAACATACCACATGCTTGCAAAGAAGGTAGAAAGCGTAATCTCAAACATGCTGGGAAAGAGAGGAGAACCAAATACTGCTGAACACTAGCAATGTCAGTTTGTGCCCCTAACGCCCCAGGTATTCCAAAAACCTGTGGCCACTTTAGCATACCCTGCCCTGCGATGCCTCTGTGCCTTTGCACATGCTTTCCCACTCTCTGGAATGCTTCTCTCCTCTCTACTTTCCCCTATTTCCCAGCCTCTCTTTTTCTGTCAACACACCATCTGGAAAACTCTCTTTACTTGCTTTTCAGAAACCAGGCTGAGTGTCTCCTCTATGAAGCCTTCCTTGACAGCCCTTAGGCCCCAACGATGAATGGCTGGCACCTTCCTTAGTGCCACAACGCTCTTAGGACATGGACAAGTCAGTGAGCTTCCCTTTCCATGCTGACATTTATTGATGTATCTGTTCTTCCTGCTTCCTCATGTCCCAAGATCCTAACACAGACCCTGACAGTAGCAGTTGCCCAGTAAATGTGTATAGAGTTACACTGAGTGAATGAATGCAGCTCTTTACTGGGGGGCCAAGGGGGTCAGGTCTTTCCTCATGGACCTCACTCCCAAACAAACTTTCCAGGTCTAAGGAAATTGGACACAGCAGCCATGTCACTGTGAGAAGGTAATCTCTTCTCTCCCTAAACTCTCTGCCTCTATGTCAGATGGTGCTATGTCTCATTGGGCCTGCTAGGAAAGAGGTCCTACATCAGTTCTCTTTTTCTTCAATTGCTTCCTAACTTCTGCCACCAAGGCAGGCTGCTTCAGCCGGCCTCTACTTCTTCCGGGGTCCTGCTGCCTGGACCTCAACAACCTCCATTTCTGTAAACATGGTCTCAAGCCACCTGGTTTCTCCTTCCTGCCCTTGCAAACTAACTTTCTAACCAATATTCCAGCCTTCTCTGGAGATCTGATTTGTGGGCAGGGCCATACTAGTTCCGTGTTCTTGGTGAGTTATAAGACCAATAATTGGGATTTCCTTCTTCCTATCATCTTGCCGATAATCTATGCATCTAGGATATTTCCCCCTCATTTTCATTCTCTGTCGTCAAAGCTCATTTTATTGTTCTCATTCCACATACTTAAAAGCTCAGAGTGAGCTAGGGTGGGATCTCTGCTTCCCCCTGGCTAGCTGTGCCTCCCAGATTAGTATCCACAGTAGATTTAATTAGCACAATATTTACCTCTGTCTCTTGCTCATTAATAAAGATATCACAGCACAGCAACTCCCATGACAGCCCTCCTGAGCCACATCCAGGTGTATGAATGTGAGAAGAAGGCCATTTGATTATTTGTGTGATAATTGACATAATAATGTGTTCATAACCATGTTCCCAGAGGCTCAGCAGCCTCCTCGGAAGCAATTGTCATACAATTATTAGTTACTTTCAAAAAAATTTTTTTAAATCAATAAAACACTTAAGAGATCTTTCAAAAATATTCCCTTCACTAGTCCACATATTCTCATTTATCCAGAGCCCTGAAAATGGACGAATAGAAAAACCAAAGTCAAAGGTACAGAGCTGGAGAAAGAGAAGAGAGGTATTGAGCAAGCCTTCTGCGGGGTCACTTGTGGCTACCTGCCACAGGTTGGAACACTCTTGGTTTGCTGTGCCTTGAAAGGTGACTGACTGACATTTTTGGCTACCTACTCATTTTCTCATCTAAACCAACTGGAATTCATGTCTGAGTAGCAAAGTTTCACAAACTAATTCAGAGACTTCTGTCCGCAACACTTACTGTGAACACTTCAGTTATTAATTCCAGAGCTCCAAGGGTATTTGGAAAAGGCAAAAAAAAAATCTCTTTGATGTGCAATATTACCGTACTGCCACTGAACATAGTTGTGAGACATTATCAGTGTGTATGGTGACAAAGAACATAAACTGCCTTCCCACAGAGATGTTTATAAGACATCTGTGAAAAGGGCAAACATGACACAGGACATACCTGGGAGTGGGACATAGAGGGAAGAGTAACAATAACTTACAGTTGGATAGTGGTGGCTCTTAGAGTTGCATCAGAGGTTTTTCCAACACCCCAAAGATTTGGATTCAGTTGATCAGGGACTGAGACCCAGACATGTGTATTTTGAAAAAGCCCTCCCTGGGTACTATTCTGCACAAATGCTCCTTTGAAGAAGCACCATCGTGGTTTTCAAAGCACTTTTCCATTCCATACACCTGCTTGATGAGGCTACCTCCATTTTGTCAAATTCAGGGTTGCTTTTCTTATTTAATCACTTGGACACTCAGCTGAACCACTCAGTCCTTCTGGTCTGACACTTCTTTCTTTTCTTGCCCTCAAGGACACCACTCTTCTGCTTTTCCTCTGTGACTGCTTTACTGTAGTGACTTGTTTTTCAGTCTCTTTCGCTAGATCCTCTTCCTCAACATCATCTGAATGTTGGAGAGCTCCATGACTCAGTCCCTGCATATCCTCTCTCCTTTGGTGACCTCATATAGTCCATGACTTTAAGTACCACCTCTATTCCTCATTCCTACCAGCTATGACCTGCCTCCTGAAATTTGGACCTTTATGCCTAACTGCCTAGTGTCTCTTCTTGGATTTTTAAAAGACCTACTGCAAACCTAACATGCTTAAAATAAAATTCTTAGTCCCTTCAAGCCTGTTCCTTTCCTAGTCTTCCCCATTTCACTCAACTGGCTGTGCAAACCAAAAATCTAACCTACCCTCTATTTGTCTTTTCCCCACATACCCAAGCCATCAGCAAGACTCTGTACTATCTATCTGTAACACATAGCTCGGAAGCATCCATTTCTCTCTCTTCCTCCCCCTTTCTCTTTCTCTTTCTCTTTCTCTCTCTCTCTCTCTCTCTCTCTCTCTCTCTCTCTCTCTCTCTGCTATCACCCTACACAAGTCTACCATAATCTTCAGCCTGGACTCCTACAAAAACCTCCTGTCTGCTTTTCTTGTTTCCACTTTCCTCAGAGTGACCAGAGAAATCTTTTAAAAATAAATATCTATTCATGCTATTCCCTACCCCACCCCACCCATTCCCAAAACATTCTAATGACTTTCTATCTTTCTTAGAATAAAATCTCAGTTCACTGCCTGGGTTTACAAAGAGTTACAAGACCAGGTACCTGTGTCCCTCTCCCCTTCACCCACCAGGCTCCAAGCATATTACTCTTTTTTTTTTTTTTTTGGTTCCTCAAATACTCCAAGTTAGCTCCTTAACAGGAGCCTCAGCAGCCTCAAAAGCAGCAGGCAAAAGTGTAGCCTTTTGCACTACATGTGTCTTCTACTAAAGGACTTCCCACCTCATCTTTGCATGGCTGGTTCCTCCCTGCCATTCAGATCTCAGCTTTAATGTCATTTCTTCAGAGATAGCTGCTCTGACCCCTTCCCCCCTTCTAAAGCAATCATCCAATCCCTTTTATCACACTTTTCTGTTTATTCATCTGCACACTATTTACTCCCTACTTATTACTTTTTCACTTATTTATGTACATTAGGATGAGAGCAGACATTTTGTCTCATGCTCATTTGAAATATCCCCAGCCCTAGATAACTACCGAATGAATAAATCAATTTACTTAACTATATCAAGCTGGCTGTGAAGAAGCCTTGATCATCCTTCTTTATAGATGGGAAAAATGTCATCCAGTTGGGCTACATGACTTCCTCAAGGTCCTACTGCTAGATCAGTGGTAGATGAGTCTTATTCTATTTCTCGTTCCACTTATTTGAAGCCGCTTCCACATAGAGAATTCCACCTTGAGAAAAATGTCCTCATCTTCCTTGAAAAAATTAGATGTCCTGAACACCAGTGCAAATTAAGAATGGTGTGCAGACTGTGGATATCAATGCAGGGAGAAGGAAGCTTTGCCTGAATCCTAAGGTCTGGTGGATTTCTGCCTACCAAATGTGATGTGACCTCCAGGAAAGGAACATGGTACAGCACAACAACAAATTGGGGTGTGTGTGTGTGTGTGTGTGTGTGAAAGAGAGAGAGGGAGAGAGTGAGAGAGACGTGAGTACATGCACACAACACTCCTCATCTGCATCTCCTTTGTGCTTGTACTGAACCAAGGCTCCTAGGATGAGTCATAGTCAACAGGATGCATTCCTTGAACTGAACCAACAGCATCTCCCTCACAATCACTGCTCACCTCGGAAACAGGCCCAAGGGGAAACTTGAGTGTACCACCGGGCAGAGTGTGAAGGCACCTCTGTTATTAGAAATGGGATTGCCAATTGGTTTTCAAGTCGGGAAGGAGGTCTTCAGGTTCTATCTTTGGTAGGTGATCACCTGGTCATTCTTTTCCAGGTGAACCAGTGGAAGCACAGGAACTGACAATGGCAGCGTTTACTCAGGCCTGAGTGTTTCAGAAATGTGTAGGAAAGTGTTCCTATAGCAACAAGAAGATGGCAGTTCAAGTCCGCTGCTCCTGCTGGATCACAGAATACAGCAGCCACGTTCTTCCTCCTCAGACCAAAGCTCTCCTTGAAACAGAAATGATCACATTCTCAGGCATACCTTAACTTCCACTCGCTTCCAGATCTACCCGTTCAGAAAGCACAGCCAGGGTCCTCAAGGCTGCATTTCCAAAATCTCCTAAGGACAACCAAGGAACAGAAAGGCTAGAAACCTGCTCACCTCCTGCTGGCTTTTCTTAAGCTTCCGCCTTATTCTGGGCTCTCTGGTCAGTTCTATTTTGTTTGCCAGCTAATTGCAAATGTTAACACCTGGGCTTGAAACCCCAGCTGCCACCCTCCATTTTCCTCGGTCTCAATTCTTGAGCCACAGAGATTGTCATGGATAGCTGTGAGGATTAGCAAGACCCTGTTGCTCTGGGGACTCTACCCTGAATGGAAAGACCTGACTGAGGAGCAGGGGAAGTCAGCTGGGGGCTTTACCAGCTGTGTGACAGAGAACAAATCCCTTAATATCTGTGAGTTTTAGCTTTCTTGCTTCTCAAACAGGGTTTCTCTGTTACAGGATTATTGTAAAGATTTAATACAAAAAATAGAGAAAACATTTAGGGTAGTGCCTGGCCACTGGTGGCCCTCCATAACTGCTGGCTCTTTGCCCCTTGATCCACACTCCTGGGACCACAGCTCCTTCAGCGGGACAGACTTTCTAGACAGAAGCAGAGACTGTTGGGACGAGAAAGCGTCCTTGATGGGCAGGGAAAGAGAGAAGAGGGATGGTGGGTACCGAAGGATGCTGTCCTTTGGGGTGAGGTTGTGGGGTGTGTGTTGGGGTGGAATCCAGACAGAAAAGACGCAAGATGTTTAGATATATTTGGGAGAAATCTTCCAGTTGTTTTTTTTAAAGGCTGCTAAACAGCACTTTCTTGGCTAATTGACATTTTCCTTAATCCTGTATACACTGAAGCTGTGCAAATGAGGTTTGAAAACTAGAGGGACGTGAGGATGTGGAATAAAGCAGGTGACAACATGGGGCAGCATGGGGCAACCTTTGCAAGCTTCCTTATGGAAGCCACTCACCTCCTTTTCATAAAGAGGGAAAAGACTGAGGTAGGGGTGAGTGTGGGTTATTTAATACTTTACTTCTTAATTCTGTAACATGTTCATCTTTGACCACAGAACTGAGGAAGCTGGTTTTATTCATTTGTTGGTTGGGTTTTGTTTTGTTTTGTTTTGTTTTGTTTTGTTTCACTCAATCAATGACACAATGCCTCCTGTAGGGAAGGGGGGAAAAACCTTTTTCCTCATCCTCCTGGGTTCTCTGACTGGGACCCTCCAAATTAAACTGACAAATGACAGATTAACAAGACAAAAAAATCATTTTTATTATGTGTGAAGATGGTTAGAATTTGGGGCTTATGTACCAACCCAAAGGGGCACAGAAGGTGGAGAAGAAGTTAGACAAGGGAAAAGGGATCTGGGGCTTTTTTTAAAACCAAAGGTATACCTATTTCAATTGTGACTCAAAACCAAAAACAATAAGCCTTTTTCTAGCTTAACCATGGACACAAGAAGTTTCCCAAAGAAGCTGCAACAGATGCAGCTCTCACGATCCAAAGTCACTCCCAAAGATATCCAAAAAGGAGAATGATTTAGATGAACCTTCTGAGAGCTGGAAATTGTCAGTAGGAAGTCAGCCACAATGGGGTACAACCCATATTTCTGTCTGGCTGTCAACAAAATTGTGGGGCCCCCAACATGACGGTTGGCCACCTACAGACACTGGCTTACCAACCTGTGCCCGTCCAGGTAAGGAGCCAACCCAAACTCGCAGGACGTGAAGGAAGACAAACAGGAAAGCAGTGACCATCCCTGGGAAGGAAAAGACCAATAATGAATAAGTACTCAAAACCAAATTCACAAGAGTCATAATGCAGATAATGAATCCTTATCAATGTTTTTCTCTTGTTAATCTAAATTTGGCAAGGGCAAGACAAAGAGGCTCTTAACTGCCCTCTGTCCATTGGATTCTGTAGGCCGAGATCTGTGAGGCTGACTTAGTAAGAGTTTCTACCCTTTGTCAGACATTCCAAGACTTTAGCTGCAGCCCCTGGAGTGAGTAAAGTGTCCCAGCTGTCCTTCATGGCTGCCAAAGCTGTAGGGAGGAAGAAAACTTTTCCTTTTCCTCTACCTTTGTAGATTCATTGGCTGGGACCCACAAAGCAAACTGATAAAAGACAGATTAACAAAAGAGAAAATTATTTAATTATGTATATACGCACAGGAGTTCACAAAGAAAAATGTGGCTCAAGGAAGCATTTAGACTTTGGGAGCTTGGAGCCTAGGTGGCTCAGCAGGTTAAGCGTCTGACTTCAGCTCAGGTCATGATCTCACAGTTTGTGGGATGGAGCCCCGTGTCAGACTCTGGGCAGACAGCTCAAAGCCTGGAGCCTGTCTCAGATTCTGTGTTTCCCTCTCTCTCTGCCTCTCCCCCCACTATGATAGTTTATCCCCCCAATGCTCTGTCTGTCTCTCTCAAAAATGAATAAACATTAAAGAAATTAGAATTTGGGAGCTTATACGTCACCCCAAAGGGTGACAAGGTATGGACAAGAGGCCAGATAAAGGAAGAGAGATTGGGGGCTTCTGGGGAGGGGAGGGGAGGAGTTATGGGAAGGTAACCAGGAAAAGTACGGTAAGCAACGGTTGCTTAGTATAGTTTGCTAGGCGGGTTTAAGCCAGTGCCTTCTCCATCGGTAAGAGTTAATTAAGAGTCTCCCCCTTCTTCCTCAAACTGCTCTACTATGTTATAGCCATGATTTTATAACCACCTCCTCCTCAGTCTTCCAGACCCCACAGAAGCAATGATTCTCTCCCTCACCTTTCCGTACCTCTCATTCATTTTTACAGGGAAGCCTTGTATTCATTTTCTAGGACTACATTAACAAATGTAGCCACAGACTAGGTGGCTTTGACAACAGAACTTTATTTTCTCATAGTCCTGGAGGTGGGCAATCCAAAGCTAAGGTGTCACCAGGATTAGTTTCTCCTGAAGTCAATCTCCTCGCCTTGTAGGTGGCCACCTTCTCACTGTATCTTCCCATAGCCTTTCCAGTCTTGTTAGGTTAGGACCTCCTTTAACTGCGTTAGGTCATGTGACCTCATTTAATGTTAATTACCTCTTTAAAGGCCCTATCGCTAAATACAGTCACATCAAGGGTTAGGCTTCAACCTATGAATGTTGAGGGAACAAAATTCAGCTCTGAAACAAGTCCCTACCATAGTGCCTGGTACAGTCCACAGCAAAGATGGGGACACTGGCTTAGACTGTGGATGTATCAATCCCAACCACCTCCACTGCTGGACCAGCAGGTCAGAAGAGGCCTTGTCTCCGTCAGCATCTTGCTGGTGAATGAGAGCCCATATATCATGATAAAAGAATGTTATAAAACTCTTCCTCTTCCAAGCTGCAGAGGCTGCTCGAAAACATTCATTCATTCAACATTCATTCATACATTCAAACATTCATTCAAGTATTAGGTGCCAGACATTGGACTGGGGTCTGGATACAACAGACACATTCTTCCTTTGTGGTTCTCATGGTCCACTGGAGGAGGAAATCATTGATAAGAGAATCCTTCAAATATGTGATGCAAACTCTGGTAGTGCCGTGAAGAAAAAATACAGCACGTGAGAGGGGGTGTAATGGTGTACCTGACCCAGGCTGGGGAGATCTGGAGCTAACTGATGGGGCCAACTGACAGGCCAGCTTCCCTCTGAGTCCATGACTGCCCTCTACATGACAGCCAAGCTTTAGTGAAATCGGTCCGGGTAAGCCCTGGCTAAGGCTCCTGCCCCCACGTGGGTCATCAGGGTCTGTGGACACTCTCCCATCTCCCCAAAGCTGCATGTTAGTCAATTACCCACTCAGCACTTAGTAAAATTTCTTTAAAGCAGAAAAACTTTATTTTTTTTAAATATTTATTTTTGAGAGAGAGACAGAGCTTGAGCAGGGGAGGGACAGAGAGAGGGAGACACAGAATCTGAAGCAGGCTCCCGGCTCTGAGCTGTCAGCACAGAGCCTAACACAGGGCTTGAACTCATGGGCCTTGAGATCATGACCTGAGCCGAAGTCGGATGCTTAACTGACTGAGCCACCCAGGCACCCCTAAGGAGAAAAAACTTTTAAATAACAAGAACAAAAGTTATGCCATGACACAATTTTCTGACAAGTTCAAGCGGGAAGGGGGGCCAGCCACTCGGCTGCACCTCTGTTAACAGAGCCCCCTTCCTGTTGGCGTGTATGCTCTGGGCAAGAGGAAGGACATAGGCATAGTGTGCGGGGCCCCTGCTCCTCTGCTAGAACACAGCAGGGCCAAGGACCTCCCCCCCCCCCCCCCCCCCCCCCCGCCGCCCTGCAAGGAAGTACTACCCAGCTCTTTGTAATCGCTTGGGTCTTGAGAGAGCTGCCTTCACAAAGACAATTTCAAGAAAAGAAATTAGGCTAAGGAGGCAGGCAGAGAACAATGAAACACTTAAGTGGGATCTCAGCTTTGTCCAAAAACAAGGAAGAAAAATCTCTCGTTCTTGGGAGAATGCTGGCCTGCTGCTAATAAAGCAAGGCCAGCCACCGGAACGCTGTGAAACCAAAACACATTCTGCATCTCACACCCCCTCCCCTTCCCTGATGCATTCAGGCTTCTGAAGACATTCTTCACCCTCACTTCCACCCACATGAGGGAAGGACAATATAACATCATTCAGCTGCTGCTGGGAGTTTGCTGTGTACCACATCACAAGGAGCATTTCTCGTGTGCCTACTATGTGCCCAGCACGTGCCAGGAATAAGTGAAACGTGACCCGGACCCAGCAGTGAGCTAACCAGGGACCAGAGACCTGCCAGGCCCTATGCTGGGGCTCATGGGAAGCGTGCTCACTGCCTGTGCAGGAAAGAAGGCTTAAGTGTGCCTGGTAGGAGTCTGGACAGGCTTGAGAGAGGAGGTGAGGTGGCCAGAGAGAGAAAAGTGGAACTCATAGAAACAGAATAGAATGGTGGTTGCTGACCTGGGGGGTGGGGGTGAGGGGGAGCGTTCATGAAAGGGTACAAACTTTCAGTCATAAGATGAATAAAGTCTGAGGATCTAATGTATATAATACGGTGATTATGGTTAATACTGTGTTGTATAATTGAAATTTGCAACAAGAGTACAACGTAAGAGGGAGATATGTGAGGTGATGGGTTAATTAATTTATTTTAGGATTGTGGGCATCCTTTCCAATATATTATTATTATATATTGTGTTATAATTTTATTTGTCAGTTATACCTCAATAAGGCTGGGTTGGGGGTGGGAAGAATGAGGGGGAGAAAGAAAGAGGAAGGAGAAAATGCTGGCTAGAAAGGTGGACACCAGATCATAACAGACCTTAAGTGCCATCATTAATGGATTTTGAGCAGGAAGAAAAAGATTTTGTATGATCAGATTTGCAGTTTAGAAAATGTGTCTCTGATAAAATATAGAGGCAAGGAAATCTATAGGAAGATGATAAACACCTAGACAAGGGATGAGGAGAGTCTGAACCAAGGCTGTGGTTACAGGACATGAAGAGAAGGGGAATGGACACTTGAGATATTTCAGTCTACGACTGTGGTGAAGAATGTGGATGTTGGAGTCAGCTCTCATGAGTTCAAGGCCCAGCTCTGCTACTTACTAACTGTAGTGCTGGGCAAGTTGCACCATCTTCTAGTATTTTGAGTTCTGCATCTTTAATTACCTGCCTCACAGGCTGCTGAGATGATAAATTGAATCAACAAAAGTAAAACACTTAGAGCAGCCTCCCTGGCACATAGTAAGCAGCCCACAGATTGGCTCTTATTAGTATTATTGGGGCAGAGGAAGAAGAGGCATCTAGGAAAACAACCAAGTTTAGGAAATGGACTCGTCTGTTTCAGTTTGTACTTTGTTTCAAGGCAGAGCCCTTCCCCCAGGGCATGATTCTTTCTCTTAAGAGGTAGACTTTTCCTTCTCAGTTCATAACTTATGGTTCTCAGCAAGTTTGCTCTGGTCAGACTGGGCCCAAACTCCTAGGTGTCCTGGCCTGTGCAGTCTTTGAAATCTCCACTCAGTCCTCAGCCCCCTGAGCGTTGCCCTCTTCAGGCCTCATGAACCACACCCTGCACCCCCCAGGGCTCCCTGGCCAGGGCCCAAGGGGACTCCCCTGTGCACGTTGTCCCACACATTCTAGCCCCCTCTGCAGCCTCTGTTTCTCATCTCTGTAAAGCTATACCTTTCCACCAGAAAATAGGAAGGAACGCTTCCCAGTTCATTAGATGAAACCTCTATAATCTTGATACAAACATCTAATAACGGGGGCGCCTGGGTGGCTCCGTGGGTTAAGTGTCTGACTCCTGGTTTCAGCTCAAGTTTCAGTTTCATAGGTTCTCACAGTTTCATGGGTTCAAGCCCTGTGTTGGGCTCTGCACTGGCAGTGCAGAGCCTGCTTGGGATTCTCTCTCTCTCCCTCTCTCTCTGCCCCTCCACTGCTTGTGCTATCTCTGTCTCTCTCAAGATAAATAAACTTCTTTTAAAAAATGTAATAAGGACGTTATATGAAAAGAAAATTGCAGATCAATAATCTTCGTGAGCTTAAATGCAAACCTGTATACAACAAAAGATTAGAAAATAGAATTGAGCAATAAATGAGAGGGAGGTTTCTCCTTTTTTATCCCTTTATTGGTTTATGATCAATATACAGTTAGTTCAACATTCAAAAATACATCAAAAACTCCACCATATTAATAAAATAAAGGAGAAAAATACATGATTATGGCAACAAATAAAGAAAAAGCATTGTTAAAATTTGAACACCTATTCATTATAAAAACTCTGAAAACTGAGAAAATAAAGGAACTTCTATTTTGATAAAGCTAACACAGTGCTTAATGGAGAAGTATAGAACTTGTTCCCCTTATGATCGAGAACATAAAGAGTGTCCACAGCCTTTCAACACATTAGTAGAGGTCCTGGCCAGTGTAGTGCAGCAATAAAAAGAAATATATACCACCGAAACTGAAAAGGAATGAGCAAAATGATATTCAAAGACAACACAGTTGTCTTTATAGATAATCTTAAGAAATCTGCAAAAAATTTCCTAGAACTAATAAGTGAATTTAGCAAAGTCACAAAGTAGTAAGGTCAACCATTCAAAAACTAATTTTTAAAAACATTCTGGTAAACAAAATTTGGATAATGAAAAATTTAGATATTTAAAATAGCAGCAAAAAACATTAAAAAAAACTTAAGAGTTTGGAAACTGCCAAACATTGTTGAGAGAAATTAAAGACCTAAATAAGCAGAAAGAGATACCATGTTGATGAATTGGAACATTTAATATCGTTAAGATGTCAATTCCTTCCAAATTGATCAATAGAGTTAATACACCCCCAATCAAAATTCCCACAGGCTTTTATTGTTAAGATAGAGTTTTATTTTAAATTTTGTATGGAAAGGTAAAGGGCCTAAAACTGTCAAAACCATTTTGAAAACAAGAATAATGTTGCAGGACCTATATATACTACCTGAAATCAAAACTTACTTTAAGTCTATAGAAATCAAAAGAATGTGATACTGGCTTTAGGACAGGTATATAGGTAAATGGAACAGAATAGAGAGTCCAGAACCTCCTCCCTCCCGCCCCACCCCCACAAAGGTATCAACCGAATTCAGTGGGGTAAGAAATCGTTTTTATAATAAATGGTACTGGGACAACTGGGTATTTACCTAGAGGCAAAAACAAAACAAAACAAAACAAAAATACTAAACTAAACCTCAATCATTCACACCATTACAGACATCAATTCAAATTGAGTCAAGACCTAAATGTAAAGTCTACAAAACATCTAGAAGAAAATATAGGAAAAAATCTTTGAGACTCTGAGGTAGGCAAAGATTCCTTAGGACTCAAACGGTGCCCACTGTAAATGAAAAAAATGGATAAAATGGACTTCAAAATCAATATATGTTCTGTTCTTTAAAAGATACATTTGAGAAAATAAAAAGTTGAGTCACAGATAGGGAGAAAAATATTTATAAAATATATACCTGAAACAAAGTACGTTACCTAGAATATTAAGAAAAAAACCCAACTTTTACAACTCAACATGAACAAGACAACCCAGTTTTAAAACAGGAAGAATATTTGAATAGAGACTTTACAAAAGAAAATTTATGAATGGCTATCCAAGCACGTGAAAAAATGCTCAACGTCATTAGTCATCAAAGAAATACAAATTAAAACCACAATGAGATATCACTTCACACTCACCAGAATGGCTGAGATTAAGAAGACTGAAAATTAATAAAACTAAATGTTAATGAGGATGTGGAAAACTGAAGCTCTCATAAATTGGCTTGACAACTTTTTGAGAACTTAAACACACACTTATACATGAGCCAGTCATCCCACACTTAAGTATTTACTATGAAAATGATAACATGTATGCAAAAGACTCAGACACAAGTATTTCTAGTAACTTTATTCATAATTGCCCCAAACTACAAGCACTCCAAAAATATCTATCAGGAGGCAAGCAGAAAAATCATAATATATCAAGGCAGTTACTCAGCAATAAAAAGGTACAAACTATTGATTCAGCAGCAACATGAACGAATCTCAGAAACAAGATGCTGGGCGAAAGAAGCCAGATACAACCAAGTGCATACTGTCTGATTCTATTTATATAAATCTATTTATAAGGAGGCAAAACTAATCCATGATGGTATAAATCGGGGAGTGATTGTGTTTGAGGGCAGGAATTGCCTATACGACGTAAAGAGAACTTCTTGAGAGTGATGGAAGTCTTTTTAATTATTTTATGTTTATTTATTTTTGACAGAGAGAGACAACACGAGCGGGAGAGGGGGAGAGAGACACACACAGAATCCAAAGCAGGCTTCAGGCTCTGAGATCAGCACAGAGCCCGACATGGGGCTCGAACTCATGAACCGTGAAATCATGACCTGAGCCAAAGTCGGACGTTTAACCTACTGAGCCACCCAGGTGCCCCAAGAGTGATGGAAATCTTCAATACCTTGATTGGAATGTTGATTATATGAACGTATTGATTTGCCAAAAGACAGAGAATCATACACTTGATATCGGAGCATTTCTCTCTATGCGAAGAATGTTTTAGTTTTTAAAAGAGCAAGAAAAAAAAATTACAAAAACCACCCCGCAAAACAAACCAGCAAACAATTCTCTTCAACTTCGAAAGATCTTTTAAATTTACACAAAGTAGTTAAAACCTTATATGCACACAAGCCTGCGCACAGACGTTTCTTATAGCAGCTTTACTCATAATTGCCAAAACTTGAAATCAACCAAGATGTCCTTGTAGGTAAATACCAAGTAGGTGAATGGATAAACAAGCTGTGGTACATCCAAACAATGGAATATTATTCAGTGCTAAAAGGAAATGGCTATCAAGCCATGAAAAGACATGGAGAAAACTTAAAGGCATATTGCCAAGTGAGAAAAGCCAAACTAAAAAGGCTAAATTCTGTATGGTTCCAAATGTATGGCATTTTGGAAAAGGCAAAACTATGGAAACAGTAGAAAGGTCAGTGGTTGCCAAGGATCTGGAGAAGAGGAGGGGTGACTAGATGGAGCAATTGTAACAAATGAACTGCTCTGATGGAGGCTGTTGATAATGAGGGAGGCTATGCTTGTGTGGGAACAGGGGAAATCTGTGTACCTTCCCCTTAATTTTGCTGTGATCCTAAAATTTGTGCTCTAAAAAATTAAAGTCTTTAAAAAAAAAAAAAAGAGTATTTCTTAAACTCTGCAGCACCACATCAGGTTTGATACAACGATTTAAGAGGAGAAGAGCACAATTAATTTCAACATGAGAATATAATGTAACAATGTAACATGAAACATTAAACTCTGCTTTCTGTCTCTCATTTTGGGTGCAAAGGATACTAATGAACAATGCGGCTGAGTCTCTGGAGCCTGCAGCCTCCTGGAGAAAGAGCAAAACTGATTATAAATGCAGCGATGGGGAGGTCAGACAAGTGCTATCAAGAAAGAGTTCAGGAGGCGGTCAGATTACAAGTGGAGCGCCTAACCTAGTTTGAAGACCATGGAAAGATTCCCTAAGGAGGTGACAGAAGTTGAGTCTGGAAGACGTATGAACAATGCAAAGACGCTGAAGAAGAGGGCTCCAGCCAGAGAGCCGCAGCAGAGCAGAGCCCAGGTGGGAAGGAATGTGGCCGGCCTGCCCTGAGCACAGACAAGAAAGAAGACAGGTTCTGGAGCCAAGGCTGACAGCAGGCCCGGCTCTCAGGGATCGGGCTAAAGATGAGGTGTTTTGAAGCAGCAGGAAGTTATTGAAGGGAATACGCATGACACTGACATGGAGGATGTTGCCCTCTTAAAAGATTACTTTGGGTGCAGAGTGAAAAAGGGTGTATGTATCTCAGTGCTATCTATTAGAAATATAACGCAAGTTCGTGAGTTCGAGCCCCACACAGCGTTCGCTGCTGCCAGCACAGAACCCACTTCAGATCCTCTGTCCCCTCTCTCTCTGCCCCTCCCCTGCTTGCACACACTCTCTCCTTCTCAAAAATAAAAATGATAAAAATTATTTCTCTCTCTCTCTCTCTCTCTCTCTCTCTATATATATATATATATATATATTTAAAAAGAACTATACCGCAAGCCACAAATGCAAATCTCAAATGTAATTTAAAATTTTCTGGTAGCCACATTTGTAAAATGTAAAGCAACTTAAACGAGGTATAATTGGCCTGAATAATATGTCTTATTGAATTCAAAAATCCCCAAATCCTGCCATTTCAACATGAATCAATATAAACAATTATTAATGAGATGTTTTTACATCCCTTTTGTTGTTCTAAGTCTTCAACCTCCAGCGTGTGCTTGCTGTGCATCTCACTTCAGGCTGGACACCCCTCAGGTGCTCAGGAGCGACGCGGGACGAATGGCCGCTGTGGGGTGAAGCGTGGTCCAGCTGAGGCAGGGCTGGCTGAGGGGTGCCAGCCATTCCAGGGCTAGGGAAGATGGAAGAGGGTGGGGCCTGAGACAACCAGCGGAGCAGCAGGGTTGATCTGAGAGGTCATTTGGAGAAAGAGCCACTTCCGCTCAAGAAACTTCTAGCAGCAGGGCCTCCCTGCCGGTGTCGCCTGACACACAGCAGCATTTGGTGTCCTTGAGCAACTCCTCCTTGGAAGATTCCCGCCCTTGACTTCAAGCACATCGCACCCTCCCACTTTCCCACTTTTCTTCCTGCCTCGCTGGCTCCTCCTTCTCAGGCTCCTTGGCTCTCTCCTCCACATCTCTCTGTCCTTCAACATAGGAGGGCCCCAGAGCTTGGGGCTGCACCCTCTCATTCCTCTGTCTATGTCCACCTGCTCCCCTGGTGAACCCACCTGGTCCTGTGGTCTTAAATACCATCTGTAAGCTGGTGACTCCTAAATGAATATCCCCAGCCCAGATCCTGTTCCCAAACCCCAGTTTGTAAATCCAACTCTTGCTTAACAACCGTACATGGAAGGACATCTAATAGACATCCTAAAGTTACCACATCTCGGACTGAACTCTTCATCTTCCTCTGCAACCCGTCCTTCTAGATGCCTTGAGTCATCCTTGATGTCTCTGTTTTTCTCTCACAACACAGGTAACCAGTTCTGTTGTGACTGCCTCCTACATCTCAGTCCCCCGACCACTGCTATCAGCCTAGCCTATATGCCTAACGTTTGCCTAGATTATTGCAAGAGTCTCTTAACTCGTCTTTCTGCTTCTACTCTTTCCTCCTCAATACAGAAGCCAGAGTAACCCTGTTAACATACGAGTTTGCCTCTTTTCTTTCAAAACCTTCCAAAGGCTCCCTGCCTCCCAAATGGTGAAGCCTAGGTCTTCCTAATGGCTATGAGTACCAATGCAGCCTGCCCCTTAAATCTCTGACCTTTTCCTCTTCTCTCCCTCTGTTCTCTAGCCATACTGGCTGCTTTGCTTCTCCTCAACATACCAGGAGTTGCCCTGCCTCAGGGCCTTTGCAATTACTATTCTCTGGAATGTTCTTCTCTAAGATACTTGCTCCCTTCTTCATCTCTTAAATTTTTGCTCAAAAATTACTTTCTTAATGAGGCTACCTGATCACCCTATTTAAAATGGGAAGCTGAGCCCTCTCTTTTTCTCTGTTATATTTTTCTTCATAGAATTTATCACTTTCTAGACTATCGCTTTCTTACCTATGAGTTTTGTGTATTGTCTATATTCCCTCCCTAAGATATAAGAAATTGAGGGACTTGCTATTTTTTAAATATATCCCCAGCACTAGAATAGTACCTGGCACACAGTACCGTTAGCATTCAACATTGGATGGATTAATTAATTAATCAATTAATGAGACAGAATGAGATAGAATGCAATGAAATGAGGCAAAATAAAATGAAATGAGGAGAGGAGTCAGTCAAGGTCAACTCCCAGGTTTTTAGCCTCTACTGCATGGCAAAGCCTCTGTAACCTGAGAATGTCTTCAGATAGACTTCAGAGAGCCATTCAGGGGTCATGAGATGGCTTCATGTGGCTTCAATAGCCACACTTGTGTGAACCCCCTGCTCACGGCGACTTCCCATGGAACAGAGAAATCTTGGCCTCAAGTGCTCCCAGGGAATATGTCATCCCCAGGTAGCTGAGTTTCTCAGTAGCTTCAACTCTAAAGTATTTTTACATGAACCGTATTTGATGCGAAGTTCGAAAACACATAGCACACTCTCCAACCTCCTAAAAAATGCTCAAATTAACTTTTTCCTGATGAGTTCCAGGTCATTCTCATAAGTGACACGAGAGGAAGCCCCCCAGACAGTCTGGAGGCAGAGGATATTTGCTCCTCCACTGGAGTCCCAGCTATGTTACTCTCCGTGTCTGTGTCTGGTTACGATAGTTCTTTTTTGTTTGTTTATTTATTTATTTTTGAGATGGAGAGAGCACACAAGCAGGGGAGGGGCAAGGGGAGAGAGGGAGATAAAGAATCTGAAGCAGGCTCCAGGCTCTTGGATGTCAGCACAGAGCCCGATGCGGGGCTCGAACTTATGGACCGCAAGGATCATGACCTGAGCTGAAGTCAGACACTTAACCAACTGAGTCACCCACAGGCCCCCGGTTATGATAGTTTAATCATCTTTGCTGGTCAGGATACTAGCTGTCCTTTCTGAACATGGTCACAGGCCCTTTCTTTGCTTTCTCAAATGCAGCTTCAAAATAAAATTGAAGATTTTACTCATTGTGATGAGATTTAAAGTAGGTTCTAGAAAGAGGTTTGCCTATGGTTAACATGGAAGGACCATTGTACATAAAATGCGGAGCATCAGTTGTCTGGGGTCATGACAGATGAGCTTGCCAGACAGCTGGTGTGATATCGTACAGCTCATAATTGAAATCAACTTTTGAGAAAGTCAGTGTTTCTTTCAGAAATGGGGGTGGAGGGATGGGGAGGATGATCCTCAGAATTTTAGTCAGCCTGTTGGTCCAAACTTCCAAAAGTAGAGGAAGGAGGTTTCTAGGACTCATTAGGGATCTGTCAGTTCCTCCTCAGACTCTGCTCTTCTCTGATACCATCTCAGTCCTCACTAATGTTTCTCACCATTTTCCACTTCTGTCCAGGGATTACCTTCTTTTTTGCTCCTTCCACACCTGAATACCTTAATCTGGCATCTACTCTGACCCAAGGCAGCAAATGAACTATTTTATATTTCTGAGCCATTTGGGCATCTAGAGGACAAATCCCCTCTTTCGGATCTTGCAAAAGACCTGTCTCGGGAGCGATCCATTAAAAATTACCTACTTTTCTAGCCAGACACTTATAAGTCCCTTTTCTCCATGTCTATTTACCATAGCAATGGACAAGCCAAGGCAGATTTTGCTTTTTTCTTTCCCCTTTTGGACTTGCCCTTCACTGGGAGTCTGCCTACAAGGCACTCATTCCAGATAATTCCTGGAAGTAACTGGTTACCATGCCCAGACCCCTTTGCTGTTTCTTAATGATGTAGTGTCCTCCCCAGAACTGGCTGGAGCTCCTCACCTTTGCATTTTCAAAGGGTCCCTGGTGAACTTCAGCAACACTACATGGTGGTCAGATGGCATGTTCCTCCTAATAGAAGATGTGAAGCTGTCAGGATAGGAGGATTCTGTACAAAATCAATTGACAATATCCTCTAAAAACCTATCAATAGTTAACAACAACAACAACAAAAAAAAAACACGGCCATAGTTGGAGAAAATGAGAGTTGAAATTGGGGTATATAGCTTTTTATGCACATAAAGATAATTTTATAACTCAAAGACAATCCTAATCTTGATGGCTATGGCAGACAGTATAATGGCCCCCAAAGATATCCACATCCCAATCCCTGCAACCTGGAAATATGTCACCTTACCTGGCAAAAGAGACTTTGAAGATACAATTAAAGTTAAGTTCCTAGAGACTGGGAGAGTATCTTGGATCATCCAGGTGGGCCTCACCTAATCATATGAATCCTTAAAAACAGAGAATCTACAGTCAGCAGGAGATGTGACTACAGAGGAAGGGTCGGATGAGAGACACTGCTGCTCTTGAAGATGGAGGGAGGGTCCAGGAGTCAAGAAACATGGGGGAGACACTAGAAGCTGGAAAAAGCAAAAAAACTCATATTATCCCCTAGAGCCTCTAGAGAGGAACGCAGCCCTGCCAACCCCTTGACATTAGCCTAGTGAGAGCCATGTGGGACTTGTAACCTACATAACTTTAAGATAATAAATTTGTGGTTTTTAAAGCCCTTTTCTCCCAAATAACCAATAGGAAACATCATGGAAATGGAGCCTTCTGCTACTCCTGTTACCTTAGAGCAAAACCTGTGCCAACATATGAAGCAAGCATCTAGAAGAAGTTGGATGGGCTACCAAGACATTCGGTCTGGTATCTAGAGATGGTCTGGAGTGATGGATGTTTTTCAGTGATGGAATCCATGAATGCTGAAGAAATTGGCCCTGTTCCCCTTCAGTCCCTCAGGCTATTAGAAGGCCACTGAACCAGAGAGTCATCTACCAATGATCCCCTTGGGCTTGGAAAGAGGGGATGTGTTTCCCCAGTCTTGCCTCCTGACCATGCACGTCCCCTTGGCCGAGCCAACGTTTTCAGAAGACTCGTGGGTTTATATATGGTGCATTTCAGCTTTGGTCACTTCCTGGACAGCACTTGGGTGCTGAGCCCCAGCATAGCTCCAACGTGAGGAGGCAGAAAGGGAGCTGCTTTGGAAAAACAGGGAGAAAAGCTCACAGCAGTAACCAGGTTTCCCTTATACATAGGCAGATAGATAGCCATGATAACAATCAACCTTTATGGGACACTTAAAATGCACCAAGCACAGTGCTAAGCATTTGACACACATTTCCTCCTTGAAGGCAGTCTGCATGAATAAGACAAAAATGGCATTTTCCAATAACCTCCTGTTCTTAGTATATTTATTTTAAAAAGTGTCCAGATGCAGTGTGAAGCTATAATAAAGTCTTTCCCTTTTGCAGAGACACAGTGATGGTTCAACCCAACTCCGCCTTCCTTGTGCAGAATACACAGGGCTTCCCACTAAGCCCAGGAATCTTTGTCAGCCCTGGACCATTGCTCATCTGGACTTTAATAGACTTTGTGGAATCTCCACAAAGGAGAACATTTGTAGGCTGCAGGTCCCCCCCTCATTCACTCAGTAGACATTTACTGAGCCCATAGCATGTGTCAGGCCCTGTACTTGGTGTTTGGAATACATTAATAAATGATGCACTGATCCCTGCTCTCTAAGAACTTACATTCTAGTGGGGGTGGGAGTGGGGGAGTGACAATAAATAATAACACAATAAATAATTCAATTGTATCTTATGTTAAAAGTTGATTGGGACCATGGGGAAAAGGTAGAGCAGGAAAAGGTAGGAAAGGGGAAAGCAAGGGGTGAGAAGGCAAGTTGCGATTTTAAATAGAGTAGTCCCAGTGGGCCTCATCGAGGAGGTGACTTTGAGCAGACTTGAAGGAAGTGAGGGAGTTAGACCTGATATCTATGGGGGGAAAGGGAATGGCCAGTGCAAAGGCCTTGGGTTGGGAGTATGTCTGTGTGTCAGAGGAAGAAAAGACTAGTAGGACTACAGTCGAGTCAGGGAAAAGGAAAGCAGTAGCTGTATTCAGAGAGGGAAGAGTGAGAGGCAAGCCAGTTGGAGCCCATGTGGCCACCGCAAGACCTCGCAGGATGAGAGTCACTGAGACTTTGGAACAGAGGCGGGGCAGAATCTAACTTTCATCTTAAAAGCTTTATTCTGTTGGGAACAAAATGAACTTGGTCAGAGTTGAGAATAGAACAAAGGTGGTGAGAGTTAGCCATGTGGAGGAGGAGAAGCATGCTCAGTTTCTCATTTTCTTTTGAAAGTAGAACCTAAAGGGTGTCCTGATGGATTCCCTGATTACCTGTGGGAGCTGAAAGAAGCTTTTCTAGAGGGCCATGTTTCTCCCTATGTGACAAGTCAACATTTTAAACACTTTCCAGAAGTAAAAAGCATTTTCTTCACTTCATGAGATTTTTCCTAATAAGATGAACAGCAACATCACACCAAGATGCTGGGCTGTTGGCCAAGTGCATTCATGAGCTAAGCCTCTCAGAACAGGTGTCAAGCCTATGCCTCAATAAAACCCCCTCTCTCCACCTGGCTCCTGTGTGGTCCCGGTTGCAAGTGTTTGGGAGGGAGCCTTAGTTAAAAGCAGAGTTCTGAAACCAAACTGCCTACATTCAAACCCCCCTCAAGTGCCCAACATGTACACTTACTATTTGTGTAACCCTGGACAAGGGGCTTTCAACCTCAGTTTAAAATGTGGATAACAGTCTTCCTCATAGGGTTATGTGCATAATGACCCATGCTAACAATCCTATGTCTACAGTCTGGACACATTTTCAGACATGGCCACAACCAGCCAGGAGGAACATAAATGGCTGTAGAAACTCTCCCAAAGCCTTCCCCACCCTACTTCCTCCTTATCTCAAATGTAGCAAGTGTACTTCCCAGCCAGTCCTCAACAGCACCACCTAGGGGTGGCCTGGCCATTCCCCAACATAACATGGAAATGCAGAATCAGTGGGGGGCGCTTTCTCCTCAGACACCCCCAAGGCCATGGGCACCTTCATGTTGTGTGTGAAAAAACTTCAGAAGGGCAATATGATCCTGTGGAGTCAGGCATCTCTACATACATAGAGATGTAATTTACAAATACTCACACGGGAATAGTTTTTTCCCCCCTTTTATAGAGGGTCCTTAAGAACCCAGACCTGCTGAGGAGTGACAGCCACATTAGTAAGTGAACTTAAGAGCCAAAGATGATGGATTCTTTGTGGGGATATAGTGGTGATGTGTGGGATGCTAAAAAATGTTTTTCACACCAAATGTGTGAGAATAGCTGAAATGTCAACACTATGTTTCAGTGACATCTGCTTTTCTTCATCTGATATCTCCCTTTTATTTTGTTATATTGAGTATTCCTTATGTTTCAGGATAATTTTCCTTTCACAGTATAAACAAATGCCTGGAAAAAATTTAATTTAAAAAAAATGACTTTCGTCATTTGGGGCAGCAAAAGCGAAAGTACCAGCTAAATTAAAGCCAACTTAAAACTGAATTGCTGGTACTTGCCTACAGTTTAGATAAGTAAATGTAATGTAAACATTGCATTATTATTAGGAATGAATGGGGACACCTGTGACCTAGAAATGTATGAGGGGGTGTGGAAGAGTAGGGATTCTTCTGTATCACTGATTCTGGCCCGGCTTCTAAAGCAATTGCAACCTTCTTCAGGACCCCGCAATGCTAGGTACCTCCTCTGTCATATAACACATCACTACACATGTGTGTGTGCGAGCGTGTGATCACACACAGAAACTTGCAAACACACACCAACATAATATGCATGCACACACACACCCACCCCTGTGTGACACAGGAGTACAGTACACATCCCTGTATGCACACACGCCTATACGATGCACAGTCTCAACAAACACATGTCCACAAAACACACATGAACACACAGACACTTCTTGAACATGTATACATCACCCATGTGCCAATAACACATGAGCACTACACACCCACATAAAGCACGTGTGACACACAGATGCACCGAACACACACACACGCGTGCAGACACACACACACACACACACACACACACAAACTGTGTGACTCTTGGTCCTCACAGGCCCTAGCCTCAAAGTCTTGATGGAAGCAGTTCATGTAGACAGGGAAAGGGCCACCTAGACCATCTCAGCTTTGGTTTTGCCACAGCTTACGACGTCTCCAGTCACAGGGCAGTCACTTCAATATCTTATTCCCAGGACAGTTGTGAAGCCTTTTGAATTAAATTAAGACAACCTGGGGACTAAAGGTTGGGCAACGTGTCTTTCTATAAAAAACTGAACATAGCACTAAGTGCCAACTTGATGCAATTGTTTGAGTGGAGTGTGAGAGCAGATATGAGTGAAATTTGGGACAAGTGGTTTCAACGAAAAATTTTGCAAGAAGAAAAATCATTTCATGTACAGGACTTGGACTTGAATTCTCAATATACCTTTATGTATTTCATGGCTTTAAAATATATACAAATGTATTATCTGTGATTTTATTAAGCTGTCAAGTGATGGAAAACTCAAAATAGTAGTGACTTAAACAAGACAGAAGAGGAAAAATAATTCTACGTCATGCAGGTATAGGGTGTGCAGAGCTAGTATAGAGACTCCATGATCATCAAGGACCCAGGTTTCTTCTCTCTGTTGCTCCAACACCTTCAGCATGTGGCTTCCACTTCGGGACCCAAGATAGCGACTCTGCCTCCAACCATCATGCTCAAATTCCAGCCAGCAAGAAGGAGGAAAGAGAAGGGAAGGGCATGCCCCTTCCTTTCAAGAACACTTTCTCGAACGATGCCACATAACACATCCATTTATGTCTCACTGGGCAGAACAGTTGAATGACCACACTGAGCTGCACTTGATGCCTAGAAACATGCTTTATGCTAGGTGGCAATGTGCCCAGCTAAAATGGGAGGTTCCATTACTCCAGAATAAAGGGAGAATGGATATCGGAAGATAGCGATTGGTTTCTGCCAATGCATTAAATACAACATTAAAAGGATAAAAAATAGCCTCCACTCAGAGGTAATCACTGTTAACATTTTGATATATAGCATATATATACATATTTATATACACACATATATTTATATATATACGTATAATGTCTTTTACGAAACTGAGCCCATTCTTTATTCACTGTTTGGGTTTTTGTTCGTTTTCATTTTAGGAATGTCTCTTTATGACTATATATAGATATTTATCCTTTTTTTAAAAAGCTCAAAAGAAAAGTCTAATTAATCCACCTCCACCTAATAAAATAAGCATGTGATCCAAGTCATTCAAATCAATTATTCCTGCTTAAAGCATCAGTCAGTTTGGGGTACAGGGTGGGGATGTAATCTACATCAGGTAAAAAGCTGGCGGGTGTTAGAACCTACGAGAGGGCAGGGTCCTTAGCAGAAGGAACACCTGGGACTACAGAAATCCTGAGAACACAGGCATAAAGAGGACCCTTGGTGAGGACTATCCTTTGTGCACACAGGAGGGATGTCTGGAGGGAGAGGGAGAGGCCAGAGCCACACTGGCTTCCTCCTCACTCCTGCCAAACCCTCAAATACTGCTGGCTCGATTATTCAGCTCATGACATTTTGGAAAAATTATTTTATGGATTCAGCTGTTTATGATACTTAGGGCTTTATTCCCTTAGCAACTCTCCTAGGTTTTAGAATCCTTCTCAAAAGATCAGGGGATTACATTTCAGATAAGCATCCAGAGCAGTGAGTTATCTTAGCAGCAACTCAAGAGGCATCAATTCCTGCTTGCTCTCATTGAGTAAGCTTGCTTTATTTGCTCGATCCCCACAAGTGTGTCACAGAAAAGCAGCCACTTTCTGCTCTCCACTGCTTACTGAAGCATCAATTCGAATCATCTCTCTGCTCAGAATCTGCCCTGAGTCCCTATTTCCTCTTGCACCAAGTCCAAATTCTTCCAGTTGACCTGTGGGACCCTCCAAAATTTGCCCATTGCCCCCAAATGATTCCCTTCTCCTCAGGCCACACATGGCAGGGAAGTCAAGACATCTCAGGTCTGCTTTCCAGAGCTGAGATGTTTTCTAAAGAAGTGAGACGTTATAAAAACACAATACTCTAGGGGCGCCTGGGTGGCTCAGTCGGTTAAGCGGCCGACTTCGGCTCAGGTCATGATCTCACGGTCCGTGAGTTCGAGCCCCGCGTCAGGCTCTGTGCTGACAGCTCAGAGCCTGGAGCCTGTTTCAGATTCTGTGTCTCCCTCTCTCTGACCCTCCCCTGTTCATGCTCTGTCTCTCTCTGTCTCAAAAATAAATAAACATTAAAAAATAAAATTTAAAAAAAAAAAACACAATACTCTAGAACAATCAAAACTAAAGGGAAAAGAGGAAAAAATTCCCTCAAGTTTGACATGCAAAAGATGAATATCTTTTCCAGTAGACTTGATCAGCTATATAAAACCAGATTTAAGTCCAAAGAGAGGTTAAGAATAGATCATTCAAGTAAGAGAAAATTCAAATTGTTTAAAGAAAGAGAGACAAATGGTCTACCTTAGTAGAAATCAAACAAATATAATTTAAATCATTAATGAGGTACCACATATGCCCTTTGAATTGAAAGAATATTTTGAAATTAAAAAACCTCAGTGCTATAAAAGCTGAAGAGAAACTGGTATACTCACAGAGTGCTATTGGCATTGCAAATTATTGTAGTCATTTTGAAAAGCAATTTGGCAATGCATTTCAAGAGCCATGAAATGTTTCTGCCCTTTGGCTGACAATTTTCATGTCAAGATAATCATACACAATAAAAATAATTATGTGCATGAAAGTAATCTTTGCGGAGTTATCTACAATAGCAAACATATAAACAACCTAAATGTCTAACTGTAGGAGAATGGTAAATTAAACGCCATTCTATGTCTTTAATGTAATACTGAACAGCCATCAAAATGATAACTGTAAAGACCCCTTTCATTTACTGTCTATTAACTAAGGTCCTCCTCCTCAAATTTCCCAAAGAATTAGAAGGCAATCACTTGATTTTATTGGTGACTTCATTGAAAGTGCAGGACTGGCAGGCAGCCAGGCTGGAGTGAATGGGTTGTAAATGAGGGGTGAGAAAGGGGAGTGCAGTTTGGCTTGAAGGGGAAGAGAGTAATAGGGCAGAAGCTAGACAGAGATGAAAGTTCAAGGGAGAGCTTTTCCTTATAAATGGAAGAGATCTGAAGGGGAGAGAGATGGCTGAGAGGCCAAGGCTGATTTCAGAGAAAGTAGCTATTTGAGGAGGAGAGATGGTCAGGAACAAAGATAGAGAGGGTTGCGAAGACAGGTGGAGGGGCAGGAATGATGAGGAATCCAGATGGGGCCATCCTTGTGAATGTTAAGGTCATCTATAAACAGCTATTCACAGTAATATTGAAGTTATAAAATACAACCTGCATCATTTTGGATATGCCTGTCTATTCCAAGTAAAGCCTCTTTGAGTGTTGGAAGTTACACACCTTTGCACACATTGAATTGATGTTTGTTTTGCTTTCCCATGAGATTGCTGCTATCTTGTACATAATGTGCCTGCCAGTGTCCTGTGTACCCTTGAACAACTCACTTCACCCCTCTGAACTTCAGTTGCCCCACTTGCAAAGAAAATAATGCCAAAACCCATGTAATTGTTTCAGAGAATGAAATAAGATAGAGCATGGACTTGCTGTGTGAGGTCCACAGCACTTTGAAAATGTAGGGCAGGGACTCCTGGATGGCTCAGTCAGTTAAGCCTCTGACTTTGGCTCAGGTTATGATCTCACGGTTTGTGGGTTCAAGCCCCGCTTCGGGCTCTGTGCTGACAGCTCGGAGCCTGGAGCCTGCTTCGGATTCTGTGTGTGTGTGTCTCTCTCTCTGCCCCTCCCCTACTCATGCTCTCTCTCTCTCTCTCTCTCTCTCTCTAGCAAAAATGAATAAACATTTTTAAAAAATTAAATAAAATATAGGGCATGACAGATTAGATTTCTTCTGTGTTACTTTCAAAAATACCAGTAGACCCAACTTTATCATTCTCGTGTTCAGTAAGTCAGTACTAATATAATCTAACTGAATCTAAATTGTAACATTATACATAGCCCCATGAAACTCCATGAAAGTTATTTTTGCTCTTTATGAAAAAGGACATATGTCTTTAAATGCTACTATTTTTCCTCATTTGTTTCTCATGCAAAAAAAAAAAAAATGTTGTCCACCACTGAATTAAATAAAAAAATTTCAACTGCCCTGCACAATGTTCTGCATCTTATGGGCATGTAATCATAATAATAGTGGTATGCTCCTTTTCTAAATTTGGTGGGAACATCAGGTTATGCTGACCTTCCAGAATAACAGCCCTTTGGAGTAAAGACCAGTCACCTGGCATAAAACAGGAATATCCCTAATGTGTTTGCAGTAGATAGGTACCTTGAACATTATGACACGCCTCCAATGCCTGGGGTGAGAAGTAACCCTAGGGGCAGGTGAAAGCAGAGAAATGGAGATATTTTGAATATCATTCATCCGCCTCAGGATGTATTCCAAAAAGATTACACTCCATCCAATATCCTGGATCTGGACAAACAATGTAGGCTATTCAATGGCCCTTTGTGATTGCTGCCTCTTTCAGCAACAATCTTCCTTAATAACAGCTTCATACATCTCACTAAACACCTGATCTCTTCCAAAGCTATCAGAATAAGTGTTTGTGTATCACCAAATAGACAAATTTCCCAGTAGAAAACTATACGACTTGTCTCTAAGAACCATGTAGAGGGAGTGTGTGTGTGTGTGTGTGTGTGTGTGTGTGTGTGTCTATAGGGGCGTCTGCCAGATGCCTAGAGAGATAGGCCAGAATTGCTAGCGTGGGTCTTTCCAACCTAGTTTTATAAGGTTTAGACAGCTTGTCTGACTGTAGGTCTAATTTTGTAAAACAGAATTGATTTGCAAAAATCTGGGCCAGGAGAGGGCACACCTGGGAAATGGCTATGAACTAAGAACAAGGAAGGGGGCAGAGGTATACTGAGGTATACTGAAAGTTACAGAAAAATGGAGGGTCCAGAACAACCAGAGCTTAGACCCTGATGGGAGCCATTGAGCTCATCAGAGCCAAATGGGAACCAAGTGTCAGCATTGATCTTGGGCCATAAAAGAGGTTCGTGTGGAAAATCAAAGGTTTGCAGAGAAGATCTGGTTAGTGCCTTAAATCTGAAATTAAACTAAGTGACTGGATTGTTGCTATAATTCCTTTGTTGCAATTATTCCAAACTCCAGTTCACTCTTTCAGGAGTTCTCCTGCATGCTAAACTGATAAGAAAGGAGATTGAATGATCACTTATGTGAGTGTTCTCAACCCTGGTTCTATTAGAGACTATAGAAAACCTGATGCCGAGCCCTCGCTCCAGGCCAAATGAATCAGAATCTTTGAGTGAGGGATCCAGGAGTTTTTTTTTTTAAGTTTTTAAACTTAAAAAAAAAAAGTTTTTAAAAGCTTTCTAGGTAATTCTAATGCACAGCCAGTGTTGGGAATCATTGACTTAGGCTAAAATGGGCAAGAGATACCCAGGGAAGCCAGAGAAAGAGTTGTGATTGAGAGGTCGTAATTTCTGGGCATAACCTCTGACAAGGAAAGCATTCTCATGTTCATGCTTGGATAGTACTAGAATAGAAAGGCGCCAGAGGATATGATGGGCATGTCACAGGGTTGGCAAAGATGAGTTCAACCTGTGATTACAAGCCAGAAAACAAAATTTTGCATGCCCCAAAACATAACCCAAACCAGACAAGCTGGTAGATGAATAGTATATTTCATGAAGTATCAAGGATTTCAGAATAGAAACTCACTCAAAGTAGCTCAAGATTAGGAAGGTTTGTAGTAGAGACACAAATGTCAATTTCAAGACATCTAGGGATCCAGACTCCCAGAGTCAGGAACTAGACAATGACTAAAGTCATCCCCTCCATCTCTCAGTCATTTGATCTTCATTTCTGTTCCTTTCTACACATCTGCTTTATTCTTTCATTGCACCTGGATTCCTCCAATTACTCATATCACACAAGGCTCAACATGAGTGCTCCAGCTCTAATCTGTTATGATCTCTTAGGTCCAGAGCCCAACACTGACTGACGATTGTCACAAAGTATCTTGGTTCAAATTTTCAAGAAGAGGAATCTGGCCACTGGTCCAGCAAAGGATGGCTGGTCTTATCTCACCTTGGGTCAGGTGTCAATCTCCTTCCATAAACTAGGCTGAGAGTGGAAAATGTCATCTTGTTCATAGGCTGAACAGACTACTGGAAGGGCAGATACTTGCGAGGATCTGTTGGCAGAGTATATAATGAAGTACATGTAATACTCATTCATTACCAATGAACCACACACTTTTCTTCTTTCCCATCTTCTGCTTCCCAGGAGATGGACAGGCATGAGGGAGATAAGGAGGAGCCTGAAAGAACATGTTCTGTCTACTTTCAATGTTCAGCCTAGCATATGAGAGAAATAAACACAGACTGGCATGACCAAAAAATAGCCTATGAACCCTCAACCAGCATTTATGTACATAATTCTACATGGGCTATCTTCCTCCTGAAACCACCAGAAAGTCCACTCTTGGCAATGATGAGCGCCTGAGGGTGTCCAAAACACAGGATCTCTGTTCAAGTTCAATCTCACACTTTCTGCTGCATTATGACATTCAGACGTTAAGAATTCCCCTCCTGGCAGGGTGGGTGATGGGTATTGAGGAGGGCACCTTTTGGGATGAGCACTGGGTGTTGTATGGAAACCAATTTGACAGTAAATTTCATATATTAAAAAATAAAAAAAAAAAAAAAAAAAAAAAAGAATTCCCCTCCTTTATTGGGCCTTTATCTAATTGTTTGGAAAATTTGTAATTAACATGTTATTACATGTGGTTTGGCAGTTCATTTGACAGCTCTGAAATAACATTCTTGGCTTTTACGTGAGAATCTTTTATTGAAACCCAAAATAGCTCTTTTCGGAAACTTAGAACTTCAGACAATTTGGGGATTCGTGGAAACGGTGGCTGGAAAATTTTATAAACTTCCCAAAAGGAGAAAATGTGTATAAACTCATTCTGTGGTCCAACATTGGCTATTCCAGCAAAGAACTGAATGGTCCTATAGCTATCCTTCTTTCCTCTACTTAAGTTCAGCTGCATTAAGGCAGAGTGTCCAGGAGGAATCTGAACTCAGGCACTATGTTTAAAGGAAAAGAGCCAGAGTAAAAATCTACCTCCCACCCCAGCCTATATACAGTCTGAATTTTGTTTTATTTTGTTTTTTCCTTGTAGAGCCCATGGGGCTAGAGGCAAAGTGAAGCCAGGAAAGGGAAGAAGATACACAGGGAAAAGTAGAGGAAGCACCAATAACAAACGTCTATTTTCACTTTGCCCAAAGCATGTGGTCCCTGAAAAGCATGGCTATGACCTCAGTATAATGCCATCATGCCAAAGTGCAATCGTTTATTTTAGAGCTTTAGAAGGAGTCAATTATTTCAGCTTTTGCCTAAGTACAACTATTGGAGATTCTGGCTGATTGAATAAAAGAAGAAGTCTACTACTTGTATTTTACTGACAAAACAAAACACCTTTAAACTAAAAGGATGATTTATCTGGGCTGAAAATAAAACTCCTGCCTACTGAAGTCTGGTGCAGCTGAATTATCACTATTTTCATCCTGTAATTTGTTTTATAGGGTACTAATTAACAGGGCAAGTCTGTTGCCAGGAAAGTAAATCACATTTTGCTGTTTTCTTCTTTTCTAACAAGACACAGACCTGGTATTTAATTGAAGAGCAAGTTCCAAGGGCACTATCAGCACTGAAACTGGGGAACACTGGGCTGGGAAATCATGGTGAAACCTGCTGTGTGGAGTACAGGAAAGACGGCGGGAGAGAGAGGAAAGAACAGAGGGAGAGAGAATGGAATTGCATAGGTAACTTCAAAAAAAACCCTGTTTTCCCTCAAATGTTCCATCTTTTCTCTGTTTCCCACAACTTTCCATTTCCCCTCTGGCTCTACTCAACTGACACTGTACCACAAACATCTTCTCAAAAAGCTCATCGCCCGCCCCACCCCCACCCCCAGTTCATTCATTCCTGTCCCCAACACAGTACTGTATTTTTTTTTTAAGGTAGCAACTCTGCCATTAGATCTCCCTGCCCCAACCTCCTCCCTCTCCAGGGCTCATACTTCGACCTGACCCTCTTGGTGGCCTTTGGCCCAAGGTTTTGCAGCCCGGCCTTGCAGCTCACACCTCGCCCCTCTCCTCCCAGCTCACCCTCCCTACCCCCAGACTTCACCCCTCTCTTCCTCTCCTCGTTCCCTCATCCCATTCCTGGAGGTTCTGGACAGAAGGTGGCCGCTCCGTCTTCTCCTCCCTCCTTGAACCTTCGGAGACGTACTTTGGGGGAGGAGAGACGGAGCTGGGGGGTACTGATGGGCGGTGGAGGGGAATGAGTGCCGGCTCGCACTCGGGAGCCGGGAGCCTGACGTCACCGCTCCCTGCCAGTCAGTCTTCCGCGGGCGCGCTGCTCGTAGCCGCCTTTTCTGCCTCTAACCGTGTCTCTCACTTTCGGCGGCGCCGGCACAGAGACAGGCGCCCCGCGCTCTGCTCCGCGCGGGCCCGGCCGCCCCGCAGGCGTAGAGTCTGTCCGCGCGGGGAGCGCAGCCTGCGCCCCGCCACAGCGCTCATGATCAGCGACTTCCTGAGGCCCTGACTCCCCAGGTGAGCACCCGACACCCGAGAGGAACTTTGAGGGTGTTGAAAAGGGAAAGGGTGAAGGATGGCCAGGGGGCTTCCCTGAAGCAGAAGAAATAGGGCCACGCTTGATTCCACACCCTTCCCCCACACAGACCCCCAGCTTCCCTCCCCCAAACCCCTTTCCCAGGGATCTCTGTGGCCTTCAGGGCCCGCTGGACTCCGCGACCTCTGAAACTTAGCTTTCAGCACCGCGGACAGCGACTCCCGCCACCTAGTTTAGGAAAAAGCCTAACCCTGTCGGCCAGAGCCCAGGGCAGGACTCGCCAGGGCTGATGCCCCTACCTAGCCAGGTGCAAACGGGTGCCTGTTGCAGTTACGGGCACACTTACGGGACTGATCTGTGTGTATGCAAGCGCATGTTCTCTGTGTATATATATATCTGTGCAAAAACTCAGATATCCGTGGAGCAGTCGTGTGCGTTTCACTCACACGCTCACTCCGTACTCAACAGGTATTTATTAATTTTAGGTTCTCAGCCACTGCTTCCTTGCTCTGCTCTGGGGTCCTGGGGTAGGATGAGCAATATGAGCGAGGCACCCGCGCCCGGGGAAAGTTCCCTGGCGGCGTGAACCACACACCTGACGCTCGCTCTCCCTTTTCCACGCAGGGGTGCAGCGTCAGCCAGCGATGAACGCGAGCGCTTCCTCGCTCAACGACTCCCAGGTGGTGGCAGTGACCACCGAGGGAGCGGCGGCGGCGGCCACAGCGGCAGGGGCGCGGGACAGCGGCGAATGGGGGCCCCCTGCAGCGGCGGCGCTGGGGGGCGGCGGCGCGGCTAACGCGTCCCTCGAGCTGTCTTCTCAGCTGCCCGCGGGGCCGCCGGGGCTGCTACTGTCGGCGGTGAATCCTTGGGACGTGCTCCTGTGCGTGTCGGGGACGGTGATCGCAGGCGAAAACGCGCTGGTAGTGGCGCTAATCGCGTCCACCCCGGCGCTGCGCACGCCCATGTTCGTGCTGGTGGGCAGCCTAGCCACCGCCGACCTGCTGGCGGGCTGCGGCTTGATCCTTCACTTCGTGTTCCAGTACGTGGTGCCCTCAGAAACGGTGAGCCTGCTCACCGTGGGCTTCCTCGTGGCCTCCTTCGCTGCCTCGGTCAGCAGCCTGCTGGCCATCACAGTGGACCGCTACCTGTCTCTCTACAACGCACTCACCTACTACTCGCGCCGGACCCTGTTGGGCGTGCACCTGCTGCTCGCTGCCACCTGGACGATGTCCCTAGGCCTCGGGTTGCTGCCGGTGCTCGGCTGGAACTGCCTAGCGGAGCGCTCCACCTGCAGCGTGGTGCGCCCGCTGACGCGCAGCCACGTGGCGCTGCTGTCCGCCGCGTTCTTTGCGGTCTTTGGTATCATGCTGCACCTGTACGTGCGCATCTGCCAGGTGGTCTGGCGCCACGCGCACCAGATCGCGCTGCAGCAGCACTGCCTGGCGCCGCCCCACCTCGCAGCCACCAGAAAGGGCGTGGGTACGCTGGCTGTGGTGCTGGGCACTTTTGGCGCCAGTTGGCTGCCCTTCGCCATCTATTGCGTGGTAGGCAGCCGCGAGGACCCGGCAGTCTACACCTACGCCACCCTGCTGCCCGCCACCTACAACTCCATGATCAATCCTATCATCTATGCCTTCCGCAACCAGGAGATTCAGCGTGCCCTGTGGCTCCTGTTCTGTGGCTGTTTCCAGTCCAAAGTGCCCTTCCGTTCTAGGTCCCCCAGTGAGGTCTGAAGGCTTTCTTTGTCCTCCCACCAACACCACACCCCCAACAAGCCAGCCTTCCGTGAGCTTCTCGGTGCCTGCTGATGAACTGAGACACCAATAGTGTGAATCTGGCTTTGGGAAGAGAAAGAAAGAATAAACATAAATACATCAAACTCACAAAGGACAAAGAGGCTCGTTGGCACTTTACATATACAGTGTATACATGTGTACATATATATACAAATATTTGTATCTTCTGGAGGTGTTCAGGATGTGGAATTTCCTGTTCTGTGAAAAAACTAAGATGTGGTTGTATACTCAAATTGTACATCACATTTGTCAAGTGAAGACATCCCAATACTGCTTAATTATAGCACTTTATTTTTAGCTGCTGAACTGCCAAAACAGTGTTGCCATTTTCAGGGGCAGGGGAAGGAAAGTAAAAGGTGTATTTTTGTTGTATGTGATAGAATATTTTGCTGCACATGCGTCAGTAAATTACAACGTATTTTGTACACAAATAAACACATAATAAAAATGTAATTTTGGGCATGTGGCTATCGAATTACTATTTAAGAGCTGAATTATTAGTACATTTACTTAAAAAGTTTATTATGTATCATCTCCCTCCTATGAAATCTTAATGTACAAAATCATGCATTTGCACATTGTTCATAAATTGTCAGAGATACCTAACACAGACTTGCAGTGGGAGGCTGAGAGGGAGTAATATATTCACATAGCAGTATTCATAGGACACTAAAGGGTTATTGGTGTTATCTGTGCAAATTAATCTGCCCCTTGGTTTCTGCGTTTGGAAGACAAACTCCAGAGAATGTCTGAAACCATACCTTCCTCTTACCATATGTGCAATTCTGAAACCCTTTTAGTTGTAGCTTTTCCAAACTGGAAAGAATTTTAAATGTTTAAAATTCATATTGACTGAGTATATTTTTGCTGGCCAGTTCTTGTAGCAAAATGCACAGCCTTATGAAATAAATTCTTCAAAGACAGGATTCCAAGATACATTGTTCATGAGGTAAGTGAAGGTATGCTCAGCAGCCTTATCTTCAAAACACTGGGCATTAAGATTCCCGGGGACCAAACATTCCCATTCCACCAATGGATATGAGTCATAATTAAATGGCCCCCTCCCCTCCTTCTTAAAGGATGATGTGAGGATAAATAAGATAACACGTATGGACATTTTGAGCATCTATGAAGAAATACGCACACAAGCACAAATTGTTACTGGTCTTAGGCCTTAGGAAAATACCACAAACGAATTTTTTCATACAGTCCAGGAGTATTTATTGAGTGCCTACTATTTGCTAGACACAATTCCAGGGCTTGGAATACAGAAGTGAACAAAGTAGACAAAAAGTTTCAGTGCTCATAGTGTTACATTCTCATGGAGGAGATGGCCTACAAGCAAATAAACACACACACACACACACACACACACACACACACACACACAGATATTTGTTACAAAGAATTGATTCATCAATGCAATTTTGGAGGCTGAGAGGTCCCAAGATGTGTAGTCAGAAAGCTGGAGACACAAGAAAGCTGATGGTATTGTTCCAGTCTGTCTTGAAAGGCCTGAGAACCAGGAGAGCCCATGGGCTCAAGATCCAAGAAAAACTGATGTTTTAATTTGAGACCAAAGGCAAGAAAAGACCAGTGTTCGAGCTCGATACATTGGGCAACAGAAATTCCCCCTTACTTTAGCTCATCATTCTTTTCTGCCTTCAATTGATTAGATGAGACCTAAGACCTACCTACATTAGGGAATGCAATCTGTTTACTCAGCCTACCAAATCAAATGTTAATCCCAAACAGAAACAACTCATAATAAGGCTTGACCAAATGTGCACATCCTGTGGTCTAGTCAAGTTGACACATAAAATTAACTATTACACTAAGAGAGCACAATGATACAAAATAAAGAAGGAAAAGCATTTATTGAGGAAGTAGTCAACTGTGTCAATGTTGCTGTGAGAATAAGGAAAATGAGGATTAAAAACAATGACTATAGATTTTTTTCATGTCAATATCATTGGTGAACTTGACAAGAGAAACTTCTGGAGAGTAAAGGGGAAAAATAGCTTAACTATAAAAGATACAAGAGAAAATGCATGGGCAACCTAGTCTCCAACATCTTGCCACAGAAGTATGACCTTTTTAACACTATAAAATATAGTACACTTTATAGGCAAATGGTTTTATAGTGTCTGTAAATTTAGAGCCAGGAAGATTAGTGTTATTGCTCATTCATCAAATTAACATTTTATAAAAAACTAACCTTCATAGACTATTCAGCATCGTCAGACACTTTCAGGCCCTATCAGTATCCACAATGCATTCAAGCAGACTGAAATAACAAAAGCCCTGGCTGCAAACGTTTCCAAACGTGGTGGAGAAAAAAAATAGAATTTTAGAGATGGAACAAAGAAGTCAATATTATTATACATTTTATAATTACAGAGAAAAATTTCTTGCAATCAGTGAATTAAGTAAGTTCAACACTAGGATAATAAGAGAGGGACCATGGATCTGACTTCAATCTATTTGGTATTAATATTCAACTTCAGCCCTAGTCCTAACCAAAATGTTTGAGAGAGCCAAGAACAAGGAGATGCTAAACAATCAGGTTGTTAATATCCTGGCTTACACAGTTGGCCAAGCTGTAATGTCAGTAGGCTTCATATTAACCAACTTGATGATGTGCAGATATAAAACTGTGAGTAGGTCTTGAAATATTTCTATGGAGGAATGTCACATATTCATTTGATGTATCCAATATTAAGACTCTCCTGTTTCAAGACACTATGCTAGTTGCTGGAAGTATACACTCTTTGAAAAAGGCAAGATTCACTTAAACATCCAATTGCTACCCACTTTGCTGTGTAATGGGCATCCAAAACATAACACATTTAAAATTGGGCCACAAATATTTACCCAAACTCTGCTCTTTCTCCCTTCTTTCCTATCTAGGTTAATGGCAATGCCATCTTTCTACCTGTTCAGGCCAGAAACCTTGGAATTACACTTACCCCTCTCTTTCTCTCATACCTCCTATCAATGTATCAGCAAAACTTGTCTTTATTTTCAAAATATACCCAGAGTCCAGTCTTTTCTCCCCATCGCCACCACTATCATCATCTCATGCCGGAAGTACCATAGAAGACTTCCTCTGGTCTCCTGGCTTCAGTTCTTGTGCCCTTCATTCTATTGTCTACACAGTGGCTCACCCCTCACAAGCAGTTGCTCCTTTGACCACCCTTTGGATCCAGGCATGACCCCACCAGCAGCGCAGTCTGTCTCAAAAGGACAAACGTGGGGAAAGAAGTATTTAGGCCTGAAAATAGGACTTGAGCAAGAATTTCCTGAGTAAAGAATTCTGAGGTCCTGGAGACCTGATGCCTGGCCTGCAAGTGGGGACATAGACTTTGACCCCAAGAGAAAGAACACAGTTGGAAGAGTCCTAGGACAGGGGCCTCTAAGGTATGAAGGGCCCTACATGGCCCATAGCAGTTTTCTATTGCTGCTATAATAAATGAACACAAACTTGATAGCTTAAAACAACACACATTTATTCTTTTACAGTCATGGAGATCAGTGTAAAATAAATTTCATTGGACTGAAATCAAGGTATCAGCAAGGCTGAACTCCCTCTGGAGGTTCTAAGGGGAGAATCTGCTTCCTTGCCTTTTCCATATTTTAAAGTAGCATTCCTTAGTCGCTGACCCCTTCCTCCATCTTCGGTATATTATTTTGCCTAAATGGTCATGTTGCCATCTTCTGTAGCCAAATCTTAGGATTATATTAAGGGCCCTCCCAGGTAATCCAAGATAAGCTCCCCATCTCAAGATCCTTAATAACATCTGCAAAGCACAATGCAGGGAAGCAAAAAACAAAACAAAACAAAAAAAACCCAAAAAACAAAAAACAAAAAAACAACAAAAAAAAGCAAAACAAACAAAAAACAAAAAACCAGGAGACTAAGAAGCAGCAGCCAGGGGAGACCTTTGGAAAGTCAAGTGGAAAAATGTTTTAAGAAGTTAGTGAGCAAGTTGCATAAAGTCTGCCCAGAGGTGAAGTAAGAGAGGATTTAGAAAGTGTTAGATTTAGGAATATGTTGGTCATGGGAACCTAAGTGAAAGTAGTTTCAGTGGAAAGCAGGATGAAGCCTAGATGGCAGTGAACAGAGGAGGAAATGGAAATTTTCCCATTTTTTTCCCAATAAATGTAGCTTAAACATTTTTTTCTGTTTATTTTTTGAGAGAGAGATACAGAGAGAGACAGAGTGCAAGCAGGGGAGGGGCAGAGAGAGAGAGGGTGACACAGAATCTGAAGCAGGCTCCAGGCTCTGAGCTGTCAGCACAGAGCCTGACATGGGGCTCAAATCCACAAACCGTGAGATCGTGACCTGAGCTGAAGCCGGACGCTTACCGACTGAGCCACCCAGGCGCCCCTCAATAAATTTAACTTTAAATGAAAGGAGATAGAGTAGTCGCTAGAGAAAAATCAGGGGTCACAAGATAGTCTTTGTTTTGTTTTTTAAATATAGGCAAGAATTGAATACATTATTAGACTGAGAGGCAAGTACTATATAATTAGAAAAGCAGAGGATAGCAAAAAGAAGAAAGATGGCTGACAAACTGAGGCTTCAGAGGAGGAGAATGGGATCTAGGGCACAGTGTCACAGGGAGAGAGGGACTTAGGCAGAGGGAGGTAGAGACATAGCTCCCCTGCTCTGACAGGAGGCAAGGTGGGAATGATTGGTACTGATAGAGCTAAGTTTATAGGTGGTGGGAGGAAGTGCACAGAGTTCCTATCTGACAACCTCAATTTATCTGAAGGAGGAGTGCCAGTTAAGTATCAAGAAGTATCAAGAACCTGAGTTAACAACATTGGGAACAAAGCTATGAACTTGAGATAACGATCATTTAATCAAAATTGAAGGTCAGACTATACCAAGTATTGTAAGACTGTGAAGCAACTGGAATTCTCATATATTGATGATGGGACTGTAAAATGGTACAACCCTTTGGGAAATAGTTTGGTAATTTCTTAAACAGTTAAACGTATGCTTACCATACAACCCAGCCATTCCACTCCTGTAAGTATTTAGCCAAGAGAAAGCATATATGCCTGGGAGGATAGGCGAAAGGAACTAGCCAAGCCTGCAGACAAGGAGTCCTGCTGTCTCTACAACTCCAGCCAGAAAGAGACATCATCCACTTGGCAACTTACTAGATGGACCAGTTGGATCAGAACTCCTGTCCAGGGGCAGAGAGAGAGAGGGAGACACAGAATCTGAAGCAGGCTCCAGGCTCTGAGCTGTCAGCACAGAGCCCGACGCGGGGCTGAGCTGAAGTCGGATGCTCGACTGACTAAACCACCCAGGTCCCCCTGTTGATGTTGTTATTAATCAAGCTTTATGAATGCTGAATTTCACCTAGTCTAGATTTCATAGCCTTAAGTGCATTTTTGCTTCTCAAGTTTCCCTCTTTCTTATTTTTCTATGTTATCTGTTTTCAGTAATGTATATATCTCAAAAATTGTCACTTCATTATCTTTAACTATGGCTCTGAAAATAATATGAATACAACATATGGATATTTGTATAACATTTTTGACACATAGTGAAGATTCATCTCCAAAACAGCGATCCAAATCAATATTATGCCCACTTTTTCGGGTGGACTGAAATTAAGATCTACATATTTGCTATAAAATATTGGATCTTTGATTTTCAAGTAGAACTTTGATACTTAGGCATCTTTGAACAGGATAACATTGACACTGATTATGTCACCTCAGCTTCCCTCAAACCAGATTCTTTGTACAGAAATACAAACAAAAAACTAACCAGCAAACACACACATATTCTCTCTCTGTCTCTCTGTCTTTGTTGCTCTGTCCCTCTCTAACACACACACACACACACACACACACACACACACGATGATTCCCAAGGTTCACTCACTAAGAGGATACATCCAGTGGTCATTCGTGTTCAAGGATGCTCTGCAGAACCGAATTATTTTCTAGAGAATTGCAGCCATAAGAAAGACATTTGTTAGGAGGATCAACCCCAGACGTGTACATAACCAGCAGAGTCAACATTCCCAGCCAGAGTGGTGGCTAGATGAATACATTTGAATATAGCCATGCAAGTGGAAGGAAGCGGGGAGAAGGACTTATCATCACTAAGAGAATCCTCTGAGCACAGTTACTTAGTCTGGGAATGCTATCTATGTTAGGGAGAAAGGGTCTATGTATTACAGGCCATTTGGTGTGCAGGTGAGAGCTGCGTCCTGGAAGTCATGGTGTGATCAAATCCAAGAATGATTATAGTGCCTGATGGTGGGGTGTTACTGTAATATTCAAATAAGCCTTATATTAAAAGAATAATTGCCCCCAGACGTTATTATTACTGTTATTAATGGGAACACACAGTAAATAAGCATGAGACAGCATTTTTTCTTTTGCTGGAACTGTGTTAAATCTGTTTTGCAAATATTTTACACAAAGATGCTTCTGAAAACCATGGCAGAAGGTAAAGACAGCTAAATAATCATTTGTTTCATAACATTTGATAAATCACATTTCCACCGCCATGAATGCACATCCACTTTATTACTGAAATGGCAACAGCTGATAACATTATCTTTTGTTGCTGCGACATTTAATCAGTGACGGGTATCACTGGATAGGCTGGTACCAAACCAGCAGAACTTTCTATACCATGCAATGTGCATGTGAAAACCAACCTGCCTGGACTTTGCAGATTGCATGTAATTCCAGGAGCCTGTGACTGTCTCCCTTCCTCTCCATGTTGGGACCACCTTCTCTGTCCAGAGAGCCACTGGGTCTGCTGGCAGTTTGGGTTGTAGCATCAGAGAGGGTGAGGGCTGGAAGGGACCTTAGAGGACATTTTGTACAGCTTCCGTGGGTTTCAGATGGTGATATTGGGCCTCAGAGAAAGCGGGACGCTTACCCAAGATTGCGGCGCTACTAAACAGGGAAGACAGATCTGGAACTCAGTTTATCCAAGTCTCCTGGTTTTTCTTCCCTGTCACATGAGGTGTTTGGTGATCTGTCAACCATACAGACTCAGGGGTGCTCTCATCTGTCTTGCGGCCTTTCCTTGCCCCTCCTTGTGTGCTCAGAGATGTCCCTTCCTTATATGTTAGAAAAGCAGTTGGGCCAGGACACCCCACCAACCTCAGTGCCTGGACTAGGCTCTAAGCATTATAGGGGTGATGACCCAGGCCTGACCATTGGCAGGAGGGCACTGATGGAACTGTTTGCAAACATTCTCTCTTCCAGACTACAAACCTAAGGTCCCACCACTTCAGAGTGCAGGTTCTTTGGTATAATGGGGGAAGGGAATTTTGACCCCAGACTCTGCTTATCATTCATTGAAAACTCAAAGATTGGCTTCTTCTTCTTTCCGTCAGAGCCCACAAGACAGAATGATACCACCCAGGAAGCAGAGTTTGGTGGCAGCTTCCAGATCCATTGTTGGGGATGACAATCTTTTTGGCTAAGCATCCGATGAGTTGGCAGACAAGCTGAGTCATTGCCCCCAACACCAGAGCCAAACTCTCTTGTGCCCGGTCATTCAATCCAACAGCTGTTCTGTGTGTCGTTTGGTGCTTAAAATGCCATCTTCAACAACTCAATCATGCAGTTGACTATCTCAGGGACTTTAGGTTAAGCTTTTAGCCTAATCACTCAAGAGTTTTTTTACCTCCCCCAATTAAGTTTAATGTAGATTAATGAATTAAAAGGTAAATCTTTATTCTATTAAAAAATTAAAAGAAAATATGCGTACCTATCCATGACATATATAGAGAAGGGAGGACTTTCTGAGTTTATTTATTTATTTATTTATTTATTTTTTAGGACTTTCTGAGTTTAAAAAGCAATGAGCAAAATTATAAGGTACATAAGAAATTGAAGTATGTGTGCTAAAACAAATTCTGCCATAAGCAAAATTAAAAGAAAAAGAACATAGTAAAGAAAATATTTTAAAACTATATGTGACAAAAGGATTACTCTCCGACATCTGAAGAATTTTTACAAACTGAGACAATGTTAATGAACCCAACAGGAAAATGGAGAAAAACATGAAAGGCATTTCACAAAGGAAGATAAACAATTGTTCAATTATATTACCCAAAGAATGTAAATTAAAACGAGATGCCATTTTTCACCTGGCAAGTCAGGTCGTTTTTAAATGAAATTATCAAATATTCACAAAACAATAATCACACTGTCTCATTGAGTTTACAATATACATAGAAGTAAAATGTAAGACGGCAACCACACTTGGTTGTCTAAGAGCAGAAATTTGTGAATTGGGAAAAAAACCGCATGATGGAGAAAAACGGTCTTTGCATTGTTTGGGAAATAGTAAGAGTGCTGTATTAGTTTCATTTAGCTGCCATAACAAATTACTACAAATTAGGTGGTTTAAAGCAACAGGAATTTATTCTTCCACAGTTCTGAAGGCCAAAGTCAAATCAAGGTGTAGGCAGGGCCATGCTCCCTTCGAAGGCTCTGGGAGAGAAGGCTTCCTTGCCTCTTCCAGCTTCTGGTGGTCCCAGGCATTCCTTGGCTTGTGGCTACATCCCTCCAGTCTCTGCTTCCATCTTTACATGGCCGTCTAGAACTTGTGTGTGTCTTCTCTTCTGTCTCTGATAAGGACCTCTGTCATTGGATTAGGGCTCGCCCAGATAATCCAGGATGATCTCATCTCGTGAGGTCCTTAATTACATCTACAAAGACCCCTTTCCTAAGTAAAGCCATGTTCAAATATATTTTATATGGTAGTTCTCGGTGGAAGAAGTGGTTTCTCACGAGGTAGGTCTCTGTGATAGACATAGGCCCCTGGTATGTTTTTAATGAGGGAATGCAATGACTTGTCATGTTGTTTGGATGTATTCCTGCAGACTGTCTGCTTTCTATGCGTGTATTTTCATGTACAGCACCATGTACATTGATGGTGTTGTGCGGCGTGAATCACCTTGTGTTTCTTACCTGTTTCTCTCAGCGCCATGCCTTTTGGCTGTCATCGCGGCTGTTGTCGACTAAAGATTGTGCTACTCGCTGCTTCATCTCAGCTTGCACCACATTCCAGTCTCCCAGTAATGCCACTCAGCTTGCTTCCAACTTTCTACAACCACAAATCGTATCGACATGAACATTCCCAGGTATGTCCCCTTATTAGCCAGCCTGAAATTTTCTGTGAATTACATACACCCAGGAGCAGAATTACTAGATCATTTGACTCAGAATTTGACTCAGTAGAGCTTATTGTTCTCCAAAATGGCTTTATCTCTATATTAGTTGTCCAGTATCACAGAAGTAGCAGTATTTGGAATTTTCCACGTAGCGGAATAGATACAGTAGTGACGCTTATCACTGTGGTGTCGCCCGTGCCACACGCACACCTGCTTGCTGCTCTGGCCTCCTTAGTTTCGCCCCATGAACTGGCCCCACAGGCCACGGTTCCTTGAACAAACCTGGACACCAAGGCCAATCAGATATTTTCCACCAAGAATTTGGGAAAGACCCAGTTAGAGGACGCAGACACTTGAATGGAAAGCTTATATCAAGTCAGAGGTGGACTGGTTCCACCACCTTCAGCACGTTTTTTGCCCTAAGAGAGCTAAGCGAGGAGAATCGGCACAGAGAGAATCCGAGAATGGACCTGACCTGTGGCTCCACCAGAGGTGACAGAAGTAGTTTATCTCCTTGATTCTCTGGACCTGGTCCTTTCAGGTCGGCCTGTGTGTCGTTTCCCATTTTGGATGTCTACAAGGTTAGTTCCTCGTTAAATCCTTAAAAACAAAAACTGACTTTACTACTAGTTTGAGTAGGCTAAGCGTCTAGCAACTGAATAGCTCCTAAGAAGGTATATAGCTTATTTTCCTGTCTTTGTAGACAGAGCACACTGTTTTTCTAATAGTTTTCTTGGAACACAGCTAAGTCGCTCATTTATATGTTGCCTACAGTTGCTTTTGAACTGCAAAGGCAGATTTGTTACCGTATGGCTTACAGAGTCTGAAGCTTTATTATCTGGACCTCCACAGGAAACGTTTGCCGACCCCAGCTTCATCTTTAGATAACTCAGTGGCATCATTACGAAAATTATCCATTGCAGTCTGCTTTGATACAGTGCTGCACTCAGGACTTCTTGGGGCACACAGAGGGCTCTTTGTGCCACACTGCATGTGGCCTGAGAGCTGTGATGCCCTAGCGACTGGTTGTCTCTCCCCCAGACTCATGGCCATTCTGCTCTCTGGGTGGGATGGCGGCACCGTGGCAGCTGTTCCTGTGTCTCTCACCTCCTCCGATGTCTGTTGGGCCTTCCCCCCTGCCCCTTCTTTCTTCCCTCTCTTCTGCCTGCAGCTTCTCACTTTGCATTTTTGCCTTTGAACATTGGCTTTTAGGGCCAGCACCTGTCCCCCTGTGCTCCGCTGACGAGCCATCAAGACACTGCATCTCCTTCAGTCTTCTTGGCTGAGGGTCTCCTGATCATTTTAATCACGATTTGGTTTTCTCTTTTGTTCAGACTCCTGACACCTCAACACTGGGGAAAGTGCCAGAAACAGAGCAGTGGAAAGGTACGAAAAGGACTCCAACAGTTCTCCGGGACACATTAGATACTAGGCATTGGAACAAGTGTGGGGATGGGCCACCCTTCCTGTGCACCTTCACCTGGTCTCTGCTTAGTCACCTGCCCACATCTGTGCCCCAACTCCTCCCACTCCCACACAGGGAAGGGCGGGGCCATACTTCCAGATGGACCTCTCTGCTGATTGTCTAGGCACACAGAGCCCCCACCCTAGGCTACACCCTCCTCTTTAGAATCATCACTCCAGGCATCTTTGGGGTGAGGAACGTAAAGACAGAGGCCCTAGACACCCAGATCTCTTCATAGTCTTCAGGAGGCAGGTTTATACAGTAAGGTCCTTGTACATCAGGGGTGTGTGATTTCTGCTCACTGGAGGATGGCACCTTGAACTTCCATGCTGGCTCTTCCTTTGAGTGGCTGTGTGACCTTGGATGAGGCTCTCCACCTCTCTGGACCTCAGCTAATTCAACTGCAAAATGAGGAGTTCCGATGTTGATGAGCTCTAAGTTCTCTTTTACCCCTGCCACTCTGTTCTGAGCAGCTCACCAGCCAAGATCCTATCTGTCCTGGAGCATAGAGAGATGCCGTGTTGGCTGAGAATCAGCTTATTCCTCAGGATCTCAGGGGATCCCTTGCTTAAATATCTTGGGAGGGGGTTCATCACATCCAGTGGCTATTCTGTGCTTTCTGCCTCTGACTTAGGCAGAAATGCTTTGAAAATTGGTGGAATTTCATGTTCTAGAAGTTCACCATAAAGCTCCAACCACATTAGGGAAAGGTGTATGAAGAATAGAAAAGTGAACTGATCTTGTCAGCTCCTCTGCTTAAACCCTCATTAGCTCCCTATTGCCACAAAAATGAAGTCAAAATAAAGAGAGCGAGTGGGGGAGGGGCAGAGAGAGAGGGAAAGTGAGAATCCCAAGCAGGCTCCACACTGTTAGCGCTGAGTCTGACACGGGGCTTGAACTCACCAACCGTGAGATCATGACCTGAGTCGAAATCAAGAGTCTAACACATATCCAACTGAACCACCCAGGTGCCCCACACAGTATTGTTTTTTTAAAAAAAGATGAAAATCATAGGTACATTGACAGCATTTGGGTTAAAACAAACAACTACAAACAACTGTTTTGCAAAGGGTAAAAGACTGCAAGAGAACATACCAAATGCTGAGTGTTTACGTTAAGTTAGGGGTATGTTTGGGGCGCCTGGGTGGCTCAGTCGGGTAAGCATTCGACTTCGGCTCAGGTCATGATCTCCCGGTTCCTGAGCTTGAGCCCCAATCAGGCTCTGTGCTGACAGGTCAGGGCCTGGAGCCTGCTTCAGATTCTGTTTCTCCCTCTCTCTCTGCCCCTCCCTCACTCACACTCTGTCTCAAAAATAAATAAACATTAAAAAAAATATGGGGAATGTTTGATTTCTCATTATCTTTTCTGTATTCCAAGCTATTTATGATGTGGCACCTTCCTGATAGAAATAAAAAGGTATAATAAAGAAATTATAAAATGGGGGATATATTGTCTAGTATTAAAGACAATATAGTATTGTGACCTTCTTACAAAAGTTACAAATGTAGTACTTGGCCTCTTGTTCCAAATTTCTAGTTCAATTTCCTGCCAGTATTCTCCACACACAGTAGCAAGGTCAACTCTTAATCAACTCTTAATCATCATAGCGAGTGCTGGGATGGCGTGGGCTCACAGCAATCATCTCTCTGTAAGAACAACCACCCTGTAACACATTTTAGGACTAAGGATGAGTCACTCAAAAATACACTCGCTGGTGGAGTTTTACAGAAAGTCATACCAGCAAATAGTGGAAGCCATAGTCCATGGGAGTCCACTGAGGAGAAAGGCCAGCTTTTATCCACGGAGGCTTTAAGAGGCTTGAGAACATTTTCTTCTTTTAAGTTAATTAGTTCTAAATTAAGAATTCATTTGGAAATTGAAAAAGACACGAAATCTCATGTTTACTGTTCTGTTTAAGAATAAACAGAATGAGGAAGGTAAAATCTGAGCTGATCACACGAATATTGTGTTCAGTTATTGTCTGCTGACTTTTAAACTGGAGGTCTTTAGTACCTTTGAGTTTATTTCCTACACATGTTAGTTTCCATTGTGGCTGTAACAAATCACAAATTAGCAGCTTAAAACAACACATACTTATTCTTTTGCAGTTCTGGACGCCAGAAGTCTGCCATCAATTTCACCGGGCTCAAGTCAGCAGGGCAGGCTGTTTGCAGAGGCTGTAGGGGAGAACACAGGGCTTGTTTTTTCCACCTTCCAGAGGCTATCATTCCTTGGTTCATCATCCCAGCATTTTGTCCTGCCGTTTCCATCCTTACATGGCCTTCTCTGTCTGACTCTGACCTTCCTGACTCCCTCTTATAAGGACCCTTGTGATTATATTGGGCCCATGCACTTAATCCAGAATAATCTCCCCATCTCAAGATCCTTAACTTAATTAGAAAGTTCTGCAAAGTTCCTTTTGCCATATGAGGTAACACTCACAGGTTCCAGGGAATATGACACAAACAACTTTGGGGGGGGGGGTGGAGAGGACAGTCATTGTCCCACCTACCACACTATGTATACCAAAATTCTCTATTTGGTTAAAAGGAACAAAAACTTCTGGAAATAAAGAGAGGAAACATTTTTGTAGTTAACAAAAGTATTTTAGTATATGTTATATGTAATAATTATATTACAATGTGGCAATAAAAAAGTGCCCGAATTAGAAAGGACTCACATTTTAATAGCCTCATCAATTTTTCTGACAGAGATGGAAATTTTAAATAAAAGCAGCATTTGTCTCAGCTATGAAGGCCAACACTTTTTTTTAAATGATAAGAAAATGTATGCTTTAAAATTAAAGTATTGATTAAATGGAGTCTTCTCGATTCGTAATGAATCTACTGTATCCTAAAATCTCGATATTTCTTTTTTTTTTTTTTAACGTTTATTTTTGAGACAGAGAGAGACAGAGCATGAACAGGGGAGGGGCAGAGAGAGAGGGAGACACAGAATCTGAAACAGGTTCCAGGCTCTGAGCTGTCAGCACAGAGCCCGACGCGGGGCTTGAACTCACGGACAGCGAGATCATGACCTGAGCCGAAGTCGGACGCTTAACCGACCGAGCCACCCAGGCGCCCCAAAATCTCGGTATTTCTAACCATCACTACATCCTCCATACGTGCCCTCTGACTTGTGATAAATGTAAGATTTTGATCAGCACCCTTTCTGCCAGTCGAAGAGGAACCACAAGGTAGTACTTCCAGAACACCACTCCAGCTTGTAACACTGCTGCCTTAGCCCTTACCTATTTGGGACCCAGTTAAGAACTAGGAGGTGAGCAGGAATGACCTCTGAACCTCCAAAACAGAAAGTACTAAAGACCTCCACTTAGCATCCCGTACTCAATTCTTAGGAGAGCCATCAGGCGTGCACACAGAGCCACACTACTTTACTTTAGACACCTTTCTAATAAATGTGATCACCTAACTTCCCAAGGAGATAGAAGACGATAGGATTTACCGTCGGTGGATACAATGACCGCAGCAATAGTGAGGCCTGGGGATGAAGGTTTGTGTGGGGAAACCTCACGGAGCACGCATGCGCACACAGATACACTTCCTGAGTCTCGGTTCCAGCAGGTGAACAGCCCAGGCCCCTTCAGAGCACCCCAAACAATGACAAAATAACTGCTGTTCAAAAAATAAGCTTTGAATAACCTAGAAAAGGAAAATGATGGTTAGCTAGCTCTCCTTAAGAAAACAGAGAAGTATTTGGATGATTTTAGAAAAAAGTCCTTAAAAACTCAGTTTCCCCTCCTCTAATTTTCTTGAAAGGATAAAGCCTCAACCACCCAGAAAACCTGGATCCCTGAAATGACTTACTCTCTGGTATCTAAGTAGCTATAATTTTTTTCGTAATTTTAAATTTTCATTCATTTGCATTCAATTCGTTCAGAATTTTTGGTAATTCTATCCCAGTTGAAATAACTAAAATTTTGCCTTAGTGTAACATACAAAGAAAGGGTTTGTCAAGCAAACTAATAGCATAAATAAGACTTCAGCGAGATACATGTAGTTTGCCTATCAAAAAATATAAATAAAATCCTTTGAAATCCTTCTGTACAAATAGAAGCTACTCAGATATGTATTTTCTGTTCATTACTCTTGATGTGGACACATCTGAAATTCAGTTGCATTTTATGTACATAAAAAATAGTAAGAAAAAGTTGTATTTCTTTAACTATTTAGATTCATACTGACCACCTCAGTTTGTCCATGTTAATGAGAAGTTTTTCTCCTTCCCCCTGTGTATTATATTACAATTAAATCAGTGATAACTGAATAGTTTAAAAACTATTTATGTAAAATGAAGATTTTTTAAGGGCATAATCACCATTTATGACCTCAAGATATGAATTATATTTTAAAGGCTTTCTTTGTTAAATTCAAAATATCAAACAACATTTTAATTGAAAAATGTACCCCAATACATTCAACACCCAGCAAAGCTTACGAAAGCTTCACAAATGTTTGCTCGTTGTCCTAATTTTTCTCTTGTAGTCTTATTTTAAAACACTGAAAAAACAATTTTCACATTCTGTAAATCACAAACAGATGAAAAGCTGAAATTACAGATTGAAAAAAGTTTCATGTATCTTGTGGGATTACCAAGGACCTGGAGTTGCTCACACAAATGTAGACAGAAGCATATCTAGGAGACTCATCTGGAAGGTGAGGGTTAGTATTTAACATTTTCTAATCTAAAATTGGCTTAGTGCCTTATTACTTTATGTTCAGAAGAGTTTACAAACAGTGGTTGTATCTGACTACACAAACTATTTTGGAAAAAGAAGTTAAATTCAAGCCCCCAAAATTAGTTTATTTCCCCTAGCAACTAGATTTGGTCACATCTAACAGTTTATAACTGGACAGCAATTAGTTAATACTTTTGACTTCTAAATTATTATTTAAATATTGTTTTCGAAAACAAAAGTTTTGACTAAATAATACCTGAGACTCGCTTTGCACTAATCCAGAGGAGGACAAAAAAGACTATGAGTTGAGAACTGCAGAAGCTGGGTGCTGAGAATATAGGGATTGGTTACACTCTTCTCTCTGCTTTTAGTATGTTAACTTTTTCCATAATAAAAAGAGAAAAGGAAAAACTATTTATGTTGAAGACAGCTGAAAGAAAATAAGACAAATTAGGAGTTTAGCGTCAGAAAAGGAAAAGTGAATCTGAACTGTTGTTAATTAACCTCACTTTTTAAAAGTTTATTTATTTATTTTGAGAAAGAGAGAGAGAGCGAACAGAGGAGGAACAGAGAGAGAGAGAGGGAGAGACAGAATCCCAAGAAGGCTCCACACTGACAGCATGGGGCTCAACCTCATGAACCACACGTGAGATCATGACCTGAGCTGAAATCAAGAGTCAGATGCTTACCTGACTGAGCCACCTCGGCACCCCTTAACCTCATTTTTTTTTAATGACATATTCACTGTCCATACTGTGGACATCTACAGATGGTTCATACAGTTCAGGCCAGAACTGAGTCATCAGGCTTGCTAGACTCACCATATAAGCATGGGTGAGTCAGTCCCAGAATACTGGTGGCTTGGGGTTTCTTGTCCACAGCATCTGGGTGGTTTCTGGGCAGCCTCAGCCCACCTGCCATCCAGATGTGATTAGGCCCAAGGAATTCATGGGTGAACACTATGAGATTTCCATACAAAAATGATTCTGTGGTTTTCCAAGCCATCAGGCCCCTCATTGGTTTGACCATGATTCAATACCTGATTCTCACCGAAAATGGACAAATATGTACAAGCACACCTACACATGCACATTTGAAAATGTATAATTATACCCCTACCTTGTTCCCAAAAGGATTTAAGATATTTGTGCACATGTGAAATAAAACTCAAATTAGTTTTGCCATTTTAAATTTCTCTCCCTAAAATAAAGCTCCATGAATATTTATCTTATATTTGCATAAAAAAGGCAAACACCTTGTCATGAGACCCTTTTGTTCAGTTGGCTCACATCACTCAAGCTGATGATGAGGAACTTTCCTATTTATATACAGAATGTTAGATTTGCTTTTAACCGAAATGTGGTTCAGATCAGAGAAGTTGCCCTGTTAAGAATTTTATGCTTCCTCAGTTACATACACTTCAAATTCTGATTTCAAGACTCCTCAGATTGGTCTTAGCCATGGAAATAGGTGCCCATGCCTTGCAAGGACACATGTAAGTATGGATGTTCTGATACCTCTTGCCTGGAAGGACACTTTCTGCTGGAGATTAGTCTGATTTCCTCTTTGTCATCTCATCACCCATCATCGAGAAGTCACAGAATCAAATAGTAGGAGAAATTTTCTTGCTAAACTTGAGCAAAAGGAACCAAATCTCCAAAGATGACTTTGGCCCTTCAAAGGCTAAAAAGTTGAAAAAGTGTTCTGCTTGAGCACCGTAAGCAGGGCTATCACTCCATTACACCCACTTATAATCAGTGCATAGATGAAACCTCACTTGGCCAAAAGTCTCCTGTTAGTTTGCAGGCAATTAGAGCTTGACCTGCCTGGGTAACAGCAGGGCAGGGCATGCTGCAGACACAGCCACTCCAGCCTGAGGAGCCCAAGGATCATGGAAACGGTGGGAATTCATTTCACACCAAGTTAAGCTGGATTAAGAAATTAAAATCACATTTTTTCCCCTTCAACATTATCGAACAGCTATCAGGGCTAGGTATTAACATTGTGTTAAGAAGTCAAGGATGCCTACATCCAGGCCCCACCCTCATTGTGTCCCTGAGACCTGCAGTTTGTCGGTTAACTAAAGTAACTCTCATTACAGAAGCTTGGGAACATTTAATATAGTAACCAACAGGAGCAATGAAAAGTTAGTAAATGTGGTCGCAGATAAACAAAGGACTCTTAAGAGCCATTTGGAACAGCCTAGAAAATGAGTTTTGAGCACGCAGACAAAAGATGATTCTCCAAATTATCTGTGAAGCATTGGCCATCGGTCTTGTCCCCAAACCCCTGCACGTAGGCCTGCTTGATTGTCCACTCAATGGTTCAGGCACCAACCAGGCTGCATGTGGAGTCGCCAGGATACCTCTTGAATCTCCTAATGGCCAGGTCAAAGCCCAGATCAATTACATCAGAATCTGTAGGGATAAAATCCAGGCTGAAGTATTTTTTTAAAAATTGCCCAGAAGATTCCAATATGAGCCCAAGTTGAAAAGCCAGTGCTTTGCATATGTAATCTCATTTCATGTTTTAAAAAAAATCTCGTGAAGTAAATGTTTTCATTCCTATCCTATTCAGGAAGGAATTGCTCAGAGAGGTCTTGAAATTTACAGGTAGTTTATATCCTATATTCATCTGGTTCCAAGACTAACGTTAGAACAAGGCCTTTCATCCCATTATTATCTAAGGACAATAGCTATTCAAATGTTGATCCTAATGTATCAGAAGTCAATGACACATCAACATATTAGTTTATCAGCCTCAGAAACAAAAACAGGACTCTTAGTGAATTGCCCAGGAAGACAATTTTTCATAAGAGGAAAAGGATGGGATATTCTGGACTTTGGGTTATGATGACACAATGACTCCTTAGTCCCGTGGCCTGAAGTATGTCTCTTGTCTAAACATTGGGTTGAAATCTGAATAGGGCCAGACAGATGGATACTATTCCCTTGAAGAAGAAATTGCCCTAAGCAACAAACAAGATAACTGTGGGAGAAAGAACTCTTAATCTCTCTTGAATTAGGTGTTCTAGTAATCCAAAACTCTCCAAGAATGGTCTGGGTGTTAGAGGGAAACTGGATTATGCCTTAGTGAAGCAGTCTGGGGGCCAAGCGGCAAGGTACTTTGTATTCTTTTTTTTTTTTTTTTTTTTTAACATTTATTTATTTTTGAGACAGAGAGAGACAGAGCATGAACAAGGGAGGGGCAGAGAGAGAGGGAGACACAGAATCTGAAACAGGCTCCAGGCTCTGAGCTGTCAGCACAGAGCCCGACGCGGGGCTCGAACTCACGGACCGTGACATCATGACCTGAGCCGAAGTCGGACATTTAACCGACCGAGCCACCCAGGTGCCCCAAGGTACTTTGTATTCTTAAACCTGGCTACACACACCGGTCCTGGGACAGACCTTTTTAAATATGTAAATTCCCAGGCTCCACTCCAGTCTTATGGGCCAATCTCTAAGAGTGGAATGGAAATGTCTTTTTTTTTCTTTTTAAGTTTGTTTATTTATTTTGAGAGAGAGAGAGAGAGAGACCGCGGGTGCAGGAATGCATGAGAGGGAGAGTGAGCAGGGGAAGGAGAGAGGGACAGAGAGAGAGAGACAGAGAGAGAGAGAGAGAGAGAGAATCCCAAGCAAGCTCTGCACTATCAGCACATAGCCCACCGCGGGGCTCAAACTCACAGACTGTGAGATCACAACCTGAGCCAAAATCAAGAGTCAGACACTCAACCAACTGAGCCACCCAGGCATCCCGGAAATGTCTTTTTTAAAGTTCTTCTAGGTGGAAATCACTTAGACAGAGGCACTATGGACTGAAGATGAATGCAGTGTATTTTATAAATATAAAAAAACTATTTCGTCCTCTCTGTGCCTCTGTCCCTGTTGTCATCCCCCAGCCCATAGCATAGCTTTGTTTGAAGTTCTAGTCTACTCTATTGTGTCCTAGGAGTTGTGTATCCATGCTCGTGCCAACATATGAGAAGTGAAGTAACACCACCCCCAGGCCAGTGTGATGGTGGACGTGGTGTCTGTGAGGGCTGCCCAGGAGCAGTTAAATTCAAACCAGAGAAAACAGGTTCAAAGTCTGGGAGTTAATGTAGGCTCAGAGATCAGCCTTCATGTCTCTGAGCACTGGCTTCCTCACCTGGTAAATAGGAAATGAAATAAAGAATGCATATAATGCAGTTAATACAATGCCTGTGGGTCCCCAATGCACAATATTTTTTTTTAAAAACTACCTGCCTTCCCCATGTGGCAAGGAATAAAAATTCTCTCATTCCTGCCAGCTTTTTGCTATGAAAGGCAGCACTTTCTTCCCATCCCTGGTCAAGGAGAGCCATACCCAGATGGAGGATATTCACAACCAATTGGGCAGTGAGGTCAGACCAAGGACACCGAACCCAGGTCATGCATTAGACATGTACAAAAATATAGACTTGTATCTGAATGATGGAGGATTCATTATTCAATTTCATAATAGCTCTGTATTATAGAAAATGACAGAAAGTGGGATTTCTTCAATCTGCCAGCCCCCTGGTATGTAAAATAGAATTTAGTCTACACAAAGCTTTCTCAGGGAATCATCTCCAGCATTAGGCAAGATCCAGTACTTATCTTTCCGAAAGAGACATTTCCAAATGTAAAATCAAGTGCAAAGAGGAATGATCAGCTGAGAGTTCTCCCAGCGCCCATTTTCCAAGTTTTTGGACTAATTCATCCTTTAATGTAGATCCAAACCACCAGAGGTTACCATTGTATTTGGCAACTATTATCGTATATATTATGGCCACGGCATTGTGCTACGTGATAGGACCAGTTTGGGCAAGAGCGGGGGACTGTGATACATGAAGAAAAATAGCACACACCCCCCGCCAGAAGAGCCAGGCAGCCCACTGCACTAAGAACGGGAGAATCCCCTTGTCTTGCTACTCCGAGGCCCCACGCTATCTGCTCTGTCCCCCTCTCCCTACCCTCCCCCAGGCCCGCTCTGCTCTGCCCCACTGGCCCCTTTGCTGTCCCCATCCCAAGCTTATTTCCCCTGTAGGACCTTTTCCATGTGCTCCCCTCCAGCTAGGGTGCCCTTTCTATACCACCTACGATACACCGATGCTCCTTCCTCTTGATCAGAGGGAACCCAGTACTGCCACCTCTTCTGAAAGGCCCTTTCTTGACCGTCCAGTCCAAATTAGCATCCCCTTTCCTCTCCTCCGTCTCTCAACCCGTTGCTGGATTCCTTCCTAGTATGATGTCTCTCATCATTTATCATTTATTTATTTGCCTGCTAACTCCCTCACAAGAACTAAAAGCCCACTATGATATTCCCAGTGCCTATCGCTGTGCTTGGAACATAGCCAGTGTCCAATAAATACGTTCAAATACATGAATGGGTAACAAGTCATAGCAAAGCAAGAGGAACGATTTGAAATTCTAGAAATGAAAGCGATCTGAGTTCAGAGGGGAAAGGGAGAGCTGCATGCTGAGGGAAGAGGGCTGTGGTCCCTATTCTGAGTGGTACCAGCTCACTAGTCTCACTAGACTTGTGGGACTGAGTGGGCTCCTGGTGGGCTCATGGCAAAGAGCCCCAGGAGTAGTCATCTAAGAAGCCACCGGGTGTTGGTGGGTATGTCGGCAAGATGCCAGAAAACAGGACAGGTTACCCTGTTCTATCAATATGAACTTGCCTCTGAGGGACCCAGGCTGAGTAACCCTGGCAGGCCATCCTTTAGATCATAACCAAGATCTTCTCAGTGCCTACAGCATTCTTGCTCTCACATTAACATTAACAACTCCCATTTGTGGAACTATGTGTTAGGCACCAGCTTTATTGTTTAGTGCTCATAGCAACCCTATAAAGCAGGTATTACTGAGAAGACGGAGGCGGAAAGTAGTTAAGTAACTTATCAAGGTCACCCAAACTAGGAAGCAACAATACTAGCATTCAATCCCAAGCATCTGGCTCTAGAACCTACTCTCTGAAACCCTGCACAACGTTGCCTCCCAAAGCTGTTCATACACACCGTTGATTGATTTTACTCCTAATCACTCTAGCCCAAATGGAGTTTGCCAAATATTTAAAAGCAGTTCCTGACAACCTATTTGGGGAAATTCTATGAACCTTCCCTTTTGAGAATGTGGGAGCTCAATTAATTTATCCATGACAGTAGTGTGATCTTCTCATACACTAGGATTTTTTAACAACCTGATTATTCAGCATCGTCCCCGCACAGGAAGAGATCCCAACGTGGTCTCAGCCAGCTTTGGGGCCACATGGTCAATCTGCTGACTTGTTGAAAGTCCTCAGAGGGGTCCTTCTATCATTTGATGAATCCTCCTCCTCCTCTTCCTCCTCCTCTTTCCCCAACAAGCTGCCTTTTGGATTTCTTCCCCATCTTGGCTGGTATACAATCCCAAATTAAAATGCCAGCTGGAAGACTGGCACACAGTCATGCGCCAAAAGCTCACGTGGAAATGGTAAGTGCTGCTATTCCTGAGATGCTGCTGGTGGCACGCTAAGGGGCCAAAGCGCAGGTCATCCATCTTCTTCATCCAAAATGACGCAGAGGCCAAAAAGCACAAGTTCCCTGAACACTCAAGGTGGTGTTGGCTTTTTTCTTTGTTTGTTTGATGTTGGCCTACAGTTGGTGGAACTGTCCATACCGCTGGGACAGCACTGGGAGGGGCGATCAATCTTTTGGCTTCCTACACAGAACTGCCGTGTAAACCCATCCATGCCAATATCAACCTCTGGATCTATTAGGAAAGCGTATGGGGGGGACAAGAACTCCCTGTTGTCCTTTCCCCACACGAGTGACAGCTCTCACAGGAACCAGGTCTGCCCAGGGTTCTATTGCTCTTTATATCGAAATTCTTTGTTCTACCAGAACAAAGGTTTAAAAGGGGCAGGTATAGTGTTCCATCCAGTGTTCCAGAATACTCCGTTGCCAGCAATGTGTGCTTTTTCTACCCTACGTCTTTTGCAATTCAAAACAGGATTTTCCTCCCCCCTCATCAGCCTATAGAAAAACATAAATTCACTTATGGCCAAATTTTAAAAAACCACTGAAAGACATTTTTAATCTTAGGTGAAGCAATACTCTGGTTTCTCTTCAGATCGAATAAATCTTTTGCCTTTTAATCTTAGGTGAAGCATCGAAGCATCAAATCATACTTTTTTTTTTTTTTTTTTTCTGGTTGCTTATTGTTACAAAGCCATTCCAACAAGTTCTTCTGGAGACATTTCTAAAAGCCTGTATATAGAAACAGAGCTGAGTCTCCTCACTAAACAAGAATTTTCGTATACACCTTGAGATATGTTATCAGTGGTCACCTGCTGGTGGTGCCCCTAAAATGGCAAGACCAGTAATAAAAGATGTCAGATCCTGAATACCGCTACCTCACTGATGGTTACAGTTTCTTTGAAAACCAGTTTTGCTGGGGCGCCTGGGTGGCTCAGTCGGTTAAGCGGCCGACTTCGGCTCAGGGCATGATCTCGCGGTCCGTGAGTTCGAGCCCTGCGTCGGGCTCTGTGCTGACAGCTCAGAGCCTGGAGCCTGTTTCGGATTCTGTGTCTCCCTCTCTCTGACCCTCTCCTGTTCATGCTCTGTCTCTCCCTGTCTCAAAAATAAATACAACGTTTAAAAAAAATTGAAAAACAGTTTTGCTACTAAAATATTTCAGTATTTTGAAAAAATAGTTTAGCTACTGAAGTTGGACATAGGTACACCCTGCACCCCAGCTATTGTCGTTGTCACAAAACTGGAGTTTCCTAAGGTGGAGCCCAGGCATTGTGAGTCTATCAAACGCTTCAGATAGGCAGACATGTGCGAGAATATGCATAGCAGCACTATTCACTAGTAGTCAAACAACAGAAACAACCACAATATCTGTCAGCATTACGTCTAGTCTCAGAACAGATTTCTGCACAACAGTGAGAATGAAAAGCTATTGCTACATGCAACAACATGAGTGAATGTCTTAAACAATGTTGCCTGCAAGAAGCCAGGCACAAAAGAATATATACTGTTTGAGTCTGCTTGCAAAACAAAGTTCAAAAGTCTCCAGCAATTGTGGATACACTGGGTCTGGCTTTGTAATCATGATGTGGGCTGTTTCCTGTTTGGTGTACTTTTCTGTAAGGAGGTTATACTTCACAACAGCACAACAACAAAATGATCTTTTTAATATTTATTCATTTTTGAGAGAGATCGAGAGAGAGAAAAAGAGCAAGTGGGGGGGGGGGCAGAGAGAGAGGGAGACACAAAATCCAAGGCAGGCTCTGGGCTCTGAGCTGTCAGCACACAAGCCGACGTGGGGCTTGAACTCCTGAACCGCAAGATCATGACCTCAGCCAAAGTCGGCGCTTAACCAACTGAGCTACCCAGGCGCCCCCAAAATGATATTAAAAAATAAATAAATAAATAGGAAGCAACTAAGATCAATGCATGTGGTCCACGTTCTCCAACAATTTGGGGGAAAAAAATCTGGCTTCACCTTCTTCCTTTTGCCCATTCAGAGCGGGATGTATGAGGCTAGAAGCCAAAGACAAGAGACAGTCTTTCCAAGGGCCCTTATTAGTGCCCCAAATCAAATCAGCTCCCAAGTTCCAAGTCCCACTTGGGAAAGATTACCTAGTCTTGAACTCTGGAGTTTCAAATTCCATGTGACCAGCTTCCTAAAGGCTTTTTCTTTGATGAACAAATTGCACTGCCAAGAAAGCGTCAAAATTCTATCAAGCTTAATTATGCAATTTCTGTCTATAAATGACATACCTCCTGTACCCGGTGAGACCCACCCATGCACTAATAGGATGTGACAGCTGCATCACCAACAAAGCCTCCCCCGCCTTCAGTTCTCTTCAGAGGTGAATGTCTCTGACAGGCCTTTTGAGAAACATCGAGTTCAGCGAAGTCTCAAATTGGTACAGTGTGACCAGCGGGGCTCACCCGAGGACCATCCTGTGCCACCAGTGGGAGCACGTGGAGGCTGGGAAGGGGGATTCATCACATTTTTACCATTTCAAACCAAAATACATTCCTGATGGAAGTTGTGGCATTCTTTTCATGAAGTTTTTTTTTTTTTTGTCTGGTTGGGTTTTTCTTTGGTCAAGGTCATATGCAGTGTATTCTCGTTCAGAGGTCCTGGAACCCAAAGGCACCCTTCTCTGAGCACCCTGGACTGAGGACTCATACTGTTACCACCTCTAAGGCAAAAGAGAAAATGTTTGCCTCAAGGGTTTTCCTTGTTACTTTACCCTCTTTGAATGAATGAACAAATGACTGAAAGCTTAGGTTTCTGACCTGAACAGAAATAAAGTTCTTTCAGTGCTGGCTACAAACATATTCTTTCCGAAAATATTTGGGTTGGGGAAAGGAAACATCCAGTGAACTAGAAAGGAAAAGGGAATGGTCCCTCCCCTAACTCCCCTGAACCACACACCCGATCTCTCTCCCTCCATTTCCCACTTGCTCTGAGTTCAGTGGAAGATGCCGGAAGAAATTAGGTATCAGTCAACTTATGCACCCCCCATTCACTGTCTAGGAACTTCCATGGAAATACAGGTGCTAGTTAGGAGGAACTGTAAGGTAACAGGACTAGATGCTTATGTATGTTTCACTAGTAGTATCCCAACAACCTCTCTATCCAAAGATGCAAATTCCATTTTATCGGGCGATACCGATCCTATTAAAAACATTTTGGTAATAATAATTTTAAAACTATTTTTGTGCAATGAGGCCCTTGTGAAATGTAAGTATCGGGGGAAGTGTGTGTGGATGGTTTTATGGAGCTAATGCAAAGAAAGGGACAGGAGCACCTGGGTGGCTCAATCGGTTAAGTGTCTGACTTTGGCTCCAGTCATGATCTCACGGTTCTCAAGTTTGAGCCTTGCGTTGGGCTCTGTGCTGACAGCTTAGAGCCTGGAGCCTGCTTGGGATTCTGTGTCTCTCTCTGTCTCTGCCTCTCCCTTGCTCATGCTCTGTCTCTCTCTATCAAAAATAAATAAACATTAAAAAAAATTTTTTTAAGAAAGTAAAGGACATGTTCTTGACTTTCCCTGGAAGTTTTTTTGGGGGGAAAAGAAGGAGGAAATATCAGGAATGACAAAGGGACAGCCAAGGGCTAGAAAATTCTCTAAATCAGTGGTTCTCAAAGTGTGGCCCTTGAGTGGCAGCCTTATGATTGCCTGGCAATTTTTAGAAATGCGTGCTCCCCTCCCCACCCCAGACTTACCTAATCCAAATTTCTAAATGTTCCAGGTTTCTTTTTTTAAGTCTAATTTCATTTTCACTCTCTTCTCTATGTAAAAATAACTACTAACACCTTTGGATTTCTTCCTAGTCATCATTTGGGGATACTTGTGCGAATGGACCCTGTCCTCTTCATTCTAAAGCGTATGATTTGACATTAATACAGAATAACCCAGTCCTGCTTTCCTATGTCATTAGGCTGCTCAGTGTGAACTGGGTCACTTCTGCAGCTCACTGATCTGGTTTTCCCATAGCTGGTAGGAAAAAAAGGGAAAATTACCCAAGGCAATTTCCCTTCAAGAATCAGCTTATTTCTCATCTTTAATTAATTGTTCCTTCCTTGCAGAAACTCTGCTAGAATTAAACCAGGATCCCCTGACCCTCTGTGAGAGAAAAAGAGCTATTTCCCTATCCTACAACACTTGAAAAATCCTGGGGGTGGGGGGATGGGCTTGGTGAGGAGTGGGAGGGGTCAGGGTGGGTTTTAAGGGGTGGAGTGGGCAAGGGAAGGTGGTAGTGAAGTCCAGAGAAGATCAGGGGAGAGGGACCATGAGATGCTCCATTGAGGGAAATAGATCTGGAAGCCACAGTAAGAAGAGGCCTGTCTGACTCTATTCAAGAGGTACTTTGTCTTTATAAAACCATTTCAGTGCCTTTTCTAAAGTAAATTCAAATAAATGAAGAAGCATTACATGACAATAGATGCTCTCTGTCCAGCAGTACTTCTATCCTTATTCTATTTCATCACAGAACTATTGGTTACTGGATAGAGGTTTGTAATTTCAATATGGAGGATGACGATGTCAAGAAAGAAGACCCACAAAAAGTTCCGAGTTCTGTCAACAATTTCTAATGAGTTTTGGGAAGGGGTGGAAAACTCAAAACATTTATGAAACCAAGAACTGCTTTGGAAAACCCTGAATGATTTTCAAATGTCTCTAACAGATTTGTTTTCACAGAAGACAGAAACAAATGGATACACAAAGTGTGGTGTAGCCATTCAATGGAATATTATTCAGCCACAAAAGGAATGAAGTCCCAATACATATGGCCGAGCTTTGAAATCATTACACTAAGTGAAAGAAGCCAGACACAAAAGACTACGTATTATAGGATTCCATTTCCCCAACAAGGAAATCTATAGAGAAAGATCCGTGGTGCTCAGGGCTGGGGGCGTGCGGAGATGGGAAACAATGAATGAGACATCGATCGCTAAGGGTACAGAGTTTCTTTTTGAGGTGATGAAAATATTGTAACATTGGGGTGACAGTTGCACAGATCTGTGACTACACTAAAAACCAATGAATTGTGTCTTTTAATTTAAGGGTGAACTGTATGGCATGTGAATTGTATCTCAAGAAAGCTATTTTTTAAAACCACGTGTTTGTAAGTTTCTAGGTTTTTGACAGGAAGCAAACCCATGGTGAGAGGCTGAGCGCACCTTTATGAGACCCATAATTACTATTTCATACCAAGTACAGGGCTTGACACCACTCCCATAAAGTAAAATCCGAGGAAAATTGAACCCCAGGCTTCAGGGCATTGAGAGGAAATGATACAAGCCAAATGACTGTACAAGTAGCGAAAGGAGGTCACCTCATTACAAAAGTTACATGAAAATCCACATAAAGAGCCGACCTTGTGTGTAAGGGGTTCAGGGGTATGAAATCGGTGCCCGAATGAAGACTTCAGCCCCCCAGTGACTCGGAGGCCAGCCACGTGAGGACTGGCTGGAGCGAGTAAACACTGGCAGGTAACTCAGCAACACACATGCAAGGGGGAGGGGGCCCCCCGGGCGGACTGGAGGTGGAGGCCAGGAGCAGTATCTAACATGGCCCAGCAGTAACCACCACCACCGCCTACGGGCCCATCTGCTGCTGGATGAAGTGCTTTTCCAGGTCACAGGCCACAGCTGGCACTCAGTAAAATACCCTCAGTCCGTACAGGCAAACCCCAAACCTGACCAAGCTTAAAAGCAGTACCCAAGACAGACCTTGGCCAGTGTTCCAACCTGGAAAACAGATGCGTGCATCCTTTGAGAAAAACAACATGGTACTGCATTCTCACGACTCCTGGGGAGCAAAGGGGCTGGGTGGTAATGCCGCTGAACGGGGAGGACCCTCCCCAGTCCTCACCCAAGGAATAGTGGACAGCCAGACCTCACTGACCCGTTAGCACTGGCAGACACCCAGAGTCCAGGGATTTTTAGGAAAGCGGCCACCGGAGGGGCTGGAGGCCAGCAGAGAGCTTGAATCTCGAACCCCAGAGGTGAGGGCTCCCTAGATTCTCCAACCTGGTCAGCCCAAGGCAATGGTTTTCAAAGCCAAGTCTGGGACCGTGTTAGAAACACACGTTCCTGCTGAATCAGAAACTCTGGGGGTGGGGCCAGCAATCTGTTTTAACAGGATGCTCTGAAGTTGCAGAACCATTAGCTAAGTCAATTTCTACTCCCGAGAAGCTACTATGGAACATCTGGGGGCTGAATCCTGCAAACTTTCTGAGGAATGTTCCGTTGGATAGTCAGTAGCAACTGTGTCTGAGAAAGAGAAATGCACAAGTCATATGCACCAAGGACAGAAAACCACCAAGCTTTTTACCCGACTCGGCTTTCTGGTGACTCCTTCTTGTTTTGTTTTATTTTATTTTATTTTTAATATAAATTCAATGAGCCTTTTTAAAAGAATTTTTAATGATTTTTTTAATGTTTATTTTTAAGAGAGAGAGAGAGCATTTGCAAATAGGGGAAGGGCAGAGGGGGGCGTAGACAGAAGATCTGAAGCAGGCTTCATGCTGACAGCAAAGAGCCCAATGCAGGGCTTGAACTTGTGAACCACAAGATCGTGACCTGAGCTGAAGTAGGACGCTTAACTGACTGAGCCACCCAGGCACCCCTGGGGACCCCCTCTTATAAGCAGCCTCCAAAGGTCTCACACAAACACACCTCCCCACCCCACACTGCCCTCCACACTCTTCCCCCAGGGTGATGATTCCTGACAGTCCCGACCTTCCCATAGTGCTTTTCGGTTATGAAGTCCGCTCACAGATACGTGTGCCTTGGTTTATTCCACACGAGAACCTTGTGAGGTAGGGCCCTCCCTCCAGAGATGGGGAAATGGAGGCTTGCTCAAGATCACCTGGCTGTGACAGAGGGGTACCAGGACTACACCCTGCCTGTCCTCCCTCTCTCTCTCTCTCTCTCGGGTCAGAGTGCTGTCCCTTGAACTGCCACCTTCCTGGGGAAAGGGCTCCCAAAAGCTTACAAAACAGACTCAAAGCCTGTAGAGACCAGGTGGCTTGCAAATGAAAACAGATGTTGTAGGTTTCTTTACTCTTGCTGAATGGTCCTTGATCCCTTCCAGAATCTACTACCATGAGGTAGAATGGTAGAGTGCCATGAGGCATTCTGTTATCAGCCATCCTGGCTGGGTGTGGGTAGTTGAGTCTGTGTTCTGTACCTGGGAGCACCCACCATGCATGAACCCTTGTTTCAGAGATACTGACCTCAAAAGACCCCTTGCTTCCAGCCTCACACCATTTAAATGGCCTGTATGGGGACTTTATCTTAACTTCTTTGCTCCTCCCCAGTTATTCCGCCGTTCTGGATCCCAGTAAATCCTCGACCATGTTTTTATTTGGTAATAGTGGAGGCAAGTAGTGTTTCACTTAATAACTAGCTACTGTAGAAATTGTCCCACACAATTCTAGCAGTTCACAGGCTCTTATGAGAGAGGAAGAGAGAGAGAGAGATTGTTACATGACCGAGGTACCTTTGGGAAATACTGTGTACCTCACCCCCCTTTACAAAGTACATTAGCTTGTTAAGGGCTCTGAGAATTTCTACAATCAAGAAAACTATTGAGTTTTATTTGCCCATTTCCCCCCAAATGTATTTGATTATAGAACTATTTCTCATGGGTGACTCATTTCTCAAGAGGTGAGTGTTTCATGGAATGCATTTAGGGTGATGGGATCCCACATTCTCCCCCATCCAGTACCTATCCCTGTTGGGTTTGTCTGAATGAAGCATGCTCACTGTCTCCAGCCTTCAGAGGACGCAGCTTGGATTCCTCCCTCGCCCGGCTTTCTAGGTGTGGAACCAACCTGTCCCTTGGAGTCTGACTGTTTCTCATTAGCCCCTCCCAACTGAGAGGAAGGACAGACTAGTCTCTGTCCTGTTTTGAAATCCACAGCCCACTGAGGCTCCCCACTGAGTTCCTGGTTTCCAACCTAACAGGAGTTTCTGGTGTCTCTTTAATTCTAGGACAGAGAAGGGTGTGGTGTTCTGAGCTTGGGGAAGGGCTAGACCTTTCCTGGGGCAGGACCCCAACCCTACTTCTTCCCCTGGGCTTTGTTTGGTGAAGGATAGGTCAGGCTTAGTTTCCCACTTGTTGGAGATTTAGAATCATAGAAACACAGCCAGGCTCCAGGGACATTAAAATGGAGACTTGTGAGAAATGACTAAAATGCAGACCTGGGCTTGGCAGGGAGGTCAGGGCCAGAGCTAGAGCACAGAGCTCGGGAGGGAGGACGCTGATGGAGAGCAGGGGCTCTTCAAGGGCAGAGCAGAAGAGCAGAAGTGAGGCTTGAAGTATGAGGGCCAAACTCTGGAGAGGATTGGAGACTTCATTTGGCATCCTTGACCTGAAAACCCCCTCATTCATTCTCATTAGACCCATTAAATCAAGTACACCTTGAAAAGGGCTAGAGTTGGTACTGCAAACACTGACAAATTTCACAGCAAACAAGGGAAGAGGCAAACACCAAATTACCATTTTCAAATTTGTAGCAGAGATACAAAGAATTAATGAAACAGATGCAACTTCTCAAAGAGTAACATTTTATGGAATGTTTTTCTGTATACCTTTGGGAAGCAGAAAAAGGAAAACACGTGTGAGGTAACTTCTATAGAATAGTTTCACTAAAAACTTGGGGTATATTTACAACTCCTTATAAATGACAACTCCTCTTTAAGCTCAGGAGGACTTCTGTGTCACCATGTACAGTTTCTATCCAAACTCTGTAAACCATTTCCAATCTACACGTTCCTCACTTCCAAGCACTGTGGGTCTTAAAGCTCTTTATCTCCAAGGAAATAGCGCTCATTCTGGTAGAGATGTCCCAGAGGAGCAAGCCAACAATATAAGAACAAATGCAGTTAGTTATTAAAAATAATTAGGCTATAAAACAAAACTATATTTCAAAACTGTAACCGTGCAATAGTAACTCAAAATGATTTGAACGACGGAGTAGAGGGAAAGAAGGAGCAAAAATCATAATCTTGGTGACCTTAAAAAAATTCTCCTATCTAGAATAGAATCGACATTTTTCTCCTGCACTGAATAAGTAGCCCCTAACCACCTTCTTGGAGGCTTCGGCAAAAGATTACTCCTGAAGTAACTGCACCAAACCTAATGCACTCATTGTCACAGAAGCCTAAGATTACATTATATTACTTCTAAACTGGTCACCTAATGAGACTGACTCCAAGTAAAATAAAAAATGTGTCCTCCCGCTGTCTTTAGCTCTTGGGAAGGGAGAGTCTCTCTCTTGCCTTTCAGAAGAGTCAGAAGCCCCTTAGCTGCTTACAGAATTATGGCCAGTTTCTCTCTGGCACTTTCTCAAAGTTAGCACTTGCCTTGTAACATCAACAAAGATAACAAGGAGTCTGACTGGGTATACGTGCCTCATGCTCCATTAGAAGCCCACATTTTTTGTCCATGGCCCATGGAGATAACTGCTCTCAGAGCCAGCTGGCTTTGTTGGTAAGATTCTCTCATCCACAGAGCTTGTGAAGACAAAAATCAAAACGAAGTGTTAGCAATGAAACAGTCCTTCCCTGTTCTTCTATAAAACATATTGTTTTCAAATGTATGTGAGATTTGTAAGACACACAGACATGGAAATGACTGTTAGGAAGAAATTTTTACTAGCAGACTTCTAGAAATAGAAGGCATGGTGCACCACACAGGGCCACACTGGGAAGCACCAGGGTTGGTCAGGAGGCAGACGGAGTGAAGGGAAAGCATAGACCAAAGACTTTATTGTGGTTTTTGCAGAAAGGAATGGATGCAGCAAGGTGATTGAGGGCAGGGGGAAAATTGGGTTGGCGTGTGAGAGGGATGAAGGAGGTGATTTGGTGGCTGGACTTGGCAGCCTTGCATATGAAAGGAGTGCTCACAGGCACTTTTTTACTGTCTCTAGGAATTAGCTGACCCTGGGGAGGAGCAGTCTCTCAAGGATTAGCAAGGCCCCAAGATGTCAAAGCATCATAAAACACAGAAAATGAAAAATGTCATCTGATGTCCCTCCCTGCAATTCTCCTTTCCTCTTCTCTCCTCTCCAACAAGGGACCAGGCTAGTCAATAGAGGCTCACCAGGCCCTGGATGTACAGTACTATTCTGTCACCCATGTAGGAACCCTACCACAGCACCCTGGTTAAGAAACAGAATTAAAGACACTTGTATATCGGAATCACTTGGGGTAGTTTATTAAAAATAGAGTTCCTTGATCCAACTCCATACTCACAGAATCAGAATTTTCCACGGTGGAGCCAAGGCCTTCTGTGATGGTTAATCTTGTGTCAAATTGACTGGGCTCCAGGGTACCCAGACATCTAATTAAACAATATTCTGAGAGTGTTTCTGGATGAGATTTGGATCATTAGACTGAGTAAAGTAGATTACCCTCCCCAATATGGGCAGGCCTCATCCAATCCATTGAAGGCTTGAATAGGACACAAAAGGCTGAGTAAAGAGAGAATTTGCGCCCTCTGTTTGACTGTCTTTGAGTTGGGGCACCAGCCTGCTTCTGCCTTTGAACTTGGACTAGGATAAACACCACCAGCTCTCTTTGTTCTCAAGCCTTCAGACTAAGACTGGAACAAGACCATCAGCCCTTCTGGGTCTCTAGCTTGCTGAATGCAGGTCTGAGGACTTCTCAGCCTCCAAAACTATATATATATATATATATATACATATATATATATATATATATATACATATATATATATATACATATGTATATATATATATATTTCACCAGAGAAATAGAATCCGTAACCAGATATATATATATATATATATATATATATATATATATATATATATATTTCTCTGGAGAACCCAAACAGATGATATAGATAGATATAGATATAGATATAGATATAGATATAGATATAGATATAGATATAGATATAGATATCTATCTCATTGATTCTTATATATATTATATATCTTATATATATTATATATCTTATATAAGATATATATCTTATTGATTCTTATATATACTTATATGTCTTATATATCTTATTGATTCTGTTTCTCTGGAGAATCCAGACAGATATGTGTGTGTGTGTGAGTATATATATATATATATATATATATATATATATATTACTGATTATATATATTCACATATATATGTATATATATATATTATTGATTCTTATATATTCTTATATATCTTATTGATTCTGTTTCTCTGGAGAACCAAGAGAGTTACACCTTGAAATTCCATCAAGTGCTTCAGATCTGCAGATTTAAATCTGGGGTATGTATCCTCTGGTTCCCTGTCCCTAATGGTCCATGAAGAATTCTCTGCCTCAGCCCACACAGAGTTTTTCTTTCTCTTAAATACTTGTATACTCATTCCCAGAACTCGCCATTTTTCCATGTATTGTAGAGCATCTGAAAGTAGTTTTGGCCTTCAAAATTCCTGTCAGGCAAGCACTTATACCGAGATAATTTTTTTTTCTTTTTGCTATCATTTCTTGTGTTAATAGTTTCCTTACATCTTTGCAGCTGAAGAAATGGAGATCCATCCCAATTAACCAACTTGCCTAGAGTCACAGTGTTAGTTAATGATAGAGCCCAGAGTTGAACAGTCTCCACATGGCCTGTGTGTAATGTTCGCCAAGAGGCATGTGAATCCATGTCTGGGTTCTTTTGGAGTTTTAGGGGTGATGGAGGGCTTCGTCCATGTAGTCCTGCCCTTAGCGAATGGCCTGTTATCAACGTCCTGTCCATTCCTGGCTCCCTGTTGCTTTATCTCACATAGATGATAGAAGGATTTCTGCTGTAAAAGATACTCATTATTTTACTCTGAATAGTCTTCTTGGGAAGTGTTCAAAGAGCTGCTTATGCTCCAGACTGTTCATTAAGATCCATTCTTTTCCCGGAGAGAGAGAAAACAAAGGCGGCCCAATGACTTCCATTCCTTTGGTGGGGAGTAGTAGCTGCATTTAAATTGCTCCCAAGAGGTCCCAGAATAGGGGCTCCATAAAAGACACTGACTGAATGACCCTCCCAGCAAAATGTAAGTGGCTGTACCAGGAATGCCAGTAAGGAATTAGCCCAGGGCATGTACAAAATGCAGCCTTCCCTCCTGTGTGCCAGCGTCTGTGGACCCACTCTGCTTTTCCTTGGTTAAATGGCAGGGGCTGGCAGTAGTTTCTGGATCAGTTATAGAATACCATTCCTATATCTCCCCTCCATCTCTCCCTCCCCAGATCCCTATTCACACTGGCCTGGAAACTGGCTTTCCCCATAAAATGAGACAGTGGGGAAGAATCATAGTTTATGTTCACATCCCTGTCAGCGCGAAGGAAAACGGTGTCCTGGCTATGACAGGGCCTGAGTCCATCAGTGGCAGGTTCTGACTGCTGCGTGGACCTGCAATTTGGGGAAATTAAGACGATTTTAACACGCTTTAAAGGAATCCTATGAGGTAGCCTTAGCAGGAAGGGCTGCTCTCACAATAGCGACAATAGGTGGGAAGTACTTAGAAATAAGCCCCGCCTTCCATGTATGAGACCTGCATAAAGATGAGAAGGCTTTGTGACAGGCATGGATGAACAGGGGTTCTGTACAAGCCCTGAATGTGGAAATGAAATCTGGGAGGGCTAAGTAAGGGATAAAATGCCAATTGTTCTCTTATTAGGGGCAATAATAATTCTACCGTATGGATGTGGCAAAAGTTAAACGGTATGGTGTAAATGAAAAACAAGGTCAATACTCACTCTATATGAACTATTAGGGCTATTAGTTAATTTTAACAAAACAAAACATAATTTTAAAGGGAAGCAGAGAGAATTTGTTCTACCAGATATTTAAATATGATAGAAAGCAATGAGTAAAAGCAGCAGGCTACTGACAAAAAGGCGGACATGTAAATAAATAGAGAATAGAAAGTATTGGGGATTCATTCTGATTGTAAGAACTTAAAGGAGCCATCACAAAAAAATGATGAAAAGAACAATTCCTTAACTATTCATGGGATAAGGTCAAGCCATTTGGAAAAAATAATTTAGATTATCCCTTCGTACCATACACTGACAATAAATTCCACATGTGTATTAAAGAGTTAAACATTTAAAAAAAAATTTTTAGGGGCGCCTGGGTGGCTCAGTCGGTTGAGCGTCCGACTTCAGCTCAGGTCACGATCTCGCACTCCATGAGTTCGAGCCCCGCGTCGGGCTCTGGGCTGATGGCTCAGAGCCTGGAGCCTGCTTCCGATTCTGTGTCTCCCTCTCTCTCTGCCCCTCCCCCACTCATGCTCTGTCTCTCTCTGTCTCAAAAATAAAAAATAAAAAAACGTTTAAAAAAAAAAATAAATAAAATTTTTTAATGTTTATTTATTTTTGACAGAGAGAGAGAGAGAGAGAGAGAGAGACAGAGCATGAGCAGGGAAGGGGCAGAGAGAGAGGGAGACCCAGAATCTGAGCGGTCAGCATAGAGCCCAACGTGGGGCTCGAACTCATGCACAGCCAGATCATGACCTGAGCCGAAGTCAGATGCTCAACCAATTGAGCCACCCATGTGCCCCGAGTTAAACATTTTTTTTTAATAAAACACAGAAAAACTAGCAGAAAACAAAACAATAATTATAAGGTCTCTGGTAGATTAATTAACTTAAAGCTATAAAGTGATCAAAGTGTTAAAAACAAGACAATAGTTCCAAGATGGAGTCCCTTAATCCTAAATCCCACACCACACCAAACCAAGAAAACTTAATTACACTTTTGGCTTTCCTAGAAATGGAAATGTAGGCCAGTCAATGGGGAATCATCTGATCAGCACTAGTTAGGTGATCTGCCTGATAGACCCCTGCCATCCTTTCTAGGAAATTAACCTTGCAACAACCAATGGCTTCTACCCCCAGTGTAACTTCCTTGTTCCTGCTCTCTTCTGGCTATCACAAGTCTTTCATTTTGTACAGCTCATCAGAGGTCCTTTCTATCTGCTAGATGGAATGTTGCCCAATTCATGAAGCATTGAATAGAGCCAATAAGATCTTTAAAATGTTCTCAGTTGAAATGTGTTTCTTAACAAAAGAAAATACAAAAGTAAAGATCAATAGAACTGACTACTAAAAGTGTGCTAGTTTGCCAGGACAGAAACTGAAAGAACAGTACATTAGAGAAAACAGTTTCATTAAAAATCCAAAGGATTCATATTTATATTATATGAATAACTCACAAAGATTTATTAAGAAAACATTAAATCTATGACCTATAAATGAGAAATGATACATACAATGCATACAAGGAGAGATATAATTAGCCAAGGAAAATGTAGGGAAATGTAGGGAAAATGTTCACATCCCCCTCCATCACCTAAAATAACCACCAAAACACAATATTAACATAAGAAGGAGAAAGGAGAGTATATGTATTACTTTCACAAAATGTAGAAAATCTGATAAAACCCAATGTTGATGAGACTATTAAAACTTGTACATTTGTACATTGTTAACTGTTACTGCAATTTGATACAGAATTCTGGAAATCAATTTGTCAATACACGTTAAAAGCCCTAAAAATCTTTTGACTTGTGAAGTGTGTGTGTGTGTGTTCTATATATTATGATATTTTGACATCTTAAAAAAGCCTTCAGGCTAAGGAGAGATTGCCCCTCTCTGGCTAGCCAATTCTTAGAGATAACAAAGGACTCATCTGGGAGCATGGCTTTCATATGCAAACTAACCCATCTTGTCCTCCATCTGGCCTGGGCACCCCACAAAGTGACATTCCTCTGTCTTAATCCTTTAAGGGCCACCATTCAACATAAAAGCAGAATACAAGAACAAAATAATAGAATTTGATATATAGTAGTAAAACGTTGTGAGTTTTTTTTCTGTTTAATACTAGTAACTATTAATAATGTTGTCCATGCAATTGAAAAATTAAAAGTTACACAGCTAATAAATGTAACTTCTCACATTAGGGGATATACATATTTCAAGAACATAATACGAAAACATCTGTACCCACTTGAATTATTACTTTTTTCCTTTAATTTAGTAAAATATAAAATGGAAGAGATATTTCCCTAGAATATCTATTTTAATATTTTCCCTAGAATATCTATTTTAATATTATATTATTATTATATGATATTATTTTATTATTCCTATTATATGATATTATTAAATTGTGAATCTTGTCAAGAATGATGACTGGAGTGGTGAATGCCAATCTTCCCCTAAGGCCTGCTAGAATACTCCTACGGCCCGTGATGCTCTAGAAGAATCGACTGCCCCAGCTCTGGGTTCCCACAATCCTTTACTTCCCCATTAGGTGCCAAAGAAGCAATCTCATCTTAGTCACATTTCAGCTCCCAAATCCTCTCTGGGATCCGTTTCAACAAAGGGGTACTTCTCCTCTTGACATTGGTCTTAGAAACGAGTATTTTAATATGACGCCCAAAGCACAGGCAACAAAAACAAAAATACATAAGTGGGACTATCAAACCAAAAGGCTTCTGCACAGCTAACAATCGACAAAATGAAGAGACGCCTATGAAGTAGAAGAAAATATTTGTAAACCACATACCTGATAAAGCATTAATATCCAAACCACATACCTAGTAAGGAACACATATAACTCAATAGCAAAAAAAAAAAAAACAAACAAAAAAAACCCCAAGAATCCAATGTTAAAAATGGGCAAAGGACTTGAGTAGATATTTTTCCAAAGAAGATATGCAAATCATAAAGAGGTATTTAATATCACTAATCATCAGGGAAATGCAAATCAAAACTGCCTGAGGGAGTGGCTATCATCCAAAAGACAAGAAATAACAAGTGCTGGTGAGGGTGTGGAGAAAAAGGAACCCTTGTGCATTGTTAGAAGGAATGTAAATTGGTGCAGTCGCTGTGGAAAACAGTATGGAGGTTCCTCAAAAAATTAAAAGTAGAACTACTATACGGTCCAGCAATCCCACCTCTGAGTACATATCTTAAGGAAATTCAATCACTACCTCAGAGAGATAGTTGCACTCCTATGTTCATTGCATGCTCATTATTTACAAAAGCCAAGATACGGAAGCAACCTAAGTGTCCGTCAACAGATGAATAAATAAAGAAGATGTGGCTCATATATATACGATGGAATATTATTCAGCCATGAGGAAGAAGGAACTCCTATCATCTGTAGCAACATGGATGCAACTTGAAAACATTATGCTAAGTGAAATAAGTCAGAGAAGACAAATGCCGAATGATCTCACTTCTATGCGGAATCTAAAAAGAACCAAATCATAGACACAGAGAACAGACTGGCGGTTGCCAGAGGAAGAGAAAGAGGGTGGGGAAATGTGTGAATATGGCTGGGAGGTAAGCTTCTAGTTATAAAATGAATAAGTTCATGTACAGCATGGTGACTGTAGTTAACAAACTGTACTGTATACTTGAAAGTTGCTAAGAGAGTAGATTTTTAAAGCTCTCACCACACACACAAAATCGTAATTATTTGCAAAGTGATGAATGTGTTAACCTACCTTACTGTGGTAATCATTTTGCAATATATACATATATCAAATCACCACACTGTACACCTTAAACTTACACAATGTTATATGTCAATTATATTTCAATAAAGCCTGGGGTGGGGAGCGGAAGGATATATCTGAGGCTGAAGCACGATGAGAATCTGGGTTGGGTTCAAAACCTACTGGCAAGTTTATGATTTTCAATTTGATCAGGAGCTGAAAAAAACTAAGTATTCAGTAGTCATGGTATTTCCAATTCACACATAGACCAGGAAAGAAACCTTTACAAAGTCTAAAATAGTAATGATAATAAAAAGCATTCAGGTTCCCTGAAAGATCCCACATAAATTTCCATCAAGAAGTCTCCTTTTTGCGTAACCTCTTTAATAAGAAAGCTGATATGATAAATATACCATTTTTAGCAACAGGCTTTGTTTTCTCTGTGGCCACTGTGATTACACTATGATTATGTTCCCTTTCTTGCTTTGGTTGCTAGGAAGCTCAAAGTCAATTTTGCAGCCCTCTTCTGCGGCACAGGACATAATGGTCGGTAGTTATCTCAGTGTTTTTACCTCACCTCTAGGTTTATCTGCTTTCCTTTCATTATTTTCCCTTTATTTCAGTTTTCTCAACTACTTATCTTTTATCCTGTTATAGATAATTTTACTCCAATCCATTTTTGAAAGGAGGAAGCACACAGATTAATCAAATGTTGTATTATGCCTATTGTCAGAGTTCCTGACTTCTCCTTCTAAAGAAGTACAGCTAGGGACAGATGCCTGAGCCACCCTGAGTGCCCTTGACATGCTCCCTGACTAGAAATGCTCTAAGGCGGAGAAAGGCAAATACCATATGATTTCATTTATGTGTGGAATTTAAAAAACAGAGCAAATGAATAACAAACAAACAGAGCAGAATCAGATCTTAAATATAAGAACAAACGGATGTTGGGGGCAGGATGAGCAAAATGGGTGAGGGGGAGTGGGAGATACAGGCTTCCAGTTATGGAATGAGTAAGTCATGGGGACGAAAGGTACAGCATGCGTATATAGTCCAGGGTATTGTAATAGCTTTGTATGGTGACAGACTACACTTGCGGCAAACACGGCACAATGTACAGACTTGTTGAATCACTGTGTTGTAATTAACAACATTGAAGCTAACGTAACATTGTGTGTGAAAAAACTAGAAAAAAAACCCAGATAGACAGATAGATAAGAAGAAATGGTTTAAGAAATCCCCCTCTAAGCAATTCAACTGCAGTTGATCAAAGCCATCTCTGATTTGAACCCTAAAATCCACTCCTATAAAATTTATTAATTGATTCAGTCTTTTTAAAAAAGTGAAATTAACATTTTTAAAGAATAACTTTATTTTTAAAAAAAGAACAATTTACACATTGGTTTTAGATACAGACTATACGTTTTGACAAATGCAGACACCTAGAGATCAATCACTCCAATCAAGATGTAGCAGTTTTCCATTACTTCAAAATTTTCCTTGGGCTACTTTCCAGTCAATCCCTCACCCCCACACCCTACCCCTGCCACCACTTATTTGCTCTCTGTCATAAATTAGCTTTCCTTGTAAAGCTTCATACAAATAGAATCATACAGTTTGCATTATTATGTGCCTGCTATCTTTTGTTCAACGTAATGTTTTTAAGATTCATTCATGTTGCAAGTACAAACAGTCTGATTATTTTCACTGATGAGTAGTAGTCCATTGTATGGATCCTCCATATTTTGTTTATTCATTCATCCGTTGATGGGTATTTGGACTGTTTCTGGTTTGGGGCTCTTAGGCATAAGAGTGTCATGAACATATACATAAAAATCTTTTTGTGGACATATATTTCTCTTGGGTAAAGACCTAGGGTCACATGGTAAGTGTATGTTTAACTTCATAGGAAACTGCCAAACTGCTCTTCAAAGTGATTCTGCCATTTTATATCCCTCCAGCAACGTAAGAGTTCCGGTAGTTTCAAATCCTTGTTGACACTTGATATTGTCAGTCTTTTAAAATTTTAGCCATTTAGAGACTGAGTCATGGTGTTTCATTGTGGATTAAAAGGTTTTTTTAGTGTTTATTTATTTTTGAGGGAAAGGAAGACAGAGCACTAGCAGAGGAGGGGCAAAGAGAGAGGGAAACACAGAATCTGAAGCAGGCTCCAGGCTCTGGCTGTCAGCACAGAGCCTGACGCGGGGCTCAAACCCACAAACTGTGAGATCATGACCTGAGCCGAAGTTGGACACTTAACCGACTGAGCCACCCAGGCACCCCTCATTGTGGATTTAAGTTGTATTTCTCTGCTAATAGTTCTGTGCATTTTTCATGCGCTTATTGGCCTTTTGTATATCTTCTTTTGTGAAGTGCTTGTTCAAATCTTTTCCTCATTGTTTTACTGGATTGTTTGTCTTCCTTATTGAGTTCTTTATATCTTCTGAATACAAGCCATTTATGATGATAGATAGGTATAAATATCCCGCAAATGTTCACAAATACATTTATTCATATTTAGTAATAGATATATTTTATATATTTAAGAATATAAATACAACTATTCAATATATATTTATGTGTGCTATATAATATATAAAATAAATATATTTATATACGTAATCTATTTATAATATAAACACATACATTTGGTAACGTTTTATTCCAGTTTGTGCCTTTCCTTTTCATTTTCTTAATGAAGAGCAGAGCTTTCAGTTTTGACTAGGTCCAATACCTCAATTTTTTTTTCATGGTGTGTGATTTATGCATCTTAAGAACTCCTTGCTTACCACAGAATCACAAAGATTTTCTCCTATGTTTTCTTCAAGAAGTTTTACAATTTTAGCTTTTATATTTAGGTCTGTGATCTCTTTTGAATTAATTGTTGCGTATTAGTTAATGTAAGATTCTAGGTTTTTTGTTTTTTGTTTTTTTTTTCCAAATGGATACCAGCATCATCTGTTGAAAAGACTATCCTTGGGGCGCCTGGGTGGCACAGTCGGTTAAGCGTCCGACTTCAGCCAGGTCACGATCTCGCGGTCCGTGAGTTTGAGCCCTGCGAGTTCGAGCCCCGCGTCAGGCTCTGGGCTGATGGCTCGGAGCCTGGAGCCTGTTTCCGATTCTGTGTCTCCCTCTCTCTCTGCCCCTCCCCCGTTCATGCTCTGTCTCTCTCTGTCCCAAAAATTAAAAAAAAAAAAAAAAAGTTGAAAAAAAGAAAAGACTATCCTTTTGGGACTGGCTGGCTCAGTCGGTAGAGTGGGCGGCTGCTCATCTTGAGGTTGCAAGGTCAAGCCCCACATTGGGTGTAGAGATTACTCAAAAATAAGATCTCTAGAGGCACCAGGATGGCTCAGTCAGTTAAGCGTCTGACTTTGACTCAGGTCACGATCTTGCAGTCAGTGAGTTTGAGCCCTGCATTGGGCTCTATGCTGACAGCTCAGAGCCTGGAGCCTGCTTCGGATTCTATGTGTCCTTCTCTCTCTGCTCCTCCCCTGCTCATACTCTGTCTCTGTCTCTGTCTGTCTGTCTGTCTCTCTCTCTCAAAAATTAACTTTTTTTTATTAAAAAAATAAAATATTTAGGGGCATCTGAGTGGCTTAGTCGGTTAAGTGTTTTGTCGGTTTTGTGCCCATGCATTTCTACTTCTTAACGTGAAAGCTTAGATTGTTCATTTTAGACCTTTCTTTTTGTCCTCAGCTTTATATATGTATAAATCTCATGTATCTATACACATATACAATTTTTATATGTTAATATAACATAGATTATGTAAAAATTGTATATATTCAAGGTGTACAACATGATGTTTTGATATATGTATTCATAGTATTATCTTTCTTCTTTCTTAATATAGGCATTGAAAGCTAAAAGATCTCTTGTTAGTGTAGCTTTAGCTGCACCCCACATGCTTTGATATGTTGTATTTCAATTTTTCTTTTAACTTTAAAAATATTTTCTTTTTTTAATGTTTATTTTATTTTTGAGACAGAGAGAGACAGAGCATGAACGGGGGAGGGCCAGAGAGAGAGGGAGACACAGAATCTGAAACAGGCTCCAGGCTCTGAGCTGTCAGCACAGAGCCCGACGCGGTGCTCAAACTCACGGACCGTGAGATCATGACCTGAGCCGAAGTCAGACGCTTAACTGACTGAGCCACCCAGGCGCCCCTAAAAATATTTTCTAATTTCCCTTCTGATTTGTTCTTTGACCTGTGGGTTGTTTAGAAAAGTGTCATTTAATTCCAAATACTTGGAAATTTTCTAGATTTCTTTTTGTTAGTTTCTAACTAATTTAATTCTACTGTGGTCAAAGAACATACTCTGAATTCAGCCCTTTTACGATATTAAGATATGGTTTATGGCCACTACGTGACCTGCCTTGGTGAACGATCTACGTATACGTAAAGGGGTGAGTAGTCTGCTATAGCTGGGTGGGATGCTCCACAAATGGTGGCAGCTTTAGAGCAGTCTGGGAGGGTTTTTCAGGGAAGGTCATGGTTAAAATTATAAATGACAAAGAGGAAGCAACCAGGTAGAGATCAGGGCAGGCCAGACAGAGGGAGTGGCTGGTGCAAAGATCCCGATATGCGAGGTGGCCCCTTAGCAACTGCCATCACTAGACGGATAGGCTCTCACAACTCATGCTCACTCGGGTGTTGGAGAGCCGCTGTTACACGCGGACTGGTTCTTTATATCCATAATCCTCCTTTCTTTTTTGACCAGAGGCTGGTGGAATTGAAGGGATGGGCATCTGGTTAGCCAAGCAGAGGACCCGTCTCTACTCTTTACCCCAGTTGTGATTCCCAGGCAACTGCCTTATTCCCAAGACTCACTAAAACAACAGCTCTAAAATAATGAAAGCAGCTATAATACATTATACAATACCCAGCATAGATGCCCAGCAGATTTCACTTAATCCTCACAACTACCTTATGGAGTAGGTATCATTATTCCTTTGACACGTAAGGATGTCAGTGTTCAGTGAGGCTGGGGATCTCGTACAAGTTCATGCAGCTGGGAAGCAGCAGAGATGGGTTGTAAGCCCAGATTGCTCTGACTCTAAAGCGCATACTTTTAACCATTAGACCACACTGCCTCTACTCACCCATCTTGTCTACACCGGTTTATGATCCTTGACTCTCCCAGGTTCTTCAGCATGCTGAGCACGGAGCCCTGCCTTGCTCCTGCTAACTCTCCTGGCCTGGACGCAAACCTATGATTAGAACTTGCTCTATCCTGATAGCCCCAGGCCCACTGCATCCCTCGCTGTGTGATTCTGGCTATGCACACTTTGCTGCACCAGTGGGATTCAGTTTTTGGCCCCTGGCCTAGGCCTCGCACAGGCCTTCCTGACTAGGAAACAGGCCCAGCTCCGGGTCTTGGTCTCTCACCGTCAGCTCCATGCCTCTGAGGCTTCCTAGACTCCGGATCTGCCAGAACTCCCACTGTCCTCCAGCTTCTACCTTCTCCTGGGTGGGGTCTGTGTAGCTTATAACCCCAATGTTCTTGCACATCATCTTTGGAAGTAGATACCCAATTAATTGTATCAGAAATCAAATGTTTATCAGTAAAACATTTTTGCACCTGTACCCCCTATATATACATTTAGGGGTACCTGGGTTTCCCAGTCGGTTAAGCATCTGACTCTTGATTTTGGCTCAGGTCATGATCTCATGGTTTGTGGGACTGAGCCCCGCACTGAATGGCTTTGCGCTGATGGTGCAGAGCCTGCTTGGGATTCTCTCTCTCTCCCTCTGCCCCTCCCCTGCTCCCACACGCACTCTATAAATAAATAACCATTAAAAAAAGTTATTTAGGGGCACTTGAGTGGTTCAGTCAGTTAAACGTCTGACTTCGGTTCATGTCATTATCTCATGGCTCGTGGATTCAAGACCCACGTTGAGCTCTGAGCTGATAGCTCAGGGCCTGGAGCCTGCTTTGGATTCTGGGTCTCCCTCTCCCTCTGCCCCTCCCTCACTCATGCTCTACCTCTCTCTCAAAAAAGAAATAAACATTAAAAAAAGTTATTTAATTATATATAAATTATAGACATACCCTACCGTACCAATATCGTGTTAAAGAATGACATAAAGTACTTTCCCTGATACATTTTTTAATATATTATATATTATATACAGTATTTATGTACACATACTAATATTTTATATATCTTATGCACTATACACACTAATATTTCCCACCTTAAGAATTCCACGTAAAAAATATGTGTGTGGCATATATATGAGAGAGAGTGTATTTCATTTTATCTCATTAACCCTTTTTATATTTTTGTGCTTTATGAAGTATATAGTCTACTGGTATGGTGACACATGTCTAATAAATATAGACACAGTGATAGTTGCCATTCCAAGGATTTTTGTGTGGTTCACATGAAGTGTGCCCCCTCCTCTGGAGACCTCTTAACCACAAGGTCCAGGCCAAGCCCTTCAGACCACGGCTTACCAGCTGGGTGAGCGTGAACACTATATGTAATTTCCCTGAGCCTCATTTCTCATCGGTAAAATTGGAGAACGGCACCAACTCTTGAAGGTAGTGGTGAGGACAGAGAGAAGAAATGCTTAGAAGGGGGTCTGGCCCAGAGAGGGTGGTCAGTGATCGATGACCGTCACCATCATTTTACCAGGGGGATCACTCCTACCTTCGGCCCGATTCACGCTGATCCATCCTGACTTGCTGGGGGCCCCTTACCTTCTAGTTCAAGGGCTACCTTTCCCGATCACTCCAGCCCACCTGAACGCCCCCCTCATACACACTCTCCTTCCTTGGGACCCCCTGACTTTCTGTACTTAGGCCTAGGCACCCCCAGATGGACACTTAACTATTTCTGTCTATCTCACTTGCCCAGCCGCTTACACACTCTTGAAAAGCAGGGGCACATAGGTCCTGCTTCTTTGGTACCCACTTCAAGCGGCACTCGGGCAAAGCAGTTAAAGTGGGCCTGTGCCCTTAACTGCATGGATCTGGAGTCTTCCCGAATCCCCTCCTCCTGGCATTTTACCACCCTTTGTCCGTTGGCCGAAATCACAAGGTTGCATCTGTTGGCCTGTGAAATCCCACAGGCTCCTGCAGAAGAGGCCACTCTAACCAGACACCCGGGCAGGTTCTGCCTGAGCTGGGATCAGCATCTAATCACGTTTCCATCACAACACGGTGAGAAACGTGTGACTGGCCCTTAGCAACGGTCTCTCAAGACAGCTACCCCTATAGAGAGCTCATTAAGTTAGCTGAGCACACGTGAGGCAAAATCTAAAAACAGACCCGTGCTGTCTGAAGTCTCATGCAGCACGTGGCAGAAGCTGGAAAGGGCAAGGACGGAGCCTCGCTCTCGGTAAGGGCAGGGAAAGAAAGAAACTCTGCTGGGCAGACAGCCCTTGAGTGGGTCCAGATCCCCAACGAGAAAGCTCTGGACCCCCTCCAGGGGCTGAAGACCCTCAGGGGAGGCCAGACTAGCCACCCCCACCCCCACCCCCACATAGAGATGGCTGCTTCCGGGTATGGGGACCTCTCCTCCACCCCCTAAGCCCCTGTGTCATTTGGAACCCAGGACATGGCCACCTCCAGAAACTGGCTGTGAAGAGTATGTGAAATAGCGAGAATTTAAACTTCTTAAATTCATTTCTATTCGGCAAACCTCAGGCGCCCCCATGTTGCAAATGTGTGCCCTGGGCGACACTCTCTTCCCCCCTAAGAGGTTTACATGGACAGATGGGACATGTAACAAGTATCCCACAGCTCGGGATAACACACAGTATACAAGCTAATGAAGGAGCAGGTCGGGTATTCTGGAATCAGGGAGGAGAGAGTAGGAATAACACCATATAGAACATGGGCTATCATGGAGGGCTGCATGGAAGAGGCAATGCTTGTCCTGAGCCTTGGCTCCTGACTCCTGGCACCTGTAAGTTGTCTTCCTCAGTACTCAGTTGAATTCAGCAAGTACTAGTTAAATGGTTAAATAAGGTGTCCGGGACTCGGTTGTTGCTTCTGCCTGGTTGCTGACGGTAAGAAGTCCTGCATCTTCTTTTGTCTTTGTGGAACTAACTGGAAGAGTTCGAAGGGACTCAGACCTCCAAAAGTTGACACCGAGGACCCTGCAGCTTTGTACTCTTTGCGGGGTGTCCCCCTTTCTTATAGAGACCGTGGAGGTAACATGGGTTCTTGGCTTAAATGTAAAACTATGAGAGTAAACTAGGGCAGCACACGCTGGTGATTTATCGCTTTTAAAACGGTTTTGAAAATGCAAAACAGTCTCAGCCACTTTCACTGAATGCTTGCCCTCCTGCAAAGTCAGCACAAAGGGTTAATGCTAATCCCTTTGCCAGAAATGTACAAAAGGCGATCTTTGTGTGGTAAAGGGGCAGCAAACCTGGAAAGACAGGAGGAGGGACAGGTTGTATATTTTAAAAGGACTCAGAAGAGCAGGTGAAGGGGCAGGCATCTTTAACCTGAAGTCTAAACAGACCACAGGGACAATAGGAAACGAGTCCGAAAAACAGCAAAGTACTCATGCATGCAAACACCCAGAGAGGGAATGTTCCAGCGTGAACAGAGTTTAAAACCCCGTAGACATCCAGGACAGCAGACAGCTTGGGTTAGAAATCTGGACCCACTGCAGTTAATGAAGGTGTAAGGGAGGAGGGGGAGCCCCTGTGGGGTATTAGCTGTGGAAATTCAGCTCTACCTTGAAAGTCACCGGAGGCTCCATCCCCAAGAGGCAGACACCTGAAGCAAGGGGGCAGCTCACACTTGCTTCAGAGAGAGCCACACTCAAATCCGGAACACGTGGAGGGTTACCTTTCAGACCCGGGGACCAGGTCTAAGTTGGCGACCAAGGGCTTGGAAAGACCCGGAGATGGTAGCAGAGCTCTTCGGTGAGGAAACGCTTTGTACGCTGTGAAGCACTATTCAAATGTCAGGTTTTTGTTTTTAAGGGAATTAACTTCATTTGGAACAAGTACCCATGGTTCCCAGCCTCTTAGCAGCGAGTGCTGTTTGCTTTGCTCCCACCATCCTGGCTGAACATTAACCAGTTCATTTATTTATCCCTTTACCCAATTCATTTGATGCACATTTACTGAGCATCTAACAGGTGCTGGGTCCACCTGAATGAGTAAGAAGACATGGCTGATGCCCTCAAGAAATCCGCAGCCCAGGAGCACCCGGGGGGCTCGGTCAGTTAAGCGTCTTGACTGACTGACTCTTGGATTTCAGCTCAGGTCATGATCTTGGGGTTTGCGGGTTCGAGCCCGGCACTTGGCTCCGTGCTGACAGTGCACAGCCTGCTTGGATTCTCTCTCTCTCTCTCTCTCTCTCTCTCTCTCTCTACCCCGCCCCCACTCACTCTCTCTGTCTCCCTCGACATAAATAAATAAACTTAAAAATTTTTATTTTTTTAAATCTGCAGTCGGGTAAAAATGCTCTAAAGGTACTTGTTTCACCAAATGCACGGGAGAAGTCCAAAAGGAGGTGAGAATGGCCTCCTCTGGAGAGGGGACGAGGATGGCAGCACCGTTGAGTTCTTTACCAGAGACACTCGACTACGGCCGACCCAAGTTCACCTGTGAGATTCAGAAGACGGCTCCACTGTGAGTGACCTTTCCACATGTAACAAAGCGAAAACGGTTGTTTTGACTTTGGAATAAGCCGCTGTTTCGATTAGAAATTAATGAAACGGACATGACCACTTCTGGCAGCTGTTCCCAGCGGCTCCTGAGTGAGCCCTGCAGGTTGCACGGGCACCAAGCAACATTTGATTATTTCCTATTTCACACCGTCCACTCGGAGGCCAAGCCAGGTTCTGCTTCACGTGAATGGAGCTCCCCGGATTCGTTTTAGCTCCATTCTCAACTTCCTGTTGACCCAGATCCCTCTCCGGTCCCAGGCGTGCAGACTCTGTGCTCCAGTTACAGAGATTCTAGGCCTCAGAATAGCCATGCGTGCTGTCCCCTGGGCCCACAGGCCTGCTGTCGTGCTCTTTCGGGTGACCACAGCACCTGTCAGCCCTCTCAGGTAGACTGGCCCAGGGGGGCTGAGGAAGGCCCTCGAAGGGGAGGGTATCCAGGCATCCTGACTGGCAGTGCCCACTCCCCATTGGAGGGTGCGGGGAAGAACGTTCTTAACTGTCCTCTGAGAAGTGGTAAACAAGCAGAAGCATCTCCAATCTAAGTATTTTGAGGGTGTGAGAATGAGAATTCGTGTGCTAGGGCTGCCGTCGCAAAATACCACAGATCGGGTGGCTTAAACAACAGTTTAACAGGCTGGAAGTCCAAGATCAAGGTACCCACAGATCTGCTTTCTCCTGGGGCACCTGGGTGGCTCAGTCAGTCAAACATTGGACTCTTGATTTTGGCTCAGGTCATGATCTCACAGTTCGTGGGATCAAGCCCTGCTTGGGATTCTCTCTCTGCCCCTACTCTGCTCTCTCTCTCTCTCCAAATAAACATTAAAAAAAAAAAAAAACTTAAAAAGAAAAAACTAACAAACCTTATTAAAAAATAGTAATAATTACTTTCTCCTAAAGCCTCTCTCCTTGGTTTGCAGATGGCGCCCTCTTGCTGTTTCTTCAGGGTGGTCATACCTCTGTACACACGCCCCTGGTGTCTCCTTGTGTGTCCTAATCCTCTCTCGTTATAAGGACACCAGTCAGATCAGATTGGGGCCCATGATCTCCAGGGGCCCCTGGGTGGTGGCTCAGTAGGTTAAGCCTCTCGGGTTCTGCACTGTTAGTGTGGGGCCTGCTTGCGATTCTCTCTCTGTCTCCCTCTCTCTCTGCCCTTCCCCCACTTGTGCTCACCGTCTCTCTCAAAATAAATAAATAAATTTTAAAAGTATGTAGAAACATTAAAAAAAAAAATCAATCTCCAAATATCGTCACATTCTGAAGTTGTAGAGGTTAGGACTTTAATGTGTGAATTTTGAGGACACATTTCAGCCCATAAGAGTCTTCTCACGATGGACCATTTTATGAGCATTCCCCAGCCCCTTTTCCCCGGGGCGGGGGGCGCCAAGGTGAGAATGACTGGATTCTCGTTCCTTCTCCTTAGCTTCTTTATCACCACAAACTACTCTCCAGGAGGCAGCTGATTCTACACCCAAAGTCCCCAAGGGAGGACAGTCATGCCATTGAAGGTAGAGCTAGAGGGGGGATAGGAAATGGGGAAAAGAAGGGGGAAGGAAAGAGAACCAATGAGAGGAGAAGGACAAAGGGGGAAAGCAGTCATGAGCACAGAAAGGAGAGGCCTACGTGCCTTTGTTTCCAGACTCAGGAGAGAGGCTAACCCCACCCAGTTTGAAAGGCCAGACCCAGGCTTTGGAGCTGGACCCAGGCTATATCACTTATTAGCTGTATGTTGGTGGGTCAACGGCTTACATTCGTGGTGCCTCTGTTCACTCATTTGTTCACTAGTTCATTCATTCATTCATTCATTCTACAGAATAAGTATTATCTTTCAGACATGCTCCTAGGTATTGTCTTACTGGTAAAATGGGAATAATAAACATCATTTTCAGAGTGGGTGGGGAGATTTGAGATAAACATGAAGTATAGGGTCTAGCATGTCATATAGTAATGGTTTGTGACCATAGCAATGGTCCCTCCTCATGTGAATGTAAGCCTGTGTGGATAGGAAGTTGGTCTTTGTTTGTTTACTTCTGAATCCCAACACCTGGAAAGAGGCTCATACTCAATGGATAGGTGGGGAAGGAAGAAAGATGGAAGAGGGGAAGGGAAGAGGCAAGCAAGGTACATTGGCCATTACCATTACTGCTACCATTTAGGATGGCCCAGATCCTGGGCCCAGATCCTCAGCAGGGCCCCTGGGAACAGAAGACTATAGTTATTTGGGAGACTCCACATCAGCTCTAGACCCACCCATGAGGCAACTGAAATTTCTCTGACGCTCTTCCAACTTCACCCCTACCTTAGGTTTCCCCTCATTCCTGATGCCAGGACCTTCTTGTTAGTCACAGATGACTCGGACCCCTCACCCTGAAGGAAAGCGGGGGTGGGAGAGGCCAGATCTCTGAACTCTGCTGCACTGTGCGTCCAACACTTCACAAGGCTGGTCTCCTTCCTGATAATCCTAGACATCACGTGTGTGGAATCGGCTGACAAACGATTCTCACTGCGGTGTGAATAAACATGCAACACGTTGTTACCCCTCCCAAGGGCACCTGCCCTATGGCAGGGCCCGTGCTTTACCAAGGACAATTGTTATAGCAAACTAGTATAGGGAGAGACCTTACAGGCCAACCAGTGTGACCCCTTCACCTGCAATGACAAATTCGCAGTCCCATAAAAACAAAAACTAATACTGAGCCCCTAAACAGAATGGCTCATGTGACTTTTGACTACCTGAACCCGAATTTTGCTGTAAGTCAGACTATTGGTGCTGACCTACATTTTTGGCTTGGCAAAGACAAGAGAAGAAATTCTCTCTTCTGTCATACTGCTTTCTCAATACCCGCAAACACTGCCAGGTATTGCCTATTATCACCTTTAATTTGACAAGAAGTAATTTCCTGACATGTGGAGCTCTCCCAAGAAACCACTCACACAGAGCTGTCAAACTGGAACACCAAAACACCAGCCACACAAGACATTAGACCTCAGCCCCCCTCCTTCTGCACACTCTTCCTTTGGACCATAAGAGGAACAGAGTTTGCCTCCCTTCTCCTTGGGGCAGAAATCACCAGAATGGGGACCCAACTGCTTCCAACACTGTTTTTAGAACAAGAAAATGAAAGGCCTGCATTTCCTGCATTTTAACAAAGGAGCTGGCGAGTGCCAAGCAGGTCCAGGCTGCTCTGTCCTGGGCCCAAGTCTACACCGACAGCAGTCCCAGTGCAGAGGAAGCCATATGGAGGCCAGTCCCTATCACATGTGAATCCGACACAGTGGCTAACCGCAGAGCCGGGACAGGAAGAGGCTCTGCTTCATACCCACAAACTAGGGAGGTGAGGAGGGAGATTTATGCTGAGGGTGATGAGCCTTCAATGCCAGGACGCTCCACATCAAGGCTTCTGGGAAGGGTCCTAGCAATGCCCTCACACGTCGTATGTTTTTGTAAACATTGTAAATGTGAAATATTTTAACCTTAGTCAATGAAGGCGCTTTCCCTTCTGATATCCCCCCGGTCACACTCATGTAGAGTGGTGCAAGGCACTCTGGGCATCAGTGGACAAGGAATTGAGTGAGGGGTCCATTTAATTTGGGTTTCACTGGACGTTTTATGTGCGGTTCCTTCCAGGTGTTGTTAGACTATTGTTGGCCACCCTGAGGAAAGACCTCTAGGAAATCTCCTGCCGCCTACTGGGTGTTCTCATTTCTCCTCCTGACACAAAGGAGCAAGGCCAGGGGCTGGGTAGCAGTGTGAGCACATTCTGGAAGTGAGGGGTAGTGAAGGAGAACCAAGATCTGGAATGTATGAAGCCAGAAGCAGGTCTGGAAGGTTCATCCAGTTCTTACAGGTCACATATAAAAGAAACTGGATAGCAGTTTTCAAACAGTGACAAGTCTAAACACAATGCCAGTGAAGATTTGTGCAGTTGGAAAAAACTTTACTGAAATACAATAATGAAAAATTTTCATCAGCCAGATTTGATGAAAAATCGAGTACCTTTCTCTTTTCTCCATAAGAAAGATTACGAAGTCATTTGTGATAAAAAAAGGAATAGTGTTATAAAGGTATTTCAAAGAATTAATGAAAATAGTATATTGTTTGAATTTTATGTTTGTGATATTTTTTTAATCATGATTTCTTTTCTCATTTTAAATAAATACCAACTTTCATACATAATTTTGTAATGTGTACTTTTGTTTTAATTGAAGAGGGCCTCCAAAATGATGTAAGTTTCAGGTCTCGCAAACCCTGGATGGAACCCTGGCAGGAAGTCACTAGAGAAATAATTTAAACCCATCGGAAAGAAGTCAGCCATGTAATAACAGCAATGATGTTCTCCCCACTACAGCCCCAAACAGCTATTCCATATAAGAAAGGCAATTGAGCGTGGAGAAACTTTGAGTTCATACATAACAGAGAGTTGCATGGTTAAAGGCAACATTCTCCCTTGCAGGTAGAAAATGTACATTATTTTGTGCACGAGTACAAGGTGAGTTGATACGATGTGAGTCGTGGGCCAGTAGTTGGGAACCTCAAAAGGAAAGCAAGATCCAAGGGTAAGGGAACTTTGCCCCTGGTTCTGGCAGGGTGAGGCTGGGTATCCCCCACCGGAACAGGAAGGATGCATAGCAGCACCCAAGCTTCCCCTGACCTTGGGCAGAGGAGAGGAAGACTCAAACATCTCTGGCATGAATCTTAGGAGCCTTGAGAGCGGTGTGAATGCTTTCAATCTCCTGAGTCTACTTTGACAGCCCATCTTTCCTTGGCTTTCATTTTCTTCCTTTATTTTCAAGTTACTTTAGGTTTGGGGAAATGAAACATCCACAAAAGGTCAAATCAGCAGCAACACGCTTCTGCAGGTTGGGAAGATGGCCGGAGCCCATGCTAGTGCCGGGTGGGGCCTGGGATTTTAATAGAGCCCTGAGGATGGCTCAATGGGACAAATGGCATGCCCGATCCTCTGCTTATTTTTCTAAAATATTCATTAGTTTCTTTAGTAACCACTTTTTAAGTTATTATAAAAGAAAATTAATAAATGCTTATGTTTTTTAAGAAAATCCACCGCCTGCTCTGTAGCAGAGCTGGAAAGCACAGTTCCAGGTGAACGGTGAAGGAGCAACCAAAGAGGCCACAAGCTCACCTTTCCCCAAACCACCCAGAACTTCCGAATCAGGGTTTCCAAGAGGACATGGGACCCTGAAACTACATTTTTACCCAGGTGTCCAGGCACCTGTCTTGCCCAGAGGCTCTGAGCTGAGAGCAAAGGCCCTGGACCAGGTCATCCCTTTGTGAGAGGCAGTCCCAGGGTTTTAGGACTCTCAGTCCCGGGCCTCCCAATGGTACCCCCATCTCAGGAGGCTGTTCCGGCTTATTTAGATTAACTCTGTAACAAGGGGCTCATTGGGAGGCCCATGGAGAAGTAGGGAGGCAGGGATCCACCAGGGGCCACGCGGCCGGCCTATGAGGGGCCTGGAAGGACGGCCATGAGTAGCCGTAGAGGCCTAACAACACAACAGCCTCTCCACTACCCAAACTCCTGACTCCAGCTTTGGTGGCTTCCTACTCAAGTTCACTCTGGGCTGGAAGACTTACACCCTAGGGACTCTGAAGCCACGCATAGATGTATTTAGTATATTATTATTCTCCTGGGCTGGGAAGAGCTACTGTCTGGGTTCTAGAGTTGTGACTCTAGTCTGGGTTTTTTGTTTTGTTTTGTTGTCTTTTATTGAAATATAGGTGACCTGCCACGTTATATTGGTTTCAGGCAAACAACGTATTGATTCGACAATTCTACACATTACCCAATTCTCACCGTGAAAAGTGTAGTCACTATCTGTCACTAGACAATGTTTTTACAATATGATTGACTATTTTTTATTCACCCCATACCTCGGGGCAAAGCACTCAACTTCCCTATAGGTGGCAGAGTTACATAACGAAACATTCTCACTTGGAGATGAATAGTGCACGTTAATTTATAGGATTTGGCCAGCTGGGGTCCCAAAAGGAAGTTGAGACAGGACTGGAGCTCTGAGCTGTGGGCTAAATGAGGCACCTGAACCCCTTGTTAAAAATGCAGCCTCAGGGCCCTGCCCCAAGGTCCTGATGCAGATCTGAGGAAGACCCTGGAAGTCTGGATTCTAAGAAGCCTCCAGGTGATTCTGACGAAGGTGGCTGGTGACCTCACTTAGAGGCTTGCATAGAGTTAAAGCAGACGAAAGACACAAAAGTGCTCAGAGTGGTACTTCACACATCACCAAATGCTGACTAAACTTACCATCACTCTCCTCCATTTCCGGGCTAGGTTTGGGGGATATAGCAGTGAACCAGATAAACGCATTGCCTGCCCTCCGGATTCTGAGGATAGAGTGATGTGAAGAGATGCGGGGTCAAGGGTTTTGCCAAAGCCCCGTGTATAATTGGAGAAGCTTTTCTGGGCCACGGTCAGCAGCTCCCCACCCTTACCTGAGGTGACCGTCTTGCTCTAGAATTTGTACATCGCAAGACTCTGTCAGTCTCGTTGGAAGGTGAGTATGCGATGTGTCTTCATTCTTGTTTGCATGGCTCTTCACAGAAGATTGGAAAATAGATGTCAATTTCTCATAAAACACTGGCAGTGGAAGGAGAGTGTGGCTCCTTCAGCCCGAGAGGAGACCAGCCAGGAAGCTGCTATCTACCGAGCCTGGCGCTAGGTCCTTTCTCATAAACCACATCACCTGATGCTCACAACAATCTTGTCAAACAGCCCGTTATCACTGCATCTTTACGTGGGAGATGTAAATTTTATAAATTAAACTTGAAGTAACAGTCCAGTTGAGCCCAGCCTGGTCAGCTTTGCTCTTCTCTTCTTTCAATTCTTCCCCGAGAGAGGTGAGGGCAGATTATTCTGGAGGAGAGTACTTTGTCACGTGATCCCTCTATTGGGGTGCTGGCAGGTAGGTTTGGGGGACGATTCCCCCGGGGCCCTGTCAGACACTGGCTCCTCCACTCAGCCTGACAACATTTCTGGAGAAGTTCTTTATCCTTGTGCAATCCAGGGGCTCAGAAACAATATGCCCTCTCTTTAGCCCGCTAACAGGACTGCATAAGGCAGGAAAATACTGCCACCTGTTGATCATTCAGAATCCTTGTTTGAGCATAAATTTCCATGCACACGCACTTTGTAAAGATGAATCCCGCCTTTTACTAGTGCTGAATATTTAGAAAACTCGATATCTTATATACTTGCCCTGTGTATCCATTTTTACACAAATAACCTATGAATAGACTTGAAAATCACCAGTTGCCTATTTGAAAAGTCACCTCTGAATAGCCAGGTGCCTACTTCATATACATTTATAAGTTATACAGGGTCAGAGAAGTAAAGGGGTCTTGAGCTTCAAGTTCAAGAGTTCCAGGATCTGTTTTTGCATGACCACTGTGTCAGCTGTGGGTCTGGGGAAGCCCCTTCCCTTGACAGGTCCTCCGGTAGGTGGGGGTAAGTGGGGACTTCCAGCTCCAATCCTACAGGTTCTGGGTACCTGGTAACACCTAATGGGAACACATTATAAGTGAATTTTAGGAACTAAGTATAACATCAAAATTATACCGCAGGGGCACCTGGGTGGCTCAGTCAGTTAAGCATCTGACTCTTGATTTTGGCTCAGGTCATGATCCCAGGGGCATGGGATGGAGCCCCACGTGGGGTTCTGTTCTGAGCCTGCTTAAGATTCTCTCCCTCTTCCTTTGCCCCTCTGCCCTGTTCAGTCTCTCTCTCTCTCTCTCTCTCTCTCTGAAATAAAAAAAAAGCATTCCTTCTAAAAACTATTATACTGCAGAAGTTATATTTTAAGAAAAATAATAGAAAGGCTCTCTTTGGGGCAGCCCTGTGTATCATAATGACATTGCAACAGTTCATTGGGCGTGCAGCAAAGAGATGCCTCAAATCAAGAGGGTGACTGGGGGCTGCACAAATCAAGAAGCTACACATCCATCACCCCACATTTATTGGAATGGCTCCCTCTCATCCTTTCAAACAGAAAGTGGGGTGTGCTCAAACGACCCTTGACTGCTGCTGACACTGGGAACCCAGATCTGCCCCCATCACCACACACACACACACACACACACACACACACATGCACACAAGTGAAGGAGCTGGGTCTTCCCCATGTGAGGAGCCCCTGGGGCCAGATATCCATCCGAGCTTGTGACCACTGACCGGCAGCAAGTAGGATCCATCCCTACTTCCCAGGACACCTGCGTACGTGGCTCTGGAGCTTTGAAGGTTTGCAGCACCAGTTAGGACTTTTTCTCACCTGGGAAAACAGAGTCTTGCCAGTTGCACAGTCAGCCATGGAAATGGAAGAACAAAGGGGGTTCAGCGGCACCCGTACAGTCTTTATTTGTCACATCTTAATATAAAAATATATTGGGGTGCCTGGATGGCTCAGTCGGTTGAGCGTCCAACTGCGGCTCTGGCCATGATCTCATGTTTCATGAGTTCGAGCCCCGCGTTGGGCCCTGTGCTGACAGCTCAGAGCCTGGAGCCTGCTTCAGATTCTGTGTCTCCCTCTCTCTCTGCCCCTCCCCTGCTTGTGCTCTGTCTCTCTCTGTTCCTCAAAGATGAATAAACATTTAAAATATTAAAAAATATATAGCCACACATTTGCTAAAATAAGAAAATCAGTTGCAAATTATATTATTGAGTCAAAAAAGACTCAAGGAACGCCTGGGTGGCTCAATCGGCCGAGCATCCGACTCTTGATTTCAGCTCAGGTCATGATCTGACGGTTTGTGAGTTTAAGCCCCGCGTAAGACTCTGTGTCGTCAGTGCAGAGCCTGCTTTGGATCCTCTCTCTCTTCCTCTCTCTGTCCCTCACACCCCTCCCCCCCACTCTCTCTCTCTTTCTCTCTCTCAGAATAAATAAACATTTTTGTAAAAAGAACCTAATATCTTAAAAATTTCAAAACACTACTTGCGCTCATTAAACACACCGGGCATTTCTAAAATGTGTTTACTTATCTCACCTACTCATTCTCAGATGTACTACCTCAGAATCGGGCTTAGTTATTCTATGTCTCAGACTCTAGTGTTTATAGTTGGTTAGAAGAACTCGCCAGCCTCACTTGGCAACAGCAAATCTCTTTTCTCAGTTCATGACTGGGCAATGACTTGAGAATCTGAGGCATATCATCCCCAAGGGAGAGGGTCTTTGTCATGTATCTGCCTTGTTCTCTAAGTCCCCATAACGCTCCTCCTGCAACCCTCACAGAGCGGGATGCTGGTAAATGTTTAACACCCACCCCGCCACCTTAGAGGGGGGTGCAGAAAGCCCTCGAGTGTAGTATTTACCAATTTCCGTGGTCTGAATCCTCCTGCCACGGCCACTTTCCAGCCATGGTGTGACTGACATGGAGTTGGAGAGAGACATGCACCGTTGGCCAGTGCCAACCCCAGCACATCTCTGCAAACTGAACGCACCCTCAAAACCGATGACTTCCAAAAGACACAAGCCCGTTCCCTACAGGTTTTTATACAGAGCATTCCATGTTCCTCACGGTATGAAACAGTATTTTACCATCCTGCAAAACAGTTAACACCAAGTTGTCTTTTCCACCCACCAACCCCTGAGAGAGCGTTGGAGAGTCGCCAGTGTTCTGCTGACAGCAGGAAGCCAGAGTGCAGAGAGAGGGGAATCACAGGTTGTTCTTGCAAGATCAGGAGAGTAAGGGGAAAGTCTGGGAAGGAGGACTCAGGGAAGTTGGCTCTGAAGCAAGGAAGTCGGCTCTGGGCAGATGAGGCTGAAAGGGGAGCAGGGGGCAGCTGTGTATCTCTCCAATGGAAATCTGTGCCTAGGGCGAGCGCTTTTGGAAAAGCGGCTGAGCCCCTACAGCATGAGTGGACACCCGCGCTGTGCGTAGGCCACCAGCCCTCCAGCATCCGTCCAACCTTCTGTGGCTGGAGAGAGCTACCACTCCAGGGAAATACGGCGTGGAGGAGCTGAAGGAGAGTCCCAGGGAATCTTTGAAAAGATTGCCATCGACCTCATTCAGACCCAACCAAGGGGCACCCACAGCCAGCTGTGTACTTGACCCTGGTCTTCCACTTGTCATTGAGGCTTAGTGGGAGGCAGCAGGACTCAGAACAAAATTGTGAGGAAGTGAAGGTGCGTCTTCTCTGCCCTGGTCAGTTTCCTTCTTCCACCCTAATCCTCTCTTCCTGTCCCCATTCCTGCAGCTGCTGGCCTCCTCCCAACGAATCCGCACATCCAAGAAGACTGGCCAATCTGCTTCAACTAAGAACTCCCTTCAAAAAGCAATTTGCACGTTAGTAATGAAGCCAGAGAGACAGAAAAGCCGTCAAGAAACCAGCAGTCAGTGCAGGCGGGTGGGGGTAGAGGTTGTATGGCCTCTTGGGAGGGAGGGAGGCCAGGAGTCTGGAGAAAGCCAGGCTGAGGTGATGGAAAACAGAAGCCCAACACCCTGGTGTCCACCTAGAGGGTAAGCTCCTTCTCTGGAGGACAAAACAAGAGAAAAGGAGTTTACATTTCAGCACAAAATATACACTGGATATAGAAAAACACTGCAGATGACAATAATTATTATTTTTTAATTTTTAAAAATGTTTTTATTTATTTTTGAGAGAGAGAGGAAGAGACAGAGAACAAGCGGGGGAAAAGCAGAGAGAGAGAGGGAGACACAGAATCAGAAGCAGGCTCCAAGCTCTGAGCTGTTGGCACAGAGCCTGCGGTGGGGCTGGAACTCGTGAACTGCGAGATTGTGACCTGAGCCGAAGTCGGACACTCAACCGACTGAGCCACCCTGGTGCCCCAGAATTACTTTAAATGGTTTACCACACGGGAATGTGCTGTCCTATCATTGTCTAAATTAGGTATTTCCTTTTCTTTCCTCCTAAGATGTATTTTTTTAGATTTCTTTTTTAATTAAATCGATTAACACAGAATTTCGCTTTTAGAATTATCCTTTAAACTTCATTATATGAGATATCCTGAGGCTTTGTGGGAACAATTTCTAAATGACGGTAGGTTTGTTTTTTGGTGTTTACACAAAGCAAATTAATCAAAATTGACTTGGTTAAGCAGAAACTTTGCCAGCAACGCGTTTATTGAAACGACCTCTACCCAGCAGTTTATGAGTTTCACATACTTCCTATTTGCTTCTTTGTTCATTCACTCTTAAAACTTCATTCCTTTATCCTCATATTCCACACCCATTCTTCTTTAATCGCTTTCACATAAGCAAACAATGCAATATTTTCATGTATGTATTTTTGCATATCTGTGTTCTATAAAATTTATTTATTTTTGTTGTTTTACTTGTATTTATATGAGTGATACTGCATCTAAAGCTCACTGTCTTTTGACATTTTTCACTGAGCATCATGTTTTTGGTGTCCATCTAAGCTACTATCTCAGTAACCAAGCAGGTACAAGGGCTGTAAAATCGCCAGGCAATGTCTCATGGCATTTATCACTGTCCTCCTAATCAGGGACCCCGAGTTCATTTCCAACTCTTTGCCCCCACAATCAATACTATAAAGAACAATCTCCTTGTGGATCTGGGGGAGTGTTTCTCTGGCCTAACACTCAGGAGAGAACTGATGGGTCATTGGGAGATGCAAATACTTACTACATTTTTCTAAGTAGGACCAGAAACCTTTCTGCTCTTTCCAGAAGGAATGAACAAGTCATTCCTTCCTTTGAGTGGTGCTAAGGAGTCCTATATCCTTACAAATACCTGGCCTTATCTAACTTCATATTTTTGCCAGGCTAATTAGTACGAATTAACATCCCATTGTTGTTTTAATTTGCATTGTCTGATTGCTAATTGTTTGAAGTGTCTCTTCATAAGCATTACATTGTGTCACACAGTCAGCTGCTGGGGTGGCTATAAATAGCTGACTCTATCCTTTGCCCATTTTTCTATTGGGGTTTCTGTCATTTCATCTTTTATTTGCAGGAGGTCCTTGTGTGGTCTAAATGTTTATCTCAGGTGTAGTTCAGACTTTGAACTGTTTTCTGTCACCCTATGGTCTCTCCGTTAATTTTTTCGCTGAACAGTAAAGTTTAATTTTGAGTTAATCCGACTCATTTGTTGTTAGTTTGTTTTGCAACGTAATTTGTGATTTCAAAGCTTTGTTTAAAAATTCTTTCCCTGTTTCTAAGTCACCAAGGTAATTCCTGCATTTTCTTGAATTAAGTTTATAATTCCATCTTTTATATGTTGGTTTTTAGTTCCTCTCCCACCCACTGGTGGTGTGGTGTTGGGTGTGATCCAGTTTTATTTTTCTTTATATAGTGAATCAGATTTCCCATTTGTACTAAACAACCTGTCCCTTCCCTACTGATTTGTGGTGTCACCTCTGTACTGTTAGTTTCCACGAGCACTTGGATTTGTCTCTGAGCTCTCTCATTAATCCATTTGTCTGTTCTTACTCCAAAATGACACTTCATTAATACTGGCGTGGTAGTGTGTTAGTATCTAGTAGAATTAGCCCCCTTCCTATCTTTACTCTTCTTTTTTAAAGCAAATCAGTCATGAATCTTTAGTTTTTCATAAGTGTTAGGGTAAGTTAATTGAGTTCCTCAAACAAAAAACAAAACAAAACAAAACCTCCAGTGGGAATATTGATTGAAATCACATTTGACTTAAGGCTTACTTTGAGGAATAATTGACATCCTTATAATGTCAAACCACACCATCCAAGAGTATGGACTTTCTCTCCTTTCATTGACATATTCTATGCTGTTTATAACAGTTTAAAGTTTTCTCCATAGAGTTATTATAGTCTTGGTCAAGTGAATTCCTGGATAATTTATAGTTTTTTGTTTCTATTATAAGTAGTATCTTAATTCTGCTTATATAGTATAAAAAATACTATTAATAGTTACAGGTTGATCTTATCCAGCAATATTGCTGAATTTGTATTACTGCTAATAATTTATAATTCCTGATAATTTTTCTAGAAAGGCCATTGAAAATAAGACTACTGGTAACAATGAAAGTTTCAACTCTTCCCTTTCAATCTCCTTCTTCTTCTTCTCCTTCTTCTTCTTCTCCTTCTTCTTTTTCTCCTTCTTCTTCTTCTCCTTCTTCTTCTTCTCCTTCTTCTTTTTCTTCTTCTTCTTCTTCTTCTTCTTCTTCTTCTTCTTCTTCTTAATGTCTATTTATTTATATTTGAGAAGCAAAGAGAGGCAGAGAAAGGGAGAGAGAGAGAAACCCAAGCAGGCTCCGTGCTGTCAGTGCAAAGCCTGACACAGGGCTCCAACTCACAAGCCATGAGATCAGGACTCGAGCCTAAATCAAGAGTCAGTTGCTTCACTGACTGAACCACCCAGGCGCCCCTTCTTTCCTTTCAATCTTTAGACACATTTTTTTTCTTCCTTTTGAATATTATCCAGGACCTCTAGTCATCTGTAAGATAGTATTTAGGGGTATTAGTCATAGCAGTTGTAGTGTTTATTAGTATAGAAGGGGCAATATCGGTCTGATCCCTATCTTAAAGGAGCTACATCTAAACTTTTCTTATTTTGTGTAAGCATGTATCTGCTGTAAGATGTTGGTATATAAGTTTTATCAATTTAAGGAATTTCTTTCTATTCCTAATTTAATAAGAGTTTTTATCGTAAGTAGGTATTAAGCCTTTCCAAAAGCTGTTTCTGCAAAGATTGAGATAATTATATAATTCTCCTTTATCTGCGTGGAATGTGGCGGATTACATTGATTCATTTTCTGATGTTGAGCCATCCTTTCATTTCTGGGATAATCCTTACTTGATTATGATGTATTATTTTTTAAATAAACTCGTGTATTCAGTCAGCATTTTTACTCTCTGCTTATATATCAACATTCATAAATGAAACGAGTCTATAATTTTCTTTATCTTCTGTCTTTGGAATCAAGGTTATACTAAATCCATCAGATGCTCTGGGCAGCTCCCATTTTCCCCATGTGCTGGCACAACTGGTACCAGTGTACAAGATAGGAACGTCTGTTCCTTTAAAGTTTGGTGAAATTCACCTGTGAGTCTGTCTGAGCCTGGATTTGGGGAGAGGGAGGTCTTTGACCTCCTTTTCAATTTGTTTCATGCTTATCGCTCCAGTTCAAGCTCTCTCTCTCCTGTACCAATTTTAACATTTCATATTTTTCTATGAATTCATAGCTTTGATCTAGGCTTTCAAATTTGTGGCAGATAGGTATATGTGTGTTCTTCTATCCTCTTTCTGTTGTAGTTCTTTCCCTCTTTTTAGTCTGTATTTTTAAATTCACATGTACTTTTCCTCTTAATCAATCTTGCCAGAGATCTGTCTTGTTAACTCTTGAAAAAATGTTTTTGTTACTCTTGTCAATTGTTCCTTTTCAGTATTTTATTGATTTCTGCCCTTACAAATATTTCCTTCTTCCTTGATTGCTCTGTTGCTGTTTTCCAAATTCTGTTATTGATTACTTACTTCATCTCTGATTAACATTCCTATTTCCTGATAAATGTATTGAAAGCTTCAAATTTGCCTGAGATTTTCAGCTGGAGCTCACAATTCTTATGTTCAGTATTCACTGTAGTTCTGGTATTATTTAAGTTCCTTGATGATTCTCTCCATAACTCAAAGGTTGCTCAGTAGCATATTATTTGGTTTCTGAACAAAAGGAATTGTTTAGTTCTCTTTCTTAATAGTTTCTGAAGGTATTCATTATTAATTTGTTGCCCAGAACATGATTTGTTTTTGTAAATGTTCCAGTATGGTTGAAAAGAAATCTTTGTTTTATTTTATTGTTAGGTCACCGATAGCTCTGCTTTCTTTTTTCTTTTTTTTAAAGTAGGATTATCTATTTCTCTGCCACTCTTTCAGTTGTTTTAAATATTTCTGAAGCTTTCTTAATAGTATATATATGTTTATAATGGGTTTATCTTTTCTTCCTCTTATTTCTTTTATGCTTATAATGTCTATCATCTGTCTCTTATGACATTTTCTGCCTCACATTCTTATTTTGGAAGGTATTAATATTGCTGTCCCAATTTTCTTTTTGTTTGTAATTGCCTGATATATATTTTTAATCTATTTTTATTGTCAATTTTGATACAATATATTGTATCATATTTTGTTTGTTTTTGAATACACTTTGAAAACCTTTATCTTTGGTGAGTTTCACCTTTTTGCTGCCACATTAGGATTTAGTTCCATTGTCTTATTTATTTTTTATTATTTTTATGGTCACCATGGTTTACATCATATGCCCGAGACTTATTCATCTCACAACCAAAGTTTGTACCTTTTGATGCCCCCTTACCCATTTCACCACCAGCACCCCCCTCCTCTGGCAACCCCCAATCTGTTTTCTGTATCTATGATTTGGTTTTTGTTTTGTTTTAAGATTCCACATATATGTGAGATTGTACGGTATTTATCTTTTCCTGTCTGACTTATTACACTTAGCATAGTGCCCTCAAGATTCATCCATGTTGTCTCCACGACCTATTTTCCATTTGTTCGACTTACTTTCTCTTTCTCTCTTTTCTCTGTTCCTAAATTCTGCTGGCTCTATCAAGTTTTCTTCTGTAAGATTGAGATGATACATTCTGTTTTTGTCCTTATGGCGGTTGACCTTAAGTCCCACACTCATGTTTCCCTCTATGTTCCTAAACACATTGCTGTCTATACCCACCCGCTTCCTTTACTATGATCTCACATCTTCTTGAGCTCCCTCCCACTCTGCCCTCTACGTAATGTTGATAGAATTTTATTTCTGGGTTATTACGTGAGAGGGTTTTTTCCCTTCTGACACCAAAGACAAGGTGTTTTTTCCAAAACGACCTCTTCAACACCAACTAGGTATCTTACAATTCAATTCTGAAACTAACTACCCAGAGTTGGTCACATTCCACAGGTTTAAGGGCCTTGCCTTCCAAGACTACCCTCACTTCAGATGCCAGCCGTAAGTATAGGATTCCGGGGTCACCCATGCTTCTGTCCAACCTGGCTATAAAGTCAGGGTTTTTTACAACCCCCACCCAGGATGGGAATTTCCTTGAATGACTCAGAACTCAGGAAGACCCTGTACCTATTCGTAAGATTTCTTATAAAAGTTAGAAATAAACAGATAGATGAAGAAGGCACACAAGGCAATGTCCTGGACACAGGAGCTTCTGTCCCTGTGGAGTCTCCCAGCATGTGGATGTGTTCACCAACTTACAAGTTTCCCAAACCCCATCGGTTAGGGATTTTTACAGAGGTTTCATTACATAGACATGATTGATGAAATCACTGGCCTTTGGTGATTAACTCCACCTCCAGCCCTCTTCCCTTTTGGAGGTTGGAAAGTAAGGTTGAAAGTTCCAAGCTTCTAAGCAAGGCTTGGTCTTTCTGGCCACCAGCCCCCATCCTGAAGCTATCTAAGGGGCCTTCCAGGAGTTGTCTCATTAGCACAAAAGATGCTCTTACCACCTCATTACTCAGGAAATTCCAAGAGTTGTAGGCGCTCCATGCCAAGAATCTGGGACAAAGACCAAATATCTTTCTTCTTATACCATGATATGTTAATAGATTTCCTTCCATCCTAGCTTTAAAGAGAATAGAAAACTTTATCAAGATACGCAATCACTCTTATTTCCCACAACTCTTGCTTCATTGTCAGGATTTATTTCTCCTATTATTTAAGAACTTCTTCCAAAAGTATTACCAGTCTGGGTATTTTTGTGATAAAACCTCTGAAGCTTTATATGCCTGAGCATATTTTTTGTGTGTCCTTAACATTTGATTAATAGATTGACTGGATAAAGTAATTTAATACCAGAGAATTTATCTTTACTACTTAACCAAGTATTGCCTTTTCTTGTTTTTATTTTTCTCCCTTTCCAGGACTCTATGTGGTTGTAGACATTTCTCTATCTTCCAATTTTCTGAGCATTCCTTTTTTTAATATTTATTTTCTTTCTTATCTCACCTTTTTCTGTTGCATTCTGGGAGAACTTCTCAATCTGATCTTCCAACTTACTGATTGTTAGCTGTATCAATCCTCCTATTTATCCCATGGATGCTGTTCTAAATTTTATTGCTTATCTTTTTATACCTAATATTTCTACTTGGTTCTTTTTGGGGATTTTTTAAAAAATTCTTGCTAATATCTTCATTTCTTTCGGTGTATTTATAGTGCCTGTTTAAAATTCTTGGCCCATATGTTCAAATACTTCTGCCCAATGGTATATGTTGTGCAGTTTGTTTATTGTATTTCTTCCGTCACTTTTGTTTATGAGCTTTTCTTCCTCTCCTCTCCTCTATGTATTTCACCTGTTAATATTTCCTCTACCCTATTTTGTAATACATATTCCCAATACATAGGGCCAAAGACACGGTTTATGTGTCAGTTTCAATGAGTTTAAGGGGAAAAGAGGGGTGGAGCCCTGGACTGGAGAGTCCCCAGCCCCATGGGATCAATATGGATTCCTCTGGGCTGTTGGCCTTCCATCAGGAAACTTCTTTGGTCAAGATTTCATCTTTAAATCTTTATGCTAAGGCAGGATTGAGAGGAGGCAGTCCCGTAGCATGCAATCCCCCGTCGCTGGGGCTGTGGAGAGGGAGGAGGAGAGGGAAGACTCTTGGAGATCAGCTGTTTGATCCACATCCATTTTCATCACTTCTTCCCCCTGGCTGGGTTTTTGTGCTGCCACAAGCCCTGCAGACACCTGTACCAATAGTCCAGGCTGCAGCCATAGGAATCTGCGCTGAAGAGGCAGGCAATGATTGTCATAAGGCTACTGCAGGGAGAGGTAAAGACAGCCTTTCAAATACTTTTCTCCAGTTGGTCTCCTCTCTGTGCTGCCCCTGGTTTCCTCCACCCAGGCTACAATCCTCCCCTTCATATACAAGAGCCCAAGACAACATCCCCAGGGGTTTATCGGGGGGTTTGTGTGTTTCTTTTGTTGTTTGTTGTTGTTGTTGTTGTTGTTATTGTTGTTATCCCAAGTGCACATTTTCCTCTTGCTTCTATGTTTCTTCAGTATCGATTAGCAAGTGGCCTGATCTAGTTTGCCAATTCGGTTGAAACCTAACATAGTAAATATTTAATAAACGTTTGTGTTTGATTAGCAAAGCTAACAAAGAAGCATGTCTTTTTGTCCAGGTTTTTTTGTCGTTGTTATTTAGACGGGAAAGGTTTTCAACTGGTTACAAGGTTTAGGTGTACCCCTGACATAAGGGGATAAGAAACAGAAAGGGGTGGATTTCTCATTGTGTGCCCACTAGGTGCTGGGCACTTGCTAGGCGCTAAGTATGTGACGTGGGTATGAAATTTACTCCACAAAATTTGGTTCACTTCTTTATTTCTCTAAATCAGATAACCATTCTATGCCCCCACCCACCTGGCTAGTGGGAAAAAAATCTATCTCAGTGATGGAAGGAGCTATCCCTCCCTGGAATCACGCAGAAGTCCCGGGAGAATGAGTCTAATGCAGCTCAGAATGTTCTGAAAAGGGCATCTGCTTTTCAGTTTCTACCGGCTTCTCTTGGGGAACTCTGTGCAGTCTTTGGACAGAGGCAGTTCTGCTGCTTTTCTTCCAGGCATCAGCCCAAAGGGTTTTCTCTGAGATTTCCGAAGCAGCAACTGGAAATATACAATCTTCCCTCTCTCAAGTGCACACCCACCTTCTGCGGGGCTAAATACAAGTGAGAGGAAACCAGCCTCACAAATCAGAATCCACTGCCACTGATCTTTTCTCGTTTGTAGGAATTTCTTTCCCCTTCCGTTTAAAGTCAGGACCATTCCCATCTTTTCATCTCCAAACATGCTTCTGTTCCCTCCGAGCCGGACCATGTAGTCTGCTCCTCCTAAATGAATTTGAAACACAAAAGCTTTTTCTCTCCTCTGTGGGGTGTTTGAGTTTAAGGATGACAGCTCAGAACTTTAATAACACAATGCCATTTTTTTCCAAGGACAAGGCTGGGAAAAGATAAACTAGTTAGGTTTTGTTTATTTATTTATTGTTAATTCCTACCTTATCATATAGATGTTATATCACTTAATTTTCTAACTTAATTTTCCAACTTCAGTTGGTGCTGAAGTTCATTGCTCAGATGTTCCCCAGCTGGTGGGGTGAGGGGGGTGTGTGTGTGTGGGGGGGTGTTTGAGTCACTTTCCTTACTCAAGGTCATACCCTCTCCCCAGGGATGGCCGGGGGTTCAGTGGCTAGTTGACAGGGGCTAATGGGTGAGGTACAAAGGCCTGGCCCATCTTCACTCAAGGTGGCACAGCTTTGAAAGGCAACACTGGAGCGCCCTGTGAAACTGGCTGAGGTAGTGACCTGTTGTCCCAATTTCTCCCTCTGCCTAGTCCTGCTTCTTTCCTTCCCGCCACCCCCCATACCTCTGTCCGCCCCCAAGGCCATTCTCAAAGGAATTTCCTGAACACAGATCTCTGCCTCCAAGAGATAGATAGAGATTCACACTTTCCAGATGTGGAAACCAAGGCTCTGGGAGCTTAGGTAACTTGGTCAAATGGGAAATCTGATATTTGATTACAAAATCTGTCTGACTCTCGGGGCTTTGGATACCGTTTTGGTCTGAGGGATCCCTGCCCTTACTGGGGCAGGAATGTGGAGTAAATAACATTCATTCAACTGTTGGCTTCCAGGTCCTCCTTACCCGCCACCACACCCCAAACCTATAATTACATCTCTCTCTCTCTCTCTTTCACACACACACACACACACACACACACACACACTTCTTTGCACCGGGGTCACCATCTCTGTCATGTCAAAAATTCCCAAAGAGGAGTGGGAACTGCGACTACAGAGGTTAGCCTCGCATTCCTTTGCAAGTTCAGCACCAGAATGCCAGGCCCTGAGGCTGGGAAAGGGGGCTCTGGCTGACTGGCTTTCCCCCGCTCCCCCAGGGCCCACACTGCTTCCCCTGCAGAGTCCTGAGCAAGGAGGGCCGCTGACCAGGCTCCAAGAATGGCTGCTGCCTTCTGGACTTCTCCACCTCTTGTCCTCCTCCCCCATGGCTGAAGAGATCAGAGCGAGGGAAGTGCTGGCTTCCAGTTTCCAGGACAGAATCAGGAGTTGATGTATTCTTTCAGAACAAATGCCATCTGCCGTCAGAGCACAGCTAATGACTCTCCTGGGGCCTCGCCGGGAACCCACTCACTCACACTCACTCTCCCTCCCCTGAATGCCCAGGTTAGTGTGTCTCATGCTGACATCTTTTCTAAGAGTGAACATATTTGGTCTCTGCCTAGGACCTTTTACATTTTTTTTTTAACGTTTTATTTATTTTTGAGACAGAGAGAGACAGAGCATGAACGGGGGAGGGGCAGAGAGAGAGGGAGACACAGAATCGGAAGCAGGCTCCAGGCTCTGAGCCATCAGCCCAGAGCCCGACGCGGGGCTCGAACTCACGGACCGCGAGATCGTGACCTGAGCTGAAGTCGGACGCTTAACCGACTGAGCCACCCAGGCGCCCCAGTGCCTAGGACCTTTTAAAGAAATGGTCCTGTTGTGCTGGAGCAGAAGCACTCTGAGACTGCCTGATGTCAGAAAGGCACCCTGAGCTGTGAGCTCAACCTCACCCCACACCAGAGGGTGGGCGGCTCCCCCCGCAAAATCCCTGCCGGGCTGTGGCACAAAGGAGAAAACACAAAGCACTTCCTGCTGGGTTTCTAACCACTAAGGCGTCATGTGCACAAATCATGCTGCTCATTTCACACAGAGGATCCAAAATTACTGAGGGACTGTGGGTGGCTTCGTGGTCCCCTGAGACCTGGCCCTGGCCAGCCCTCTAAGCTTTCTTAGCGCTGGTGGAGCAGATGAAGAGAGGACAGGGGCCGGGGGGAGTGGGGGAGCATCTCACAGCCAGAGATGCCCTGGGGCTCTTAGAGCCACGGGACAGAAGTTCAGGGTCACCGTGCCTACAGCTTAGAGTAGCAGCCTCTTCTGTTGGGCACTGAGGTGATAGCTTCAGTGTACCTGCTTGGCTTTTTTCTTTTCCTAAAAGTTTTATTAAAACACTGCAAAGAAAGCTGAGTAGTTCACCTTAAAAGCTCTAGAAGAGTTCTGCCATTTTGGTAGCAGAAAGGACAGTACCAGCATCAGAAGCATAGAAGCCTGTGGGTGGTCCGGCCTCAGCAGGTGCCTGTCTGCTCCTCCCTTGGCAAAGCAGCTGTGGTTCCTGCACCCCCACCCCCACCCCCGTCTGTGCACTTCCCCTGCTCGGCTTCTCCTCCCACTTCCTGGACATCCATATGGCACTCGTGTGCTCTGCATGGTATTTCTTGAGTCCCAACCCGGAGCCAAGCCCTGCGCTGGAGCTGGGAATAGGATGGCGAGGGGAAAAAATAAATGTAAAAACCATCACGGAACTTAACCAAGTCTGGGGGGGAAAGCAACATTAATCCCAGAATTAGACAAATAGAAGCAAAGCTATAATTGCACCAAGTGCCAAGAAAGGGAGGCACATGGTACCACTAGAGCATGAAATTGGGGACTTGAGCTAGTCGGCCTCCCTAGGAAGTGGTGACTGAGCTGACTCTGAAGGAGGAACAGGCAAAGCGGGCGATGGCCGCTCTAGGCAGTGGGGACAACAATGGCAAGAGACAGCACTAGCCTATAAGGACAGGAAGAAGACCAGAAGGGGTGGGGGTGGGGGGCATGAGCCAGGAGAGGGGCCAGTTCAGCCAGAAAATGCAGAGTCCTTAACATCTGTGAAACAATCACATGAAATAAGCAGTTTTGCATTTAAAAAAATCAGTATTAGCTGCAGCAGAGAACGAAACAGGAAAGGATGGTGGAAACGGGTTAGGAGTTACCACTTGGACCAGAGTGATAGTACAGAGGGGCAGGAGGGGACACGTTTTAGAGATCTTTTGAAGAAGGGTCAGTAGGACTTGGCAATAGGCTCAATGTGGGGGTGAGAGAGATGGGATGTCAAGGAAGACGCACGGATTTTGGCTTCATAACTGGTTGTATGGTAAGTAGAGGATCATATCTGAGGAAGGATAATGAATACATTTCAGACATGTTTAGTCTGAGGTGCTTAGAGACGTTCAAGTTGTACAAAGAGGCAGTTGGGCATCTGTGACAGGAGTTCCGGGCCAGGCATCTAATTTGCGAGGTAGATGGTGACCAAAGCCCTGGGGCATGAACATGTTCCCCCCGGGGAGCAATCACAGAAGAGGAGAGAGAAGCTTGCGAATGATGGAAGGACTCTGATAGTCTAATGGAGAACGAGCCTGCAAAGCTTAAGAGGAACTTCCAGAGAAGCAGGAGACAGAGCCGGAGACAGAGTCAGGTCATGGAATCCATTAGGAAAGAACACGTCTCATGAAGAAGAGGACTTCACTTCTGGCCACAATGGAGGAACGGCCACCAGATTTACTCTCCTGCTTTAAACACCTAAAACGACAAGGTCTGTGAAACAATAGTTTTCAGACATTGGAAAACGGAAAGCACAGGAAAGCCGACCCTGAAAGAAGAGAAAGAAATGAGGTGAGTCCCACTCCTGACTCTGCCTGGAGACAGTTTCCAGGTTGCGGGACAGGGAGAGAACATCTAAGCAGAGCCCGATGATCTTCCCGTTCCAGGAGACACAGGTGAGAGTTCAGGGAGACTGCCTTAGTCTTTTCTTTCTCTTCTTCCAGAGATTCTGAAGTGTTTTGAAATCTGGGTCTCATGGAGTGTGCGTAAGGGTGGAGGGTGGCAGACTGTTTAGAAGCAGCTGCAAATGGCCTAGTGAGCAGATAAAAATAGGGCTTGTAGCCTGGATGGGAGAGAGACAGGCTCCATTCTTCTTGGAAAGTGTAAGTCCAAGGAGAAAGAGGTTTAGCCTTTGCTGGTGGTGGGGGACTAGGGGAGAAGGGGTGACACGGCCTGTGGGGATTTGTACGGCCCCTTGGGACTTTCAGGGTGCCTCTCCTCCAAGCTGGGGCTGGATTGGGTTTTTAATGCTTATTTATTTATTATGGGAGAGAGAGAGAGAGAAAGAGCAGGGGACGGGAGGGATAGCAAAAGAGGGAGACAGAGAATCCCAAGTAGGGCCACGCTGTCAGTTCAGAGTCCAACTCGAACTCACGAACTGTGAGATCATGACCTGAGCTGAAACCAAGAATCGAACGCTTAATGGACTGAGCACCCACCCTCCCCACCCCAGGCTCAGCCCCAAGCTGGGGTTGCTCTTATTCAGGCTTGTCTTTGGAGGAACCTGTCTGGAAATTCAACATCACACCTGTGTTTGCTAACTTCCCAGTGAGAAACCGCTGACGAGGCCCAGAAAGCCCACCCCTGTGGGCTCCATTTTTTTCCTCCAAGTCACTTTGCAGGTCCTAGTGCGTGCGGTCCCCAGGCTGACCTTCCTCACAGGCAGCCCAGCCCGGCACACCTCGGAGGCAGTGACAGGGACAGGCTTCCTGTCAGTTCTTAGGACCAATATCTTCATACAGAGGAAGTGATCCCCAACTCAGTCTGCCAGAGGGCATGAGTGATAGGCGTCAGAGGGCCAGTCTGCCCCCCAACAGCCCCACTGTGGCTGTGTAGCCAGAGGGGAAGGCAGAACAAAGAATCTCTAGCCAGAAAGTCAGCCCAGAGAGCCGGCTGGTGGCCTGTTCACTCCCAGCAGCACCTGCAGCCAGGCAAGGCAGCCTGGCAAGGACCAGAAGATGGAACAAGAAGCTCATGGGAAGGAAGAGCCAGAATCACACCGAGCTCTGTCACCACACCTGAGCTGACTACACCAGACCCTGAGCTGACTACAACTCTGGTTTATGGTCCGTGTGTGTGCTTTCCTTGAGAGCTGGATGAAGCGAAGTCTACGTAGTGTTCATCACCCGTCACATTAGTTTTCTGAATTTCTGCTTAGAACATTTGTGCCTGTCAGATAAGAGAGGAGCTCAGTTAGGCTCCAAGTGTCACAGTTTCTAGTAATTACCGTCATGCACCAACAATGGAAAGAAACTCAACAATGGGTCTGATTTGAAACATTAACTTTCGAAAATGCACACAAATGAATCGTTTCATCTACAATCAACTTCCATTTTATTTCATTTTTCTCCTAGAGGTAGAAAATAGACAATTACTGAGAAAAGAATTGGGAAAACTTTCCACGTGCATTATTTATGCTCAGAAACATAGAAACAAACATTTCTCTGGCGCGCGCGAGATGATTCCACAGACGATCTGTTATCATTGTAGAAAGCCTTCTAAAATGGATTTGGTGCAAGAAATCCTAGCTGGAGAACATCTGTGATGTATATAGCACGTCCAATTTGAAATATGCATTTACGGGCATGTGGGTGTGTGTGTGTGCTCCTCATAATAGAGTCTCTGTGCTGCTCACTCTGTGTAGCCCACGCATAAGTGGGCATGAAATGCTTAATAACAAAACCCCAAGCTGCTGTACCCGAGGAGAATGTCTGATAGAGCAACACAAAAAAGGAGCACAGAGTCAGTGTCTGCTCTGCAGTGGGGAAAGACTTGGTAACTATAGCAACTTGCTTTAGAAGTTGGTCTTTCCCAGCCAAAAATCAGGTAGGCCCTGTCAGCCCTCCCACCGGTACACCGAAGGGAGAGAGAGAGAAGCCTTTCGGGAAAGGCGGCAGGCCAGCCACACAAAGGGGGAGCGGAAGAAAGTAAACCTCTTTTAAGTTTTAGCACCGCAAGGCTCTATGAAGGAGCAGACCAGGGGCAAGAATGCGTAGGGTGATGGAGGAAGTGGGTTTTGAACTCCTGAAAACAGAATGAGAATTCTCTGGAATAAATACATACAGCCCGGTTGTGACCCTTCTCATGCAAACTAGGTTGGGGCAGGAAAAAGATCAGCGATGTCAAGAACCAAGAGAACTGATAGGATCCACAGGGGGCCAAGGGTATTTCCTCCAGGCTGCTGGATAAGGCTGCACCCATTTTGGAGGGAGGACGGACTGGAGTTCTTCCCAGAACCCTGCCATGCACTAGATAGATTTTGTAGTTCTGGCAAAAATGTTATGATTCACTGTTAGTAAAGTGCCGATAGTTGATTCCATAGGGTGAGCTCATTTCTTCTCATTATATCCTTCATAGTTGTCATTAAAAAGCCTGGAGCGAAACGAGCTCCTCAAATACGGTTAGACTAACTCCAGTGACCATTAGCAATCTGTCTCTGAAGAGGGAGAACATCCCTCGCATTGAAAAGGGCCTGACGTGCTGCATCTCAGCGTGGACTCGGGCTCAGTTTGCTCATCTCATGGCAGCACTGGGCACAGCTGACTGGTGCCTCTGTCCTGAACCATTTCCTCCACTTGAATTCCAGAGAACCCACTGTCCTATTTCCCTCCGAGCCGGCCGGCCACTCTTGCTCACTCCCCTTTGCAGGATCTTCCTTTCTTCCCTGACTCTCGATGACCTATGGCTTGAAAGTCCTCCCCTCTTATCCCCCTTCATGTTCTGTGTCTCACTTAGCATTCTCATTCTCACTACATCTGCACGCTCATGACGCCTACATTTGTATCTGTGGCTCTTGGACTCAAGACTGATGTAGCCAACCTCAATGTGTGCCCATGGCTGTCCAGCGGGCATCCCAAACACAGCATGCGCTGGACAGTCCTCCTGAAGTACACAGGTGACTCCACCATCAAAGTATATCCCACATATGAACACTTCTCATCGCTCCCCGGCTCCCATCCTGGCACCCTCATCTCGCTTGCATTGTACCAGTGGTATCCTGGGTTCTCTGCTTTTGCCCTTTCTCCTTCCTACAGTCTATTCTCCACCTGGCAGCCAGACTCTCCGAAAAACACAAATCAGATCCTATCACTACCTCACTCAAAACCCTCCAATGTCTTCTGGTGACAGGAAGAACAAAATCCGGAGTTCTTGTGACTCGGGCCCCAAAATCCGGGCCCCAGTGGCCCACCATGATCAGGTGTGCCCGCCTCTCCAGCCTCCTCTGAGACCACCCTCCCCTCTGCCCACTCTGCTCCTGACACACTAGTTTTCTTTGCTGCTTCAAACCTGACCTCAGAGCCTCACACCTGCTGCTACTTCTGCCTGGAACTCCTGGAATGGCTCATTCCTTCTCCCTGCTTCTTTCACCCAACAACCCTCACCCCACGTTCCGTTCTATCCCTTTAACCTGCTTTACTATTCTTTGCCACACTAACCACTACCTGTATTATCATAAGGCTGAATCTCCCCCAGTAGAACATGGGGTTTATAAAAACAGGGGCTTTTTGTAGTTCACTGCTTTTCCCCCAGGGCTCAGAACAGTGCCTGACACATGGTGGGTGATCAGCAAATATTTGTAAATGAATGAATGAACACACGCATGCAGAAAACAACGGTACATTTGTGTAATACATTGTCTGTGACACGTAACGGTCGAGTGGGTTTTAAGCTACTTTTGATTTTGTTGCTAAACGATCTGGCTCCCGTAGCAAATGAGGTGGTAAAATGAATCATTCCGCCAGAGAAGTAAAAACATCTGGGCTCAAAACATGGTGCTAGCCCATGTCTCTGATACAAAAGAGGCTTCAGAAATTCAGCTCACGGGAGGAGTCTGCAGAGAATTAGAACAATAGGATTCTGGAGCTAGAAGAGGCCTGTCCCCTCAAGGGAGGCCCACACCCTTCCTCTCCAAAGCAATACAAACTTCCTCCCTGCTGTGTCCTATGGCTCACCTGCCCCATGCTCACCCACGGAGCCATCCTTCCAGTACAGGTGCTTCCCCCAGAGGAACCCCCCTTCTAGTTGCCAAAAAAATTCTCTCCATATCATTACAGAATTACCGACTATTTAATAATAGCACCGTGCGTTGAGCATTAACTATTTGCCACATACCTGTTGTCTGATCCTTGAAGCAGCCCTGTGAGATGGTTCTCTTAGTAGTCCTGTTCCACAGATGAGGAGACCAAAGCCCAGGGAGGTTGAATGATTCGTCCAAGGTTATGAAGCTAGGAAGATGTGGAGCCAGGATTCAACTTGAGGTTTGATGTCGGCATCCACGTTCATCATCACCTGCAAAGTCTCTCTGTTCTTAGCTGGAAGGGTGTCTCATTTTAAAGATGAAAAAGCTAAGACGATGGGTCTTAGCTGGGTGACTTGGCCAGGGTCACACAGCAAGCAGTGGATGAACGGGCGCAGGTCAGGTGTTTGTTCCCTGTTCTCTCTACTCGGCTTGAAAGATCTCAGTGAGATATTTCTGCCTCTGGTGAGTGGACAGACAGGAAGTTTCATGGGGGAACCAGTTCTAACTACTGTTAAACGTAAAACTGGTAGAAGAAATTGCCTTGAGCATATTACAAAAGGGGGTAGGATTAATTAAAGCAAGCATCTAGGGGCACCCGGCTGGCTCAGTCGGATAAGCGCCAACTTTGGCTAAGGTCATGATCTTGCAATTCCTGAGTTCCAGCTCTGCGTTGGGCTCTGTGCTGACAGCTCAGAGCCTGGAGCCTGCTTCGGATTCTGTGTCTCCCTCTCTCTCTCTCTGCCCTCCCCTGTTCACACTCTGTCTCTCAATAATAAATAAACGTTAAAAGAATAAAAAAATCTTTAATTAAAGCAAGCATCTGGAATTTAATCCCAGTTTAAGTGGAAAAGTATACCCTTTGGATTTGGAATTCTTTTCCTTTTTACTTCTTTCACTACAGGGTATTGTGTGACATCTGCTTTAAAAGTACCTTTCATCTGGCGCCTGGGTGGCTCGGTTGGTTAATCGTCTGACTCTTGATTTCAGCTCAGGTCATGATCTCATGGTCACGATCTCATGGTTCGTGAGTTCCAGCCTCGTGTCAGGCTCTGCGCTGACAGCACAGAGCTTGCTTGGGATCCCCTCTCACCCTCTCTTTCTGCCCCTCCCCTTCGCTCTCTCTTTCTCTCTCTCAAAAAAATAAACATTTTTTTTTTAAAAAGTACCTTTCATGAAGTTTTTCTCTGTTGTTCCCCATGAGTGAGTATACTTATTTTAAACCTGGTGCAGACTGTCCCCTTTATGGTCCTTAATTTTATCACTTTCAAAGACTAACCACTGTATGTGGCCCTGATGGAGTCTTGGTGGCTAAATGGCATTGCCAGGACTTGCCCTGGTCCTAATGCCTAAGCACACAAAGTGAAATATGTGACCTTGAGCAAGTCAGTCCCTTTGAGCCACAGTTTCATCATCTCTAACAGAAGGGGACAGGCCTAGAAGGTTTCTCGTGCTCTGTGGTGCCTTCTGATTTTAGACACTGAATAAGAACAGTAGTCATTTACTTATTATTACAGGCAATGTACTAAGTGTTTTGTGGGCATTTCTCATTACATCCTCACAGATTCACTATGAAATAGGTACCATCAATATCCCAATTGTACAGATGAAGAAACTAAAGCTTAGACAGGTTAACAAACTTGCCCAAGGTCACACACACAGCAGGGGGTGGCACAGTGGGTGGGGGGAAGCAGGGCCTGGCAACCGCTCAGATCCTGTCCTCCCAACTACTCCGGGGTGGGAGAATGCTCTCTCTCAGAACCACGGAGAGCAGAGGGGCCCATAGGGATCTTCCCTCATAGTACAGATAACAAACCCCAAGAGAATATGTGTGACTCATCCAAAGTCATATTACCAGGTAGTGTTAGAGCTGACATGAATTCTCTCCTTGGCTCTTCGCCACGACTGTTCCATCAGGTAGATTCTGGAGAATAAACATCTCCCCCTCAACAAGCTTCTGATTAGACTCGGCCTGGTTTACTCACCTTCTATCCAGGAACATATGAAACATAGTTTTGGGCAGTTGTATGCATCTCCCATGCATTAGATTTTTACATTTTTATGTTAGACTTAAGCCTGACCTAATGTGCCTACCTTTTTTTTTTTTTTTTTTTAACTAACCTTCTTATATGGAATGTGTACCCAGAATCCAACCCGGGTTTCACAGAGATGCTGTTGGTTGTCCGTATGATGTTCTAGCCCTCCTCTACAGGAACGTTCCCCACAAATCCACTATAGGATGGGTCTGCAGAAGGCTGATGCTGAGACCTCCGAGTGCCTGCATTTTCTCCCACATGCTAAGCCCTGAAACAAGAAGTCTTTTACACTGTTAACTCCTTCACATCATCTACAGACTTTTGAATTTCAGATTGAATTCTTAAGAAGGGTAATGCTTCTCAACTCTGGTTGTGTATTAGACTCATCTGAGGATGATTTAAAACAAAAATACTGGTAATTTGGGGGGCGCCTGGGTGGCTCAGTCGGTTGAGCATCCGACTTCAGCTCAGGTCATGATCTCATGGTTCATGGTTTTCAGCCTGCGTTGGGCTCTGTGCTGACAAGCTTGGAGCCTGGAGCCTGCTTTGGATTCTGTGTGTGTGTCTCTCTCTCTGACCCTCTCCCACTCATGCTTTCTCTTTCTCTGTCTCTGAAAACTGAATAAGCCTTAAAAAAAAATACTGGTAATTTGGGACCCACCCACCACTGGGACCATTGGAAGCTCAAAAGCCATTGGCAGGATTTGAGCAGGAACATGATATGGGGAATACTATGTATGTGTTAGGAAAGATATTCAGGGTGCCATACCCACAATTAACTGGAGAGAGAGATTTTTACAGTATTTTTTTTTTGGAAAGAGCCAGTTTTTCTGCAGCTTGAACTCCTAGTTTGGGGCTAATCCTGAACCATAGGTTCCCATGCACCCTGTTCTTTCTTCTCATCGTTCCCCAGTGAGTTTTCCTGACTTTCTTTTCTTTTTTGCAATTCTCACTCCTCATAAAACAGTTTGTGGAGGAGCACGTACCTCTGCACTGTTCTCTTCCTACTTTATTATTTTTTTATTAAAACAATTTTTTAATGTTTATTTTTGAGAGACCGAGCAAGAGCAGGGGAGGAGCAAAGAGAGAGGGAGACATAGAATCCCAAGCAGGCTCCAGGATCTGAGCTGTCAGCACAGAGCCCAATGTGGGGCTTGAACTCATGAATTGTGAGATGATGACCTGAGCTGAAGTCAGATGCTTAACCGATTGAGCCACCCCAGGCGCCCCTCTCCCTACTTTATTATTAATCTGGGAGAGATATTTTGTTCACATGTTAACAACATTCAAAAGGTGCACAGCAACCCAGAGTAAAATATGGGTCTCCTACTCTTCCCCATCTCAGCCTCTCAGCTTTCCTCCCTGAAGCCACCAGCTTCCAGTTCTTGGGGTGTCCTTGCAGAGATGGTTTATGCACATACAAGCAAGTATTATGTTTACAGATTTACCCAAATGGTAATCTTCTAAACACCGATCAGTATCTTGCTTTGTTCCCCTTTTCTCTTTAATCTCCAAAATTAAGCATGTAGACCCTTCTTCATTTAGGGGTGTTTTGTTTTGTTTTGTTTTTTGTTTTTTTTTACAAGGGAATGAAAAGGATAATAACAAAAGCTCATACAGAGGATCCAGAACCTTAAATTTGTCGTAATCAGATTTCTGCATTCCTTGCCCAGTAATACCTGGAGCTTCTGGCTCTTCCTTTCCCTTTTGTACCTGAGGGTCAACTCTCCAAATCTTATTATCCCTCCGCCAGTCTCCTAGGTCCCTGACCCCATGGAGTGCCTTTTTTTCTGTCCTTCTTTGTGAAAGGGCCTCTCACTAGGAAGTGCTACTGATTTTATAGTTAAGGTGAAACAATGCTTAAGAACAGCAGGTGGTCCTACTCTCACTTAGGAATTCTACATCTCAGAGGAATTTATGATCCACAGTCACCCTGGGCAACCTGTCACTTATTAACTTTGGCAAGGGACAAGAGTCTGAGCTATGCCATTAAAAGTCGGAATTCAAAGGAAGGGGTAAGTAAAAGAAAGAATGCAAAGAGAAATGTGATGCAACTTGAAGACTGTCTAGCTCATAAATGGAGAGAAAGGAGCGAACAACGGTCTATGCCTTCGAATCTAAGATTTTAAGCTCAAGCAACCAGAAGAATGGTGGGGTCAGCGTTAAACAAGACATCCTTTGTGAAGGGCTTTCAAAAGCCTTATTTTTTCTAGGTTGAATACTGTACTTATCAAATTTCTGAGGCGGACCAGGCATGGGAAAATCTATGAGGTAATGGAGCTTTCTCTGGCCCTTCTCTGCACCTTTTCTGCTGGATTCCATGCGCTGTTCTTCCACTTGGCTGCCTGTCCTCTAACCTCTGCTAAAGTGATGAGCAGTATCACCTGTGGGCTGATAAAGGCAAAAGCTGTGCTGTCTTCCAGGGGAAGCTGCATTTTAAAAGGGGTCTCAGGAAGAAATAAAGTCTTAAGACAAAAAAAAAAAAAAAGAATGCATCTACAAGAATAGAATTAATGGGTCCTGGGGTTAATTTTTTTTTTTTTAGAAAAGATGGTAGTCCTCAAATCACACAAGTGGTTAATCATAAGGTTAATTCTGTTCTATTGGGACCACTTAATTTCAAAGCTTTTCTTGCTCGACAGACTATTGCCTATGACTGGAGCTTTTGTCCTAACATTGTGGGAGGTACAAAATTGCTTTCTAACCATCCATTTATTTATTTTAAAAGACAACAGTAGAGTTTGAATAAGTTTCTTCCGTATTTCCTGATAATCCGTCCTGGTGGTGTGTGTGTGTGTGTGTGTGTGTGGTCCATAATAGGTCCTCTCTTACCGGGAAAACGTCATGTTGAATGTGATAGTGAAGAAGAATGAAAATTTCATCACCACATCCAAAGGTTTAGTAGAGACACATGGCTTTTCTAAAGAGACAATTCCCCACTTTCCCAGTTAAGTGGAATGCAACAGAAAGGGCTGATCTGTTATCATGAGCAAAGAGACTCAGACCAGAGCCAGGAACTCAATAATGCACGCATACAGCAGTCACCAATTCCAATTCAGCTGGGTTTACCAGAGGTCCAGCTAAAGGAGACACTGACTGCCTCACCTCCTCCAGGCGTCCAACACTGAAAATGTCCATGCTGCATAAGTAGAATGGCAGAGTGGAGAGCCCAGGCTATTTGGGTTCAAACTCTAGCTCTGCCAATCACGACTTGGGTGACCTCAAGATATTTATTTAACCTGCTGTGCCTTGGATTCCGTAAGATAAGGACCATACTGATGCCTACCCTACAAGGTTGTTGTAAAGAAGAATTAACATAATGCCTGTAGAGCACTGCAGCTGTTTAGGGTTACGTTTTAATGATTTTACTTACTAATTGAAACATTTCTTATTATTTCAGATTTTACAGGCGTTCAATTTTGCGATTGATTTTCGTCTGTTAAAATGAAACAAAAGAGAATAAAGCAGTCTCTACCTCCTTTCTTTATCCATTTCCAGTTTCACTCTGATGTCTCATGGTCTAGTAATGATGTCCACGTGTGACGGGCCACACACTAAGTGGCAGAGATGTCAGAGACCCTCCAGGGTCATCTTTAAATTCTCATTGCCCATCAGGGTAACCTAAACCCTTTCTATATCCCTTCACTGTCAAACATTGTCCTCTGGCAGAACATCCAGTTCTGATTGAGCTCAGCCAACACTTCTCACTTCTGCTTCAAGCAAGAACCCCTGACAAATGGAGACAAGGCAGTTAAAAGACACCACATAGAAATATATTCCACATCCATATCTTAAAAAAAAAAATCATAATGTATATGGTAAGGTGAGATTTTAAAAAAGTGACACGCTAATATTATTTTCTTCAGCTAAAGGAGATACGGAGTCCATTTGAATATATCTCAATGAAAGGCCGGTGTGTGATACCACATGATTTGGAGAAAATTGGTACCATTGAGGATTTAGGAACATCTGAAGACATACTGAATGAATGGATCTTTCTCATCATGGTGTTTTACTATTATTGTGTGGTAGAGCTATACAAATATTTATTGAATATTTATGCTTGATGTTTTCCCCGCATATGAAATGCCTCTCCCATAAATGTTAACTAATGTTTGTTGATCTGTTGCAAAGTAATGGTAATCTTAAGCATTTAAATTGGGTGGTTGAAAATTATTTAGGAGTATTATCATTTAGATACTACATCCTCTGTGTCCTGGCATTTAACTAGGGTAGCTTTTTTTAAAATGTCATAGTAGGAAAAAATTCTATTTCATATTATTTTAAACAGTTTCTATTTTTGTGGCGTTCAGCAGGATTCCAGGAAAGAAACATAGTGAGCTTAGTATTTTACCTTTTAGCTTAGCTAACGAATATCAAATTAAAGCCACATATAATTCAGGACAGTTTGTGCTGCTATTGATAAAAAATTCACTTTGATAGCATTATTTTTAGGTATGAAAATGGAACATATTTGAAAGAACTCCAGAGATTACACATTTTCTTTGAGAAGACAAATCATTTCCTGCTGAAAATATAAGGCTGAATCAAATACTGATGTTAGAGGTCCAATAAATCTTGTTGATGAATTACAGAGGACATAAATATATCTAAAAGGTAGCTCATTCCAGAAGAATATATTAAATAAATTTACATGCATAATATGTATTTTCTTCCTTCAATCAACTTTCCCAGAAACTGAATGTAGAATTTTTTAAGTTTAAACCAGCCCAGAGATGGCTCCATTTCATACCCTATGTTACCTAATTCTAGAAAGACGAGATATAGTCCTATTTTATCCTATTTCTAGAAAGACTGGATCTCATACTGCATAATGGGATACCTGGTGCAATTTAATTTATCCAAAGATCTCAAAAGGCTACATATAGAATAACATGAGTTTTACCAAAGAAAAATTGGGTTCTTTGGGGTCACATAACATGCAGCAGCAAGGCTGAACCAGCTCAGCTGACACAGCTGGATTCAGAGTGATGTTCCTTCCTCTACAGCTGTGTTTATTGGACATCACTTATTGGCTCTCTGTCAGTATTAAAATCGCAAGATAACGAAGACAGCTCAAGTCTTGGGTGTGAGTTGAGAGGCATCCAGGAAACTTGGCCCAAAACTCTCTTGAAATGCCAAAAATCACCTGTTAAATTTATCACCATTTTGGCTTAAGCTTTTCCAGTCTTTAATGTCTCCTGTTAAAGATGCTATAGATAATAAGCCATTAGCAATAAACCTTTTTCACCAAAAAGGTGATTAGCTTACTGACCTATTGCTGGTGGACGATAAGCCGCCTGGTGATACAGAAGAGGACTAGTGCATTTGGTAGGTGAGATGGGGGTGGAGCATCAGGGGGCCTGTGCACAGTGGTGTTAGGGAGCTGCAGGGTTGCTGGCACGGTGGACAGAGGCAGCACTGAGCTGGTTAGGAAGGGATCTGTGGGGTGGGAGGAGATGGAGAGGACTTTATGACTGAGGTGGGAAATTTATTCTGGGAGGAGAGAATGGAAATACTCTGTCTCTGCATATGCATGTATGTTTTCATACACACACACACATGCATGCATGTGTGTGTGTGTGTGTGTGTGTGTGTATCTTTCCTTCCCTCCTACCCCAGGTTGGCCCTGGCTGGTGATTCTAACCCAGCATCAGTGTATTCTGCAGATCTTTTTTTAAGCTCTAAAGCATGTTTTTTTTTTTTTCTTTAATTTTTAATGTTTTATTTTTGAGAGAGAGAGTGTGAGCAGGGGAGGGGCAGAGAGGGAGACCCAGAATCCAAAGCCGGCTCCAGGCTGAGCTATCAGCACAGAGCCTGATGTGGGGCTCAAACCCACAAACCGTGAGATCACGACCTGAGCCAAAGTTGGATGCTTAATTGACGGAGCCTCCCAGGCAACCCAAGCATGTCTTTTTGAGAAAATAAACCTTATTTTTGAAATAAAATTCTTAAAAAAAATTTTTTTAATGTTTATTTTTTAGAGAGACAGAGTGTGAGTGGGGTAGGGGCAGAGAGAGAGGGAGATACAGAATCTCAAACAGGCTCCAGGCTCTGAGCTGTCAGCACAGAGCCCCATGTGGGGCTCAAACTCACAAACCACGAGGTCATGACCTGAGCCAAAGTCAGACACTCAACCAACTGAGCCACCCACGCACCCCAACATAAAATTCTTTATGTGGAAAATGCATATTATCTGTAGAAAAAGGCGACAATCTTATGAACTAGAGATAAATCTAATGTAATTCACTCAAGAGCTCTATGTTTTATTATTTTTGCATAATTGGGATTATGCCTGTAAGATTTTTTAAAATCTGGATATATGTTTCTTCAACAACAACAACAAAAACAACAACAACAAAGCATTAGATGTTCCCTTCCTAAGGCAGAGAATTACCTTTTTGTTGTTAACAATGTTTTTTTTCCCCCAAGAATAAAACCTAAGTGTCTACCCTCTCCTTCCTCCAAACTCTGGCTCTTTGTCATGGTTTAATCCTTTGCTTTGGTTTACTTTTAGCTGCTATTCAGAAACCCTCCTCCCCCACCCCAAACTCCCAACCCCCAAAACAAGACAAGGTCAATCTCACCTCAACAGTCTGCTCCCCGGGTTCATGATTTTACTTCACTCTCTTCTTTCATAGTCGAAGCCCTATCCCTGCTCCCCTTTCCCTGTAACACAGCATGATTGTTGGCTGTAATCTTTACCGTACTTCAAGGCAAATCTTAAATCAAATGGTTGACACAGATTAAACTGTCTTGTTCAGACCACCCTGTGAATGCTTTTCCTAGTTTTTAGTCCTGGGGATGGGAAGGGGGCAAGGTGGACACTGTTTGCCTGCCTGAGGGCTTATTACCCCCATTCTAGGTTGAGTCCTCAGACAGGCTATCCTTGTAGCATGATATTTCCCTGTCTGGACCTAAGTCCACCCCTCTGACATCAAGACTGCTTTCCAAGCTTTCTAGACCAACCTGCCTGCTGTCTTCTGGGCTCTGCTAAGAAATCACCAATATGCCTTTGTCTCCTGGCCCTGGGCCTCCAGCTCTTTTTCCAATATACCAATCAGAGACAACCATCTCCATTAGCTGATTCCAACCTTCAAGTTTCTTCTTCCCTGTCCTTGCCATCAGGATTCCTGTCTCCAGCCTCTCCCTCTATTCAGAATTACTTCACTCTGATTCCCAGGTGTGTATGTCTACACTCACATCTTCTCTGAAAAGCCTTCTATGGCTGCATACCCTGTTTGTCCCTGAAAAATCTGAGCCATATCCAGAAAGGACATTCTTCATGAATCACATTGTTCATGTACACATTAGCATGTTAGACAGTTTCCTGGGAAGACAGGGATTTCGTATGGTTCAGCCTATATATTTCATAAATTGTATATATTGCAAAACACATAAAAAGAAAGTGCCTTCCAGCTTTTGCTACAAGCCAGCTCACGTATTTTATTAAAGTTACCTGAAATTGTCACAAGTCATTTATTATTTGACTTCCCAAAATGTGAAATTCTGGTAAGAAGGTGCTGGCTTTATTTTCTTAGGAAGATAGCTTCCACATCATTTAATGTGTTGCTCTCCAAGCACATGTCACAGTAGGAAACTTCAATCCTAATTAAAACCAACTCTCTTTTTCTTGAAACTAACTGTGGAATTAATGTGGATCCAGAACTAAGTTTCTAAACTGGCATAAGCAAACTGGCTATGATTTCTGCTCACTTCTACTCAGGTTTCAGTGTTATACATCACCACTGGCCAATTTTAAAATCATGTTTTAATGAAGTATAACCACCATTAATATTTCTGAATTTTTCATTAAAATATTCAGAGAATATCTTCTACTGTATTTTCCTGGCACCAAACTGGTACCACGACATGTGCACAGAATCCCAGATAATTACAAAATTAACCTGTTATCAACTGGTTGCTTGATCCTGTCCCTTAAGCTACTTTTCTCTTAACAAATTTTTTTAATGTTTATTATATTTTTGAGAGATGTTAATTTTAATATTTGAGATATTAACATTAAATTAATGTATAATCATATTATAAATTTAATTTAATATTAATTAATATTAATGTTAATATTTGAGAGAGAGAGAAGGAGAGAGCGAGTGCAAGTAGGGGAGGGGCAGAGAGAGAGGGAGATACAGGATCCAAAGCAGGCTCTAGGCTCTGAGCTGTCAGCACAGAGCCCGACGCATGGGCTCTCATAAGCTGTGAGATCATGACCTGAGCTGAAGTCAGACGCTTAACCGAATGAGCCACCCAGGCAGCCCTACTTCTCTTTTTTCTACATGTAACACTGGTACCGTGTGCAGTCACTGCAAACCATAATTAATATCTGCGTACCGTTGGCATTTGTAAAGGGTTTTCAGTCTGAGATCATCAGTCAGAATCCTTTGCTGTAGTTTCCTAATACAAACCATTTGTCATTACCATATATAAAATCTGAGAAACTTACATTAATATCTTAAAATTATACATTCCAAATAATAGTAGACACCATGAACTTTAACTTATATCTCATCCTAAGGAAGGAATGAAAAAAAATTTAACGGTGCCTCTAGAAATCATGCTTTGAAGGCAATAACAAATTATAGTATATACATGTGGAACAATGATATAAAATATCACAATGATTCCTGTGAGGTGAAAATAATCATTTTATTGGAGAAATACTAGGTGCCCAAACTTTCAACCACCAAGTTCCTTATTAAATTCTCAAGATAATAAAGATGTTCTGAGTACACGGAATGGAATTTAGGAAAGGTGACTGTCAAGCGTAAGCTTAAAATTTTTTTTTTTTAACGCTTATTTATTTTTGAGACAGAGAGAGACAGAGCATGAACGGGGGAGGGGCAGAGAGAGAGGGAGCCACAGAATTGGAAACAGGCTCCAGGCTCTGAGCCATCTGCCCAGAGCCTGACGCGGGGCTCGAACTCACGGACCGCGAGATCGTGACCTGAGCCGAAGTCGGACGCTTAACCGACTGAGCCACCCATGCGCCCCATGCGTAAGCTTATATACAAGAAGTATGTGGATGTTCTTTGTACTATTTCTTATTCTTGCAAGTTTTCTGTAAGTTTGAAATTATTTACAAATAAAGCATTTTTTTAAAAGTTAATTGGTCAATTTGTGGGTTTAGGGGAGAGAGAGGGTAGGAAGAGGGAAGATGAAGAAAAGGGACCGATGTTGTTTCTAGCCAAGCACACAGGAGTCCCCTGTGGCCTAGACCCTATAACAAGTTCCAGGTCTGATATTGGCTGTCATCTTTCATTAATTATGGGAAGAAAGATTTTATATAGCCAATTTTCTGGCAAAAAAAAAGTTTTCCCTTTTGGCCTTGGTTCAGGGTCCCAAGCCTCGGTTCTGAAAGGTTCCTCCTCTAAGACATGCCCAGTTTTCGGAGTGTTCCTGCAATGATGTAGACAGGTTGAGAGCAAAAGGAGAAAATTCAATCATTTCTGACGGTTCCAGTTCCCGGCAAATCCCAGACAACCTCACTGGCTGCACGGTTACGATTCAGTCTGTCAAGCACTGTAAAGAGTCTGAGATTTCATCCTATTTGCAAGCTATTTTTCTGGATGCTAGCAGAAGACATGAGACAGCTGAGTAAGAAATGAAATACTTTATTACTCACAGTAAAAACCAGAGTGTCAGATGTTCTCAATGGTTCCCCGAGTTCCAGGTCCCACTGGGGTGATGTGAATGGGCCTAGATGTAGATGGGCCTGCATACCCAGTGGGCTGCATTACAGGAGAACAACACTCAGCTTGGGTACCGGTGCTTAAAAGCAGGCAGTAAGTGAGTTTGCTCTTTGTTGGGGAGAGAGAGATGACCTCATCCCTCAAGGTTGCTCACTGAAAAAACAACCCTGAGAAAGGGTCCAGAGCAAGGTTCACTCTGGGCCTTGCTGGAGTGCAAGAGTCATGGAGGACTGTCTCTCAGCAGAGTCCTTGCTCAGTAATAGATGGCTGGTCAGTGGCTCAGTGCTGGTTATCAGTCACAAGCAAAACATCTTCACAGTGGAGTTAATGGCAAGTGGATTGTGTAGGAAAATAATAGGTAGGTGGAGGTGGATGGGCAGGCAAGGACGGCTCATCTAAGGTTTTATCTTTGATGAAGTGGAAGGGGTAGAAGGAGAGAGCAGCTGCCTACCAGTTAAGGACGCTGGGATCTCCCAAGGATGGGGGAAAGGTCTCTTTACTTGTACTGCTTCTTTCCCTTAGCAGCTGCTTGAGGTCCTGCCTCAACCTCTCCTTTTGTCCTCTATAGGATGACACTTTGGTGGCTGGCCCTGCTTTGGACTGCTTTCCTCTGAGATGTTGTTCAATCCTAGATTTTAGCTGCAGTCATTTGTACCTTGTCCCTCCTTAAATCTTAAACTTGACTGAAAGTGCCAGTTTCACAAATGAAACTAATAGAATTAAATTTCTCAAATATCAAAAAAACTCCTCTCTCCGTCTCAAGATCTCAAAGGTACAGAGATGCTCAATGTTTTTATTTTATTTCATTTTTATCAAGAATTAGAAAATCACATATGGCTTCCATACATTCTACACAACACGTGTTGGTCACTTTCTTCATCCTGGGACTGTGTTAATACTTAGAGACACCACATTTATCAAGACAGGTGCCTATCCCCAAAGATTTTACCATCTCTGCCTTATTAAAAAAAAAGATTATAAGGTATATGGTAATCTAACTGTTAACAGGAAGTTGAGCAGGACTTTTCTGCTGTGTTATCCCAGAACATTAAGACCAAAAGTGAGGTCAAGAGGCATCAAGTGCACCACCTCCAGGGACACTATTATGAACCAACCACATTTGGGACCAGACTCTTCCCTCTAGAGGATACAAAATTACCACCATCTACCCCTACTCCTGCCCAATGTATTAGGTAGAGAGCACTATAAAGACAAAGGAGTGGTCGGCAGTGACCTTAAGTGTGGAATTTGTGGTTAGCTGAGTGAAGGGTAGAGAGGGCAGCTGGTTCAAGAGAGACTAATAGAGATTGGAGACGACTGACAATGGGTTCTCTAGTTCGTTAGTTGTTGACTGAGCTGCAAAACTTGTAGGCCAGCCCAGACTGTCATCTAAGTGTGGAAAGGGAGTTCCTGGGAGTGGCTTGACATGTGTTCCCTGGACAGTGGGATCATAGTCTATCTATACAACTTATGCATAGATAGCAATCCATGCAATTTCAATCAAAATCTCAAAACAAGTATTCATGGTGCTTGCTAAGTTGGTCCTAAAACTCATTTGAAAGAATAAAGGGCCAGAAAGAGCCAATATTCTTTAGAAAAATCAAAAGAAACTTGGCCTACCAGAAATCAAGACTTAGACATCTATGTTAATTAGGAAAGTGTATTGTTGTAGAGAAAGACTAATATACAGCCATCTCATTCATACATTGGAATGTGATATGGGAGAGTGGTGGCTTTATAATTCAGTGGAGATAGGAAGGACTGTGTAACAGTTTTTTATTCACAAAGAAAAATGATTCTTTATCTCATACCCTAAACAAAAATAAATTCTAGATGGTTAAAGACCTACTGTGAAAAAGCTAACTTCTAAAGCTTTCGGAAGAAATTATATGAAAATATCTTTACAACCTCAGGGTACAAAAATATGTCTTTAATCAGCCACAAAAAATATAACCATAAAGAAGAACAGTAATAAGTTTGACTGCACACTAAAACTTAAAACTTCTGTACAAAACAACTTAAAACTTCTGTATAAAACTCTTCACACTCAAAGGCAAGCTACAGATTGGGAGAAGATACTTAACAGTTCATATTATTGTATAATATAAGTCAGTAAGAAAAAGACAAGCATTCTATTAGAAAAATGGGCAAAGGATACAAAGATAATAGATGAAGAAACTTAAATGGCCAATAAAGATATGAAAAAAAAACCCTAAAGAGATATTGTTTCACATTCACCAGAATTGCAAAGACAGCACCCATTCCTGCTGGAATATGAGACAGGGATTTTCATAACAACAGTGATTATTATTAGAGACTCTAATGGAAAAGGTAGTCAACACACATAAGCAGAAAAGGAATTTCAGCAGAGAGATGGAAATGATAAGAAAGATGAAATGGAAATGCTAGAAATAAGAAGCCCAGTAAGGAGCTGTAGAATCCTTCTGACATTAGTAAACTTGACACAGCCAAAAACAAAATCAGTGAACTTCAAAGACAAGGCAATGGAAATTATCCAAACTGAAACACAAGAGGAAAAAGGAGTGTGTAGGAGGGTGGGTAACAACAGAGCATCCAGCGGCCAGGGGACAGTATCAAATAATCCAGCACGTGTATAATTCAAATTCCAGAAGAAGACAAGAAAGAGAAGAAGGCAGAAAAAGAATTCGCTGAGATAATGGTTGAGAAGTTTCTAAAAGTTCTATAGATGAACCTGATGATCAGCCAAGTTTAAAAACCAGTGGGAAAATGGTAGGCAATTCCTCCTCACTCCATGAGCTAATAGTGCAAGTGAACTGGAAGAGCAGATGGAAGTTTTATGACAAGTATCTGCTTATTCACTGTGTTAATGAGACATCAATCATGCTGACAAGTCAACATAATAGAACAAGTAGAGGATTTTGTGGAGAGCCAGAAAATTCTCTATGATAAGGATGTTTCAGTCTCTAATTTCTAATAGTGTTTTTTTTCTGGGGAAACAAAAACCCCATCTCATCCTTCCTAAGAGGTGCAGCTGGACTCGCTTCACACTCCTTTATGAAAAAATGACTATAAGCTGTAAGACTAGAAGGGTCTTTCTTTTCTTTACAAGCACATAATTATCACATGCACCTGACACACAATACCTATTAGTAAATATTTGTTGAATGATTGAAAGAAATGAGCAAAAAAGAAAAAGTGACACCTGGAAACTCTTCTCAAAAGAGAAAGGTTCAAGTATAAGGATGGACACATGACCCTTTTAGCTTCATGCACCACACACTGCCTCTAGATCTGCTTTTTAGCACCTGACAGTAATTAATACTGGCAATAGTGACACTCATTCTTTCGTTAACATTTACTAAAGACCCCCAGCCTCCTATGAGGCTAGGGCTCATGCTGAGGGCTAAAGACACAAAAGTGAACAAGATAGAGTTCTCAAGATACTCATAGTCTAATATAAGGAGACAGTAATATAAACAAATAATTACAATGCATTCTGGTCAGTGTCATGTATTACTTTTTTAAACGGAAATGATGTTCACGATACCCTTTATTTTTTTAATGTCTATTTATTTTTGAAAGAGGGAGGGAGGGAGGGTGAGAGAGAGAGAATCCCAACCCCAAGCAGGTTCTGCACTGTCTGTGCAGAGCCTGATGCAGGGCTCGAGTTCACAGACCACAAGATCATGTCCTGAGCTGAAATCAAGAATTGGATGTTTAACCGACTGAGCCACCTAGGCGCCCCCAAAATAATCTTTTTCAAAAGGTAGAAAATTCATAGTAGTTTTCAGCAAAAATAGCAACTATGGATATGGGTTTTGGAGTCAGATTCAAATTCAGACCTGCATTCAAATTTACTTTACTCCTTATAAGCTGTGAGACATGGGTCAAATCACAACTTCTCTGAACCTCAGCTCCTTCCTCTGCAAAATGGACATAATACTAGTTCCTACCTCAACCTGTTGTTAGAGGAGGATTAAATGAGATAAAGAATGCAAACTATATCAACAAAATGAAAAGGCATGGTGCTGAATGGGAGAAGGTATTTACAAATGATATATCCAATTGGGGGTTAATAAAGAATTTCTACAACTCAATGCCCAAACCCCCCACAAACAATCCAATTAAAATGTGCAGAGGACCAGAATAGACATTTTGCTAAAGACATATAGATGACCAACAGATACATGAAAAGATGCTCAACATCACTCATTATCAGGGAAATGCAAATCAAAACCACAATGAAATATCACCTCACACCTGTCAAAATGGCTAAAATCAAAACCCCAAGAAACAAGTGTTGGCAAGGATGTAGAGAAAAAGGCACCCTCATGCACTGTTGGTAGGAAAGTAAATTGGTGTAGTCACTGTGGAAAACAGTATGGAGGCTCCTCAAAAAATAAAAAATAGAAATGCCATAAGATCTAATAACTCTACTACTGGGTATTTACCAAAAGAAAATGAAAACACTAATTCCAAAAGATATATGCACCACTATGTTTATTGCAGCACTATTTACAATAGCTAAGACACGAAAACAATCCAAGGGCCCACTGATAGATGAATAAAGATGTGGTGTATACACACACACACACACACACACACACACACACAAACTGGAATATTACTCAGCCATAAAAAGGAATGGATTTTACCATTTGCAACAACATGGATGGACCTAGAGAGTAATATGCTAAATGAAGTTAAGTCAGACAAAGAAAGGTAAATACCGTATGATTTCACTTATATACTGAATCTAAAAAGCAAAACAAATGAACAACAACAACAAAACAGAAATAGGCTCATAAATACAGAGAACTGGTGGTTGTCAGACATGAAGAGGTAGGGGAATGGGTGAAATGGGTGAAGGGGATTAGGAGGCACAAACCTCCAGTTATAACATAACTAAGTCACAGTGATGAAAGGTACAGCACAAAGAATATAGTGAATAACATCCTAATAACATTGTATGGTGACAGATGGTGAGTCCACTTATCATGGTGAGCACTGAGTAATGTATAGAACTGTCAAATCACTCCGTTGTACACCTGACACTAATATAAAACTGTATTCAACCATACTTCAATAATACAAATAAAAAATAAAAGTGCACTTTAACAGAGGGAAAAAAATGTTAACTAGTTAGGGCAGTGCCTAAACAGATGGTTGGTGGGGGTGGGGAACGGTAATGGTAGTAACAGTAATAAACTTCCTTTATAATATGTGAAGTTTTAAGCCCTAATTTTTGGAAAGGAGATTTATCCAGAATGATTTATTTTTTAAGAATTCTAAGTAGCTAGTATTTTTTTAAATTTTTTTTAAAATTTTTTTTTTTAATGTTTATTTATTTTTGAGACAGAGAGAGACAGAGCATGAGCAGGGGAGGGGCAGAGAGAAAGGGAGACACAGAATCTGAAACAGGCTCCAGGCTCCGAGCCGTCAGCACAGAGCCATCAGCACAGAGCCCGACGCGGGGCTCGAACTCACGAACTGTGAGATCATGACCTGAGCCGAAGTCAGACGCTTAACCGACTGAGCCACCCAGGCGTCCCTAAATAGCTAGTATTTTAATAAACATGTATTATATATACCAAGAGCTAGAAGTAGAAAGATGAGTAAGACACAGTCTGTATCTTCTAACAGAAGTATTGTCAGTAAGATCTCTTAGGGCACCATCTGTGATCAACAAAGACTCTACAGTCACCAAAAAGTTAAAATAAAATTGGTAGTACAAATAAATGCTTCAAATACACACCTTCTTCCCTCAAGCAAGACTGCTTCAAAGTAAAGTGCCACCGGGGAGTTTTAATTTATGATGAAGTTTTTTATAATATGTGTAACTTCAAATAGCATCCTATAAGTCCCCAAGCAGTAAATTGGGAACCATTTGACAGGTCTGTCACTTGCTTTTTCGCATTCTTTAGAAAACTCCAGGGATGCACTGACTCCACTTACATAAGCTTCTGTATCTATGCTTTTGAACACTTCCCTTTGTTAGTTAAAAATAACCTGGATTGTTCACAGTTCTCTTTTTTTGTTCCAATGTGTCTTTAAATGCAGCTGCATGCAGTTTCATAGCAAACAGTTTAATTGTGAGCTTAAAGAACTCAGTTAAAATTTGGAAACTGTGCATTTTATGTAACTCATGCTGAAGATGATAAAAATGTTTGGTAATTAATTTTAACTTTTCATAAGTACCATAAATGGACTTCACATTAATTTTCTTTTTGTTGATAAAGGAACAAAACAGAGATTGGTATGACCAATTTCTTCTGGTAATGGGACACTAGGTAATTTGGATCTACCTTCTTGCTGAGGACAGTTAGAAAGCTGGGCAAAATATTGAAGATATGTGCTTGAAACTACCTGAGAGGTAACAAAATTGTAAAGAATTGGCTGGCCAAGATTTGGGGGAATTTGATGGCTCAGCCATTTTGTCTTGGATGAATTTAAGGGATTCTTGGATTCCAGAAGGGGCTCTTGAGAAAATAAGCAGTACTTCTAACACGTTCATGGTGCAACTGGGGTCTGGGACTGGCAGTAGGGGGCCGCCAGGTGAGCGTCCTCACTTTAGGCTGGGACCCTAAAGGGCTGCACCCTAGAAGGAAGGTTGAATCAGAAGTAGGGAGGCCCTGCAAGGGGTGCAACTCAACTTTGAAATATCTCCATTCCTAACACTGGACTGAAGTAATCCTACATGGACTGCTGGGTCTGGAAGTAGCAAAAGTAACTCCTCTCTGGAAGATGATTAAAAAAGAAAGAAAAACAAAACCTTCAAATCACTTCTATAATCACAAATAACTAGGTACATAAGGAGAGAAGACAATATAAAGAAAACAAATGGAAATAACAGACATTAGAAATAAAGGATATTTGATTTATCCAGATTTATTCCAGATACTGGAATTATCAGATACATAAGCATCCTTACTATTTTCAAGGAGATGAAAGATGACAAATTCTGACAGAGAACTGAAAACTTAAAAAAAAATTGTAAATTCTAGAAATGATAAATACATAGAAATTAGGACCTCATTCAATAGGTATAAAAACAGATAAGACACAGATTAATTACAAAAGAGATCATAAGAAAATACTTAAACCTAACATAGGCAAAAAAAAAAAAGGAAAATAAGAAAAAAAGATTAAGAGACAAAGAGGAGATACTCAGAAGGTCTAACATGTAGGTAATTGGAGTCCCAGGAGCAGAGGAAAGAAACCGGGCCAGAAGGACTTTTTAAAGACATAATAACTGAAGATGTTCCAAAACTGATTATATCAAGCCACAGATTCAAGAAGCATTTTGGATTCCAAGGAAAATAAAAATACACACATACATACATACATACATACATACATACATACTTCATATCACCATAGACTTTAAAGACATTAAAAGGATAATAAAGACATATTATAAACCACTCTATGCCAATAAATTCAATAATTTAGATGAAATGGACACAATTGAAAATCTGAATAACCCAACAACAACTAAAGAAAATAAGCTGCATAATAAACCACCCTACAAATAAAATTCTAAGCCCAGATGGCTTCACTGGTAAACTTTATCAAACATTAAAAAAAGAGAATACCAACCTTACATAAACTCTTTCAGAAAATAGAGAAGGGAACACTTTTATAAAGCCAGCATAACTCTTATGTGAAAATCTGACAAAGACATTCCAAACAAAGAAAACTATTAACCTTCCTGAACAGTGATACAACAATCTCTAATAAAACATTAGCAAAACAAATCTAACATAAAAAGGATCATGAACAAGCAAAGACTTATTCTAGCAAAGTTGACTTTTGTTTGAAAATCAATGTAATCCATCCTATTAATAGAAGAAAGGAAAAAATCTTATCATTAGTTCAACAGATACAGAAAGAGCATCCGACAAAATGCAACTCAAATTTGGACTGGAAGAGTGCTTCCTAAATCTGACAAAACCCCCACAGCTAACATCATTCTTAATGGTAACATCATACTTAATGAATGCTTTCTCACTAAAGACGGGATCAAAGCAATCTGTCTGCTCCTACCACTCCTATCCAACATTTCAGTGGAAGTCCTAACCAGCATAATAAAACAACCACCAACCAAGCAAACAAATAAATAAATGGCATACAGATCAGGAAAGAAGAACACTTTCTATTCATAGATGATAGGATTGCTTACATACATTTTTCTCTAGATTCTACAAAACAACCATTAGAACTAATAGGTAAGTTTAGCAGGTTTGAAGTCAATATACAACAATTAATTGTACTTCTGTATATTAAGAGCAAACAACTGGAAAGTGAAATTAAAAAAATTAAATATTGTCAGAAACATTAAATTCTTTAGGAATAAACTTAACAGAAAACATGCCAACCATCTGTACTGAAAACTATAGAATGCTGCTGAGAATTTAAGAGGACTTACATAGACCATGCTCATTGAAGGGAAAACTCAAGGTTGTCAGTTTTCCTCCAAATTGAGCTACAGATTCAAAGCAATTCTAGTAAAATTTCCCATAAGTTTTTTTGTACAACTGACAAGCTTATTCTAAAATGCACAAGTGAATACAAAGGACCTAGAATACCTAAAAGCAATCTTGAAAAGAAGAAATTGAAAGGTTTTTAGTACCTGACTCCAAGACTCATAAAAGGTACCAGTAATCAAAATTGTGGGAGTAGCGGCAGAGGACAAATAAACCAATGGAATAACAGACAGCCTTGAAATAAACCCATACTCATATATTCATTTGAATTTGACAAAGTCACCAAAGCAATCTATGGTGGCCATAAAAATGCATTGAGATCTCCTGCTGGGGAAAGTATAATTAACTGAGGCCCCAGCTGCTACCCTTCTGGATCTACTATTATATTCATGCCAAGGCCAAGCTTACCTTATGCTGCTCTTAGCCAGTGATTAAGCACAGCAGGATTAGTAATAGCGGCCCATCCCTCCAACAGGCAACTTCGGAATGAAAGACTCCCCATAGACCCAGCCAAAACTTTTTTAGAATAGCACTGCTGTCTAAGATACTTTTCAACCAATCTTGCTTTTTCCCTCCTCTCCTTTGACCATCCAAAGCCTCTCCACATGCCTTCTCTGGCTCCCTTTCCTTCCCCTCCACCCAATACATATCCTGCACATCTAATACTGTCTGTCATATGGAGGCAGGAATGGTGGAAGAACACAAGCGGTAGGATGGAGTTTTGGACTGGTTTATTCATTACCTGGAAGGCAAAGAGGAATATTACCCTGAATGGTATGTGGGGCACGGATAGTGGTACAGGGCAGCGGCCAAACTGCTACAGATTTCACCAAGGGTGACCTGGGAAAACATCCTGGAGAGGTGATTGCCCTTGCGTGTGTAATGATTCAGACATTTGAATGAAATGAGGAGAACAATGCCTAAAAGAACAGCAGAGTTGGCTGGTTATTGCCAAGCTGCTATGATGTTCTGCAGAGGGATAATGAGAATGTGAGGGCTGTTAACAAGCAGTCAAAACTATGGGTGAGAGCTTAGTTTGGTTGCTTACATAAAGGCCCTTATTTCTGGCTATGTTGGAGCAGATATAACTGAGCAGGTGACTGAAGATTTGTTCATTAGAGTCGCAGAATTTCAGAGACATTTAATTAATTGCTCAGTTGATGGAGATCTACTCTGTGAAGGCCAGGCAAATTTTCATGAAGGCATATGAACAGAGTTGGCCGCTGTGGTGAAAATGAAGACTACATGATGGGCTCCCACTTACCAAGGCCAAACTAGCCACTGTTGCCTCTAAATGTCCAATCTGTTAGCAGCCAATCCGATTCTAAACTTTATATAGAAATGCAAAGGGCCAAGAATAGTAAAGACAATCTTAAGGAACAACAACAAGGTGAATAGGTTTTCTTTCTTGGATAGCAACACTTCTTACAAGGCTATAACCACTAAAACTGTGATACAGGCGGAAGGACAGACCAGTAGAGCAGAATAGGGTCTATAAACAGATTCATATATCTGTGTGCATCTGTATTGTCATCATTATACAGTCATATTATATAACCATATGTCAACACAAATGTATTTTTTATGAATTGGCCGTGCAGCACAGAGGAGAAAGAACAATCTTTTCAGTAAGTGGTGTTGACTTGATTGAATATCCATAGGAAAAGAAAATGATACTTAACCCTGACCTCACATGGCACACAAAAATCAATTCCAGATGGATTATAGATCCAGCTGTGGAAGGTAAAACTATTAAGTCTCTAGAAGACAACAGAGAATAATAATTTGGCATAGGGAAATATTTTAGTTTCTTCAAACTAGGAAACTTAGTGCATTTCTTGAAAATGCACTAACCAGAAGGAAAATTGATAAAATGGACTACATGAAAGTTAATAACTTATTTTCAAAGAGCATCAATACAGTGAGAAGAAAAGCCACAGAGGGGAAGAAGATATAGCTAGTAAACATATGGAAAGATACAACCTCTAAACAGGGAAAAGAAAACAAACCACGATGAGACACTGTCATAAACGCACTAGAATAGCTAAAACTAAACAGAATAATACCAGAAGCCGTGGCAAGGATATGGAACAAGAGGAATTCTTGGGCTGCTGGTGAGAGTATAAATTGGTACTACTTTGGAAAACCGTTTGGCATTATCTACTAAAGCTGAAGATATTCATATCCTATGATTTTGCAATTTCACTTCTAGGTATATACTTTATTAAAATTTTTTTTAATGTTTATATTAATTTTTGAGACAGAGAGACAGAGCATGAGCGGGGGAGGGGCAGAGAGAGAGAGGGAGACACAGAATCCGAAGCAGGCTCCAGGCTCTGAGCTATCAGCACAGAGCCCGACGTGGGGCTTGAACCCACGAACTATGAGATCATGACCTGAGCCGAAGTGGGACAGATGTTCAACAAACTGAGCCACCCAGGCACCCCTAGGTATATACTTTAAAAAAATTTTTTAAAAATATTTATTTGTTTTTGAGAGAGAGAGAGCATGCAAGCGTGATAGGGGTAGAGAGAGAGGGAGACACAGAATCCAAAGAGACTCCAGGCTCTGAGCTGTCAGCACAATGCCTGACGCAGGGCTCAAACTCACGAACTGTGAGATCATGACCTGAGTTGAAGTCAGATGCTTAACTGACTGAGCCACCCAGGTGCCACCACTTCTAGGCATATACTTAACAGAAATGCCAACACATAAACAAGAAACATATGCAAAAATGTTCACACAGTATTACCTTTCAAAGCCCCAAACTGCAAACTAAAATATCCATCAACAGTAGAATGGATAAATTGTGACCTATTTATATACCATGGATTACTATACAACAATGAAAATGAACAAGCAGTTCACATATAACCTGTCTGAATGTCACAAACAAAATTTTAAGTCAGATACAAATAAAGCACATACTAAAAGAAACCACCTATGTAAAGTTCAAAATATTGGCATAATTAAACTAATTATATTTGAAAATACATGTTTGGGTGGTAAAAGTCTAGAGAGAAGCAAGGAAGTGACTACCATAAATTAGGATGGTGGTTACTCTTGGGGCTAGAGATGAAGAAAGGGCCAGTAGTCAGGAGGGGGCATGAGAGAGGCTTTTTAGTGTGGTAACAATGTCTTGACCTGGAGGGTGGTTATATTGGTACTTCTGCGGTAAATTACTGAGCTGAAAATTTTATGCACTTTTCTGTTATGCATGTTTCACAACAAAAGAGATTAAACCACCAAGCAAAAGGAATAATCCAGTCTTTGATATCAAAATGAAAGGCTTAGTGCTTGGTTCGCACACCCTATTCTGAGTTATTTTTTTGGTAATGGAAAGCAGTTCACATTGAATTATCCAAACTGTTTTATTGAGATTCTATGCCAGACATTTCTAAGATCGTTGGCTGTTAACTAATCCAAGAATCAAATCGAAAAATTTGGACTCATTTTATGTGCTCTAAAAATCAAAATCAATAGAATCAAGTATGGTATTTATTTTTTGAGCTGAGGGAAGTGTCTTCAAAAGAAAATGGATTCTTGCTGACAGAGTAAATGAGGCAGATGAGGTAACTCAGACATGAAAGGGATAGATAAAAAGTCAAATCCCTTGCTGCTTCTTTGTTTTGAATTACATAACCTTCATGGCAGAATTATCTTTGGCAGAATCCTTAGAAGATTTCTAGATCTGAAAGATAACAGAATAAAGGGTAGCTGAACATGTTAAAATGGGAGTAGAGCAAGAATTCTGCAGGTATAACAGGATAGAAAGGAGGAGCTGCACAATATACAGAAAGAAAACCAAGAAGATGTTGCATCTAGAGGAGGTGGAATATAGTCTCAAAATGAGAGAAGACTCATCTGTATGATTTAACAACCTAGGAGAGCCTATGAGTGTACTTAATTAGAAAAGAAGATCAAACTAGCATTATGGCAAATCCAAAGAGAAGAGCTTCAACATGGGGTTTAATCACGGGGTTAAGGTATTAAGGAGATTAATCAATCTTTCCTAGAAATAGTCCTTCCAGCCCATGATATAGTCAAAACCCTACTCTGAAAGAATCCAACAGTTTCCTTCTGGCAACTATTTTCACACTCCTGGGGGGAAAACAAAATCACAGAGCATAGCCTGGAGTCGCTATAAATTCAGTCACCAATCTCAACCATGTTTTCAATGCTGCCAATTTCCTTTTCCCTGGAAAGTTCTCCCCTTTTTCACAATGACCATTTCATTAAAATAGTCATTTTTAATGACTTTTCTTAAAACTGTTGACATTCTTCCTGTCTCCCCAGTCACCCTCGGCAGCACTGTCAAAGAGAAAACAGATGCCATCAGAAGGAAACTTTCTCCACTTTTTGGCACCAGAGTTTTAAATCTAACTGCCTACACATCTGTCCTCCTCTCCTTCCTGCGAAGAGGTTGCCTTTCACAAATCCAAGATTAATTCTTCCCTCCAACTATACAGGTGATCCTTTCCCTGCCTTATGTCCCAAACTGCGTCACCCATCCTGCCCAACATGCTCCTCTTCTACCGGTCTTTGTATCAGTAAGCTAGGACTCTAGAAGTGATCCTTGACTCCTTCCTAATTATCAAGTCCAGTGTATTCCACATCCTAAATTTCTCTTGAATCTATCTCATCATCTATCTCCTCTGTCGCCACCAATCCCTAATTATTATCTGTCATCTATTGTAACAGCCTGACTGGTCTCTTGACCTCCAAGGTTACTACTAATTCATTTACCACGTTGCAGCTGCCAATTATCTTTCCAATGTGCTATTCTATGTCACTTCCTCAATTTTACAGTCCACGAAATAAAATGCAAACTCCTTAATATGGTTCCTAACCGTCTCATGATTTGTTCTTGCTTACCTTTCTATTTTATTTCTAGTTATAACACTCTTTGCATCAAGCATTTCCAGACATCCACACACATATTTCCTTTGCCTGGTACGCTGTCTACCCTCACTTCAGTATTTATCTGTCTAGGTCCACCTCAAACTTTAAATGCCATTTCCTTTTGGAGGCTTTTCCTGATTTCCTAGACTAGGTTTGGTCTCTGTGCTATGTGCTTCCCTAACATAACACTCATTGTTCTTTGTTAATTTATCTGTATGCTCAGAAAGGAGGGCTCTGTCTATTCACTGCTGTGGCCCCAATACCCAGCAAAGTAATTGTGCAGGCATTAAAAAAAATTATCAACTAAGTTAGAAGAAAGGCCATAAATATAAAATAAAAATAAAAAATAAAAATAAAGCATAATGATAGGAGATGTGGTCTTTTATCTGGAATGGTCTAGAGAGATATTTCCTATAGATTTTCTTTAAAGTTACAAGTGCAACATTTCATGGTTTTCAAAGGTAAGAACGAAATAGATACTTTTAAGTAATATTGGAAGTTGTTACAATAGAAGACATATTGTCATTTCACAGTTTCTAGGTCTTTTATATCGTTTCCAAGCCAAAAAGGTGGATAGGAAATTTTATTACCCCTGGAGATATCAATGTCCTCTATCAAAGCAGCAGTATTGAAAAAGGTGGACTAAAGGCAGGATGGATAAAAAGGAATTTATCAAGAAGTCTTTGAGTACAGCACACACATAGACAGAAGGACGTATTTATATAGATAGTATAAAATATTCAAAATCATTATCACTAAACCAATTTATCTACTGTAAGAAAGAGGAGAAACTATAAATATCCTGAGAAAGATGATTTCAATACATGATCAGTGGTTTAAATTTTTTTTTTCTAAAGGAAAAAAAGTCAGAGCAGCTGGCCTTACAATAATGAGAAAAAGGTATTGATAACTAGTCTGTAAAAAAAAAAAAAAAAAAAAAAAAGTGCCTGAAATGTTCATTCAAGGCTGGTATTCATTCTTTATTCAGAGCCTGGCTGTCAGGCTTGAAAAGCAACAGAGATTACTGATGCATTCTACAGCCAAGTCATGGAGAACATAAATAAATTTGTTCTTCGTACAGCAATGAATCGAGGAAAAGGCTTATTCTTTGGATTACAAGGGTCTCCTATGCATTGTTTGGCTTCAGTAAGATTTATTAATCACAGTTAAAAGACACAACTTAGAAATATATTTTGATATTTCATTTTCATTAGTTCAATGAGGCAAAGTCATCATCAAATTCTGATACTACATGATTAATTATCTTGCGTTGGTTTATTTACAGTTTTATTGAGTAGACAATACAGAGATCATAAACTCCAAAAGGAATTTATTAAACTATTTAGGAGCTTTAAATAATTTATTTTGTACTTGCTCCAGTTTAGGGAGGTTGTTTTTTAAAAAGCTGAGGTCAAGGTAAATGTAATGGAGTGAAAATAAAACAACAAACCGCAGTTGTATGTTTACTAAGGGCAAAGTTAAAGACATTGTGAAAGTAATTCATGAGATTCTTATTAAATAAAAATACTTGATTTGCTCTCTGCCTTAAGAAAAGACTTCAGAGATAATAATAACTTTTACCTTCTGGCCAAAAGAGTCAATTCTAGCTTTCTATTTTTTAAATTACACACACACACACACACACACACACACACACACACACACACACACACACAGAGTTTTGATAAAGTTAGGACTAGTTTCAGCTCAACTGTGTTACTGAGAAGAGGAACAATGGCTAGGAAGATATGATTTTAAGAGCCCTAGTGGACAGAAGAAAAAAAGAGGGTAGTTCTGAACCTGTTTATAAGAGGAGATAATTATGAGTTGTCTATTTAAGACAAGGCCCCTGCAGTCTTGTGAGTAATCTATTTGGCACGTTCAAATAGGTAATAACTGTAATGCAAAATGGCATTTAAGTATACTTGAAGGAAGCTTATAATAAAAGAATTAGAGAACTTGAAAAAGAATATATATGAACTCTAGTTGTGGTGATCTAAGAAGACTTCATAAAAATATGGATAGAAGATGGGTTGATGAAGAAAGGGTAGGGCTTTCTGGAAATGAAGGGAGGTGTTTCATAATTTACAGAACACAATCCAAATGAACATATTCCTTAACTGTCTTTTAATAAATATTTACAACATGAAAATGCTTCAGAAGTCATCTCATCTGCCCAAATAGATCAAGTTATGAAAAGTGGTAGTTATAGCTTAAAATTACTTATAAATACGCAGCTTGCAAATATTCCTTAGAAAAAGTTATAGACACACTCTCCTCCTCTCTATAATGACTGAATGCCATCCCCAACTGCACGGCCGCTGGTATTTCCCTCCTCTTCTGTCCGCCCGTTATTGTGAAGGGGAAAGATCAGCGTCACACACACAAAAGGCAGAGACAGCTTTTGAAAAACACACACAAAATACAACACATAAATATATTCTGTATGTGTTTGATATATATAGACTAAATGTCAAATAACTTAAGGACTAAAAAGTGTTTGTTGAATTTAGTAATATGAAGGTAAACAGGTGACAATTTTGACACAAACAAGTGAAGCCAATTATTTCCCCATGATATACAATTCATTTTTCTACCTCTATACTTCATGACCTAATGGAATAGTACTACAACGCAATAAGAAGACAGTAATTATCCAGTACTTTCCAGAACTTTAATTCTTCTTAGGGTATTAAAATTGGCCACTGAAATGATTTGTTCCAAATCTCTCTCACCAAGTTAAGCTGAATATCTAGACCAAAAGGTTATTTTGATTTCAAAATAGACACAACATATATGGCCTCTTCAGTCTGTGGGCACTTTCTTATCTTTTAGGAATGTTCTGAAAAACAACAAAATAATCTGTCATAAACTATTTAGGATATGTACTGCCAGGCTATAAAATGGATCCACTTCTATGATTAAGAGATCTTCAACCATTTCCTTTTTTATCACCCTTAACTACTCCAATGCCAGTACCATTACACTTTGGTTACTGGCCACAACTGAGCTTTATAAAAACTACATACAGCTACTGCCTTTTGGCCATAACACACTTAGGAAGATAAACTTTAAACTGTGCCGTATTTTCTTGACTTAAATTCAACACTGCGTATTTTTGTAAAGTTAGAAAGAAATCTCAAATAGCCATCTAATTTTTTGCTCTAGGCAAAGCTACCCAAAAGAGCACATCTTTTGTTAATTAGAGCAATTAGGAAAAAAATTTTTATGTTCAAACTACTGCCACAACAGAACTTAGTTCCTCATTCCTATTCCACAAAGGGTACAGGTTGTTAGTTATCTACCTAAATAACCCTCAAATTATCAAGTTATCAATGACCTCATCTATCAGCTATCAATTGGTGCTGCAATAATGCTACGTGAAATAATCCATCTCAAAACTCAGGTTTTGTAAGATAATAAGCATTATTATTATTATTATTATTTTGCTCATAAATTTATACGTCAATTGAACAATTCTTCTGGGCTGGGCTAATCTTGGTTAGCCTTGTTCATCTGTTTACAGTCGGCCAACAGGTGAGCTTTGCTTGGCTAGTCTTAGATGGTCACACCCGGCAAAGCTCTCTGTGCAAAGTTTCTGATCTTTCAGCAGGCTACTGTGAGATTAATCTGAGACAAAGCTATTGGCTCAAACAAGTCTCAACAACTCTCAGATTCATGGGGCGGGTGTAAAAAGAACCCATCTCTTGATGGGAGGAGCTAGAAATTGCACTGTGAAAGGGGTAGAAACAAGGATGAAGACCACAGTCACTTATTTATGGTACAGCTACCAAAACTTCACATTAAACAATCTAGTACAAATGCTGCTTTCCCTCCATCCTTGAATCTGGATTGTGTAAACACTAACAAGTCACTTTATCACTGCAAAATATGATTTCAAAAATGCTGTTAAACTGAAGGCAAGGTGTACTGAAATTAGACAGCAAATTGAGATTTTAATTTAAGAGCATAAGGAGTTGTAAAAAAAAATGATTTTGTGACCTTAGGAAAAAAATGATGTAAAAGCTATCTCCACACAAGACAACATGAATCTGTATAATTAAGAGGAAATTATATGCTTAAGTGGTTTTTAAGTTTTTTACTTACTATCTATGTATTTAAAACCTACTATATATATATTTGATAAATTATCAGAAACAGTTTTATTCAAAGAACAACACCCATGAACCTTTAAAATGAACCATTTATTAAATCAGACTGTTATTCTTAACAGTTAATGTAAGTTACATGTATGTTTATGTCTGAGTATTTCACATGGAAATTTTTTAAACTCTTATAGGCAAGCAAAATCGTACCACACAATATATAAGTGGGAAGGGGGTACTGCTAAACATTCAAATAAGGCAAGTATTTAAAAACGGTAAAACAATAACTAAAAAAAAAAAAATTCAAGCATTCCTTTAAGAGAATTCAATACTACTAGCTAAATGTACTTTCTGAGTGTATTCATATAATCAAGGCAGTGTTTCCTCTTGTAAAACATCAGGAAATGGAATAAGGCTCATTAGTAGATACAGCTGCCTTCAAGATTTCAATCTCAGTTGCTTTCTTTAAATTAAAATTCACAAAGTGCACAATTAAGATATCAAAAAACTGAATCTGCTACTCTAACAACAGCTGTCCATGCTTAATACTTAGTGGTTTATTTGACCAAATTATCTTTTCAGGGAAAAATAAAAAAGATAAGCCACTGTAAAACATTTAGTTTGAAGTGTATGCTAATATTTTTCTTAGAAATCAAAAATTATGGAGGAAAAGTGTTATTTATCATAAGGAAAAGAAAGCAAAACACTGGAATGACCAAACATTTTCAAAGAACAAGCACCACAAAGGACATTCGCATTCAGTTTTGTAATATTTATCAATGCATTTTTCTTACTCCAACCAATCTACTTCATCAAATTCTGAATCATCTTCTGAATCACTATATTCCACAGCAATGCGGCGAGACAGGATGGTGGCAACATCATTTTCAATGCGTTCGTGTTTAGCTTCCTGTTCACGCTGCTCTTCTACTTTGCGTAGCTGAATACCTGATAGAGAAAAACCAAAGCATTCACTGTAAGCCAAGATACTAAATATATCATATTATTAATCTTTTTGGAATAAAATCACATACATGTGAGAAATACTAAGAGGAAAACAAAAACCAAGATCTATTAAAAAGAATTTGAAAGGATCATATTTAGAATCACATTAATTTGGTCAATTAATTCTTTCCTTATCTGCAATACTAGGTGGTCAAACTTACTAGCTATCCCAGTGAATATCTACAGTTTGTTTAGGTATGATGGTCTACTGTGCCTCTCTACTCACCAACCCCCTCCCACGCCCCCCGAAAAGTTAACCAGTGGTCAAATAAACATTGTTGAGTATGTTTTCTGTGGCTTTACTCTCCCCAATACTTGAGGGAAAGGCACTATTTTTCATTCTATATTGTCAGTGTTTGGCTTATAGTAGGTGCTTAGGAAATGTCGGCTGAATAAATGAATGAATATGAGAAGTCTTTCCTTGGTTACTAAGGGAGGAACTTTAATCCTGTAAAGGCATCTGGTAGAGCAAGTGTCACTGATACACCAAATGGACAGCCTTACTACAGAAGAAAATACCATTTTTAAAGGAGTTACCATACATATTAAACATAATGTAAAGGGTTTTAACTAAATTTTCTATAACTTATAAGTCTGATATTCTCAATCATTCAGTAAACATTTTAAGAATCCCCAAGTAGGAAAATAAAATAATTAAATGTAATATTTTCTCTGGCAAATGATTTAAAATAAAAGTTAAGGGCACCTGGATGGCTCAGTCAGTTGAGCATCTGACTCTTGATTTTGGCTCAGATCATGATCTCAATTTGTGAGATAGAGCCCCATGTTGGGCTCTGCACTGACAGCATGGAGCCTGCTGGTCTTCCCCTACTCGCGTGTGCTCTCCCTCAAAATAAATGAAACTTAAAAAAAATGTAAGTTGAACATAGCTTTCCTTTCTAAAAACCACTTGTGCAAAAATATGATCATCTACAATTTTATTAATGAGAAAATGTTATTGTGCCAAATATTTAGAAAGTTCCTAATGCTACCATAGCAATGCTTTTAATGGCCTGGAGAAAGTTACCTTTTCGTATTGCTTCCAGAAGAACACTCCTGGCGTCACTGATTACAGGTAGAGTTGATGGATGACGCTTTGGCTCAGAAGCAGGTATAACTTGTGATGGAGGAGATGGAGGCATTAATGGAACATGGGGACCTGGGGCAGTAGATGGAGCTGGATGTAGCCCAGAGGGAGGATGAGTAAGAGCGGCAACTGTGACAGGTGACGATGGTCGAATGCCAGGTGGAGGCAGAGGAGGCGGAGGTGGGGGTGGAGGCAGCCCCTGGACTTCACCTTGTGGGAGTGGATGAACTGGTACAGTCTCACATACTGGGGCAGCTCTAGCTACTGGTGGGGAGGGCTGTACTAGAGGAGGTGCAATTGGAGGAGGAGCTGGGTGAAGAACTCCAGGGGCAATCTGAAGAGGAGCTGGAGGCGGTGGTACCGCTGGAGCTTGCAAAGCAGTGGCTGGAGGTGGAGGTGGGGGAGGTACTGGTGGGGGAGGAGTTGAAGTCATTGAAGCTCTTAATGAAGAAGTTGACAAGGCAGATGGAAGAGGTGGTGGAGGAGGCGGGGGGGTAGGGCTCACAAACACAGGTGTCCTGCCTGTAGCTGGTGACTGAGGGCGATTTTCTATCAAACCTGTAGCAGAACTGAAATGATAAAGAAACCCTAGCAAGTTACTCAAAGAGAAAAACCGAACCGCATGACACATATGACTATCAATAATGATATCAAGGTAGATGTATTAACATGATCATATAGAAATTAAAAATTCTTCAGTATTTAGGATGGAATGAATATGCCAAGAAAATTAACGGGTGTTGCTTTCATTTCTAAGATTCCAGATGGTCTCATCCTTTCATGCACCTGTCAGAATACACTCAAGCATTTTATGCTTACTTTGATAAATAAAAGGCTCAATTCTATGCTGTGACAGGAGTCTTTATAATGACTCAACATTTATCACATTACAATATTTGCAGCAATACCTGTGGTCATTACAATGCTGTATTTATATTGAAGCTATTAAGACTCATTATGTCATTTCAGTAAAATCAATAACAACTAATTACAAACCACAAAAGGAAAATTAGGACTGTCAACCCTTCCTGAGGATGGAACATTGAGTGACTCAGTGATAGAAGGTTGATCTTTTTAACTGAAAATTATAAAGCTGATCTCTATTTACCTATTAAAAATTTTATAATAAACTTCAAAACTGCTTTACTGAAAATTATGAGCAATTGCTTATTCTCTCTCAAATTCTCAAAGTATTCCCCCTAATACCAAGTTAACACTCATAATCATATCTTTAGTTCTCATTTCTTAGTCCCTTACCACATTCTAAAAATTCTTAATTTTTATTAATATACTACACATCATGTGCTTGATAATAAAGGTATAATAAAATGAAAGACACTCTAATCTTTAAAGTGAATTCTCATTAGCTACATTTTTCCCAAGAGTACGGGTCAGCTCTTATCAGAGGCTGGCAAATTACATCCCACAGGTCAAATCCGAATTGCTCCCTGTTTTTGTAAATAAGGTTTAGCTGGAACACAAATAGTCATTTATGTATAGTCCATGGCTGTTTTCATGCAACAGTGGCAGAGTTGAGTAGTTGTGACAGAAATCGTAATGCCCACAAAGCCTAAAACACTTGCTAGCTGATCCTTTCAAGAAAAAGGTTACCAACCCCTGAGAAGCAACATCAAATGCCTGTCCCAGCATACCTGATACAGGTGGGTATGGGTTTCGCATCTCCCGCTCCATGCATTGGTGGGGGTGGAGGAGGTTCATGTGGTCTGACTAAGACCCTTTCCTCAGCTCTAGTCAGAAGTTCACTCATCTGACTAAATGGCAAGGCAGAAAGTGAGTAAGAGCCATCCATATGATCCACATATGTCTGAGGTCTAAAAAAAAAAAAAAAAAAAAAAAAAAAATACAGTATCAGTGTATTTTTCTTGAATTATTAATGGTATAAAGTGTTGTACAGGAGACATTTAAGCTTTATCTTTTGAATGCCAACGTTTTAATCACTATTATGAAACTTCAGAAATTTGTTACACTTATCTTGATTTTCAAACAAAGAATGCTGCTCATAATGTAACCTTTCCTTGCAGTTATTTTATTATTTCATAATATAATACTAATTCAATTCACAAGGATAAAAAGTATTACATACAGAATCTCATAAACAAAATTAACTTTTCAGTAAATTGTGTTCAAAGCTATATACCCCTCTGTTTCATTTTTTTAAACAAGATGCCAATGACAAAAAGCTAGAATATGAAAACTGGAGTCTTAAACCTAAATGACTTCCAAATATCTTGTATCAGCGAGAAAGGCCTCCATGATACTAGCACCACAAGGATGACTAACTACATTGTTTTGTCTTTTTGATGTTTTCAAAGGTGTTAGGGTACTCAGAAAATAACTGAGTAACAAAGCAACAAATGACATAAGATCAGATTTAAGCAAAATTTCAGATACCTTGAGCATGTGAAGGTTTTATAAATATTTGCTGATTGTAGTGCATGCTGGGGACACATGTACACAAAACAAATTAGAAACTACAGCTGACTTTGAACACAGATTTGAACTGAGCAGGCCCACTTATATAAGGATTTTTTACAGTAAAGCACTGTAAATGTATTTTCCGTATCATTTTCTTAACATTTTTTCTGTAGCTTTGTTGTAAGAATACAGTATACAATACACATAGCATACAAAATATGTGTTATGGATTATTTATGTTCTCAGTAAGGCTCCCCAGTCAACAGTAAGCTATTAGTAGCTAAATTTTGGATAGCCAAAAGTTACATGTGGATTTTCAACTGCACAAGGGATTGGTGCCCCTAACTCCCTTGTTGTTCAAGAATCAACGAAATTGTACTTATAGTACTGGATCAGGTAATGCTGGTAATACTGTAACTACGTAACAGCAGTAAAAATCAGTGTTTATCTATAGATTATTATTTAAAAAAATAAATCTCAATTCTTTCAACAATGCATATAAATATCTTACATGTGTATTACTCCTAAATTGGCTAAGATACTGGCCTAATAGTTTACATGTATTATTCCAAAGAAAACTTTAAGCGCTTTTTCCATTAAAAAATCAATAATTATAATATATACAATAATAACTATAATCAGTCAACTATACACAAATTTCTTCACAGAGAGATGCTAGTATAATGTTTATTAGGGTAGCATGTTACTCAGATGGGGCCCCCTGGCTACTGAGAAAGGAAAAAGACCTGTTCTATAGCTCTGCAAAAGGGGATGAGTGATTTTGTTTAAAAAGTCCTGATATAACTGAGGTGGGAGATGTGGCATAGAAAGGAAGTCAGGAGAAAGAAAAAGAAACAAAATATTACCCTTTCTCAGTTCCTATTTTATATGTAGTGAATCTGTAATATTTCAAAAAGAAATTCCAGACCCCATTGCTCTACTATGAAGTTCTAGCAGACTCTGCCTGAAATACTGACAGAGAGCTGAGAGTTCATATGAAACCCTGAAGATCATCTCCTCCAACCACCTCTTTCTATAGATGACAAAACTAAAATCCAGGTGTGAAAATGACCTGCCCATGATCAGACTTTAGTAGGCTCACAGTGGTCAGGGTTTCAAAATGATTTCTATAGCTAAAGTAGCTGGTTCAACAGTTCAGGACTTTAAGACTTAAGAGGCACAGATATTAGAAATAAAGCCAGTATTTTATCATTAATTTTGTTAAAAAACAAAAAAAGAAAAGAAACCTTGTTTCAAAATGAGAGGCTGGGCCATTAGCAACTTCAATATGCTTATGTAAGAGATTAGCATCATCTTCAGCCAGCTCTGGACCTTGGGCCAGCTTCTGCCATTCTCTCCGCCTGTCATGAGGTGCTCTTGGCACTTTTTCTGGTTCATGAGGACGATCTAGATTTTTCTGCTATAACAGATGTATTGAAACAAAGCCAAATGCTGAAGTGCTAAGTTTTTAAAAAGAAGTTATAACAATCAAAATAAAATTCTAACATTAATACTGAAAAAGACAATGCCATCATAATATAGTTAAAGTAACACAGAGACAGTTCATTTGTACGTTCAGAGTTAAATCTTAGTTAGTTTGCTTGTAATCCCAGTTTCTTGTCATGTTTCTTTAACTTCTAATTTGAATTCACGCACCAGATAAAAACAGTATGCCTACATAATAAAATTTGAGGTCAGAAAGTCCTTCCAGATGAAAAACAGATTCACCAACTCTGCTCCCACATCTATTAGTTTTTACTATAATGAGTGAAATTTCTACCATTAATGGCACTGCCTACCTTTAACCAAAACCTGAAAATTTATTAAGGCTATGTAATCTGGAAAGTGACCAATTAGCCAGCCAATACATTAGAAAAAATCCAAACATCCAATTAACTCATTATAACTGTATCACTCAACAGGAAACAGGATATTCAAAAAACAAAACAGAAAATAAACCAAACTGTGGGAAAAAGCACAGAGGGGTCTAGAGTAGGTGTAATGAAGTCAAATGCCCAAAGGGGCTAAGCAGATCACATACGTGAATCAAGAAAGTTGGGCATAAGATGGGGACTACAGTGACTAAACAAGCATGTCCAACTAAGGCTTTCCAGTTCAAAAATTTTTAAAACCACTGTGTTTGTCCAACAAAACAGTGACTGCAGGCATACTCTGAGCTGCCAGTCACCAGTTTGCAAACTTCGGCTAGAACACTGGGATACTGTCTAGTACAGAAAATAATAACATGAAGGCATTATGGGGAAAAGGGAGGAGAGAAGAGATAGCTACAGAAGAAACAGAGGGAGGATGAGAACAGATTTTGCATCTTTCATAATTCTGCCTAAATCCAATTTTCCTTCCCTCTTTATTTCTAGTTCTCATCAACATGGAATAAAACAGATCCAAATGTTTATTACAAAGTAGAATATGATAACACAGCAGACAGAGATAACAGGAATTTAGGGAGATTAAAATAATCTTTCCAAAACATTTAGGATATGATCTGTGTTAAGAAAATATTAGCTTAATCTACTTTGCCAATATCTGCAAAATATTCCTTCATCCCTTCTTGCCAGAATGCCCTTCTCTTCTCTGGTCCACTTAATTCCTATTTGTTCTTTGAAATTTATTATAAGCTTTGCTGAAAGCATTTACCAACCCTGTTCTCTGGCTAAAGCAGGTAGTTCTGTGCTACCTAAACCTTCCATGCATACCTCTGTTATGGCACTTATCATGCCATAATATAAGAATCTGATTGCTCATCTGTTCCCCAATTAGTCTGTGATCCTCCTGTGTGGTTATAAAGACTTCAGTATAAAACTGACAAAATACAAGATTAATAAAGTTCCATGTATGCAACAAAACACAAATACATGAAAACTAACTTCAATTTTTTCAATCTCTTGTAATACCTTCTGTTTCCTCTTTTCCTTCCTCTTATCCTCTGTATCTTGCAACATTTTTTCTTTCCATAGATCAAAGAAATATGAAGGATTGGTATAAAATTTCAAACCTTCTTTACCATCATCTCTGAAATAAAAAATATCAATTAGAACATTTATCAGTAAGACTTAGAGAGGCAATCAGAATAATTTTACTAAAATGTTTTTCCTATCAGTGAAATACAGAATGTGTAAAAATATTGACGAAATAAATTAGAATACTGCATCAATATTCTCACAAATCAGACAAAAAACTAAGGAAAATGGAAACCCAGGAGTTTTTCAGAGATGGTGTTACTAATCTGAAGAACGGCTGGACAATTTTCATCTCTAACTAGTGCTGAATACCAACTTTTCTACAAGTCCTCTGGGAAATTCCAGTAATTACAAAAGGTTCTGCCAAAGATAAAAGCCTGAAAAGACAATAATATCATTTACAATGGACATATTACAAAGAGTTTCTGCCAATACTGCAATTTACTTATTACCTTACGAACCCCCCCGCCCCCCACATTTCCTTTAATTATCATGCTAGTAGTAACAGTTATTTTATCCAATGACTTGCACACTGATAAAACCGCTTCGAATAAGTATCTGAATACTATTTTATTCAGGATATGGGTGGTGTCTCTTAAATTACCCATTTAACAAATCATGTGGAACTACCCCCAAAGAAAGCCTGAGTAATTCCAGATTTTATTTTAAATGGTAAAAAACATTTTTAAAATAGATACTACATATTCATTATGTAAAGGCTTAATGCATATAGATCAAGAGTAGATATGAGCAAGCAAAAACGATATTAATTTTGTTAGTGTGGTGGAATTTTGAGCCCTTTTTATTTTTCATCTGACTGGATATTACATTAAAAAGACAATAACAACTCCTTGTGTCTCAAAACAACTCCCTTGAGTAAGTCTCGTCGTCTTTTGTATGCCAGAACCTTGGGAACGTATGTAGTGAATAAAGCACAAGTTTTCTAAGGGTGGTGGATAAAGAGGGTTCTCTGTGTTGATCAAAAGTCCAGTGACATAAAGCATATTTGGGGATTTAGCATATAAAGGTAGACTGCTACCTATCTGAACATGCAGTATGAAAGTAAATAGCCAGCCTTCATATTTATTAGCCCACTGACCTATACGGAGTGAGTATATTGAGAGGTGGAGGCTGTTCACAAACATCATACGTCTCCTGTAACGGAATAGGCAAAGTCTTGCGGTCGAAAAGCTGCTGATCTTGAATCGTAGAACTTCGGAAAGCTTTTCTCATTGTTATATCTTGCAAAGACACTAAAACAAAAATCAAAAATGTATTTTATTTATTTTACTAAGTGGATTTAACATAAGGACAAATTCACATACTGTGTTTAAGAGTCAGCATGGTTCAGGAAGTTGTGACTGTAGTGGCTTGAGAATCAGGAACCACATTTTAAGTGCTCTATCATTATGTCCCAATATCATTTTGTCTCTGATCTTCCCAATCAGATACGTTTCAATGCACCTTTGATTTCTAAGGCTCAAAAGGCTGTAATGATGCCTGAAGCATATCTATATTTCCCACCAAAAATACCTTTCACTTTTCTCTACTTGCCATTACTACCCCCCACTAACCTACATCCTCTTCTTTCTTTTTTAAATAATCTTTTTCTCTCATTTCTCTTTATTACTTTTGTTTAGCTTATACCAATAACACTGAAGGAATTACTTAGTCCTCAGTTGCATTCTTGGCTATATTGACCTCTATGCTAGCTAGACTATAAATATTATACATACGCTATAAACTTAAAACATACTTTACCATAAAGAAAATATTTTCAAGTACTGGGCAATCTATATCATCATCTATTTCACTTATCTTTTATCTCATACTATAAGAATCTCTACTTACCTATGGGCTAAGACTAAGACTGTCTTGCACATTAGTATCTCTAGTAACTAGCATAAAATAACTTCATTTACTCATTTTCTTTTGAAGCATGCAGCATGTTAAAATAAGAAATGTATCAAATCTTTTTCCATTTTTTTAAATGTTTATTTTTGAGAGCGAGAGACAGAGTGTGAGTGGGGGAAGGGCAGAGAGAGACAGAGAGAGACAGACAGAATCTGAAGCAGGCTCCAGGCTCTGAGCTGTCAGCACAGAGCCTGATGCAGGGTTCTACCTCAAGAACCGCAAAACCATGACCTGAGCTGAAGTTGGAAGCTCAACTGATTAAGCCACCCAGGCACCCCAGAAATGTACCAAATTAGTACATTCTTAACTCTTAGGATGACTTTCTGATATTGAAAAAGTAAGTGATTTCTTACATATTTAATTAATATGGCTTTTAAGTATACAGATAAATGCTTTATGCCATAGCAAGTTCTTAAACTTTTCTTTAAACAATTCGTAAACTATTCTTCTCCCTAAAACAATATCTCTACCATCCTCACAAGTATTCACTCAGCATGAATATTCAGATCTATGGAATAGCTGGAGCAGCATGGCTCTACAATGGCCACATCATGACTACATTCCCAGCAATTTCTCTGCTGTATGATCTGTAACACACTTAAAACATCAAAATAAAATTCAGAGAAGGAAAAAAATTTTTCCTCATTATTACTAAAGAGTGATGTAAAAGATATTTAATGAATACAGACTCTATGTGCGCGATGTTCTCAATAATTTTTATTTTATTTAATTTTATTTATTCAATGAAAATAGATGTTATTATTCCATTTTAAAGATAAGAAAACCAAGACTAGGAAACATTACATAACTGGCCAAAGGCAAAATAAGCAGCAGAATCGGATTAGAAAACCCAGACCTGTCTGCCTTTGAGACTGACCCTTTCATGCTAACAACACATGCTGTTCTCTGGCTCCCATCAGATGTGGCCTCTGTTTTCTACAATCAAAATGGACCAATTCTTGCCACTCTCCCACTCCACTTATTTACCATAAGTATATAACCAAGATGGAACTTAGTGTTTAGTCTCCCAAAATGGTCTTACTCAAGGAGAGAACATATAATGTAATAAGCACTTTTCTATCTTCAACTGCTCTCATTTACCATTTGTCTTATTAACAGGTCACTAAGACAAAAGCCTTCCAGTTACCAAAACAACATCTGATATTTAAATAGTACTATGTAACAGTAAGTCAACACAATATTTGTAAACATAATTAAATACAATAGTATAGGTCTTTGTTTAAAAACTCATTTTTTTTACACACTTTCTAAATTATATTGGTAGTTCTCACCATTACTTAAATGATTTACTAGTAATTTGAAAACAAAAATATTAATATTACACTCTGTAATTTAAGTATTATATTCATAATATTACTTTACGTGAACTCTTACTGAGTTTAAAAATCTAGGTTAAATAGCTTTGAACACTTCTATACAATATCCCCAAAATAGTATCAAATTAAGCAATTCAGCTTTTAGATTCTGAATCCTTCTCCAATGTTTGCCATAAGCTTAAAGGAAATTATAAACAATTCTGATGGTTATTGGCACATTAAGATTTTTTTAAATACTTAAACATATCTTTAAAGTTATTTAACTATTACGTATATTTTTGTTTTCAATTTCAAATGGAGTGCTAAGATATTTGTTAAAATTTAACAGTATTTTGAAACTGTTGATCTTTATTTCTGTTACACGTAGGAACTATCTATGTATTCTTGAATTATTAGATGGCATATATTTATAGCTTAAACGTTTAACTTTGAAAAGTTTGAATGTAAATGATACATCTGAAAGTATGGTCATAAAATATTTTTTCACCACTAGCAATTATTTCAAGAATTTCATGAAGTGTAGTTAATACACATATACATGCTTCAAAGGATATCACTAACAAAAACCACTCACAGAATGGGAGGTAATATTTGCAAATCATGCATCTGAGAAGGGACTTAAATCAAGAACGTATACAGAATTCTTATAACTCAACAACAAAAAGAAAAATATTCTAATTTAAAAATGGGGAAAGGACCTCCAAAGAAGATACACACATGTCTGATAAGCCAGTTAAACCCTAGTTTTAAATCCTGGCTCTACTACTTCCTGCTGGATAACTTGTCTCTACATGGCTACAAGCCTTGAGAAAATGCTCAACATCATTAGTCATCAGGGAAATGCAAATACATTCTACATCATGAAGCAATATTAAAAACATTATGCTAAAGGAAAGAAGTCAATCACTAAAGGTCACGTACTGTATTATTCCATTCAAAAGAAATGTCTAGAATAGGCAAATCCATGGGACTTGAAAATAGATTTTCTACTTGAAAGTAGATTAGTGACTGCTAGAAGCTGGGGGAAAGAGGATTTAGGGAGTAACTGCAAATGGGTATATGGTTTCTTTTTTGAGTGATGAAAATGTTCTAAAATTGATTATGGTGATAGTTGCGTTAACTGTGAATATACTAAAAACTACTGAATTGTACACTTTAATGTCAGACAGGTTCATTGTAGGGTGTATGAAATACATGTCAATAAAGCTGTTTAAGAAAAAAAAAGTTCTATTTTGATAAGAAAATCATATCTAGACCTATGAACTTATATATTTGCAAGGAGTAGAAACTTAATATGACAAGTATTTATCTCTACTTATTTAGGTTTTAATTAGGTTACATAAAAAGAAGCTGGGATGAGCACTAGGTATTTTATGTAAGTGATGAATCATGGGAATCTACTCCCAAAGCCAAGAGCATACCATATACACTGTATGTTAGCTAACTTGACAAGAAGTTATATTTAAAAAAAAAAAAAAAAAAAAAAAAAATATATATATATATATATGGTGAAGATATCTACCATTACATTCTACTTTTTGCTTTTTCCAGTGATATCTTCTATTATTTTTATTCAAATTTAGGTATGTTATGTACCTTGTACTTATACAAGTACAAGGTACTTGTATACAAGGTACAAGTATACAAGGTACTTATACAAGTACAAGGTACAAGTATAAAAATGTTATTCAACAAAAAAATATTTTGAAGAAAGGGATATAAGAGATATTCTATATATATTATTTAATAATAATTCTCTAGGGAAAATAACTAAATTATGTTCTAAATAGTTTCATTTCTTTTTGTATAAGGAAAAAGAACCCAAAAAATCAAAAAGAGGAATTTGAGACACAACAGCATTCAATGTATTCTATCAAAGTATAAAATGTCATTTTACCACTAAAGTTTTTCCCATTATGTCAGCCTGTAATGTATTGTTTTTTTTCTCAGATATCCCTGGTTTAATACTTAATATAGAATACTTTTATCCAACATATTGGCAATTTGGGTTTTTTGGGAAATGTTCATTTAAGGTGGGGAGTAACATTCAAACAATTAGATCAGAGTTCATCAATTTAATATGCATACACAAAAGAATATTAAAAGGAATTACATTCTTAAGGAATCAAACCTAAAATTTCAAGTAATTTTCCAATAACTTATTTCTAGGACAGAAGTATACAAATAAATTATAAAGGAAAAAAGAATGGAGAAAAGGTCTGGTTAAAAATTTTAGGTAAAAAAACTAAAAGCTACTCAATATACAAAGAAAAGAGGCAAAAAAGAAAAAGAGAATAGAAAAGTCAGAAGAGTCACACTAATGGTATTTATAGATAATTACAACAGGTACATCAAAGGTCATCGGTAAAAAAGACTTGTGATAAATTTGTGTTTAATACTGTTTTTAAATATATTGCTCATCTCACCAAACCCAAAATATATATGTGACAGAAAATATAATATGAATAAACTTACATTCTTCTTCCTTAGGGTCAAGCTGTGTAACACTAACAGATAAACGGTCCACACGTTCTTGTAATGAGTTAACTCTGAAGGAAAAACTATGTGCCTCATTGAACAATTCTCCAAATATATCTTCAGCATACTTACCTAGGCAAAAATGAAACATATACCATAAATTTAATGTGATGAGAGATAAATATCAATTTACATTTAAAAGTGTTATCCTAATGAATTTGACATTTATTTGGAACTAGTTTATACAACCCTAGCCTAAAAGTAAATGAATTGAGACAAAGTGATAAAACAACATAAACCCTGGGAAATCTGGTTTTAAACACTAGTTCTACCACATCCTGCTACGTGACTTATGCCTAAAATGCAAATACTCTACCTGCTTAATCCGTATCTACCCATCTGGTGAGGGTTAGAGAATGCTATGATGAAAAAGTACATACAAATAATGTATCTTTTAAATCAGTGTTCATAAATAAACTCTACACTAGAATTGAATTTCAGGCCAACTGACAGAATCTAAGAGTCTTCATAAGCCCAGCAGAAGACCAGTCTCAGATATGCCCAAAACGTACATTCTGAAAATCTGTGAGATATATTCATGTTCTATCTAGTTTCTTAAAAAATAATCCTAAATCTAAAATCGCTGTATTTTCTCTAGTCATATAAATTTCTAATACTGAAAAGAATAAGAGAAAATACTCCTATTATAAAAGGAGAAAAAAATAGAAATTTCTATCTAGTAAGTAAGCCAGGGAGAAGTTTAGGCAATCTATAATGAAAAATATTCAGTGTATTTAGAACATATAAAGTAATGCATACTTACAATATAAAGATGAGTCAATTACTATGTACACCTTTGAATAAAAAAAAATTGACAGTCTTGCTAAATTAAGACATTTTAGACCCAAGCATACTGTATAGGTTAAGTCTAGCTCCACAGTAAACTCTTTTCAGACAGTTCCTGAGACAGACAGAGGTAATTAATATTTATTAAAAGAATTCACTAATCTCACTAGTTTATATTTGAATAATATTGCATTTATTCCAAGGTATTTCAATATAATATCTGTTAAATCAACAAGCATTTAATGAGAGCTCACCCTGTGCCTTTTTTTCAAAGTATTTAAATATAGTATCTGTTAAATCAACAAACATTTAATGAGAGCTCACCTTGTGCCAGGCAGGTGTATGACCTACCGAAGGCACCAAAAAGTAAAACATAAAATTCCTGGCCTAGAAGATTCTATGGTCTTTAAGAAAAAAAATCAGAACTTCAATCTCTCTATATTAGATCAAGAACTTTAATGTTTCTATAAAAATATGATAAAAATGAATAGTTTTGTATATATTCATTTACTCACATATATCTTTAAACCAAATAGACTGAAAATGTCTTATGTGCCAGACCTTGTACCAGACCCTGCAGATATAAAAATGATGGAAGAAGGTCTCTGCCATTGATGAGTTTTGAACAAGAGGGAGAAACAGATATCTAAACAAATATGAAAAGCAATTTAATAAATAAGTCCAAATCTTTGTTCCATTCACTTTGAGACCTTGGTATCAATTTCCTCACACCTGTAAAATAGGGATAAAAATATCTGCTTCAAAAAGAATTTATAAGGAAAGGAGACACAGTGAACAAAGGAGCTGGCAGAGTTCCACGTACAGGGTAGGAGGTCAACAATAGGCAGCTCTTACTATATACAAGGTAAGAGCCACAGAACACAAATTAGGTAAGATGCACCTAGTTTTGAATGTGGGATGGTGTCTGAGATGCTTCCAGAGACAGAGTTTCTCTGGCAGATAAGGAAAGCATCCCAACTGTAAGAAAGGGCAGGTATAAAGTCATTCATTTTTTTCAACAAACATTAAGGATACAAATGCTAGGAACAGAAGAGACAATTTCATCCCTAAAAGAGCTTAGTTTAATACAAGGATCCTTAATTTAAACCAATGGAAACTATACACAGATTTTTTTAAATATATTTGCATTTTTCTAAAGAGAGAGCCCACAGTTTTTCAACAGATTTTTAAGTAAGAGTCTATGCTCCTCCCCACTACAGGTTTAAGTGCTAATGTATCAGTGGATAAAATAAACATCCCATCTGTTCTCTTTTCACATCCTTTCTTACTTTCCACATCTACCTCCTTTTCTTTGAGGTGAAAGGAATAAAATTTGCAATGTAAAACTGACTGGGCATGTACATGAATTTGAACTAAGCTTAGAAGTATTATACTACTTACCTATTTGAGAACCTACTTGGTTTCCTTACCACTTATCATCTATGATGTTAAAACTAAATCTTCTCAACTAAAATTCTATGTCTTCCAAAATCAGTGTCCACCATACATAGCATCCCACATCACCTGTCCCTTTAATCCCCCTTACGTTTTTATTTTTGCCTCTATTCATTTGCCTAATTCTTCATGCAAGCTAAAAATGCCTTCCTTCCTCATTCCTCTCCATTTTCCAAATTCTTTTGTTCCTTAAAGGCCCAATTCAATTCACATTTCATTCAGCAAGTCTCCTCTAATGACTTCACCTTATGCTTATCTCTCTTTTCTCAGTTCCTATAATCTAAAACTCATGATTTTAATTATATACATGATCACACTGTTCAGAATAACTTCAGTATTTATCATACTCAACTCTTCAATTCAAATGGGGTATACTCTTCAGACAAGAACCTTGTAGCTTTATCACACAGCAAGGTATTCAGTGTTATCTGTCATTGTCTGTGTTTCTAATTAGTCTTATCAAGCCAATCTACTTATCCTCCCTCCTACTTGCTATCTATCTGTCAAATTTAGGCTCTATCAACTCATCTTGGTAGCATGAACTGGCTGTATTCAACAGAAGAATGGCCTTGGGAAAAGAGAACGGTAAAAGATTCCTCAGGTAATTAGAGTCTCAATGGTCATTAAGTAAAACAATAATAAGATGGGAAAGAATTTTAGTATAACAGAAGAAATTTATAGAAAGTGAATTCTATGTCTTCAGTAATTATATATTATCTTTTATAAATTGTGTTCTACTAGGAAAAACATTTTGTGGGGAAGAAGTCAGGAGGATGTCCCCTAAGCCAAGACCAAGCTCTGCAGTTTACCTTTATTGCTGCGTTCTGTTAACGCTTTTGGTTAAGTGAACACCTCAATGACCTAGAACCATTTTGGATAGCCAAGTTTACTAGGTAATTCAGAGATTATTTAATGAACTAATTATTTTAACTATTTTGGATGAATGCTGATATAAAATCTATTCTAAGCTTCCCTGTCTTAAGTAGAAATACAAAATTAAACATAATTTAACCTTTTCTTGACAACTTAGTGATGATTCTGAAATCAAAATGTTCTAAGCTAGAAAGCAGCCTTGAGATGTGTAAGAATATCTGCTTCTACGTGAAAGGGCCTCTTTCTGGTTTTTATATTGCTTCTCTCCTTATGTCACTTCTTCCTTTGCTGTAAAGGACTTCTTTTGGCTGGCTTAGGTAATACCTGCTTCTATTTTTATCTCCCCAACACCTCCTCTTTTAATGCTCTGAAGCATAAATGTTTGGGAACCAGATCACCAAACCTGTATGAACTAGCTAAGTAAGTGTAAACAGGCTCTGAGAGAAGGATCAATTGATTATTTTATGTGCATAATCTTTAGTGCATGGGCTTGTTTATTTTGGGTACCTAGGGGCCTTTTAAATTTAATTCTACATGCCCAAATATGTCAAGTGGGAAAGCCGCCAGAGAGGTTAATTCCAGGGCAGTAAACTATTGCTATACCTTGCTACAGTATTTTATGGTTTTTCTTGTTTTTGAATCTCTACAAACTGCTTAGAAAATGTCTACAATGGTCTCTTGATTCCAAACGTGAAGCACCGAAAACCTAATTTAGTTATATTTGTACAAAGTATTTCTATTTTTGGAGCTTGGCTACAATATGACCACATGCTTGTTGATAGATGATGTTTATATGAACTATACCAGACTTGAATATTCCTTACATCTTCATCTTTAGGTTATATACAAAACGGGTTAGTACAGAAATGAACACTCTTAATCATTATATTAGTTCTTATTGGGAATGTACCTAAAACAATACGCCTGTAGTAGATCCAAAATTCCTTTTAAGAAATACTTTAACTAAATTTGTTAATGTCATTTCTACGCTCTTAATATATATTTTAATATTAACTGATGTACTCATGTACACATAGTAATACAAATGTTATATGAAGTCATGTTACGTTAGATTCAATTAGTGACAGGTCAAAAAAAAAAGGTCAGCAAATGTCTTTTAAAAAGTAAGATTAACCATTATTAATATCTAGGACTCTTCTTTTGACTTGTCTCAAAAGTATATTCTATATTGACTTTCCCAAGAAAGAAACAGGTAAACCATGTTAGTGATTCGCTGTCAGTAACTAACCTGAAAAAATAACCACAAAAAGGGGGAAAGAATATACTTAAATTCAAACAAACATCCTTTTATTTTTAAAACTATTTCATAGGCAATGTAGAAATTTAGTGCTCTCACCAAGAGCATTCAAATGTAATTTTTATGTTGCTCTAGTTACATATGTGTATGTCCAAATGCTCTCACTTGAAACAAAATAGATTAACAATTTCTCTTTATCTTGTTCTCAATTATAAAAAGAAAAGAACAAAAGTTAAAAGGAAGAGTCAATCTTCCCTATAAGTATAATCTACATGGGTAGGTATGGCTAAGATATATCTAGGACCACTTAGAGAATACATCTAGGCCAAGAACATCTTATCTTTAAAATGAAATATTAAAAAATGAAATATAAATGTCTTAATAAAAAGCTAAGCCATCAATTCACAAGACAGATTTTAAATTTTATAACATTAAATTTAGAATAATAGGAAATAATTTGTTTAATTCCTTAATTTAGTAGCTCTGTTCTACAATCTTGTGACGGAAACACATTGCCTGTCTCATCCTCCTCTTCCTGTCCCTTCTGTTGGCCTTTACTATCTGGCCAATCTGCTCACTTTTTGTCTGTCAGAAGCCAGGTTCACTTACTATTTTCACATCATGCTGCATGTAAGATCCTTGACTGATATCTTAATGTCCTTTAGACAACTCACTTGACTAACCTAATCCTCTAACTAGTAACTACCCCATACCTTTTACTTTTAGATATTTGAGAATATATAAATACTTCCCTAGACTACATACAAAGAAAGAGATACTAGTGTCCTAAAACACAAATTGAAGCCACTAAAAAAGTAATAGTGATAATAAGCAAGCAAAAGTAAAACCCTGGCCTAACCTTTCATAGATAAATCATACTTTAAAAACAATTTCAGTAATTCTTATCCATCATGTGATGCCATTCCTAAAATTCTGTCCTTACTTCTCTTTCCCAGAGGAAACATGCAGAGAATAAATTATTCTAAGATTCATTATTTTATTTAAAATGACTACATTTTCCAAGATAATTTTATACTCTTCTCATCAAATATCTCCCCAAATTAATCACAAGGACATCTTCTTAATACTCTAAAGCTTAACATTCTGGTTTGCAAAAAATATTTTTCACTGATATAGAAATACTTACTTAGGCTACTTAGTTGTCTAATTATATTTGCCAAGGAAATATTGGTTACACATTCTAGTTCATTCTTAATGCCTCTAGGCAGTGCTGTGTGGCACAAGTGCCTAGGATCAATGTTTCTTTTCACTAATGGCATCTTGAGATCAACCTCTGTGCCAGTTCACCTGTAGGAAATCAAACAATAAATTAACATTATTCAATTGCACCCAACACAGAGTAAGACCTCCCCTTTCACGTTTAATAATAAAATATTTGCTAGTATGAAAACAATGAAAATGGAGTTACTGACTAAATGAATCAAAACTTATTTATTATTTTTAATTATTAGAATGTCAACATTATATAAAAATTGAAAAAAAACTTTCAAAGTCAGTTGCTTCATAACGAATTCATAATCACCGTTACTATTAAAATCACTGTTTTTACTACAACTAGGGGTTTTGTTTTAGAGAAACAGCGTGAAAGATCTTCTCTAAGGAAGTGCCTAAGAGGATTAAAGAAGCTGGAAGAATAGTATCAAATTTACACTTCCACGTAAAATGTATCAGGCGTTCAATGGCTCAGAGATCAAATAGTCCAACTAGTCCTACATCTTCAATTTCATCAACACTGACCAGATCTTTAATTGTTCAAATAGTTCAGCCTTCTTCTAATTATAGGCAGCCCTTACTTCCCAGGCCTCCCATCTGCACAAATTTCAGCTATCATAAGTTTAGTTCCATAATACCAGTCTCCAACAACACGGTTCCAATTTCACTTTCCACACTATATTAACTACAACTGCATAAATACAAACTACTTTGCTAGCACTTCAGTCTACAAAGCACTATGTTCATAAGAGAGGTATATCATGATCAGTGACTCATCACTTCTTTCCAAAGTTGGTTGGTGCCTAATCATTCGATTCGCCTGCCTAAAGACAGAAAAACATGTAGCTGGGTTACCTTCTTGCCTCCTAAACCCACATGAAATTTTACAAAATGGGTAACTAAAAGAGTGAATTAGCCAACAAAGATAAAAGTACAACAAAGAAATGAAAAATGATAAAGATGAAAGTGAAACTGGACTCAAATGTAAATGGAGTAATAGAAGAAATAGCTAATTGTGGGAACGTTGCCATTATTACTGTTTGAGAGACTCTAGATATGCAGTCAGAAGAATTTAGTGAAGGCAAACTTATTGACATAAATGAGGAAAGTGGCTGTGACAATAATGAAGATATCCCTGGGGAAGTGATGCCAGCAAAAAATTTCACATTAAAGAAACTCTTGGAGGTATTTCCCGATATTGAAAATGCAAAAGTAAAATGCTGGAAGCTGATCCAGATGGACAATTTGCCAAGGCACAGAAAAGATGCTCACTCTGCTAGATCTGCTATTCTAACTTATTATACAAGGAGATGGCAAAGCACTGTTCAAGCTACTCCTGGTAAGTTTTTTACAAAGAATAAAACACTTCAATTCTAATTGTTTTTAGTATATTACATTGTAATAAACTAGTATTAGTTCTACTATTTTTTTCATTTCTCTCTGTTTATAACCAACATAGGACAGTTTTAATGTCTTGACAAAATTTTTTAAAGATCATGGAACAACTGTAATTTTTCCCATTGATTGTTAATATCACTATGTGTGGTTTTAGTTTGTATGGTCATTCTTTTGGTCCCACACTACCATGCAAGTGAGGGCTACATGTACTTACCACTGATAAATAATGGTTATGAAGAAGGTTGTTTTAAAATATTATCCTCATCTCAAAAAAGGGTGGATGGCTTTTGTTGTGATTAAAATAGTGCTTTTAGGTAAAATTCAAAAGCGTTTTGGAGAGAAAAACTCTCTTCCTCATCCTTCTACTTCAGTTCCAATATTAGATTCTTTTTCTTATTTCTTGGTGATTCTAATGGTCACTTATGTAACTCACCTATAAAAATCTTGGTGGCAAAAAGTAAAATAAAGTCTAACAATTCATCTCTTAAATCCTGAGCAAACTGCCTACTTGATGTTTTAGAGAGTTCCCAACGCTATCTTTAATGTAGGAATCCTTTGTCATACTGGGAAAGGGTGAAAAAGTCCTAAATGCTAAAAGGTATAATTTAATTAGCAAGCAAAATTAAAATTGAATTCATTTCAGCATTTTTAAATATTGCAAATGATACATTTCTGTTTAAAAACATTAAAAATAACTGGGACATCTGGTGGCTCAGTTGGTTAAGCATCTGACTTCTGCTCAGGTCATGATCTCACTCGTAAGTCTGAGCCCCATATTGGGCTGTCTGCTGTCAGTGTAGAGCCCGCTTTGGGTCCTCTGTCCCCCCTCTCTCTGCCCCTCCCCTGCTCCTGCTTTCTCTCAAAAATAAATATTAAAAACAATTAAAAAATACTACACAGAATGAACCGATTACATATACTTTAACATCTTTTAATCCACCGTTGACTAACTTGCCTATTTAAGGGTGGAAAACATTTATTTAATAAAGAAGCTAAAGTATATTGTGCTAAGACATGAAATAACTAATTCTAATAATTGTTAATCTGTTTTCTTAGGTCACAACTAAAAATACTATCATAGCAAACAAAAATTTTCCAACTATTATATAACCCATGTGGTTACAAAAGTAATTGTTTGCCAGCAATGTAAAAAACTAAAATAATTCCTAGGTTTCTTCACCATTTTCTTGGGTTCTTAGCTTAAAATTAAACTTCCAGTTACTGAAGCAAACAAACATCAAGAGACTGAGAGCATGCAAACTAAAGTCTATATCCCTTAGAGATTTTTAAATTATTCCTTAACATAATCCAGCTAAAATTTCAATAAATTTGTTTCTTAATTTAAATAATATTTTTATGGGCTTAATTTTAAATCCTGGTGTAAATGTTAAAATTAAAAATAAAATTAGCTACAATACTGCTAAAGACATCATATTTATTAAACTAGCATATTAGAAACCCTCTTTCAGAGGAGTAAAGAAAATGAAACTTATATTAAAATTTAACAGCAAAATTCTGGCAGAATTCTAATTAAAATTATATTTTGGCAACTATTATAATATCAATATGTTCTCTAAGTTATTTCAAGAATGTCTTCTGTCGACTCGAATCAAGACTATATCTATATCTATCTAAAAGTATAAAGTGGGATGCCTCAGTGGCTCATTTGGTTGAGCTCTCGACTCTTGATTTGGACTCAGGTCATCATCCCAGGGTTGTGGGCTTGAGCGCCATATTGGGCTACATGCTGAGCATGGAGCTTGCTTAAGATTCTCTCTCTTTCTCTCTCTCTCTCTCTCTCTCTCTCTCTCTTCCTCTGCCCCTCTCTTTCCCACTCCCACTCTCTCTCTCCAATCAATCAGTCAAGCAAGCAATACATAAAGTGTTAAAAATAACCCAAGATCAGACATAATAGTGATTTTATGGTTCTGGAAATCAGAAAAATACGTTATCTAAATTCTCCTTTTCAGAACTCAAAAATGGTCTGTAAATTTTATTTAAAATGTTTAAAGGATTCCTTTATTTAAAAATTTCAGGAAACATAAAATAGTTGCTTTTAAAAAACTGCCATAAGATAACTGTAGTTACTAATTGCCTCATGGGTTATATAAAGAACATAAGAATGACGAGTATTCTATTATGCCATTGATGACAAATGATTAATTCCTTACACTCACACACTGATGAAACAACTAACCTATAATCATTTAAGGGTATTTCTGTATTTATAAAATGGCATTAATATTAAATAAGGAAAATTTTATGTTAAATTATAGAAATACAATTTTCAATTTTTATAAGAACACTTTTCAAACTAAAGGATTATATTATGTGACCTAAGAGAACAGGTTAGAATAAAACAACTATTCTAATAAAAACAAATTTCAGTATTTTAAATACAAATTTCAGAATTTTAAGGGAACAAATGATTAAAAAAGTATTTTTTAATGTTTATTTATTTTTGAGAGAGACAGAGCACGAGCTGGGGAGGGGCAGAGAGAGAGGCAGACACAGAATCTGAAGCAGGCTCCAGACTCTGAGCTGTCAGGACAGAGCCTGATGCGGGGCTTGAACCCACGAAGTGTAAGATCATTACCTGAGCCGAAGTCAGACACTTAACCCACTAAACCACGCAGATGCCCGGGGAGCAAATGATTTTTAACAAATGTCCTACCTCCCTAACATTAGAAACTACTTAATTATGTGTAACAGAACAATTAAATAATTTGAGCACAAGTGTGTTTAAATAGAGATATGTTTTTCATGGAAATAGTTTTTCCAATAAAGTTCTTTGCAAATGACAAAATACTTTATAATTCTTACAGACACAAGGGATTAAAATATAAAACAGTTTTGAAATACGAATGCATAAAATAGTTTCACATTAACAAATTTATCAAATCTAATTAAAAATAGTTGTTCCAAGTATGTAAAACCATGGGTCTTTAAATAAAGTGATTTAAAATATATAAAAAAGGATGTTTAAAAGTATATCAAAAACAGAGTTTTTATAACTTACCTTTTCTCCCAATCTACAATGTATATATCCCAAACTGTTTTAGTATTATAAATACACTGAAATAGAAAGTAACTGAACTTACCCGTGAAACAATAGGATCATATAAAGATAACATATCTCCCTTTGGTTATGAGGTAAACTTGAAGATTACTAACCATAAATTTCAAAAATTCTATATACAAAGACATGACAAAGCCAAATTGGGCATTCACAGGATTATTCATGCTGAAGATCTCTAGTTATTTGATTGCTTTGAAATGTTCTGGCCCTAGTTAAAGAATTTGCCCTAAAAACAGTGCTATCTTTACCAAAAATAAATAAATTGGTAGATAATTATATATTTCATCTTAAGTTACAATAACAAAGTATTAAATTTTGATAGGCTAAGGTTGAAAAGAAATGAAGAAATGAGCTACATACTCTGCAATTCAATCTGGACATTACTGTTAGGCCCAAGAAGAAAACTGGAAGCTAATGAAATAATAAATAGTATTACACACCTATAGAGCAGAAATGAGATTCAGGATAGTTAACTAAGTAATAAGATTCACTAGATAGTAGTAATTATGTGATTCCATGTCATTTTCAATGAAAAAAATATATTTAAATTAATACAACCACCACAGACACTTACTCAACAAATCATTATACAAATATAATATTGCTCCAAGGTTATTTTTAGTGGTTTAAGAGATGTTAATTTGAAATTTGAGGTATGTAAACCACAAATGCTGATTAAACTATATGAAAAAAAAAAGATCAAGTGTTCTTTATACTATTAAAAAGTTAATACTTCTAAAAACAATAATTACCTATCAAATATGTTGTACTTTATATGAGAAATTACACTATTGATACACTGCCATCATCCATTCATCTAGCCGTTCATTTACTAAATACCAATGACTCAAGCATTGTGCTAAGTGCTAAAGAAAAAGGCATGAGCAAAACCAGTCTCCCGTGGATTAGCTAGAATCAAGTATCTAATTATACTTATGATAACTGCAATGAAGTAAAAGTACTGGGCACTATAAATAGATCTATTTCCTTAAGGAAATGATATTTAAATTGAGACCAATGGGATTATTAGGAGTCAGCTAGCTAGGCTGGAAGAATTGAAGCATGTGTGTTTTGTGTGTGTGTGTGTGTGTGTGTGTGTGTGTGTGTGTGCATTTTCATTCTAAATTAGAAGGTGCATCATACGTACAGGCTCTCAACTAGGAAGGGGCTTGATGCACCTGCACAATATGGTAGCAGTCCAGTAGACAGGAGTGTAGTGAACAGAGACTAAGAGTCAGCAGGGGATCCGATCAAGTAGGACCTTGACGGTTATGGTGAAGATTGTCCAGATTATTCTAATGGAAGAGCATTCAAGGATTTTAAGGAAAAGAGTACCAAGATCAGAAATTGCCGTTCATTCTAACTGCTTTATGGATACTTGGTGGGGAGGGGAGCAATGGCAGAATAAATGCAGGTGGGCCAATTAGAAGATTAAGTTAGAAGATGACTGAAATAGTCCAGGTGACAGAGATGGTAGTCATTTGGACTAGGTGATGGTAATCTAATTTTTTAAAACATTTATTTATTATTGAGAGACAGAGCGAGACAGAGCATGAGCATGGGAGGGGCAGAGAGAGGAGGAGACACAGAATCTGAAGCAGGCTCCAGGCTCTGAGCTGTCAGCACATAGCCTGACACAGGGCTCAAACCCACAAACCACGAGATCATGACTTGAGCCAAAGTCGGATGCTTAACCGACTGAGCCACCCAGGTGCCCTTGGACTAAGTGATGGTAATCTAGAAGCACGTCCGTTCAATATATATCCTGAAGGCAGAATCAATAAGACTGATGATGGATTAGACATAGGAGTGAGGTCCAAATTTGTGGCATAAGAAACTTTCTGTGGTCAGCCAAAAACTAAAAGTGATTTCTGAAGCAGACCTATTACATCAATATATTATTCCTATCCATAAAATCTATGGGATTAGGAATGGATTTATGACCAACACTACTAATATTTACAACCAGGTATCTGGGATCATAGAGAGAATAACTTACTGATATTTGGAGCAGAGCATTAGCCAAAATTGGTCATCAAGGAGATGAAAGAGCATTTAGTGGCTTTCTTCTTTCCCTTCATTTTTATTTTTTCCTTATATTTCATTATTCTCCTATATGATACATGCCTACTTTATCTATTTTAGCCCCAGAGGAGCAATTTTGTTCCTCCTAACTCCTTTGTTCCCCGCATATTGTTCCTAGTCTCTATAACCTCCCTGTAACCTGAGTTCACTTGACTTCTAGACTACAGCGCCAGAGTGAACACAATATTCCTAGCATTTCACCTTCTAATGTCCCCAGCCAAATGAAATGTCTAGTCATCTTCTTCCTGGAGGGAACAGCATGGCAAAAATGTGTATCAACATTACTAAAAACCATTTCTCCAATGTTTAACTGTACCTTTCTTTTCATGTGTACAAAAACCCAAAATGCATGGTGACCACTGGCAATGGCAATAACCACACTATTTTGTGGAACTGTACATTCATTATGAGACAAATTTCATGTCTCTTTCGTTGAAATTTACAACTCAAATGAGAGTTTAAAAGACCTCCTTAAGTATCTTAAGGCTAACAGTGAAGTGGCATACAGTATAAGAGAAAATTTAAGGTTTACACACCAAAAATTTAGTAATATAGCACTTTTTTGGAGGAGAAAAAAGTATTTCAGATCCCTGACAGTAACTTATTTTGAATATGTTACTTAGCAGTATACAGATATAAAATCAAATGTAAATCCTTATGCTTATAACCCCTTACATAACTAGAAAGCCAAAACAGATTTAAAATTAAATACAAAAATACAAAACCAATAAAATTCAAAATAATAGTATTGAATATGATAAAAATCACATTGCTTGCTATATGAATTTTGTACTGACTGCTCCAAAAATCTGCTTTACTTTGTTCATGCCTATCCTACCATGTAACAGCCTTTTCTTTACTTGAACTACTGTGAAATTTTATGCATATGTTACCTAATTGACACTATTTAGGCTTTCCTATGTTCAAATACAACATTTAGGTGCAACTGTGTTCCTGTAGTATCCAGGATATACTGAAACAATTAAAGTTTTACTATGTGGCACCACAGTTATGCTAAACACAATCCTAAACAGAGATAACCAAAACTACTTCCCAGGACTCATTATAAAGTAGACATCTAAATGATTCAGAATATGCTTTCATTAAGTCCTTTTGAAATAAAGGATTTTTGAAACAAAACAATTAAATAAACAAACAAAAAGCAGAATCAGACCTATAAATACAGAGAGCAAACTGATGGTTTCCAGAGAGGAGAGAAGTGGAGGGATGGGCAGAATGGGTGAAGGGGAGTGGGAGATACAGGCTTCCAGTTATGGAATGAAAATGTCATGAGAACAAAAGGTACAGCATAGGGAATATAGTCAATGATACTGTAATAGCATTGTATATTAACAGATGGTAACTACACTTGTGGTAAGCACAGCATTACATAAAGAGATACTGAATCACTATATTGTACACCTGTGTCAACTAGACTCAAATTTTAAAAAATTTAAATAAAATGAAGAATTTAAAAAAATTTAAAAATCACACAGAAAACATACAAACATCCAAAATTATGTCCAGGCTGGGAACCATTCTAGGCCAAGCCAAAGATATCACTCAAGGAGGTGGAATGAGTTGTTCAAAAGACAGGGTTAGGAACAGAACCTATTTGTGTATATGTGTGTTTTACCAAACGCTGTTGCTTCTTTCATATTAAGATGTATTTTTACAATGTGAACTTTAAAAAACCATTCTAACAATTCACTATTCAGGAACTGAGCAAAATTTCACTTAAGAGGAGAATCAAAAATGATTCTTTCACAAACCAAAACAGATGAACACACATTTTTAAAAAGTAGAAAAGTATATCAGTTATCACAGATGATAACAAGCCCACCAACAGTCTCCTTCTGCACCTGATTTATGCCAAAATATGGAAATTTTTACCCCCTCATCTTTCTTTCAAGTTCTTTCTTCTCTTATCTCTACATACATATTTCCAAATACTGACTCTTTATTTTTGGATGTCCCCATGAATAAAACCAGTAAGTCAATAAGCCCTGAACTAAAGTCATTATTTTTCCCTAGCAAAAACCTAGCTCTATATTTCTTATATTAGCTAACAGCTCCATCAAAGTACAGCCTATTAGAATCTTCTTGGACTCCTTTCAATCTTACCATACCCATCTGTACAACAATATCTATTCAGTTCCTAGCAGAAGACCTGTTGGTATCAAACTGTTGGTATTTGCCTTAAAATTTTTGAAAATATTGATAATCTTCCAAAATTCTGGACAAATTTATATTTCCACATCCTCACGATCACATGGGCTTTCAGGTGCCCACGTTATATACTCTACAAGATACACCATAATTTATTTGACACTCCCTTAATGCTGGACATTTTGGCTACTTCCAAATTTTTATAATAATAATACTGGATAACCTTACATTATATAAATCTTTATAGCAGTTCCTGGTTATTTTCTTGGAGTATTAAAAATTCAAGATCCTTGAAATATTTATTTCCTAATTGCTTCCAGTAACATTATTTCATTTTCATTTTTACCATACATGAAGATAGTTTAATGCTTTCTCAGCTCCATTATTTACTATCTATGCGACCTCTTATATTTCAATTTCCTCACCTTAAAATAAGGAAAATAACACCACCTAACTCAAGGGTATTTCATGTAGGTTAAAATGGTTGTTAAATGCAGAGTTTTTAGAAAAGTCCTTGGCGCTCCTGGACAACCAATGGGTCAAAGACGAAATTAAAAGGGAAATCAGAAAATATCTGGAGACAAACAAAAATACAAACACAACATACCAAAACTTACGAGACACAGCAAAAGCACTTCTTGGAGTCTTATAGTGATTAATGCCTACATTAAGAAAAAAGAAAGATTCCACATAAACAACCTTAATATACACTTCAAGGAATTAAAGAAAGAATAAACTAAGCCCAAAGTTAGCAGGAAGGAAGTAATAAAGTTCAGAGCAGAAATAAATGAAATAGAGACTAGGAGACAATAGAAAAAAAAGTCCATGAAATTAAGAGTTGGTTTTTGAAAAGATAAAGAAAATTGACAAATCTGTAGCTGGACTAACTAAGAAAAAAAAGGAGACGACTCAAATAAACAAAATCATGGCGTGCCTTGGTAGCTCAGTCGGTTAAGCGTCCTACTTCAGCTCAGGTCATGATCTGATGGCTCCTGAGTTCAAGCCCCACATCGGGCTTTGTGCTGACAGCTCAGAGCCTGGAGCCTGCTTCGGATTCTGTGTCTCTGTCTCTCTCTGACCTTCCCCAACCTGAGCGCACACTCTCTCTCTCTCAAAAATAAACATTAAAAAATTTATCAAATAAACATTAAAATTTTTTTCAAATAAACAAAATCGTAACTGAATGAGGAGACATCACAATCAACATCAGAAATACAAAGGTTCATAAGCAGCTACTATGAACAATTATATATCAACAAATTAGATAACCTATTAAAAAGTGGATAAATTCCTAGAAATATACAACCTACCATGACATTGTTATGAAGAAATAGAAAATACGAACAGACCGATAATGAGTAAGGAGATCAAGTCAGTAATCAAAAACCTCTCAACAAAGAAAAGCCCAGGACCAGATGGTTTCACTGGTAATTTCTATCAAACATTTAGAGAAGAATTAAAGTCAGTCCTTCTCAAACTCTTCCAAAATATTGAAGAGTAAAGAACACTCTCAAACTCATTTTATGAGGCCAGCATTACTCTGATATCAAAGCCAAATAAAGAGACTACAAGAAAACTACAGGCCAATCCCCAATGAATATAGATGCAAAACTCAGAATACTAGCAAACCAAATTCAACTGCACTTTAAAAGGATCATATACCAGGGCACCTGGGTGGCTCAGTCAGTTAAGCTTCCGACTTCGGCTCAGGTCATGATCTCACGGTCTGTGAGTTTGGGCCCTGCATCGGGCTCTGTGCTGACACCTCAGAGCCTGGAGCCTGTTTCGAATTCTGTGTCTCTCCCTTTCTCCCTGCCCCTCCCCTGCTCATACTCTGTCTCTTTTGCTCTCAAAAATAAATAAAACATAAAAAAATTTTTTCAAAGGATCATACACCATGATCAATGGGATTTAACCCTGAGATGCATGGATGGTTTCAACATACCCAAATCAACAAATGCGATACACCACATTCACAAAATGAAAGATAGACAACATATGACCATCTTAACAGATGCAGAAAAAGCATGTGACAAAATTCAACATGCTTTCATGATAAAGCTTTCAAAAATTGGATACAGAAGAAATATACCTCAACATATTAAGGGCCATATAGTATTAGCTTTATTTACATAAAGCCCACAATTATTATCAATACTGAAGAGTAAAAAGCTAAATGCTTTCCTCTAAGATTACGAACAACACAAGAGTGCCCACTCTTATGATTTATATTCAACATAGTATAGGAAGTCCTGGCCAGAGCAATTAAGAAAAAAAAAAAAGTAAAGAAGTAAAACTGTATCTATATGAAGATGACATATTATAACTGGAAAACCCTAAAGATTATCCAAACACACTGTTATAACTTACAAATTCAGTAAAGTTGCAGACCATAAAATCAATATAAAAAAATCAGTTGTATTTCTATATAGAAACAACAAACCAGGTGAAAAAGAAAGAAAACAACCCGATTTCCAATAGCATCAAAGCCAAAAAATACTTAGGAATAAATTTAGCCAAGGAGGTGAAAGATCTGTACAATGAAAACCATAAGACACTGATGAGAGAAACTGAAGAAGTTCCACAAATAATGGAACTATGTAGATTCAATGCAATCCCTATCAAAATTCTAATGGCATTTTTCACAGAAATAGAAAAAACAACCCTAAAATTTGTATGAAGCCACAAAAGACCCCAACAGCCAAAGCAATCTTGAGGAAGAATAAAGATGGAAGCATCACACTTCCTGATTTAAACACTACGAAGCAATAATAATTAAAACATGTATAATACTAGCATAAAAATAAACACATAGGTCAATGGAACAGGAGTGAGAGCCAAATAAACCAATGCATATATGGTCAATTAATATTTGACAAGGGAGCCAAGAATCCTCAGTGGGGAAAAGATAGTCCTTTCAATGAAGAGTGATGGGACAACTGGATATTCACATGCAAAATAGTAAAATTGGACCCCCAACTTACAGCACTCACAAAAACTAACTCAAAATGTATTAAAGACTTAAATTTAAAAACTAAAACCATAGTGGCACCTGGGTGGCTCAGTTGGTTAAGCATCTGACTTTGGCTCAGGTTGTGATCTCACAGTTCATGAGTTCGAGTCCTGCTTTGGGTGAGCAGTACCCCGCTTCCAGTGAACACAAGCCCCACTTTCAGTGAGCCCCGCTTCTCTCTCTCTCCCCCCCTCCCTTTCTGTCTCTCTGCCACTTATGGGATTCTTCTCTCTGCCCTCGTTCACTTGCACCCTCTCTCTCTTTAAAAAAAAAAAAAAAAAAAAAAAAAGCAACTAAAACCATAAAACTCCTAGAAGAAAACACAGGAAAAAAAATCTCCTCAACGTTGGTCTTGGCAATGATTTTATGGATAAGACACCATGAGCACAAGTAATAAAGCATCAAACTAAAATTCTCCTGCATAGAAAAAAAAATCAACAAAATCAAGAGACAACGTATGGAATAGAAAAAAAAAATTGCAAACATTTATGTGATAAGGGTTTACTATCCAAAATATATAAGGAACTCACACAACTCCACAGCAACTGAACTAGTAACCCAACAGCAAAAACTCCTAGAAATCCAATTAAGAAATAGGCAGAGGAATGAATAGACATTTTTCTAAGGACAATGTACAAATGACCAATGAGTACATGAAAAGATGCTCAGCATCACTAATCTTTAGGGAAAGGCAAATGAAAACCATAATAAGATATCACTTCATACTTGTTAGAATGGCTATTATCAAAATACAAGAGATAACAAGTGCTGGTGAGGATGAGGAGAAAAGGGAAACCTTGTGCACTGTTGGTAGGATTGTAAACTGGCACAGCCACTATGAGAACCAGTATGGAAGTTCCTCCAAAAAATTAAAAATAGAATTATCATATGATCCAGCAATCTCACTCCTAGGTATATATCCCCCAAAATGCAATCACTATTTTGAAGAGACATCTGCACCCCTACGTTCACTGTAGCATTTATTTCACAACAGTCAAGACACAGACACAACTTAAGGGGTCATCGGGGGGTAAATGGATAAAGAAGCTATAGTAAACATATACAATGAAATTTTACATCTTGCTATTTATGACAACATGGATGAATCCTGAGGGGTTATGCTATGTAAAATAAGTCAGACAGAAAAAGACAAATACTGTATGATCTCACTTATATTTGAAATATAAAAAAGCTGAACTCATAGAAACAGAGCAGAATGGTGGTTGCTAGGGGCTGGGGGTTGGAAAAATGGGAAACGCTGGTCAAAGGGTACAAACTTCCAGTTATAAGATAAATAAGTCCTGGGAATGTAATGTACAGCATGGTGACTACGTTAACACCACTGTATTATACACTTAAAAACTGCTAAGAAAGTAGATCTTAAATGTGCTCACAACAACAAAAAACACTAATGCAAGTGATGGGTGTGTTATTGTGGTGATCATTTCACAATATATGTATCAAATTATTACACCGTATACCTTAAATGTATACAACGTTATATAAGTTAATTACATCTCAAGAAAGCTGGCGGGGGGGGGGGGGGCGGGGGCGGGGGTGGGGACTGTTAGTCTCTGTCACACACTAAGTGCACAATAAATATTACTACCATTATAATTTCTCACCAACTGTTAAGAGACAGAATTGATAGTACTCTTTGACTCATTTTAAAGTGGGAAAAATGGTATGGAAGCATTGCTCTCTCTTCAGAGAGCAAAGAAGACCCACATCTTTTCCAAGTTTAATATATGTGGGATGTTTGAATATACACACACCCCCCACTAGGGACTAGCCAGTTATCAGTTAAGGCAAGGAGATGGAAGGTTTAAGTTTGGAAAAGAGGATGAAAATAACTATTTATAAGGAAGTCTGCAAAGTCACAGAGGCAGAAGCTCTCTGGAGCACAGTGGAAGGATTTGGGAAAGATAGAGAAATGGGTCAAATGAGGAGCTGTTCCAAGTAGTATAAAGATGTGAGTTCAGAAGATAATAGAAAACAAAGGCAGCTTGTACTTCTGCCAGCTGACTCAGAAAAACAGTGAGATGAAACATAATGGAATTATTTCTAGGTTTTTGAAAAGAATATGTGCATTCTCTTTGGTTTATGTTATGATCCGAAAGGTGTCAAGAGATGATGTTATGGCATGCAGAAGTAAATACCCTTTCAAACTTTACCACATATTGTCCTACAGCTACTAACTACCTGCATTAGAGGGATAATAATCTCAACTCTGACTTCCAGTTAAGTTGTTTCCTTCACTGTAACATGTTCACATTCTCTCCTAAATTTTATTCCTGGATTTGTAACTAATTACTTGGAATAAATAGTCATTTGAATATAGTTTTATTTTTCTAATTGTATTTACTGTTTGCTATAAAGCAGCTGATCTGGGGACGCCTGGGTGGCCCAGTCAGTTAAGTGCCAGACTTTGGCTCAGGTCATGGTCTCACGGCTCGTGAGGGCCCTGTGTCGGGCTCTGTGCTGACAGCTCAAAGCCTGGAGCCTGCTTTGGACTTTGTGTCTCCCTCCCTTTCTCCGTCCCTCCCTCACTCACTCATGCTCTGTTTCTGTCTCTCAAAAATAAATAAACATTAAAAAATGTATTTAAAAAAGCTGATTTGCTATTTTCCTGCCCAATCTTAGTCATCACATAATTTTTTATCTTGGCATTTTACCACACATAGGAGTGTTCTGGCATCTCAAACCTGGGCATTTCAGCATGTACCTTCTCTTCCTGAACATTTTAAAAATATAAAATAAAACTAGAATCAGGGTGTGTAGGTGGCTCAGTTAGTTAAGTGTTGGATTCGTGGTTTCGGGTCAGGTCATGATCCCAAGTTTGTGAGTTCCAGCCCCACATCAGGCTCTGCACTGACAGTGAGGATGCTGCTGGGGATTCTCTCTCTCCCTCCCACTCTGTTCCTCCCATGTTCTCTCTTTCTCAAAATAACTTTATTTTTCAAAAAACACACTTAATCAAAAATACACTTAAACAAAAACTAGTACCAACATTATTCTCCATGGTTAATAGTTTTCAATTCAGAAAAACCTACTAATTTTAAGAATCTTAAGCTGGGAAAGATATTAAAAGCCAAATAATTCATCTTTTGTTTTGTAGATGAGCAAATTCACCTGAAAAAGAAACCTGTCTATGTTATTAACAAAATTAACAGCACAGCTATGATTAGATTTTAAATTTCCAGATTTTTTTTAAGTTTATTTATTTATTTTGAGAGAGAGAGTGCAAGTGAGCAGGGTAGGGGCAAAGAGAGGGCAGGGGGCAATCCCAAGCAGGCTCTGCACTGCCAGTGTGGAGCCCGACTTGGGGCTTGAAGTCACAAACGGTGAAATCATGAGCTGAGCCGAAATCAAGAGTTGGACTCTTAACCAACTGAGCCACCTAGGTGGCCCTAGGTTTCCAGATTTGTAATCTACTGTTCTATACTTAATCTGTTACTATTTTAAAAATCCATTTTGTATTCTTGAGTCTCCCCAATTTCACAATACCCTAAAAAACGTTCAGTGGTTATTTTGAAGTTCCCCAATTCCCTAGTGACTACCTCCATCAACAAATACTTTCAGATTATGTATTATGATCAAAATATAGGTGGTAAAAGAGATATAAAAGAAGTAAAATACCTTCACTAACCCAAAAGCTTACAAGATAATCAGGAAGCAAAAATATATGCCAAAAAGTTTAAAAAATTAAAAATAAACATATGGATGGCTAAGGTTTAAAAATAGGATAGGGAAGGCTGGGTGGCTCAGTCAGTTAAGCATCAACTTCGGCTCAGGTCATGATTTCATGGTTCATGGGTTTGAGCCCTGCAATGGGCCCTGTGCTGACAGCTCAGGGCCTGGAGCCTGCTTTGGATTCTTTGTCCCCCTCTCTCTGTGGTTCCTTCTCTGCCCATGCTCTGTCTTTATGTCTCTTAAAAATAAATAAATGTTAAACAATTTTTAATAAAATAATAAATAAAAGTAGGATAAAATAAATTATTAGGTATGCAGAGAGAATATAATCAAAACAATCTACAAAGGTTAGGAAGACAATACTGATACAGACTATATTAACTGCTAGCCCCATGTAGCTAAATTAAAATTAAATAAATAATTTAAAAATCAGTTTTTTTCAGTCACACTAGCCACATTTCAAGTACTCAAAGGCCACATATGGCTTGTGGTTGCCACAGCTGACAACACAGTTATAGAACCTTCCATCATTACTGCAGAAAGTTCTACTGGATGGCACTGAGGCCCAAGATGGATAAAATGGCAAGGAGACAAGATACATTAGGTCAGGTGTAAGGGAAGAAAAATAAGGAAACTTGCTGGAAAGGTACACAAAGGTAGAAATAAAAGATAAACAAAAATGAAGTCAAATTGAAGATTGTGAACTTTGATATTCAATGAAAAACACATGATTCTTCTTAAGGAGTAAAAAAGATCACAAACATTTGATTTTTGAGAATTTTAAAGAGATTTTACTGTTTCCTATGGACTAAATGTGGAATGACAAGGCAGTAAACTGCTGCATCACACATGTGGTATAAATATATACTTATGTACGTATAGCTTTAGTAAATAATGTTAATTTATAGCCCCACCATGAATTTATGATAATCCCAGTTGTTTGACATCCTTGCTAACACCTGGTATACACTAGTAACTTGATGACTCAAGCAAGACTAACCACATTTTATTCTAAAGTTTCATCTAATCAAAATTTTTAATTTCTAAAGGCCATTAAATAATAATTATAATGAAATACTAAATAAATTATTCTTGACTTAATCTTTTCTGGAACTAAACAATCAGTAGGTAAAGAAACAGTATTCCCTACATTCTGTAATGTAAGATTTCTATAAAAAAGTCAAGAATTCTATGGTTGGTCTAACTGATAACAGGATCAACAAAATGTACACCTACCCTAAGTCATTTATTATACAAATTTAATTTAAAAATAGGGATTTTAAAATATTAAATTTAGATTTATAGACCTACATTAAGTCACAGTATTAATCACAATTTTGAGTCAAGAACTTGTGAAACTTATAAAATAACCTCTTTTCAACCATGTTCAATTCTTAGTTACTTCTTCACTTCTCTGTTTTCTCTCATGACCGGTGAAAGAAAATACAAATATAAATATTATTAACATTTTAGCCCTATTGGGGACATGGAAATGCTATGCTAAATCAAATCAGTGAGAATAATCAATCTACATCTTAGTTGAGTCTCACAATCATCCCTCTGCAAGTTTTTAAGTATTATCATTACTATTATTTTCAGGTCTTTTTGTCTTATTTTTAGGAAAAAAATATATAAACTTTATTGAGGTATAAATGAAGCATGATATACTACATGTAATAAGCAGAATTCTAGAATGGCCCTCAAATCTTCTGCCCCTAGTGCTACTTCTATGATTCTATTACATTGTGTGTTAAGAGAGATTTTGAAGATGTAATTATAGCTGTTAATCAGCTAACTTAATATAGGGAGATTATATGTGTGGGCTTAATCTAATCACATGAGCTCTTTAAAGGCAGCATATTTTCCACTGATAGCAGAAGAGGAAGAGATTCAAAGCATGAGGGAGATTCACCAGGCCATGGCTGGCTTGAAGATGGAAGGGGCCACTTGAAAAGCACCTGAGTGGGGCCGCTAGAAGCCAAGAGCAACCTCTGGCTAACAGCCAGGAATAAAACAGGAACCTCAATTCCAAAACTGCAGGAAATGGGTTCTGACAACTTGAATGAGCCTGTAAGCTGATTCTTCCCCAAAGCATCCGGAAAGGAATGTAACTCAGTTGACACCTTGATTTTGGCCTTGTGAGACCCTAAGCAGAAAAACAGACAAGCCCACCCAGATTTCTGACATACGAAACTGTTAGATAATTAATAGGAATTGTTTTAATCTGTTAAATTTGTGGTTAACTCATTAAGCAGCAACAGAAAACTCATACACTGTACATACTTAAAGTGTACTGTTGGATCAGTTTCAAAAGTTTTAACAGTTTAACACTGAGAAATCACCAGTCACCCCTTAAACTTTCTGTGTCTCTTTGTAATCCCTCCCTCTATCCCTGTCCACAAGCAACCACTAACTTGCCTTTGGTCACTATAGATTTGTTTGCTTGTTGTAGAATTCTACATAAATGGAATCATAAAGTATTTACTTTTTCTTTTTGCCTGCCTTCTTTCCATTCAGCATAATGATTTTGAGATTCATCAGTGCTGTTCCATGTATCAATAATTCATTCATTTTACTGACTAGTATTTCATTGTATGGATGCATCATAGTTTGTTTATTCATCTGTTGACGGACATTTGGATTATTTTCAGTTTTGAGTTATTGCAAATAGTTACAATGAACACTTTGTATAAGTTTGTGTGTGGACATATATGTTGTTTTTCTTGGGGAATATACATATGTTTGTTTTAAAGACCTGGGGGGAATGAGAGGTGGGAGAAGAGTTAAGGGTACTTAAGCAGTGAAAAATGAGAGGGATTATTCTGACTTTCAAAAGTAAATTTCAGGAGAAGCTGTGATATCTCTTGTATCTGAAGAAGTGTCCAAGAAGTGGAGTCTACAAACTTTTTGATAGGCAGGAAGATGAGTTGATAGGCAAAGACTTTAAATCCCTTCTTTTAAAATTCTACTTAGTTTTCAAAACATTTTTCAATGGTTTTTGTTGCCTATATGCCTAATAAAATACAGTATCATACACGTTACATTTAACATTATAAAGATGTCTGAATTCCATATTTCTCATTTACTATGATGAGTAATGTCATTTAACTTTCTATGAACAGACTATACGACAGCAAGAGCCACAGCACAGCCTCAACCTAACCTCAATGGAAGGACCACATTTCAGCAAGAACCTAGCCTATATGGGAAGTCTTCAACCAATATTGTATACACATAAGCAAATAAAGAAAAGGGGTCCAAAACCAAGCATATAATGACAGGATTTGGTTACCACCAACTGAGCTTACTAAATTCAAAGTTCACTGTTAGGCAATTTTTATTTATTTATTCATTTTTAAATTTACACCCAAATTGTTAGGCAATTTTTAAAGAATACAAATGAGTGATGAAATTCAGAATTCTATCTGTGTCACTGACCTATCTGAAGTGATTATTGGGAACTTGAGCACATTTAAGAAAACTAATTCAAAGTGTTTTTTAACGAGTAAAGGTAATGTCAACACATAAAGAATGACTAGATATGAAAAAAAATTTCTATTTGGGTGGACATAAATTATACTTCACATCTCCTATTTTTTCCATGATTACTCTTCTATGAGAGCCCACTCTGACATAATCACATTTCACTTTTTCATTGTACAGTATTCTCAAGACAAGTAAGATATAAACTAAGATATGCAAGGCAGACAGCATATTTCTTGCTTCAAAAGTCATAAAAAGAAGCACAGGGAATACTCCCTAACTCTAGGAAGCTGGCATTACACTAAAACAAAAAGCAGATGACACTTCAAGAAAACTACAGACCAGTATCTCTCATGAATACAAATGCAAAACTCAGTAAAATTAGCAAAGTGAATTAAAAAATGCATTAAAAATTATATACCACAGTCAAGTGGGATTCATTCCAGTTATGGAAGGCTGATTCAATATTTAAAAATCAATTAATATAATCCATCACATGTATAGCCTAAAGAAGAAAAATCTCATTATCACATAGGTAGATGCAGATAAAACATTTGACAAAATCTAACACCCATTCATGATAAAACTTATCAGCAAACAGAGGATACAGAGGATAATTGCTCAACTTGATAAAGAACATCTACAAAAAACCTACAGCTCATATCATACTTAATGGTGAGAAACTAGCTTTCCCGCCAAGATCAAGGACAAAGGAAGAGATGTCCCCTCATCACATTATACTGAAGTTTTAGCTAATGCAATAAGAAAAGAAAAATTATACAGATTGAGAAGGAAGAAATAAAACTGTCTTTATTCGCAGACGACATGATTATATACATAGAAGATACAGAAGAATCAGGAAAAAAAAATCCACAACTCCTAGAACTATTGGGCAATTATAGCAAGGTTGCAGCATGTAAGGTTAATATACAAAACTCAACTGTTTTTCTATATACCAAAAATAAACAATTAAAATTTGAAATTAAAAGCACACTTACATAAGCACCCCAAAACTCAAAATACTTAGGTATAAATCTAATGAAATACATACAAGATCTGTAGGAGGAAAACTACAAAACTCTGATTAAAAAAAAAAAAGTCAAAGACAGGCATCTGTGTGGCTCATTCGGTTAAGATCTCTCTTTTTAATTTTTTTTAATGTTTCTATTTATTTTTGAGAGACAGAGAATGAATGAGGGAAGGGTAGAGAGAGAGGGAGACACAGACTCTGAAGCGGGCTCCAGGCTCTGAGCTGTCAGCACAGAGCACGATGTAGGGCTATAACTCATGACTGCAAGATCATGACCTGAGCCCAAGTTGGACACTTAATCAACTGAGCCACCCAGGCGCCCCTAAGCATCTGACTCTTAATTTCTGCTCAGGTCACGATCTCACCGCTCGGGAGGTGGAGCCCCACAGTGGGTTCTGCATTAACAGCCTGGAGCCTGCTTGGGATTCTCTCTCTGCCCCTCCCCATTCATGTGCACGCTCACTTGCTCTCTCTTTCTCTCAAAAAAATAAATAAACATTTTTTTAAAAATCAAAGGAAAACTAAGTAAATGGAGAGAAATTTTATGTTCATGGATAGGAAGACTCAATACTGTCAAATGTCAGCTCTTCCCAACTTGAGCTATAGACTCAATGCAATCCTAATTAAAATCTTAGCAAGTTATTTTGTGGCTATTTACAAACTGATTAGAAAGCTTACACAGAAAGGCAAAAACCAGAACAGTCATTGCAATATTGAAGAAGAACAAAGTTATTAGAGGACTGATACTATCTGACTTCAAAATTTACTATAAAACTACAGTCATCAAAACTGTAGTATTGATGAAAGAACAGACAAATAGATCAATGGAACAAATAAATACAGAAACCAGAAAGACTCTCACGTAAATATATGATCTTTGACAAAGGAGTAGAAGCAATACAATGGAGCAAAGATAGTCTTTTCACCAAATGTCACTGGAACAACTGAACATTCACATGCTACAAAAACTAGTATAATAATTAAGTCTAATCTAGACACAGACCTTACACCCTCCACAAAAATTAACTCAAAATGGATCACAGACCTAAATGTAAAATGCAAAACCATACAACTCCTAGAAGATAGCACAGAAAGAAATCTAGATGCCCGTGAGTTTGGCAATAGCTTTTTAGATATAACACCAGATCCATAAAAAAAATAAGCTAGACTTTACAAAAATTAAAAACTTCTGCTCTGTGAAAGACACTGTCAAGAGAATAAGACAAGCCATAGACTGGGAGAGAATATTCACAGAAGACTGAAAAAGGACTGTTACCCAAAATATATAGAGAACTCTTAAAACTCAACAGTAAGAAAACTAACAACCTAGTTAGAAACCAGACAAAAGACCTAAACAGAGAGTTTGCCAAAAAAAGATACAGATGGCAAATTAACATATACAAAGATGCTCAACATAAGTCATTAGAGAACTGCAAATTAAAATGATATACTACTACATACCTATTAGAATGGCCACAATCTGAAACACTGACGATACCACCCAAATCCTGATGAGAATGTGGAGCAACAGGAAATCACACTGCCGGTGAGGATACATACCGGTACGGCCACTCTGGGTCAAGGTTTGGCAATTTCTTACAAAACTAAACAAACTCTTACCATATAATCTAGCGGATCACACCCAATGAGTTGAAACCTTATGTCCATACAAAAGCCTGCACATAGATGTTTATAGCAGCTTTATTCATAATTGCAAAAGCTGGAAGCAACCAAGATGTCTTTCAACAGGTGAATGGATAAACAGGGTATGATATATCCAGACAACGGAATATTATCCAATGCTAAAAAGAAATGAGCTAACGAGCCATGAAAAGATATGGAGGAATCCTAAACGCATATTATTAAGAGAAAGAAACCAATCTGAATAGGCTATATACTGTATGATTCCAATGATATGACATTCTGAAAAAGGAAAAACTGGAGACAGTAAAAAATCAGTGGTTATCAGGGGTTAGGGAGGAGGGAAGAGATGAACAGGCAGAGCACAGAGGACTTTTAGGGCATTCTCTAAAATGGTGGTTACATGTTATCAGACATCTGTCAAAATCTACAGAACATATAACACCAAGATTGAACCCTAAAGTAAATTATGGACTTTAGGTGATAACGATGTGTCAGGGTAGGTTCACTGATTGTAATAAATGTATCACTGTGGTGGCAGGATGTTGAAATGTTGATAGTGGGGGAGGCTATACATATATGACCTGAAGGTGAATGTGGAAACTCTCTGTACTTTATGCTCAATTTTGCTGTAAACCTAAAACTGCTATAAAAAATAAAATCCACTTAAAAGTAATAAAAAATGTGAATGTACTTAATCCCAAGGAATTGTACACTTTCAAAATGGTTAAAATGGTAAATTTTGTTATGTGTTTTTTTTTTTCTAAAAGTCATTGAGAGGGTTCTAGCAATATTAGGAACCAAGAGTATATGTTCTATTTAGATATCTGTCTCCTCTCTTATCTCATCTTACTCAAACTATTGTCTCAGTCCACCTGAGCTGCTGTAACAGAATATCATATACTGGGTGGCTTATGAACAACAGAAATTTATTTCTCATAGTTCTGGAGGCTTGGAAGTCCAAGATCAGAACAAATCAAGGCTGTCCAAGATCAAGATGTCTGATGAGGGCCCCCTTTCTTGTCTATAGATGGCTGTCTTCTTGCTGTGTCTTCATGCGATGGAAGGAGCAAGGGAGCTTTTATTAACTATATTATACATACACACACACACACGCACGCATATATATATATACATATATCGATCTATCTATCACTGGGACACCTGGGAGGCTCAGTCGGTTAAGCACCTGACTCTTGATTTTGGCCCAGGTCATGATCTCATGGTTTGTGGGTTTGAGCCTAACACTGGGCTCCATGCTGACAGTATGGAGCCTGCTTGGGATTCTCTCTCTCTCTCTCTCTCTCTCTCTCTCTCTCTCTCTCTCTCTCTCAATCCCCTTCCATTCTGCTCCTCCTGAGCTCTCTCTAAATAAATAAACCTAAAAAAAAATAATAATATCATCATTTAAGTCTCCTTTAAGGCAATATTTTTTCTAACTACTTCCTTCTGGCTTAGACCTTCTATAGCATTGCTCATTCAAAGAACTACAGAATTTTAGTCCCACCCTGGAACTTCTGATCAAAATCAGCTTTCTACCAAGATCCCCAGGTAATCAGGATGCACAATAAAATCTGAGTACGGTATTCTGGAAGACCTAGCACCTCTTCCTCCTGTAGGTTCCTTGCAAGGAACATGAATTCTAGAGATAAAGGGAATAATGTACCAGAGTCAAACGGATAAGGCCAAGGTTTTATCAAAGGAAAAGGAATAAGGATGCAGTAATGCAAAATTAGATTTAAGAAGTATCATGGGTATAGTTGGGAAAAGAAACATTCATGAGAAAAATACGTGGTATGCCAAGCCAACACAATTACTGTGGTCATTTTTGCAATCTACCACAGACATACATATTGGGTATTATGTTAAGTATTATGTATTTATTTTTAGGGAAATAAAACTCTTACTTTGTGCCAGGAACTTTGCTAAATGCTACATACATGTAGATGTGTATGTTTTTATGTATTTAATCATTACATTAAGTCCTTACAAAAAGTCCTTAGGGTAGGGATAGGCTATTCTACTTTACATGCAGGGAGACTGAAGTTTAAGAAGGTAATAACTAGACCAAAATATTATTACTTATACAGAACTGAATCAAAATTGGAAATGAGGTTTTTATAGGTATCACCTAGTTCAATGTTTTTTCCCCTAGTATATCATCCTATGTTTTCTAGAAATCTATTGCAAGATCCTAGTGGTCCTCTAACACCTCCATAGAGTAGCCTCTAAATAATGTCACGTAACAAAATAGTTTATAATTTGAGATGTAAGTCAAATTTGCTTGATTACTTTGGTACAGTACACCTAGCCGAACAAATCAACTTAAATAAGAAGTTGTTCACATGGCACAGGAGTCATCTTCTTTCAGACTGATTCTTGGAACTTAATTTTTCTTTCAAAAAGAATTCATTCAATGAATGCCTATTGTCTGTCAGTAACTGTACTAAATACTGAAATACAGCAAAATAATCTGCTTTCATAAACTTTATTTCAAAGTTTTCCCCACATGAAGATGCCCTTCTTGAATCATGAAAATAAAGGATTAATAGGGGGAGTGGTTATCTTTAGAGAAATTTCTGGAATCTACTATTTTAATGGGAACATATTCCTTTTTACATTCAAACCCTGCGATATAGCTAATGACAAATTTGAGTCACCTGCAGGTATTATTAGATATTCACAAATATGCATTTAATTGCCCAAGTCAAAAGCCTATCAGTCATTCTTGACCTCTCCCACTACTTATTACCCACATCTTTTGTACCACTTAGTTGATTTTACCTTCAAAATATCTATCAAATCCATCCACTACTCTCCATCTCCACTAACACTCCATGATCAAGCTGCTCAGACCATAACTGACACTCATTTGATCTCCCTGTGTCCATTCTTGCCTTCTTAGAGCAGCTATTGATATCCTTAAAATATAAGTCTTATCATGTTATTTCTCCTGCTTAAAACCTTTCACAATAGCTTCCCTAATATAACTGTAATCCCTTCACTGTAGCCTATAAGAGCCTGCTTATCTTTCCATCCTCACCTTGAGCCCTTCTCCCTGTTGCTCTAGTCACACTATCCTCTTTTCTGTCACACCACTCTTTTTCACTGTAGGGTCTTTGTATGCACTGTTTCCCCTTAGCATTTCTGGCTCCTTTTCATTTCTCAAGGCTCAGAAAGGCCTTTCCTAATTCCTCTTAAATAGATCCCCTTGTTATCCTATTATAGTGTCCTATCTGTTTTCTTCATAGCATGTTTTCAACTTATAAATATATATTTACTTGCTTATATCTTTCCTACTAGGCTATAAATTAGAGTAGAAACTATGTTTCATTCATACTGCCCAATAGTTACCATACTACTTGCTACATAGTAAGTGTTCAATAAGTACTTTTAAAAATAAACAATGTTTACTTTCTGTATGACATCATGTTGGTTTATTTTCCAACAGCAAATAGTGAAAGAAGGGACAAAACTAAATTCACCACAGGGAATTAAAATGAAAAGGTCTCCAGGGTCAACACCCAACATGAAAATACAGTTTATTACCTAAAAATAAATGCCTGTTACCATCACCTAAATTATTAATTGTCAGACAAATAAAGCCTAGTTCCTATGTGCCTGGAGTATCTAGGATTAGCAGTTCGCTACTTAGAAACAGGGAAAATCATATCACTGCTAGTGTAACTTAATAACAGGCTTTCCTCACTTTTCCTATTTCACTATAAGAGCATTTACCAGGTTAAGTATCAGGCTGTTGAAACATACAGACATGAAATTTACATACGAACTCCCAAATACAGCACAGTGTAGTTCCAAAAACAGGATTACAACACTGTTTCTGGCATAACAGCAATAACTGTGTTGAAACAGATTAAATAATGGTTGTTTGTAGGTAGTTGAAAAGAGGGAATTTCTAAGGTCAGTTATTGTAAAGGGGAATAACATGTCTGTAGGGCATGTAAATTAATAAAATGAACTAAACTTAGGTAGGTCACTAATTAAAAAAAAATTATATCGAATAGTAGTTAGCACTGAATGAAGTGTTTCTCCACTATATTCAGAAAAAACAACCCTGTCTTTTATTTTGTGAAGTAATATTTATTGCTGCTGGTTATTACATAATCAATATGTTTCTTGAAGAAAATCTGGGAAATATTCACATACATAAAAATAAAAATCATCCCAGATCCCAGCAACTAGAGAGACTAACAGTTAACATCTTATTCAACAAATAACTGTATTTTAGACTGACTACAGTATTATGTAGACATAACTTTTTTTTTTTTTTTTATAATGTAGACATACTCTTAAAGTGAATTAGATTCTCTTAACCGACTGAGCCACCCAGGTCAGAATTTTTTAAGTTCCTGAGCAGCCAAGAGTTAGATTCTAAGAGTATGTCTACATTAAAAAAAAAAAAAAAAAAAAAAAAAAGGTATGTCTACATAATACTGTAGTCAGTCTAAAGTACAGTTATTTGTTGAATAAGATGTTAACTGGAGAGTGCTATGCTAAGTGAATTAAGTCATACAGAGAAAGACAGATACCCTGTTTTCACTCTTATGTGGATCCTGAGAAACTTAACAGAAGACCATGGGGGAGGGGAAGGGAAAAAAAAAAAAAAAGTTAGAGAGGAGGGAGCCAAAACATAACAGACTCTTAAAAACTGAGAACAAACCGAGGGTTGATGGGGGTGGGAGGGAGGGGAGGGTGGGTGATGGGTCTTGAGGAGGGCACCTGTTGGAATGAGCCCTGGGTGTTGTATGGAAACCAATTTGACAATAAATTTCATATTTAATAATGAAAAAGAGAATCTAATTCTCTCTATATATTCTGTGCCTATTCAATTACAGATTTTTGTTCACGCCATTCTCTCCTCAAAGAACGAACCCAATCTCAATCCACTCACCTTTAGGATTGAGAGCTATTTAACATCTCTGAGCAGCTGTTTTACCACAAGATTTTTGTGGGATTTACAGCTTTCCAGTTATAGATAAATAAATCATGGGATTAGGGAATACAGTCAATGATATTGTAATAACATTGTATGGTGACAGATGGTAGCTACATTTGTGATGAGCATAACATATAGAGTTGTTGAATAACTATGTTATACACCTGAAAATAATGTAACATGGTGTGTTAGCTCCAACTAAAATAACAATACACATTAAGAGGCTAGTAAGTAGGTGCTGTACAAATGGTAGTCATTGTTATAGCTAAATTGTCACCTCTTTATTTCAGCCCGTATCCTATTTATAGGTCATTTACATTATGGTACCTAATCATAAGCCAACATATGTCTTATCTCCCTTACTAGGATCTGAGATGATCTAGGAAGTTCCCAAGTCTCACATTTTATACTCCTTACAGCGTATACAGAAACTTAAGGTCAATTCAATAATAGTTTTTCACGCTATTACCTGTAAATCATTAAGTTGAGAGACAAAGAGATGAGCAAAGTCTCAATTTCTGCCCTCATGTAGCTTACAATTTTGTAGCAGGAAAGAGACATTATTTAGTGTAAATGACTCTAGGTCTACAAACCCTTTATTTGAAACCCTTGGGGATGAATGTGTTTCATGTTTAGAATTTCTCAAATTTTAGAAAGGTAATACAATACATATACTCATAGTAAATAACCACTCAGCAAGGTCTAGGCCAGTACCATATGATCAAACTTATTTATCTTGTAAAATGTATGAATATTTATCCTAACTGGTATAAATGAAGACTACCAATAGCCTCACATCAGTTCAAGTATGGCTTTATCACTGTATATTTCCAACTGCTGCTATCACAAATTACCAGAAACTTAGTGGCTTACACAATACAAATTTATTATCTTACAGTTTTAGAAGTCAGACGTCTCCCTGAGCTAAGGCCAAGATGTCTAGGGCTGGGTTCTTTCTAGAAATCTATGAGAGAATTTGTTCTTTGTCTTTTCCAGCTTCTAAAGGCGGTCAGTATTCCTTGGCTTCTGGCCTTCTTTCATCTTGAGAACCAGTTATCTCATCACCCTGACCTCTGATTCTGCCATCACATCTTCTCTGACTCTCTTGCCTCTCTCTTTCCCTTATATGGACCCTTGTGATTATATTCAGCCTGTCTCAATTATCCAGGCTAATCTCCCCATTTTAAGACACTTAATTTAATCACCTCTGCAAAGTCCCTTTTGCCAAGTAAGGCAACATAGTCACAGCTTCCAGGGATTAGGACATGGACATCTTTGGGGGTCCATTATTCTGCACACCACAGCCACCAAATGAGTTAAAAAAAATACTCCTGACTTTCACATTCTTTTGGACTTCAGAATTACAGATAAGGAATCTTGGATCTGTATCATCCAAGGTAGTATAAGGGCAGTGATATAAGAAAAGCACAGGATAACTGTAGAAATAATGAGTGGAAAGACCACAACCAGCTAACCAGCTACCTATCATTAAAAACTTCATGAATAGGTGGCATTTGATGAGAGGCTTCAAGGATGCAAAGGATTATGACAGGTGAACACTGGTAAACCTTACAAAAGGTAATTTTCAGACATACTTGCTCCCAGAACTTTTCAGACATACAAAGCAGCAACAACAAATTCAGACAGGAAACCACCCTTGAAAAATGCAGGGATTAAGGGTGCTGAACCTCTGCACTGTCGAAAATCCACATGTAATTTCTGACTACCCCACAACTTACCATTAATAGTCTATTATTAACCAGATGCGTTACTGATAACATAAATAGTTGATTAACACATATTTTGTATGTTAGATGTAGTATATATTATAATCTTACAATAAAGGAAGCTAAAGAGAATAAAATGTTGAAATCATTAGGAAAAGAAAATATATTTACAGTACTATACTATAAAAAAATGTTTATAAGTGGACCTGTGCAGTTCAAACCCACATTGTTCAGGGTCACCTGTACAGTACGTATTGGAGAAAGAAAGAATTACAGTTTGAGCTATACTGAATACAATTATAAGAGCAGTTAAAGAAAGCTGAAGGACAGATACAATGGGCTATGTTGCTTGTCAGGATGAAGAGTCTGTCCTTAATCCGGGAGAAAAGTGAGTAAGGTAGAAATAGTTTGAACAGAGAAATGACAGCATATAATTGCTGTTCCACTGGAGAAAGATTAACGTGGCAGGAGGACTGATTCAAATTGGGTAAGAGAGAAGAGTAGCAGACCAGTGACTAATCTAAAGAAGTTATAGGTATTTTAACTGGGGTGGTTGAGAACTAAAATTATGTCAAGGTAACTAAAATTCATACGACATTTTTACCAACGTGATTTTTTTTTTTTTACGCAGGCCCAGAATTTACATGCTTACTTAGCTGCTTTTTTTATTTAATATGAAATTTATTGTCAAATTGGTTTCCATACAACACCCAGTGCTCATCCCAAAAGGTGCCCTCCTCAATGCCCATCACCCACTCTCCCCTCCCTCCCACCCCCCATCAACCCTCAGTTTGTTCTCAGTTTTTAAGAGTCTCTTATGGTTTGGCTCCCTCTGTTTTTTTTTTTTTTTCCTCCCCCCCCCCCCCCGGCCATGGTCTTCTGTTAAGTTTCTCAGGACCCACATAAGAGTGAAAACATATGGTATCTGTCTTTCTCTGTATGACTTATTTCACTTAGCATAACACTCTCCAGTTCCATCCACGTTGCTACAAAAGGCCAGATTTCATTCTTTCTCATTGCCGTGTAGTATTCCATGTGTATATAAACCACAATTTCTTTATCCATTCGTCAGTTGATGGACATTTAGGCTCTTACCATAATTTACCAACATGATTTTTCATAAAAGTAAGCTACTAATTATACTGCTACATGTCACTTACCATTCTAAATGCTTTGTATCTCCCAAAAGAGTATGAAAGAGTTTAACTCCACTTTATAGATGAGAAGATTAAGGCACAGAAGTGTAAGCTATCCTATACTGAGTTAGTGTGGCTAGGATTTAATCAGGTAGATTTCAAAGTCCAAAGAAATAAGAGCCCAAAAGGACATAATGTTAATTTGAAAGCTGGATAAATTAATTTGTGAAAAACTCACCATTTCACTGGACAGTAGACTATGATAAGTCAAAGATGTACAGTATAAACGGTAAAACAAACACTAAAATATCACAAGGAGTTATAACTATTAATCCAACAAAGGAGACAGAATGGAGCCATTAAAAAAACGACTCAATCTAAAAGAAGACCAAAAAAGGAGATAAATAGGATTGATGAACAGTAAAGACAGAAAGAAAACAAATGGAAAAATGATAGATTTAAACTCTATCATACTGGGGTGCCTGGGTGGCTCAGTCAGTTAAGCATCCGACTTCAGCTTAGGTCATGATCTCATGGTTCGTGGGTTCGAGCCCTGCGTCAGGGTCTGGGATGACAGTTCAGAGCGTGGAGCCTGTTTCGCATTCTGTGTCTCCCTCTTTCTCTGCACTTCCCCTACTCATGCTGTCTCTGTCTCTCTCAAAAATAAACTTAAAAAATTTTTTTTAACTCTGTCATATCAATATTCGTATTAACCATAAATGATCTGAACGTGCCAATTAAAAGGCAGAAACTGTGGAACTACATTTAAAAAAGTAAGGGCCATCTATATGCTGCCTACAAGAAATCTGCTTTAAATATGAAGACACAGAGAGGTTAAAAGTAAAAGAATGGAAAAAGATATATCATGCTAATGCTAATGAATAAAAGGTTGGAATGACTATATTAATATCAGACAAAGTCAATTTTAGAGAAAGACTATTACTAGAGATAAAGAGGATCATTCATAATAATAAAAGTCAATTCATCAAAGACACAAAAATCTAAAATGTTTATGCAACTTATAAATAAATAGATTTAAAGTACAGCAAAAATAGAACTTTAAGAAAAAATTAAAAGGCCACAGCTACAGTCAGAAATTTCAACTTCTCTTTCAAAAAATGACAGAACAAGTAGACAGAAAATAATACAGAGGCTTGAAGAACATCATCAACAAACTTGACCTAATTGAATTTTATAGAACATCCTATTTCAAAACAGACTACATACTTTTTCACGTATACAAGTAACATTTACCAACAGAGACCACATTCTGTGCTAAGAATAAATGAATTTTAAAAGATTCAAATCTTACAGAGTGTGTTTTCTGACCACAATCTAATTATAAATCAACAACATAAAAATACTTGGAAAATATATAAATATTTGGAAACAAAACATATCTCCAAAAACCCCGAGTCAAAGAAAAAAATAAAAAAATTAGAAGTTATTTTGAACTAACTGAAAATGGAAACAACATATCAAAATTTGAAGGAAGGAATTTAAACTAGTAGTACTTTAAAGTATCAGTACACAGAGGGGATTTACAGCACTAAAATGTCTTTATTAGAAAAGAAGAAAAGTCTCAAATGAATGGTTTCAACTATATTCACCTCAAGAAAACTAGAAAAAATAGAGCAAATAAACTTCAAAGCAGCAAAAAAGAAGAAATAATAAAGATTAGAGAAGTCAATGGAACAGAAAACAGAAAAGTAACTGAGGAAAAAAAATGAAACCACAAGCTGGTTCTTTGAGAACATCAATAAAACTGATAAACCACTAGCCAGACTGATCGGGGAAGAAAAAACAAGATACAAATTGCCAATATCCAGAATCAGTGGCGTGATAACAACTCTTATCTATAGATTCTACAGATATTGAAGAATAGTTAGGGAGGGATGCCTGCTGGCTCAGTCAGAAGAGCATGTGACTCTTGATCTGAGGGTTGAGAGTTCGAGCTCCACATTGGGTACAGAGATTACTTAAATATATATATTTTAAAAAAGAATAGTTAGGGAATATTATAAACAACTTATCCCAATAAATCAACATCTTCAGTGAAATGAACAAATTCCTTGAAAGACACAGCTACTAAGGCTCACTCAAGAAGTAAGTAACCTACATAGCCTATTGAAAAACAGAAACACTATTGAATGATTTATACTACTGGACTTCAATACTTATAAAAATAATTCCACATATATGTAGTCAATTTTTCACATCAAAAAAAAAAAAGCTTTGATCTTTACCTCATACCATGCATAAATGGGTCATAGAGCTAAATGTAGAATATAAAGTGATAAAACTTCTTAGAAAAAAAATCTTTGTGACCTTGGGTTAGGTAAAGATTTCTTAGATATAACACCAAAAGTACAATCCATAAAGTGAAAGCTATTAAATTGGAATACATCAAAATTAAGAACTTCTGCTCTTTGAAAGACACTGTTAAGAGAATGAAGAAACAGGGGCGCCTGGGTGGCTCAGTCGGTTAAGCGTCCAACTTCAGCTCAGGTCATGATCTCACGGTTCGTGAGTTTGAGCCCCACATGGGGCTCTGTGCTGACAGCCAAGAGCCTGGAGCCTGCTTCGAATTCTGTGTCTCCCTCTCTTCCTGCCCCTCCCCTTCTTGCCCTCTGTCTCTCTCTCAAAAATAAATAAACATTAAAAAAAAAATTAAAAAAAAAAGAGAGAATGAAGAAACAATCCACAGGTCAAGAGAAAATATTTGCAAATCTACTGTCTGATAAAGCACATGTATCCAGAATTAAAAAAAAAGAAAAAAGAAAAAAACCTCTTCAAATTCAATTAGAAAATAAGCCAATAGATAAATGGCCAAAGATTTGAACAGATACTTTACAAAAGAAAATATACAAATGGCATATGAAAACATGATCAAGATCGTTACTCATTAGGGAAATGCAAATTTAAGCCATAATGAGATACCACTACAAACCTATTAGAATGGCTAAAATCAGAATGGTGAGGGGGCACCTGGGTGGCTCAGTCAGTTAAGCATCCGACTTTGGCTCAGATCATGATCTCACACTTTGTGGGTTTGAGCCCCACATAGGGCTCTGTGCTGATAGGCTCTGAGCCTGGAGCTTGCTTCAGATTTTGTGTCTCCCCCTCTGTCTGCCCCTCCCCTGCCTGCCCTCTCTCTCAAAAACTAATAAAACATTTAAAATTTTTTCAAAAGTAAATAGAATGGTGAGGATGTAGAGCAACTGAACTCATAACTTGCTCGTAGAAATATAAAATGGCACAATCACTTTGAAAAACACTTTGGCACCTTCTTATAAAGATAAACAAATGCCTATTATTGACCCAGCCATTCCACTTCCATCTATTTACTCAAGGGAGATGAAAGCATATGTCTAAACAATGACTATTTGCAATAGCTCAAACCTGAAAACAACACAAATGTCCATCAACAGATGAATGAATAACAAACTGTTATATGGAATACTGTTCATACAATAAAATAGCATTCAGAAATAAAATGAACTAATAATTATGGATGAAACAACATGGGTGAATCTTAAAATTTTTTTGTTAATATTTATTTATTTTTGAGACAGAGAGAGACAGAGCATGAACGGGGGAGGGGCAGAGAGAGAGGGAGACACAGAATCGGAAGCAGGCTCCAGGCTCTGGGCCATCAACCCAGAGCCCGACGCGGGGCTCGAACCCACGGACCGCGAGATCGTGACCTGAGCTGAAGTTGGACGCTCAACCGACTGAGCCACCCAGGCGCCCCAACATGGGTGAATCTTAAAATCATTATGTGGACTGAAAAGAGCCAAACAAAAAAGAACATATACTATATGATTCCATTCCTATAAAGTTCCAGAAAATGCAAGCTAACCTATAGTGACAGAAAATAGATCAGTGGTTGCCTGGGGTGGGGGTGGGGGTGGGTGGGGTTGGAGAGGTTGGTGGAAGGAGCAGGGAGAGGTAGGATGCAGAAATTACAAAGGAAGACTAGTACATTTGGGGGGATTCATTATCTTGACATGATAGTTTCAGGAAAGCATCCTTAAGTCAAAATTTATCCAACTGTGCAATTTATTTTATGTCAATTACATTTCAATAAAGCTATCAAAAATCCATTTAATCAAATAGCATTATTTATTCAATAGAGTCAGTACTCATGTCATGCTACAAAATGCTTATTTCCTACCACCTATAAACAAAACAATTGATGATTTAAACTTATGATAGTAATATTAGACATCAATGTGCAAGAGAACACTGTCAAAAATTTTTCTGGAAACATGCAAGCAAAAAATTTTGAAGACTAATGGATTAAAACAGTGCAAATTCAGACAAGCTCAGGTAGATGAAGGAGCTTTGCTATCTTCTCTCCACATGCCAATCCTATTCTTGACTTGAAAATAAATATAGTAGTCACAATGGAAAACTGGGAAGTGTGCAACTTTAACAATTTCCATCCCATCACTAAAAATAATCCACAGCTATAAAATAGAAGATGAGCTGGATGACTAGACTTTGTAATTTTCCTATGTCAAAGTCAAATATTTCTCCACAGAAACCATTTCACATGGCAAAGTTCCAGACCAGTCCCCAAATCCTATTTAAGCAGTAGGGATTAATTATTCTCTCTTTCTTCCACATCACTGTTTTCCCCTCTACTAGATCACTGCCATCAACATAGAGACATGCTATAATTTCATCCTTCTTAAAAAAAAAAACATCAAAAACAGAAACAAATCTTTCTTGGTCCCAACCTCTCCATCGAGCAAACCTACCAACCCTGCACCCTTCCCCCATTTCTTCCCCCCCACTCCTTTATGGCAATATTCATTGAATGAGGTCTCTGATTCTCTCCTCTAATTCTCACTTAAATCTGTCTCATAAAGGTTTTTATTCCCAGCATTGTACCAAACCATCTCACCATGGCTATTTTTTCTAACCAGAAGTTAATTCTCAGGCCTCGTCTCACTCAACCTCTTAACTACATCTGACACAGTTGTTCACTCCTTGAAAATACTTTCTTAATCTGGCTTTCAGAAGACCTCAAGTTCCTGGTTTTCTTCCTACTACCTTCTCCTCATCTTCTGTATGTCTAAATCTTAGAGTACTCCAAGCAGGACTTAGTCCTTGGATCTTTTTTTCTTATTTTTAGTTATACTCACTCCATTAATGATTTCATATCAAATTCTCTTAAAGTGAGATATATCTATATCTAACTTGGAGAATTTATATGCTTTACTGTCATCCTCAAATAGAATCAACTATAGATAATTTTACCATTATTTGGGGACACAGCTGCAGACAAAAACAGATTCAAATAGAAATTAAAAAGTTACGTAAAGTAAGTAACTTAATTTTCAATAAATCGTCACCATCTTTCTTTAAGTTCAATATGACTGGTTAGGGAGTTACTTTAAAATTAAAAATAATAAACTTAAATTAATGAGTACTAAAACAAATACTTAGTGTTTAGTCATTTATTACATTAGAAACATTTAAATACCACACTAAATATTTCATAAAAAAACATAAATCATGGCCTTATCTATAGTCCTAGTCCTGTGGTCTATAACAGTAACAACCTATATTAATAGAAACTTGTCTCAAAAGCCTTTTTATAACAATCATTTCATTTTACCCTACAAAAGACTCCACAAGGATATTATAGTAAATACTGTTTTAACCAGCAGTTTCTGCTCCTAACATGACCTCTCATATAACAGTAAGACTTTTAATGAGTGAATTTAATGAATTTAAAATTAGTTGGAGAATCATAAATCCATCACTACTACAAGGAATATATATTAAAATTCATGTTCAACTGATGACAGGTCATTAATGTCATCTTTCTGTATTTAGTATAACATTACAAAAAAAGAAACTTACATTTTCTTTTTAATGCTAATGAATGAAACTAAGTCCTTTATATACAAATCGGTAAAGAGACATGTTTTATTTCATTTACTTCCATCACTAGACTGACCATGAAAATGATGATTTTTATGACATTAACACTGATCTACTATACATAAGGTATACAGATGTTGGCTGCCCCTATCACAGTGAAAAAAGATTTATTACTGCAAGCAAGAAAAAGAATACATTTATAATTGAACACTCACTAGTAATCCATGACCCCTTTCCTCCCTTGAAGAGTCCCACCTCAAATGACACGGCATGTACTTTTGCCAACACCAAATCAAGCATTAGAAGCATAAAGATTAGAATAAGGCTTTTCAAAGTATACCCCACTTCTCTTGAGGGTTCCACTGTCAGTACTTCCAGACCTGAGGATTGAGGAGTTAGCACCTTCCCTTCTACTAAATACATCAAGTGTCTGTGTACAGACTCTTACACAGTTCTACCTCAAAGACCTGAAAGATCTACCTCAAAGATCTGAAATGTTCCTTTCTGAATTAAACATTTTATCTTACCCCTTCAATTCCTCATTATAAAAATTTTTGTCCTTATCAAAGTCCTTGTAATCATTTCGTTCTCCTCTATTTTCAAAACCATCAACATACTTCTGGGTTTGCTTCCCCTCCTACGTCACTAGCATTTCATATTCCTCTTCAAAGGAGAAGTGCCCCGGCCTACAACACCTTACACCTCCTGGTCCCAAAAGAACACTCAGATCAGAATGCAACACAGTATATCCTTTCTGATCACACTTTCACCATCCTCTTCTAGTTCTCCTTTTAATTCCCACCTTGTAAATACTAAGTCAGGAGTCAACAGTTTTGTTACAACCCATTCTTTCTACACTCTCTTCTTCATAAATCCATCTGTTTTCAAATCTTGAACTATCACCCCAGAATTACTTACACAAACAACCCCAACATCCCTATAAATATTTAGTCTTGTGCTATCAGTCTGCCAGACAACACAAGAATGTCTCATTAACCAAAATTCAACACATCCAAATTCAAATTCATCATCCATGACTCCCCCAAAAGAAAATTTACTCATGCTTTGGATTTCTCTATTTCTAGTAACAGCACCAAATCACTTAGAATTTGAGATCATCTTTAAATTAAAGCTAAGTACTGGATTCCTTACTAATCAATTCACTAATCTTTTTTTTTTTAATTTTTTTTTTTAACGTTTATTTATTTTTGAGACAGAGAGAGACAGAGCATGAACGGGGGAGGGGCAGAGAGAGAGGGAGACACAGAATCGGAAGCAGGCTCCAGGCCCTGAGCCATCAGCCCAGAGCCCGTCGCGGGGCTCGAACTCATGGACCGTGAGATCGTGACCTGAGCCGAAGTCGGACGCGTAAACGACTGAGCCACCCAGGCGCCCTCAATTCACTAATCTTTTGATTGTATGTGAATTACTGGTAAAATAACTGGTAATATAACAAGTCATATTCATTTAATTATGGTACACTAATACGGCAAGCTATTTTTACTCTGTGCATTGCATGAACTCCGGAACCAATCTCTAACACATACCTCCAGTTTTGCTACCCAACAAGTAATCAAAATAATTCGTTTCCCCCCTATACCTAGAGGAATCTTGAGTCCGGGGTAAGCATCATATGAGACTAAGCAATTAAATTTGGCCTGGTACTGATTTTGTAGCAGTCTATGCTTAACTTAGTTGGTACTTCATAAAAATTAGGACCTCACATTTTCACAGGGTTGTTGTGAGGATTATATCACATCTGCCTTGTACAGTGCCTAGCGTATAATACGGGCTCAAAAAATGGTACTACTGTTATTAATGGTGTCACTATTAAGTCAGGAGCAGTATGGCCACGTGGGAAGCCATTCTGTTTCTCCAGGGGACTGCTTATAGCACACATTTGTTACAGTGTTATTTTAAATCCTAAATTTTCTAGAACAATTCCAATTTTGATTCCTGTATTATAATAGTTCTTTTAAACCTTTCAAAGTTCTAATATTTTATCATCTAAACTCTTTCAGCCTGCCTTTCATCCCAGAAGTTAGCCTAAAAATTCTTAGATGGTGTGATGGTAACCATACCTTTGGTTCCCATGTTATCCAACAAAATCAAAACTGCAGAAATATTTAAAACTTACACCTTAAGTAAACACCTGAGAATTCTAGGCAAAGAGGAAGCCCCAGTCTCTGTACTAAATTTATGCATTCTTCTTTTAAAAACTATTCTATCTCAGGCATCTGGGTGGCTCTGTTGGGGAAGCGTCCGACTCTTGTTTCAGCTCAGGTCATGATCTCCTGGTTCGTGGATTTGGCATTCTCTCGAGTTCCGTGCTGGCAGTGCAGAGCTTGCTTGGGATTCTCTCTCTCTCTCTGCCCCCCTGCTTGTGTGATGAATAAACTTAAAAACAAACAAACATTATATCTCACTTTACTTCATTCAGGTCTGTACCCCCCTCACTCTAACAACTCTATTTTTAGTGGCTCCTTCTTTCTATATCTATGCCCTGCTTTATTTTTCTTCATAGCACTTATTGCTACCTATCACTATATTAGATTGGTATTTGTTTATCTCTTATCTCCCCCACTAGAATGTAAACCCCATATGAGTGAGGATTTGTTTTGTTCTTCACTGAATACTCAGCATTTAGCAGAATCTGACACACAACAGCTGCTCGATAAATATTAATTAATTAATTAATTAATTCATGGAAAGGCCAAGACCCTCCTATGTTGTATAATCTCATCTGGTTTCCTAGAATGCAGTAGATCAGAAGCAACAATTTAGAGGGGGAAAGTGCTAGAAGCAGGCATGTAAATATTGACAGAGAAATATAAAGTTCCAAGTACCAATCACAATAATGTTGGCCAGCAATGTGGGATAACTTGTTACATGGATAAATAATCCTATATCCTCTAATAACCAACATCTTTGTATTATGACAAAGTATAATAATAGTCAGTTTCATAATGAGTCAATTAATCAGTTTAACCCAGAGCATCTATACATATAAGGCTTTGGTAGAGGACAGGGGAATCTTTATCATTTAGAAAAAGTTAAATTACATTCCATATACTTTTAAGGAAGCAGAGAACTGTATAATACTTTTAGAACTATTCCCATAATAAGTAATTAAAATGCAAATTTTACTTTTATATGGAGAAGCTACAAATTTTTGGAAAAAGACATGTAAATGGACTCTCTAAATTCTCAGTGAAGTTACTTAAAGGAAACATTACCACTTTTTATAAGTTTAAAAATTAACCTTATTTTCTTTTTTTATGTCAATATTGATCTATAGGTCATCAGGTTTGCAAAAGCCTATCCTCATCTTTGTTAAGTGTGTAAGATTTTAAAAATAGATTAGTGCATCTCTTTGTTTAGAACAATTTTATCAATACTGGTAGTTATACTTAACCCAGTATGCCCTTCTCTCTAAACCATAAGTTCATTCAGAGATACGATGTAGTTGAAACCCTTAACAAAGGTCCTTCTCTATTGCAAGATTTATGCATACCAAGTTAGTGACTTTCAAACATTAATGTATATACCAGTCACCCAGGAAGCTTGTTAAACTGACTCAGTACTTTCTGATTCAGCAGATATGGAGTGGGCCTAATATCTAATATTCTGCATTTCTAACAAGCTCTCATATGGTACTGACACTATGGGTCCGCAGATCACACTTTTGAGTATCAGTCACTAAATACTATGTTACCTCAGAAATCACTAAGTCACTTGGAAAATAATACTGGAATAAGTGCAATATCTAAATTCTATCTGATTAACAGTTTTATCAAGTGTTTTAGAAATATAGTAAGTGCCTGCCCAATTGCAGAGCTATATAAAAATGGCTTTGCTTATTTTTCTTAGTTCTTACCTTCATAAACCTAATGTATTCCAGCATAAGTTGAACAATATTCCCTGTCAACATATTATTTCATCAATTAAGTTTTTTTTTTAAATTTTTTTTAATGTTTATTTATTTTTGAGACAGAGAAAGACAGAACATGAACAGGGAAGGGGCAGAGAGAGAGGGAGACACAGAACCGGAAGCAGGCTCCAGGCTCTAGGCCATCAGCCCAGAGCCCGACGCGGGGTTCGAACTCACGGACCGCGAGATCGTGACCTGAGCTGAAGTCGGACGCTTAACCGACTGAGCCACCCAGGCGCCCCTCATCAATTAAGTTTTAAGGTGTACTTGTTACTTAGCTATCTCCTTCAGAATCAACTGTCCTCTCTCAGAATTATCAATAAATCATACCTTCTTTCAAAACACTGTACTATACAGCCTGGTCTCAAGTTAGTTCATTACCAAGGTGCTTGATTATTTATTAAACCTCATAATGTATATCACAACTTAATATACCTTAGTTACCTAACTTTAAAAAAAAAAAAATTTACGTTTCTTTATTTTTGAGAGAGAAGGAGGCAGAGTGCAAGTGGGGGAGGGGCAGAAAGAGAGAGACAGAGAGAGAGACACACACAGAATCCAAAGTAGGCTCCAGGCTCTGAGCCATCAGCACAGAGCCCGACACAGGGCTTGAACCCACAAACTGAGAGATCATGACCTGAGCTGAAGTTGGACACTTAACCAACTGAGCCACCCAGGCACCCCCTAAGTTACCTAACTTTTATATAGTCCTTTATAGTTCACAAATACCTTTTAATATATCACTTAATCCTTATAACAACTCTTCCAGGTGGTGGTTATCATTCACATTTTACAAATGAGGAAACTGATCAGAAGTAAAATGATCCAATATTAAATAAGTGAAAGCACTAAAAATTAACTCCAGTCTTCTGGCTTAAATACAGTCAATTCCTGATTAATCTCTGGGTAATTATGTGGGGAGATACAGATAACTGGAACATAGCCATTAAAATCAAAATTGCAGTTTATTCAAGGAGAGTTATTAGAGTATATCTTGCCATATAAAAGACTAACAGTAGGGAACAAGTGAAATAAATTTTGGTATATCCATATAGTGGAATACTATGGAGTTGTTTTTAATATATGGTTACTTCCAGATTCCACTCCAACATGTAAAAAGCTTGGAAGTCATCATTCTTCTCTCACAACAAAATAAAAGTTGAACAAACTGGAAGCTAATGGACTTTTCTTTGATCCTTGAGATACTGAGGTCAGAGGACAAACTATCATCCAAGAAATCAGAACGACTAATACAGAGAATATAGATTAACTAACTGAAGATGAAAGCACAGAAGCCAGGGACTGATATGAACACTTAAACGGTAACTTGAACAAGTTGCTGGAGGCTGACTGTGGTCTAGCTTGAGAGTTTAAAACTCCTGGGGAGCCCAAGGGTCTAGTCTGAGAACGGCTGCTACACTTTCTCAGTTTTATGCCCCACAAGGTTCTCAAGGAGAAAAATCAGAGAAAAATCTTCTGCTTGGCTGGGGGAAGGAAAACAATAACCATTTTGAAACAAGTCCAGAGAATTCTCCATAAGAAAAGGTTATCTAGCAAAGGAAAAGACTTCATCAGAGCCTTGTTCAACTTTGGAGAAATGAAAACTGCCCAGTTCCTACTCACTCTAGACTTCTGGCATACCTACATTGGAGGGGGCAGGGGAAGAAGAGAAACTGAGAAGCACTAGTGGAGGTCCAGACCAAATAAAGACTAATATCTAAGCATAGAATTATACGGGTGCCTGGCTGGCTCAGTTGGTAGAGCATGTGACTCTTGATCTTGGGGTTGTAGGTTTGAGCTCCAGGTTGGATGTGGAGATTACTTAAAAATAAAATGTTAAAAAAAAAGAAAAGCTAGGGGCGCCTAGGTGGCTCAGCCGGCTGAGTGTCTGACTTTGGCTCAGGTCATGATATGGTTTGAGTTCAAGCCCCACATCAGGCTCTGTGCTGACAGCTCATAGCCTGGAGCCTGTTTTGGATTCTGTGTCTCCATCTCTCTCTGCCCCTCTCCCACTCACATCTTTCTCCCTCTGTCTCAAAAATAAAAAAAAGATATAAAAAAAATTAAAACAGGGCTCCTACACAGTAACAGGATTATAGTTGAAAAAAACTGCAAGGCTCAGACACTATTTAAGAAGGTATCTGTAGGGAAACCCAAAGACAACAAGGGAAACAAAAACAAGAACACTAAAGGAAACTAAAACCTCTGAAACCTACAGCTACACCAAATGGTAAACACAGCCTTGTTCCTAGTTAGAGAAATACAAAACCTCATACAAAAGACCTACCTTCTTCAGTTTCTATTATTCTATGCATTATGTCTGGCTATCAACAAAAAATTATAAGGCGTGCTAAAAGGAAATGAAAGTATATTCTAAAGTGACAAAGCAAGCATCAGAACCAAATTCATATAGTACAGATTTTGTAATTATCAGACTGGGAATTTACAAGAACTATGATTACCATACTAAGGGCTCTAATTGACAACATGCACAAATTGATGGATATTGTAAACAGCGAGATGGAAACTATGAACCAATAGAAAAGAAACATTAGAAATCAAAAACAGTGTAACAGAAATAAATAATGTCTTTCATATGGTCACCAGTACACTGGACATAGCTGAGGAAAGAATCAATGAGCTTGAAGAAGTATCCGTAGAAACCTCCCAAACATTTAAAATGCAAATAAAAAAATAAAAAAATAAAAAATAAAATGCAAAGAGAAAAGAGAATGAATAAAACAGAATATTTAAGAACTGTGGAACAATAAAAGAAGGCATAACATATACGTAAGAAATACCAGAAGAAAGAGAAGAGTAGAGGAAATGTTTGAGGTAATAATGCCTGAGAATTTTCCAAAATTAATGACAGAAGCCAACCATAAATTCATGAAGCTCAGAAAACATCAAGCAAGACATATACCAAAATATCTATACCTAAGCATATAATATTCAAACTACAGAAAACTAAAAACAAAGAGAAAAACACTGAAATAAGTCAGGAAAACACAAAACAAAACACTTTACCTATAGAGAAAAAATGATAAGAATTATGTTGGACTTCTCGTCAGTAACCATGCAAAAACAAAAAAAAAAAAAGCGTAGAGTGAAATATTTCAAGTGTTGAAAGAAATAACCATCAACCTAGAATTTTGTTATTAGAGAAATTATCCTTCAAAAATTAAAAAGAAATAAAGACTTTTCTCAGCCAAATAAAAACTGAGGCAATTTGTCACCAGTAGACCTGCCTTGCAAGAAAAAAAGTTCTTTAGAGAAAAAGGTCAGAAACTCTAATCTACATAAAGAAAGAGCCACAGAGAATGGATAAAGAGAAGATAAAAATCTTTATTTTTTTAATCCTCTCTGATTGTATCATATAACTGTTTGTTCAAAGTGGTAATAGCCACAAAGTTCCAGGTGATTATAGCATACAGACAAGCGAAATGAATGGCAGCAATGTTATAAGGAACGGGAGACAGAAATTGGGAATACTCCATTATAAAGTATCTGCAATACCTGTGAAGTAGCACAGTGTTATCTGAAAGTGGACTTAGATTAGTTGTAAATATATACTGCAAACTCTAGGACAACCATTAAAAAACATTTAAAAAATAAGTATAATCAATATATGAGGAGAGGAGAAAAAAATGCACCCATATAAAATGCTCAATTAAAGCCAGAGAAGGCTGAAAAAGATGGGGGGGTGGGGGTGGGGGTGGGGGTGGTGGTGGTGGTGGATAGAACAGGTGTAGTGAATAGAAACATTACAGTATGATAGATATTAATCCACTTATCAATGACAACTTTAAATGTGAATGATTCAAATGCACCAATTAAAAGAGAGTGTTAGAGTGGATGAAAAAAATCCAACTATGTGTTGTCTACAAGATACCACTTTATATGTAAAGATATATATATAGATAAAAAGTAAAGGGATGGGGACATGCTAACTCTAATCAAAAGAAAGCAAGAGTAGCTATATTCATTATAAACAAAGCAGACTTCTGAGCAAGGGAATTTTTCAACGATAAAGAAGGGCATTACATATTATACAGGGGTAAATTCTTCAAGGAGACATAACAACCCTTAATGTATATACATCTAACAACAGAACACCAAAATCTGATAGAACTGCAAGGAGAAATAGATAAATTCACTATTATAGAGACTTCAACACACCTCTGTTAGTAAATGACAGATCCAACAGGCAGAAAATTAGTAAGGATAGGGTTGAACTGAATAACACCATCAATCAACTGGCTCTAATTGACATTTATATAGTACTTCACCCAACAACAGCAGAAACCACATTCTTCTTAAGTTCAGATAGACTATTCACCAAGATAGACCACATTCTGGGCCATAAAATACACCCTCCAAAATTTAAAAGAATAGACATCATAGAATGTATGCTTTCAGACCATAATGGAATTAAAATAGAAAGCAATAGCAGAAAGATAGCTAGAAAATCCCAACATATTTGAAGATTAAACACCACACTTCTAAATAACATATGGGTCAAAGAAGTCTCAAGAGGAATTTTAAAATATTTTGAAGTGAAAATGAAAAAAACACTCTTCAAAATGTGTGGGATCCATCAGAAGTAGTGCTTAGAGGGAAATTTAGAGCACTGAATGCATACATTAGGAAAGAAGAAAGATCTAAAATCAATAATCTCAGGATCCATCTTAAGAAACCATGGAAAGAAAAGCATACAAGCCTAAAGCAAGCAGACACAGCAGAAAATAGAATAAAAATAAACAAAACTGCAAACAGGAAATCAACACAGAAAATGAATGAAACCAAATATATCAACAAAATATTTTTGATTGCTAGTCTTCATCCTCAACTAAAATACAAAATGCTTCTTCTGTTCTCTTTTCCTTAACCTTTCTACAATTTTCTGACATCATCTCTAGCACATGTATGTTACAAAATTTATCCTGGCCCAAAAAGATATATAAGACACATAGAAGACAACAGAGTCTAAATAAAGAGTGGAACACAAAAAAGCTTACTTTCATAGCATAACGTGAAAAACTGACAGACTTCACATTTTTGGTAGAAAAATCAAATAAGTTAATCTATGCCCTGACATGCAAGCTTTTTCTTTAAAGTTTTTTTTTAAATTTATTTTGATGGGAGGAGGGGCAGAAAGAGAGAGGGAGAGAGAGAATCCCAGAGAGAGAGAGAATCCCAAGTAAGCTCTGCACTGACAGAGCTTGAACTCATGAACTGTGAGATCATGACCTGAGCCCAAACCACAAAAGTCTAACGCTAACCAACTGAGCCACCCAGGTGCCTCTTCTTTTTCTTTTCAAATGAATTTCAGTATGGAAACATTAACTTATTACAGTAGACTTGATTAACAGTTACTCAAGATGAAAAAATGGCAGGAAACTGTACCATTGTCAAACATACCCAAAATAAAACACTGCTTGCCATCATCACCTAACAGGTGTCAACCACATCCAACTTCCACCTCCTTAGAATTCCGTCAGAACCATTAGTTTAATATGTAGCACTTTACCAGCACAGGGTAGTAGGAAAAAAGGGATTTTAAAATCTGTGTTCAAATTCTACCTCTAACATTTTTATTAGACATGTGACCTTGTACATATTAATCTATGATGGGTCTTGGGTGGTTGGCTGCCAAGTACCAGAAATACAATTCCAACTAGTTTATGGGAAAAAATGGACAACTTATTACAAAGATTTTTATTATTATTACACTCAGGTGTCTCTTGGAACCCAATCTCAGGACCATGGACAAAGATAGGTGAATACAGTGGGGACTCTGTGCATCTGCTTCTCCTATTCTGTTTATTTAGTTCATATGACAAGAAACAACACCATTAACAGTTCCTGGGTTTTATGTCTTATAGTTTCAGCCACTGGGGAAAAAACAAATTATTCAAACCTCTGGGCACTTAGAACTCAGGAAAAGCTCTGACTGTCCTGGCTTAGTGAAGGTGTCTAGAACTGCACCAACAAAAACGGGCAGGATTGTGACTGATCTCCCAGAGTGATCTTTTTAAAAGACAGATCCAGTCCAGTTGTTAACCTGATTAAAACCCTTCATGGCTTTCCCCAATACACTTAAAATCCAGAGCTCTAACTGAAACAAGACTTAATTTAAGCAGGCTTTACATGGTCTGAGTCCTATTTACCTTTACAACTGTACATTAAGCCACAATCCCTCTTTTTCACTATATAGTTGAGCTTTATCTACTCTGGCCTTTTCTAAGTTCTTAGTTGAACCTACCAAGCTCTTTCCTACCTCCAAATTTTTTAACATGTATTCTTGGGATCTTTTCCTTTTTCTCATAGCTAACTTCCACTAATTTTTCCTTAAAGAACCCTCCCTGACTCCCAAGGTAAATCAGGTCCCCTGTTCTTTTCCTTTACAGCACTCGCCACAATTTCTAATTACAGATATGTGTATTTGTTCATTATCTGTCTAACCATACTGTTACCTCTAAGAGACCTGAGACCTGTTTTGCTCTCTATGGTATACTTTTAGCACCTACTTGGTCTTCAATATTATGTGCTGAGTGAATAATTGGTTTAGCATGGGACAAGTGGTATCACCAGTAGACTGACCAATTACAGACGAGGGGAAGAGTAGCAGGCAGGCAGAATTACTGTTCCCAAGTTACTAGAATGGCTGCTCCAGAGTAACTTACTGAGGAAAGGGAAGAGAACCTGTGTTTCTGCTGAGCAGAATAAACCACTTGTTTATTTCCATTAACCTTCTTCCTCCATTAAATTCTAATAGAACTATGGTATTAAGTAAAATAATAAATATAACAGTAGCTATACAGTGACTTGCATATATAGCAAGCATGTAATATCAATTTTTTCCACATGGGAAAACATGTTTTATATATATATATTTTTTATATATTTTTTATATATATATTATGTTTTTATATATATATATATATATATATATATATATATATATATATATATATTTTCTCACAGCATCCTGATCTTTCCACCTAAGAGAATCACTTACCTGCTAATCTTTGTATTAACTGTATCCACTCAAATATCCATGTAACTTAAAGAATTAATTCTGGAAACACAAAAATGAAGCAAAGCAAAACAACCAACCAAAACAACGAAACTGCTTCTGTTCTCAAGGAATTCATAAACTCTATTTTTCACTCTGCTTCCAACCATACCATACCTCTGCTCCTGCCATGCCCAAAGTTCTAGAGCACCCAAAGTAAGACTGAAAGATTTAGCAAATAAAAATGCAAGATATCCCAAACATATCTGTTTGACAACCCTACTCCCAGGTCATATTCCATCATTTTACCTTCATAAACCCACTCCAAAACCTTAGTTCCAATAATTTTCCTTATTAAAAAAATTTCTCTGGAGATTCACTGGATATGATCATTCTCCCAAGTTTAAATAAAATCTACCTTGACTTTTCTTAAACACTGTCAGTAAAAAACAAAAGAACAAACCAAATCATCTTAATTCTGTTTCTTGGTGGTGCTAGGAGTTAAAAAAATAAAGTAGAATAAAAATAAAAGCAGACAAAATAACAAACATTACAAAAAACTCCTTTAAAAACCTAAAAAGTCTTGCTTCCAAGAATAGGCATGACAGAAGAAGATTAAGACTATAATCTTTTCAGGGGCGCTTAGGTGGCTCAGTAGGTTAAGCGTCTGACTTTGGCTCAGGTCATGATCTCAGTTTGTGAGTTCGAGCCCCACGTCGGGCTCTCTGCTGACAGCTCAGAGCCTGGAGCCTGCTTTGGATTTGTCTCCTTCTCTCCCTGCCCCTCCCCACTTGTGCTCTCTCTGTCTCTCAAAAATAAATAAATGAAAAAAAAATTTTTAGATGATAAAAAAAAAGACTATAATCTTTTCAGAGGTAGATCTAGAAAGAAGAAATTCCATGAGAGAAGGTATATAAAGCAGGAACATTAGAAAGGAAAAATGAACTCTCAGAAAAAAGTGGTTACACTGAGCACTGAAGTGCCTTTGAATTTTATTTGTAACTGAAAGGCATCTCAGAGAGGTCTATGTCAACCTTCTCCTTTTATAACAGAGAAAACCAAAGACCCTGAAAGGTAAAATGACTTGTCAAACGTCACATAGAAGACCCTAGCTCCTTCTAATTTCTCTCATTCTCTCACCTCTTGCCCCATATAATGTTAAGGCTCACTGAACTGAGGAAGATCCTCTTCTTCACATCCAGTGGATGTTAGAGGACAAGTTCCTAATAATGTTGTCATGTCTAACACAAGAGAAATGTATTCCTAGCATTTCAAGGAAAATTCCCAAAGAAAAATTATTGTACATAGTGTAGGTATTTTCGATATAGTATTTATCCTAATTATTATTAATATTCTTTAATTCTCTGGTATTATTAGCCTAATCTTATAATCTAAGTATATTATGGGTTGAATTTGGTAGGCTGTCTGTGAATCTAACCACTAAGCATACTGTTTTTGAGAAAGTTCCAAGTTCTAAACCATTTTTCCAAGTTTTAAAATATAGATCTCCTGCTAAATTAGGAACCAGCAATACACAAAGACTGAAAATTATAAACTAAATATGATAAGTTAAAAATACAAGACTCTTTACGTTATAAAAAAACTCCACCTCAGAAGTCATTTATTTTTAAAACTCAGTATTCAGGCACATTTAGCACAGGCTGTAATTTACTTACATCTTTTTAAATAATATTTCACTAAAAAACTGAAGTAAAAAAGAATCAAACACATTTCTATACTCATCTAATTTAGGAAAACAACAACAAAAAACCTTTACTGTACTTTTTCATGTAGTGACCTATAAGAGGTAAGAAAATTAATCATTTTATAAATGAAAGGTTGACCTCATATATATTATGCAGTATTTAGTGCTCTTTCCAAAAATGTGTGGGTAAAGGAATTCTATTTGAACAGATAAAGTTCAAAGCACTTTCAAAACATTTTGTCTTTTCTCCTGAGATAAAACTATGTTTCATGAGTTAAAATTTGTTTGATAAATCTATTTTTAAAAATTTCTACTCAGTATATTATATCAATGGATACCCTTCACTCATTCATTTTATTTGTCCAGCAACGACAAAAACAAGTCTCTACTATTTGCTAAACCCTATGCTAGCAATTTTGGATTTGTGACAATAAACATTAGCTTAGTTCCTGTCTTCAAGGAACTTAGAAGAACCTTTAATTAACTGTATTTACCCAAGAGACAATGACAGCTGAATTTTAAGTTGGTCATTTGAGAAAACATTAAAAATGTAATCAAATTCATTCTCAAAAAAAACAAACTATACAATAGTAATTTTAAAGACATTTCAACAAACTTATCATCTATATGAAGTTTCCCCACAAAGCTCTGGTAAAATACAACTTTGGTAGAAGTCTTAATAACATAATATTCTCATAGTAGCTTTCACTATAAAAATAAACTGAGTTAATAATACTCCAATAAGGAAATCAAAACCTAATACCATTTCTTTCATAATGAAAACCAAACACTTGGAAATGGATAGCTTAACCTATTCTGAAAATAAAGCAAAATGTATAATTAAATGTAATATTATAGATTATTACCACATTATGTCTGAGTATGTGTTTATTTACAAGCCTGAATAATAAAACTCTATATCATACCTTACAAATGATCACAACTATGTACTATGGATCATGTTATCTGCAAATTTTTCAATAAAAAGGGCCTTAACGTTTTTTGTAAAATTTTTTTTACAAACTTAATTCAAGATTGTATTTGTTTATTACCAAGTCGTATAACTTTTATCAATATAAATGATACTTACATTTATAACTATATATAGGTACTAACTATAATGTCTATTAAATTTACAATTATTAAAAATTTTTGATGGATGAGAAACATTTTTCAATTTAGAGCCATACATCTCCAAAGCAAAATTCAATGTAAATCAGCCATTCTGACATGCCATGGAATATCCTGACGTTTTTTTCCTTGTGTTTTACACTGAAATATTTTCATCATCCATCAGCTAAAATATTTAAATTTTCTTTAAAAGCATTATGAAAACATCTTTACTGAATTTATGCATACTACTCAGTGGCATAAATAAGTATTTCCACCATTTGCATATAAGGAAACCAAGGCACAGAGGTGTCCATTTTGTAGATTGCAAGGTCATTTTCTAACCAAGCAACTGATCCTACACCATCAAGTTATATTACATGTGCGCCACTTCCAAAGGACATAAAACAATTACTGTACCTTAAATCAATTGCCTCTGCAATGCCTATATGCAATTGTTTTATCAAGAGGGTTATGGCAACAAGCTTAAAGGAGAAAAGCTGGAAGGGGAGGATTACAAAAAAAAAAAAAAAGGAACACTTATTTTTGGTAGTGAATCATTTATTTTTAAGTAATGAAAGGCAAACAGTTTTTAACACAATAATCAAGTAACCAACAGTTGTTTCTTCTGTTTTCAAAAAATATTTCATCTTTCAGGTAGATCATGCAAAATTGGAGCCTGCCCATCCTTGTAGAAAGAAGTTCGAAAAAAATGAGAAAAATTCTTAACAATTAATACATAATATGGCAAAGACTGAAAAAAAAATTTAGAGAAATTAGCGAATGCTCATTATGGCAGTTAAAACCCCACCTAAAATATTAGATGCTTCCTTTCATTCAACTGAAGGCTATGATTACCAGTAAAATATTCCATTACTGAAAAATAAAGAAATACAAAACTTTTCTCATTCAAAACTTGAATGAGTACTTTATTCAAATATCCGCCATAAATAAAAATACTTTCCTAACAGAAACTTAGATACGGAAAAAACTGTTCCTGAGAGTTCAAAGACAGACTGCATTTGTAATTATGATACAGTGCTATCAACAATTAGAAAGATGAAAGTTACCTATCACATATGTTAAATTTAGGAACATTAGGCGGGTTGAATAACCAATAAATTACCGGACAAAAAAATAAGACTTAACTAATAGGTGAATCTAACACCAAAGAAAAAATTAAATCATAATCCAAAGCACACGTTATACAGAAAAGAATAGGATTAGATTGAGTCGTATTAAAGTACCTAGTCTAGCTGGGGATTAGTTAATTAATCGGCTCTAGGACAGGTTGTGAATGTTCAGGTCAGATGTGCTTTCTTTTCATCATTATTCCAGTTCCTCATCCGCCAAGTGCAAGCAAGAGAAGGCGTCAGAGTACCGAAGCTAGGGGGCATGCTGTAGCAAGGGGAAAAGAAAAATGGGAAAGGTGCAATGGATGCTGCATAGTTGAATAATTATCTGGGTGGCACAATGGGCGAGTCCTGCCGACAACGGAGCTGAGTAAGCGGCTCCCTAACTCTGCCCGAGGCACTCCCCCATTACCAGGCATCAGAGGCGACCGCCCCGCTTCGCCCCCCCCCCCCCACCTCCCTTCGGGGGAAGAAAGGGATCCCCGCACTCGCTTTACCTTTATGGCTGTAATATAAAGACGCGCGGCGCAAACACGCACACAAGCCGGCTTTACGGAGCCTCCCGCACGTAGCGCGAGCGGAGGCTTCGCTGCCAGCCGGCGCTGCAGCCGCCCCCAGAGCGAGGCGGCATGGGGGTGGCCGACGGGGCAGGGACGCTCAGGCGGTGGCACCCCAGGTGAGACCCGCAGTCTCCCCGCCTAGAGCAGCATCGGGCGGTCCCTGCAACCGAGACCCAGGCGCGCCGGCCAGCCGTCTGCCTCGGCACCCAGCCCGGCAGGCGGGTGGGCGGCCAGAGCTCTGGAAACCCGCGAATGGGGGTGGGGGCCGGCGCGGGGGAGGCGCGCCCATCCCCGTCACCTTTGCCGGGCAAGAGCGCCACACACACCTCCATCCGTTCTGGCCAGTGAGAAAGAGTTCCTCTCCCAGCACCCTGTCCCCACCAAAAAACAATTCCTGAGAGACTCGCGCTCACCGTGAAATCATGGGGGGCTCCTGCCTTACCCCTTCTTCATGCTTCGGCGGCGGCCGCCGGTCCCCTTCAGCTCCCGGGACTCCACCTAGAGCCTCCAGGAGCGACAGGCTCCGGAGTGGAATCCGCTCCGGGCAGCGGCCCAGGCACCGGGCTATTGGGAACGCCGCCCGCGGCGCCCGCCGGTCGCCGGACCCACCGTGTGCTCGACGCGCGAGCGAACAACACCGCGAGCCGCCGCCGCCCCCCACCCGCCCCCTCCCCGCGCGCGACGCTCCACAACTGGGCGCGGAGATCCGCTCCTGAAGCAGGGGGAATCGCTGGACCTCGCCACCTAATCTCCCATCCTTCCCATCAGGAGCTGTTCTCCACCACTCAAGGTCTTCCAATTTAAGATTCTCACTTTCCTCTTCAGCTCCCAGAGCCCAGGTGCAGCCGTGGTGGAAAACTCAGCCTCCGCCCACTCACCCAACAGAGGGAATGAATACGGCTCTCCCCCCCATTTCCTGAGGCTGTATGGTATTGCCCAATCTCCAATTTGGGGGAAGGGGACTGAGAGAACAGTGCTTGGCCTGGGAGTGAGGGAAGATGATAGCCAATTGAATGAACCATCCGTTCAGGGGCGTGGTCAAAGAGAGGCCTGCCCAGTTCGCCCCGCCCCTCGCCCTAAACTACACTTCCCATTATGCCTCTTCCACTTCCCGCCGCGCTGAACGCCGGGAGTGTTGGACCTCGTGACCTCAGGGTATTTCGGAACTCGTAGTCTTCAATCCAGCCGAATAGGTCCTGAAAGTTATAAGGTATCACAATTCTCTCTACTTCCCTAGATAAACATTTTCGTATTCTGCGTTCTCTTATACTTATTCAAATACTAATTGATTATAGCTTAAAGACGTCGTAAATGAGCTCTTAGCAAAGGAAGTAAGTAATGTGTGTCATGCTAATCTGTCAGGACCTGGAAGCCGCTTCTTCCGCCGGGGCCTGGTCTCCGCAGAGGATCGGTTGCAGTCATGTCGGCTGCGATTGCATCTTTGGCTGCGTCCTATGGTTCGGGTTCAGGGTCCGAATCGGACTCGGACAGTGAGGGTGGACGGTGTTCGCTGCCAGCTTCCGACTCCCTCATGCACTTGACTAAATCAGCTTCGGCCAAGCCGTCTCTGGCAGTGGCGGTGGACTCGGCTCCGGAGGTGGCAGTTAAGGTAAGCGCTGTGGCCACTGATGCAGTGCGGGACTTTGCTTCTGCTCCAAAATCCGGCAGTCGCTTGTTAGGCCCCGGGTTACCGCTGCCTCAGTGCTGAGATACAAGTTGCTAACGCTCGGGTCTCTTCTCCTTACCTGCATCTTCCTTGGGAGAAGCCGGGACTTGAAAGTTCAGGACAGTGCTCCACTGCTCCCCGCTGTCTTCTCCCCCCATCGAGCCAGTGGGAAGGGCGAAGGGGAGGTGGTGAAACTTTAATTTATTATGATTAGGATGTGGCCTGTGTAGAGCAGGTGTAAAACAGACACTTCCCAAACCAGACTATGTACTCTGACTTGAAGAGAGCAGTGTCCCCGCCTTGGTTTGTTTTGAAGTTAGAACTAGATTCTGGTTACGGCTCCACCACTTCTGCGAACTTCGGCAAGTTATACAACCTCCTGTGTTTCATTACCTGTGCAATAGAGATTATATTTAAAGTATGTATCTGTATGAGAGTTTTATGTAAGTGAAATGATACAAATGTAGCTTATAGCGCAGACTCTGGTATCTAATAAAAGTGCAATAATGTTAGTTTAGCCCTTGTGATTATATATGTCAGTAAAGCGAGAAAAGGCCTTCGGTTTAAGAAACAGCGTGCTGATCCCAGTTGAGGAGGGTGATAGAGGGAGAAAACGGATTGTATAGCTCATTCAACTAATATTTACGGAAGACGTGTTATTTGCCAGGAACTACTCTAGGGGCTGAAGACACAGAGGCCAAGGAGCCAGACATCTTTGCCATCATGATGCATACATGCTAGTGGAAGAGACAGCCAATGAAATGTGAGCAAGTAAAGCGGTTGCAGATTCGATTGAGTATTATGAATGAAAAAAAAAAAAAGTTCCGTGATAGAGAATTAAGTAGGAGTATGACTTCCATAGATTGGTCAGGGAAGTCTTCTCTGTAAAAGCAGCTTTGAAGAAGAAGAAGCCAGCCATGTGCAAGATAAGGCAAGAGTTTCCAGACAAAGGAAACTTTGCAAGAAAGTTAAAGCAAAGAAAACAAGTTTTGAGATGACAAGGAGCTTAGTGTGTTTGAAGATCTGAGGAAAGGTTGGCATGTCTAGAACCAGAGAAAAACACCCGCCAATTGGTAATATAGGCCCAGTAGAGCCTGATGGGGGTGACCAGAAGCTCAAGATGTGCTGGTGGGAGGCAGTGTACAAAAACTGCTTTGCATGTAAGATGTTTCCTATACAATTGTCAAAACAATTTGTTGTATACCAGAAAATAATATAACATTGTATGCTAATTATACTTCAAAAAAAAAAAAAAAATCAAACCAAGAAAAAGATGTTCCCAAGTCTAGTGTTATAATTTTAAGTCTTTTGCAAACTTTCACGAATTTTACTTTTTATTAATCAAGTGGTATGAAAGAATGCTTAGAATCCTATCTTTATAACCAAACAAACTCCCCAAACTTGTATCACTCCAGCAACCTCCTGAGTCCTCATTCTTTTCACAGCTTAACTTTTTCGAGCTCTCACTTCATCTCATTTTCTCCTCAAGCCAGTGCAACCTAGCCCTGGCCTCTTGGGAAACTACCTACTCTCCCTGAGAAAGGTGAGAACGTGTCAAGTTCTGCTGTCTGACTTGAATATCTGCATCAAGTGACATTATTCTTGTTTCCCGGAAGTTGCTTTCCCTCTGGCTTCCATAAGGCCATCCTCAGTCTTCTGATCCCCTGTTCTTCTGTCCTCCCTTGTACATTGGGGTTTCCTGGGACCCGGCCCTTAGTCCCCCTTGCACGCCTCATACTCTCTCATGCCTTCAACTTGAGTCTGTGCTTCTGATGACTCCCAGGTGAACACTGTGAAGTGGTTCACAAAGGCTCTGGAATCAAGACTATCAGGATTCAAATCCTGCCTACAGCACTTACCCAAATGGTGACCTTGGGTAACTTGGATAAGTTACTTTAAGTGCTCTGTGCCTAGGGTTTTTTCTTATCTGTAAAGTCGGGATGACACTAATACCTGTCTCGAAGATAGGCTTGTCACAAAGCACATTAAGCACTTATAATAGTGTCAGACACACCGTCCTTATTATTTCCAATTCTGACCTCTTTGCTAGCTCCAGAACTGTTACACTTCTCACTCAGGATGGTACTCAGGCACCTCCAATCCAATGTGCTGAAAAATTAACAATTTTTCTTCCCCCTCAAGATCCACCTCACCTGTTTTTCCCATTTTGGTTAATGATCTCCCAACCCCCGTATTAGTCCAAGCCAAAAACAGAAGCGTCTTCCTTTTCCTTCTTCCTCAGCCCCTGAAGCTTGTCCTTCAGACAGTTGTAACGTTTCTCAAATTAATTTCTTCCTCTCCACTTTCACTGATACAGCCTTACTTTATATCTTCTTTACTTCTCCCAGGAGTCATTCTTGATGTTCCTTTCTCTTTCAACCGCTACTCTTGGGTGGTGGGTCCTATCATTGTGACACAATGACAGTTGTCAAATATTTTATTTCAGATTCTTATCATTTCTATCTAATGCAAGACAATTATAATAACCCTCTAACTGGTCTTTCTACTTTTTCCTTCTTGTTTCCTAGTTCCATAGCCCATTCTTTCCTTCACAGTGTGCCCAGAGTCATCTTTCTAAATTCCAGTGTTGTATCACTTCTCTGCCCAAAGATACCATGTTGCTACTGGATAATTTCCAAGTTCCTGTGTAACATGAGGCCTGCCATTTTCCCATGCTGAACTCTCTATAAAGCCCCAAAAGCCTTTTTTTTTTTTTTTTTTTTTTTCCCTCTCTAGATTTTTTGGCCATACAAGTCTCTCTGCTTGGAAATCTCTTTCCTCATGCCTTGTGCTCCCTCCACCTCCAAATTCTGTCCTTCAGTCTCAGTGCACATGTTCCCTCCTCTGTCCAGGCGGCCCCCTTTGTACCTCAGTCGTAGCACTTGTTGCATTGCTGTGACTTGTTCACTTTTTCTTTACCCTGGACTATTGTCAGACCCTAGGGACCAGACATGGTTGTGTCTATTTTCATGTCTCCTATGCCTAGTATACAAGATTAAGGGAAATATATTTGGTGAGAGAATGAATGAAAGAGTAAGTGAAAAAGAAAGTCTTGAGAAAGCATGTACATCGAGAATCAATGTACACTTATTGGGTGGGGGTGATGGAATGTCTCTAGAACTCACTTAGTTCAATCACCTCAAGTGTGAAGTAAAATAATCCGGGAAGAGAGGTCGCATAAGGCACCAGAGGTCCATTAGAAGCAGAGCACACAACTGGGGCTAGACCCCTCCAGTTGATGAAGGTTCTATGATGAGAGAATAAGGGACATTAATTATCATTTGTTTGTGAACCAACACTTACATGCAAAACAAACAAAACCTTACACATAGTAAATGTAATGATAGAGAAATGACCAAGGGAGGAGATGTGAAGCATGCAGATATGATCATCTATATTTGACTAACTATTGTGACGAATCGCAAGCATTTTGACAAGATTATAAATGTACTCAGTGTTTTTAATCCATTTCCCTGAACACTAATGAGATTGAACATCTTTTCATATATGTTATTGGTAATTAGACTTTTTTTTCTTTTTGAAGTGATTGGGTTGTCTTTTGACTTGTAGGAGATTATTGTGTATGGTGTGAACATTTTTAATAATATGGCTTGATCTCTGGTGAGGCTATTCCTCTAACCCCTTTTTGTTGTAGTTATTCAAGAATGTCATGGCTATTCTTGGCCCCTGTAATTCTAAATACAGTTTAGAATTGATTTGTAGAGTTTTACTAACACCCAGGTAGGGTTTTGTTTGATTACATTGAACCACAGATCAATTTGGAGACAATATTCTATTTGTTTAGGTTTTCTTTAGATTTTTAATTTCTTCCAAAGTTTATAATTTTCTCCATAAGTATCTCGCATAGTTTTGCTGAAGGTATTTCTAGGTGTGTCATATTTTTATGCAATATATTCATAAATAGCATTATTTTTTATTTATTTAATTTTTTTTTACTGATCTCACTACTTACATAGTCCTATGGTCCTATCAGATGCAAATACGACAGTATTTTTTTCCTTCTTTGAATCTCTCTCTCTCTCTTTTTTTTTTTTTTTTTTGCCATGCTTGCTAAGATTTCCAGAAGGATCAAAAGTAAGATAGAAAAAGCATATATTGAGCAAAGGGGCATCTGGGTGGCTCAATAGATTAAGCATCTGACTCGATCTCAGCTCAAGTCTTGATCTCAGGGTTGTGAGTTCAAGCCCCCTGTTGGGCTTCATGCTGGGTGTGGATCCTGCCTGAAAAAGATACATACGTACGTGTGTGTGTGTGTATATGTATATGTGTGTGTGTATCTTTTATATAAAGATACACACACACATATACACACACATATACATGGACCAAAATATGCCCATGGACCTAAATCAAAAATAATAATAGTAGTAAATATTTTGAACTGAATAATAAGGAAAATAATACTCACCAGAAGTTGTGAGGTGCGGCCATAGCAATAATTTTTTTTTAAGTTTATTTATTTATTTTGAGAGACACAGACAGCGCCTGTGGGGGGGTAGGGCAGAGAGAGAGGGAGACCGAGAATCTCAAGCAGGCTCCCCAATGACAGTACAAGCACCACACGGGGGCTCAAACCCATGAAACTGTGAGATCATGACCTGAGCTGAAACCAAGAGTCAGACACTTAACTAACTGAGCCACCCAGATGCCCCAGCAATATATTTTTTTAAGTGTAGTCTTGAATACAGGTAATGGAAAAGAAGATAGAAAATTAATATGCTAGGCATCCGTTCTTCTGGATTGATTTTTTTTATCATTCTGGTTTTTTTCCCTGTACCCATTTGTAAATTATGCCCTCATTTCTGCTCTTTGATTACCCCTAGAAATTAAAACATCTGAATTAATCAATATCTTTACTTTTTACTGAACAGTGCAAGAAACTTAGAACACCGCAGTTTTATTAACATTCCACTACCCCTACTTTAGCTATTATTGTCCTGTATTTTTTGATATATATTTAAATTTCAGAAGATGGCAGTGAGTTATGCTGATTCCTGTATCTCATATGCAAAGAGATTGCCTTCTGCCTATTGTGCATACTTGATGTCCTTTAGTGAGGGGTAGCTGGTGGCAACAGCTTGCAGTTTTCGTTTGTCTTTAAAATGTTTTTATTTAACCATCTTTCTTGAAGGATCTTTTCACCAAGTTTCATTTACTTAGCTGACAGTTCTTTTCTCTCAACATATTTAAAATACTCTATTTTCTGATTTTCACTGTTACTGATAACAAGTCAGCTGTCATTGTAGCTGTTCTCTTTTCCTCGGACTGCTTTTAAGACCCTTACCTTCTGCCCCCTTTTATTTGGGGTGTACTTTCAGTCTTTAGATTCCTTATGGGATACCCAGGTGTGGATATCTTTTTGTTTGCCCTGCTCAGAATTTGTAGAGTTTCTTTAATTGGGAATTCATTGGTTTGGAATGTGGATCTTTCAGTGTTTCTGCAGAGTTCTCAGTTCTTATTTCCACATACTATTTTAGTCCTGCTCTTCTCTTATTCTAGAACTCCAGTTAAACATATTTGTGTTCTCCAGTGTGTGACAACAATTATTTTCTGGTTAAAAATGTATTTCGATGCAGCACTATCAGATTTTTGCACTTTGGAAATCATGTAACGAGCCCTATTGGGTTGCAAGAGTTGCTTGTTAATTGACTTTAAAATTAAAAAAATAAAAAAGCAGACCTGGCATTCTCTCATTTCAGTCCATGACTATGTTACCTTTCCCCAATGCATTCCCTGCTTTGGCATAGCCAACTCGAGTAAAATGAAAATTCTGCCTCTAATTTTGAGCATATTTTAAAATTTCTTTTTGGGTGATCTTACTCATACTCGTAAGCTTCAAATAGATCACCTTTTTCCTCTGCATTTGTTAAGAGCCAAACCCAAAGGATATCTTTATGTGAATTTCTATTCTTTTATGACATCCACTTAAACTTCCATCTTAGAAAGTTTACTCATTCCTACTTTTTCGGGAAAAAAACCTATACTATAAATTGATAAATAGTTCATAGTAATGATTAATACTTATGTTCTGCTTTATAGTTTACAAAGTGCTTTCACATCTATATTCTTATTTGTGCAACAGTAAAAAATGTGAAAAGGACTCAGAAGTAAATACTATTTCATTTTATTCTCAAATTTCTTTGAATCAAGAGAAGATAACTTGTTCAACTTATTTGACCCATAGGGTGCCCTTCACTCACTGTACTTTAATTTTTATGGATAATTAAAATGGAATAGAAATCCTTTGTAATTCTGTGGTAATCTTAATTGCATGCTTAATTATTATTGAACTCCTCATGGGTATTAAAACAAGGTTGTGGTATTGTCCAAGTTTTTCTAATCAAATGTTATAATTACTAACTCTTCACTTTCTGGAGGGTTGTCCAATTTGTTCTATAATTTTAGCAGGAACCAGACTGAGACCTATTTATATTTTTTATTAGTTGCCACTGTTGTACGTATAAAGAGTAATTCTTTTTAAGTTATACTTTGAATTTAAAATTTGCCATCTCATGGTACTCCATTCAAAATAATGCAAAGTTAAAATACCCTTATTTAGAAAAATGTGTTAAACTATATTATAAAGTGGTTCCAGGGGCTCCTGAGTGGCTCAGTCAGTTAAACCTCCAACTTTAGCTCGGGTCATGATCTTACGGTTCGTGGGTTCGAGCCCTGCGTCAGGCTGTGCTGACAGCTCAGAGCCTAGAACCTGCTTTGGATTTTGTGTCTCCCTCTCTCTCTCTACCCCCCTCCCCACTTGTGCTGTGTGTCTCTTTCTCTCAAAAATAAATAAACTTAAAAAAAAAAAAGTGGTTCTAGCAGCTGTATTCTATAAAATACATTGGGGAGGCATGAATATGGCTAAGCTTTATTTTAAGCTGTTTATACTAGAATTAAATATTGAGAGAGACACATTTAATTCAGTTTTTATGCAGTTGAAGCCATTTGTGTATGACTTTTTAATTTTATGGTACTGAGTTTTACTATTCAACACTAGGCAGATACTATCTCTAATCAGTGAAGATTCTAGTGTGCATTTTAGGGTAATATACACTTGACCCTTGAATAAGGAAGCGGTTAGGGACACAACCCCTCCCCCACACCATCCAGTTGAAATTCTACCTATCACTTTTGACTACCCAGAAACTTTACTAGTGGTCTACTGGTGACGAAGCCTTACTGATAACGTAAATAGTCAATTAACACATACTTTGTATGGCATATGTATTATATACTATATTCTTTTTTTTTTTTTTTTAACATTTATTTATTTTTGAGACAGAGAGAGACAGAGCATGAACGGGGGAGGGTCAGAGAGAGAGGGAGACACAGAACCCGAAACAGGCTCCAGGCTCTGAGCGGTCAGCACAGAGCCTGACGCGGGGCTCGAACTCACGGACCGCGAGATCGTGACCTGAGCCGAAGTCAGACGCTTAACCGACTGAGCCACCCAGGCGCCCCTATACTATATTCTTACAATAAAAGAAGCTAGAGAAAAAATGTTATTAAGAAAATCATAAGGAAGGGGGCACCTGGGTGGCTCAGTCAGTTGGGTGTCCAACTGCGGCTCGGGTCATGATCTTAGGGTTCCAGGGTTCAGGCCCCGCATTGGGCTCTATGCTGACAGCTCATAGCCTAGGGCCTGCTTCGGATTCTGTGTCTCCCTCTCTGCCCCTCCCCCACTTGCGTGTGCACGTGCATGCATGCACTCGCTCTCAAAGAAACATTAACAAACCAGAAGGAAGAAAAAACACACAGGACTGTACTCTATTGAAAAGAATCTGTATATAAGTTTAATTCTGTATTGTTCAAAGGTCAGCTGTATACGTATCATTCTTTAGATGGTCCGACATTTGAATCCCCTTCCTTGAGAGTCTTCATGTGAAGAACAGCCCTTGCTGCCCCGACCTTCAGAGCCTGAAAGCCCAGATTCTCATTCTCCTAATTCCATTTTATTTAAGGCTCAGGACCTTAACTTGGGCTCAGCAGACAAATGCACTCACTTAAATTCTAATCTAAAGCTCTTCCACAAAGAAGCAAGGAAAGAGTATCTTCAGTGGCAGTGGTGGCCAACATCTCGTTTCTCAGACCACGAGTCTCAACAGCAGTGTCCAGTGGCAGCCACAGTCATTTAGTGATGATGTTCCGTAATGGCAAACTGTTGTCCTCAGTGGACTGGCTCTGTGGTAGGATTGATTTTCAATTGTGATTCCATCTGTATACTCACCCTCACTTATGCCTATTTCCCCAAACTGATTCTCCACCCTTCTTGGCAGTTCTAAGAGAAAGGATTCAGTATTGTTTAAACAGTCTGTGAGAGTTTAGCTGCTTGTGGCTAAGCACCCTGACTGATAGCCCGCCAGTGGTTTTTTTCGTTTGTTGCTAATGTGTCTCTTTAATATCGTTCATTGTGGTTACTTGAAAATTTCCCCCTTCCCATTTATTCTATTAGTATCTTGGAGTAAGCGACTTAATGTTGCTAATACTTACTTCACAGAAGTGTTTTAGGAATTAAATGAGATAATGTGAGTCAGCACTAATGTTGTTAAGCCCTTTTTTTTCATAGCACTTACCCTCTTCCAGCAAACTCTGTAATTCACTTAGTATATTGCTTATTATCTGTCTCCCCCACTTTCTAAGCTCCAGAAGGTCAGAGAGCTTTATCTGCTTCTGCGGGCCTAGAACAGTGCTTGGCACATAGGAGGCACCCAATCAATATTTGTTGAATCAATAAATGAATTTGAAGTTACCATACTTGGTTTGTGAAGAGGCCTGTGCCCCCAACTACTCAAAGAAAATAAAATCGGTTATGAGTCCCAACATCTCCCACCGGCTCCGAACATCTATCACCCATTACCCATCCTTTGTCACCTCTGTTTCATCTCAGAGAAGGCTCTCCTCTTTTCAGAAGCTAACCTTCCAATTGTGTCCTCGATTCTTGTCCTTCCCACTTCTTCCAGGATAACCACACCATTGATTATTCCCTCATTCTTTTTTTTTCTTTTTGAGTTTATTTATTTAGAGAGAGAGAGAGAGAGAATGCAAGTGGGGGAGGGGCAGAGGGAGAGAGAGAGAGAGAGAGAGAGAGAGAGAGAGAGAGAGAGAGAGAAAATCCCATGCAGGCTCCACACTGTCAGTGCAGAGGCAAATGTGGGGCTCAAAACCACGAAATCATGACCTGAGCCGAAATCAAGGGTCTGACGCTTAACCGACTGAGCCACCCAGGCGCCCCTCCCCTCATTCTTTTCATGCGTTTCTCCCTACTCTCTCCTATCCTGTAGCTTATAATTGACTAAATCTCAGCTTAGTCTCTTTTTTAAGGAGGGAGCTAACAGACTTAATTTTACCTTGAAAATCCTTCAATCTGGCACCCCATCTCTGCTTTATTGCCAAATGTCTTGAGAGAGTAGAAACTATTACTGTCCTCTTTTTCTAAATCCTTAATTATATCTCTGTCTCTCACGACTGCTTTTCTATCTACTCCACTACCAGAATCATTCTGGCAAAGGCTTTTTTGTGATGTAATTGCCAGATTTGGTGATCATTATTCAGCCTTCACCCTCTTTAATTTCTCTCTGGATTTGACTTTTCTTTCTTCAGTTTAACAAATTTATTGAACATACACTAAATTCTCTGCATTCTAGGCAGGGAGGATATAAAATCTTCGTAAAAGTCATGTGCAACAAATAATATAGTATCACAATTGCTATAAGGAATTATGTACAACATTCCTTAGGACCATGGAAAAGCAGTTTTCCTGAGCCAAGAGGAGGAAAGGTATAAGAGAAAGTAAGATGACATATTATCAGATAATAAAGGGATATACAATAAGGAACAAAGAGTGTGACATTGCCAACAGCACAGAATAGATGCAAGTACTTGATATTTTTAAAAATCAGTAATTTGTCTAATATGGCAAAAGTGGGAGTGTATTAAACCAGATAAGGAGGTATTAGAATAGACAAGATATGATGGAGTCTGTCCTAGAATAGTGGAGACAGGGATGTGGAGAGGGACTGTAGAAGTGGAGTTGTCGGAGAAATATTTCAGAAATGGAATCAAGATTCTGTGCCTTATTTGTTAGTGAGTGAAGGTAGAGGCATGGCGGATTGAGATGTGTTTTGGACACAAAGTGTTTGATGTTATGGAACATCCGTATAATGCAGTTCGGTAAGCAGTTGCATATATGGATCCAGAGGCCAAGTGTGTGGTCAAGGTTGCAGATAAAAATCTAAGGTGGAGATTGAAGTCATGAGAAAGACAAGAGAAGGTAAAGATACAGTTTTGAAACTAGAGAGGATGGAAGTTTAAGGGAGTCATATTTGAAGAACTCTATCTCTGAGAAGTAGAAAAACTAAGTTGGCTGCTTTGGGTGAGGGTTGCTTTAGAAGTGGTAAAATTTTGGAACAATAATTGTGTGCCTACAGTATTATTTTCTTTGGTCAGTTTCCTAGTCTTTTTCATTAGTCATTCTAAGTCTCCCAGATCTTCATTTGTCAGTAGCATTGCTTCTTCTGCAGCGTCACTCACCCTTAAAAAAACTTTTTTTTAATCTTTATTTATTTTTGAGAGAGAGTGACAGCGTGTGAGCAGGGGAGGAGCAGAGAGAGAGGGAGACATAGAATCCAAAGCAGGCTCCAGGCGCTGAGCTGTCAGCACAGAGCCTGATGCAGGGCTCAAACTCACGAACTGTGAGATCATGACCTGAGCCGAAGTCGGACACTCAACCAGTGTCTGAGCCACCCAGGCACCCTTTTGATATCTCACCTTTAAAAAAAAATTTTCAGGGGCATCTGGGTAGCTCAGTCAATTAAGCATCCAACTCTTGATTTCCATTCAATCATGATCTCATGTTGAGGATTGAGCACTGTGGCGGCCCGTGCACTGACTGTGCAGAGCCTGCTTAGGATTCTCTTTCCCTCTCTCTGTCTGCCCTTCCCTTGTGTGCACATTCACATACATGCTCGCTCTCTCTCTCTCTCTCTCTCTCTCTCAAAATAAATAAACATTAAAAATGTTTTTTGATTATTACTTTGAGTTGTGTTATGCATTGTGTTGACAGATGTATGTCACATCAGCAAAAGACCAACAGAATAAAGATGGTGATGTGATAGGGATAATTCTAGGGTTCAAAGATACATTTGTGCATTCAAAATCCAGACAATAAATAAACATGTCAGATGATGAAAAATGTAATGGAGAAAAATAAAGCAAAGTAAGAGGAAAGTGGAAAAACTGAGCAGGGACCTGAAAAAGAGACCAATCATGTGAATATCCAGGGAAAGAACATTCCAAGAAAAGGGAACAGTACATGCAGAGACCCTGAGGCAGGATTGTCCTCTGGTGAATTCTAGGAATAGCAAAGGAGCCAGTGAGGCTGGAATTAATGAGCATCGGCACAGGACTAGATGAATACAGAAGTTTATGGAGGCGAGTGGGGGTACAGATCATTCTGGGATCTCAGGGGGAGGATAATTCTCAACCAATTAGATTCAAACATCCTCATTTTGTAATAGTAATTTTGTAATTCCACTTTACTGAAGTATAATTCACAGATGATATGTAACTTTCTTAAAAATTTTTAAATATAACTTGAGTACCATAAGTAAAGGAAAGGTATTTATTACCTGTTTAATGTGTAAATTAAACACGTATGAACAGCACGTTTTTAATATGTAAATAATCAGGCAGAACAATACAGGAAGACAAAAATGCCTTGTAACACTACCTAGGGGAACCATACTTAGTTTCTGAGAACAACTGGTAATGAGCCTTTACACCTTTATTAGGCTTTTACTCTGAGTGGAGAAGCTACCTGAGGGTTTAGAGCAGGAGTAACATAATCTAATATTTTTTAAAAATCTCACAGCTCCTGCATGGAGTGAGGCTGTGAGTGGACAAGGGTAGAAGCAGGGAGCCCATTTCAGAGACTATTGCAATAATCCAGGTGCGAGTTGATAAATTGGGTTGTGAGATGTCCATGAAAGAGGACTTGAGAAGTTGTTGAACTCTAGATGTGTGTAGAAGCTAGAGGATCTGCTGATGAATTGGAGGTACAACGTAAAAGAAAGAGGAATCAAGGATAACTCCAGGAGTTTTTGCACGAGCAGATGTGAGGCTGGAAGAAGTCATTGGGAAGGGCTGACCAGAAGTTCACTTTTGGATATATCAAGTTTGAGATGTCCATTAGAAATCCTGGGAGAAAAGATGTTGAGTTAAAGGTCAGATACACAAGTCTTTAGAGTTCAGAGGAGAGGTCCAGACTAGAGATGCCAATTTGGGAATTATGGTATTTGTAAGTGTTGGGGTTACACAAAATAGAGATCACCAGTGATTCTCCGGTGGACGTGAGATTTTTGTGTTTGTTAAAGCTAGGGGATGAATTTAAGACGGTTGAAACATTGGCATAGAGTGTAAGATTTAGATTTAGAATGTTAGGGTCCTGCCACTTCTTCAGTCCTGAACCATGTGCCATCTGGGTATAGCTAATAAGGTTTGGTGAATAAAGAAGGAGTTATCCTGAATTTGGAACTGGAGGTTTTGAGTTCATAAAAAAAGAGGAGTTGGACTCTCTTAATTTAAGGCTTTGAGTAGCTTATTAGCTTATTTAGAAAAGTTTTTAATATGTTCAGATGAGACAAAGTCAGTATTTTGAAAGGAAAAAAATTTTGTTATGCATTCTAACTTCTATACCTATATACATTACTTCTATTAGTCCTTGATTATTAGAAATATTAATCATATGGTACTCGTGTAATAATCATAAAATTACTGTTAAGCTGGCTAGTATGATCTTAATGTAGTTTCTAAAATAAAATTTTCATCTGTCAGATCTTTAACGTTCATTTGGTTTTCTTCTAGGAAGATTTGGAGACCGGAGTTCACCTTGACCCTGCAGTCAAAGAGGTTCAGTATAATCCTACCTATGAGACCATGTTTGCTCCTGAGGTGAGAAAACATTATATTTAAGATTCTGCCTTAAAAAAAAAAAAAAAGATTCTGCCTTTTGCTAATGCATTTGAATTATACATAGGTAGATAAACAGTGAGTTTTTGGAGTTTTCTCACAAGAATATACATTTAAACTTTCAAAAAACATGTCTTGTTATGTGTCAATTATATCTCAATTTTTTAAAAAAAGAAATTGTACCTTTAAAAATGTGCTCATGTTTGTCTACCAACATACAACTATCTGATAGAATGGAACTCTGTCTTTTGAAAAAAGACATTTTAAAATGTTTGATTCTTAGATGTGAACGTAGTTAACATCTTCCTCAGTATTGTTAAGGGAGTATTTTAAATTAACCATAAGGGAAAAAGAACTTGTTTTATTAGCATCATCAGTGCGGAGTGTATTATGAAACATCTGGTTACAAATGCTCCTGTGATGAATGCAAAAAAGGAGTGCCGTGCTAATGTGTTCACTGCTCAGAAGTAGTCACAGGGTGTATTGCTTGCTCTGTGTGAGACATCTTATGATGGTGGTGGTGGTGGTGGTGATGATGATTAATGCTGATGGAAGCACAAAGAAGATGAGGGGGAAAAAAGGCAAAAAAAAGAAAAGAAAAGAAGAAGGAAGGAAGGAAGGAAGGAGGGAAGGAAGGAAGGAAAACAGTGAAAACTGTCCATTTAGGAAAGTCTTTGTAGAAAAATGAAGTTTATAGCTATTTTGTTTTCAAAAAGGGAAAGAATGCTTGGCTGAGAAAATGGAGATGCCAGAAAATGGTCATTATAAAACAAAAAACTAAGCCTTCAGTAGCAGGATCTGTAAGAAGCGCTTTAAAATGGGGGTGAGGAGCCATATTTTATTGCAGCTGAATGAAGAAAGAGGTACTTTTTAATACTTTCTGGTTTTGAGCATACATTGTCCTTTTTTTGATAAAACAGTCATAAAGCTGTTTTATATAATCTGCCTGCTCAGGTTTCTGTAGTCACTTGAAATATGGCGAGTGAAAAATGTAGCACAGCTGATGATGTCAGTGCTAGCATTTAGACATCCCTGTAGCGGTTCTCCGGCTGTCCAGTTAGCAGAAATCCCATGCTCATATTCTGAGACTGCAGCACAGTTTAAATTTTATTCTGTTATTTCTTAAGTCCTTCTAGCCTATTGAACCTATAGACTGTTTCATATCCCTTGGCACCACTTTAGCTGGCACGGTGAAGAAAGGTTGTACGTTACATATATGCTTCATGATTTTTTTTAAATGAAAAGTACTTCAATAAAATAGGGCCACTAAATTCAGGAAATGAGAAAGTTTGGAAGTAGTGTGGTGTGTGTGTGTGTGTGTGTGTGTATGCACGCGCGCGCGCGCGTGACCTTCCTATGTCAGTGCATTTTATATGAAGTCTCTTTCTCTTAAATGTTTAGGTCCTGTGCATAACTAATACATTGCTGTGTGATTACTGTTTTCAAAATTTAAAAGATGAAGTTTTTTTTTTGGTGATATTGATGAGGCATTAGGCGTATCATTGTCTTTGTGAGATTACCAATCCTTTAATGATCTGTTCTTTTTTTTTCTTGTTTTAGGGAGCCTCCCATTCAATATATAAATTAGTTTATGTTAGGAACACTGATGCTTGTCACCAATTTGAGAAAGGAGTGATGAGAGGGAAAAGTGAAGAAAAATTACAATTTTTCCTGGTTGCCAAATGAATTGTCTGTTACATAATAGATAATTAACTTAGAATTTTATGACTGGGATCTGTGTAATTTGCAAAGTATGGAAAGGTGTCACCAGGAACTTTGCTGGATGAAATTCAAGTTCCCATATTTTGAGAATCCATTGTTAGAAACAATCATTGTTAGAAACAAGATATAACCCCTCTCCTCAAGCTCCTGTTTACCAGAGAGGATATGCTTTCCATATTTTGAGAATCCATTGTTAGAAACAATCATTGTTAGAAACAAGATATAACCCCTCTCCTCAAGCTCCTGTTTACCAGAGAGGATATGCTTTGTGTTATTTTTTTTTATTATTTTTATTTATTTTTGGGACAGAGAGAGAGACAGAGCATGAACGGGGGAGGGGCAGAGAGAGAGGGAGACACAGAATCGGAAACAGGCTCTAGGCTCCGAGCCGTCAGCCCAGAGCCTGACGCGGGGCTCGAACTCACAGACCGCGAGATCGTGACCTGGCTGAAGTCGGACGCTTAACCGACTGCGCCACCCAGGCGCCCCAATGCTTTGTGTTATTTTAAAAGATAGAATGCTCGCTTCGGCAGCACATACACTAAAACGATAGAGACCAAGATTGTTTCCTAGAATGCCTAAAGTCCTATTCAAGTTAAAGGAGAGATTGTGTCTGGTTGTAACGATAAGAAAAAGTTTCATGGAGGAAGTAGTATTTAAAATAATAAATGGCTGAGGCACCTGGGTGGCCCAGTCGGTTAAGCGTCTGAACTTCAGCTCGGTTCCATGAGTCCGAGCCCCACGTCGGGCTTTGTACCGACAGCTCGGAGCCTGGAGCCTGCTTCAGATTTAGTGTCTCCCTCTCTCTCTGCCCCTCCCCTGCTTACACTCTGTCTCTCTCTCAAAAATAAAATAAAAACGTAAAAAAAACATAAACAGTAAATGGCAAGATTTCATTCTTTTTGATCACCAAGTAGTATTCCATTTTATATACCGCATCTTTATCCATTCATCAGTCGATGGATGTTTGTGTGTTTACCATAGTTTGGCTATTGTTGAGAGGTGCCACTATAAACACTGGGGTGCATGTACCCCTTGAAATCAGCATTTGCAGCAAAGTGGATAGAACTAGAGTGTGTTAAGCTAAGCAAAATAAGTCAGTCAGAGAAAGACAAATATATGAATTCACTCATGTAGAATTGAAGAAACACAACAGATGAAGGGAAGGAAAAATAACATAACAGAGGGAGGGAAACCATAGGAGACTCTTAATACAGAGAGAACAAACTGAGGGTTGGTGGGTGGGGGGATGGGCTAAATGGGTGATGGGCATTAAAGAGGGCACTTGTTGGGATGAGCACTAGGTATTATATGTAAGTGATGAATGTCTAAATTCTGCTGAAACCAGTACTACACTGTATGTTAATTAACTTGAATTTAAATAAATAAATTTAAAAATAAATTAATTAAAAAAAAAACACTTGAATTTAAAATAAACAGTAAAGTCCCAGTAAAGAACATGAGATTTGGGGTTAAATGTACTGCTTCCTAGCTTTGGTGTGACCCTGGGTTACCTTAGTTTTCTCAAGGGTAAAATGAAGATAATTTCTACTTTACCAAGTTATATGGATACGCATACTAATGTATGATATGCCTAGGAAACTCTGGCACAGAGTAAGCATTTAATAAATAGCAGCCCTTACTGTTATTTATGTTACTATTACTGGCATTGATGGCTAGAAAGGCTTTTATGAGGAAAGATTCCAGGCAGAAGAGAGTAGCATTAGCCAAATTATAAAAGATTTAAAGAACAGGAAGGAATACTTTAGTCATTGTCAGTTCAGGAGAACAGAGAGGTAAGATTAGAGTGATAGTTTGCATAGTGTTGCACAGGGTTCTGGCCAATGTAAACAGTTTGGTCTTGATTTAATGGATGATACATAGATTTTTAAAGTTCTTATTAAAGCAGCATAATTAAAGCTGAATTTTTAGGGAGGTTAATTTGGTAAGGATTTGCATGATGGAAAAGAGTGGTCATAGAAATAAAACTACCAATTCTTACTGTATCCTGTATCCCTGAGAGATTTATATAGTTGTATACCTCATCTCCTTTAGCCTTTACAATAACCCACGTTATTATTAGTACTCTAATCCCTATTTTATAGGGAGGAAACCAAGTCTCAGGGTTTACTGTCAGCAGGTAATGTATTTGGGGATGTGAGTTCACATCACTCTTCACAATTGCTCTATGGCTGGAAGACCTGTTTGTAGACCCATCGCGGAGTTTGCACATTATACCCCTACGTCTTGGACTTTGCTAGTTCCGCAAATTAACTGAATTGACTACTTTATTTTATAAAATATTATTTTTCCCTCCCAACCGAGGACTTTTCCTAAGTGGTCTAACCTAGTATCCAGATAAGCTTTCTCAAATTATAGATAGAACTTGAAGATATAATAGCCATTGCTTTAGTCTACTGATTTTCTTCATTTCACTCAATCCTTTTTGGATCTACTTATTGAAAAGTGTACTTGTTAGCTTTCCTAGACTCATGTAAAACCTGTAAGTTTCAGGGAGATTTTCAGATTTAAAATAATAGTACTTTTAGGAATAGAAAAACATCAAAGTTAAAAGGAAAAGAAGTTCCTAGTTTATATTAGAAATCTGGCCATAAGGGCTGCTATAAATATTAATGTTGGAATGAACTTTAGAAGACAGTTCAGCTCTTTTATTTCATAGATGAGGAAACTGAGGCTCAAGGTCATAGAACCCATACTAGTAAAAGATCTTATTTTAGTAATAAACTCTGCTTATGTCTTACATGATTGAGGTATTCTCCCAATAAAAATGAATTGTGGTGATCTTTTCCAAATTTGTGGAAAATAATTAAGTTAATCAACAGGATCTTCTCACCTTAAAGTTTGTTTCTAAATGTTTAACCATTGATGGCTACAGTAAACATTAATGAAAAACTTACCAGAAATCTAAGTATAATATGATTATTACTGGTTCAATAACTTGGGGGTGTTCTATATGTGAATTTATGATTATGATTTCACATAGTCAGTTTTTACTAGTGTAAATTTTCTTAATACCTGTGGTGTTATGCTATACTGCTAAGACACTGACCCTCAAGTACTGTACCTCCTGAAGACTTTGGAGAACCACTGCCTTACGATACACAGATTTCTTAGATTTATCTACCCGCGTCTTAACGAATTAAAAATGCTTTTCTCCTACTTTATAAATAAATCACTACTTCACTCAGGTGAAACATATAAGCATACTTAGGAACATCCTGAGATGTAGTGATCTGAATTATGAATTAATACTTAAATGTGTATATTTTATATGGGAGATTAAGATTATAACTGACTGTGGTGTACTTCAGTATGGTCTTAGCCAAAAACTGCTAAATACTCATACCTAATTAACTTAAATATGTATTTTTAAAATCCCTTGAATGCAAATTTAGTTAAACGTAATTGCCAGAAGTTAAAAAGAATATTTGGAAGTCAGTTTTGTGTGTTTTTTATGTGCTTTTTGATTTTTTTATTTTTTGGAAGATATTTTTATTTTAAGTATTCTCTGCAACCACCATGGGGCTCACACTCACAACCCCAAGATCAAGAGTCACATGGTCCACCAACTGAGCCAAGTGCTCCTATACTTTGTTTTGTTTTGTAATGGTTAACCCAGAATTAATAGAAATGCATATTCACAGAGACCAGGAACATCTGGGACACATAATTTTTAAGGAATTGAGAAGAGCTGACTTCTGCTGAATAACATTTCTCTTCTTTTCTTTGTTGGCATTTATTTAATATCTTTAAGGTCAGTTCCAGTAGCTGCTGTTAACCAGGCAGTTGGGGTGAGCCAGAAGTAGATAGATCCTCCCGCAACCCAGCTTCCTATAGCATTAGAAGATTTTTTTGTTGCCTCCAGCTTAAACATCTATAAAACATAGCACATTTAAATTTTTAGACTGCTTTAGAAATAGCACCAATATAAGATACACATAGCTGTAATCTGTGGATCTGTATTCGTATAGAAATCAAAGTTCCTTAACACTGAGAATTTTTCTTTAAAAGATAGAGCTGATTTGATATATATGGCCAGTAGAAGAATTGTTCTTTTTTTTTTTTTTTTTTGTAAAATCTTAATAAAATAAGACTATGGAAATTGTATTTTCCTTTTTCAAATGGAAATTATAAATGTAATGGTTAACTTATTATATGAGTAACAAGATCAATGGAGATATTTATCATTTTAGATCCCCCCTCCCCCCAGAAATATCAGATACTGCTTTGTGGATGATAGCTGACTATATTAGGTAGAACATCTAGGAAACTTAAATCACTTTATTATCCTTACTCTTATGGATGTTCCTTGTTTTTGTAATAAATTTCATGACAAACGAAGTTACTATAACTGCCAGCATTCAGTAGTCTAGATTTTTTTTCTCCCTTACGTTTCTACCCATTAGTAAGGAGGAACTAATATGGGCTGTGAAATCTTGCACTCTCCTTTATTATAAATTCAGAATGAATAGTAATAAAAGTTTTGTATGTAAATCAAATATTTTTAAATTGAATCACTTTAAACATAGAAATGGAAGCTATCAATATAAAAGAATATTGTAATAATGCATTTTCTTCCAAAGCAGAAAAAAACCATAAAGCAAATGTAACATCATTTAAATTCAGATTTTTGTGCATAGTATAATGTTGATGTCTAGAGAAGGCAGCATTCTCCTTAAGAGAAGACCAATAACATATTTATGGCTCTGGAAATATATCATAGGAATGGTGGTTTCTAATGGTAGTGACTTAAGATGTTCTGACGCTGAAATACTTTATCATGAAGACCTTCCAGACTTTAAATAAGAATATCCTGTCTAATCCCACTATTTCCAAAGTGGGAAGTTCATTTCATTGTTTATTTTAAAACAAACAAACAACAAAATACAGAGTTGGATTTTTCCATTACCATTAAATAAATATTATTAAATTAATAGTGCTTGACATAATCTGATACTTTTTTTTTACCATTTTTTTAAAAGTTAGTATGATTGTACATTTAAGGAATGTTATGATACAATAGAATCCTAGACTAGAGTTTGTTCTAACCTTGGTTCTACCAATTAATAATAACACTATTGACTCTGGGGAAGATAAAATACATCATCTTCAGCCTTTTTTCTTCATTTCTAACATGAGAAGGAGAATACCTCTCTAACTTTCCAGGATCTTTGTACAAATCAAATTAAATAACACTTGGAAACCATTATGGAAACTCAAAGCATTATAAACAGATAATAATGTACTATTTTGTGTAAGACTTTCATAGTGTGACTTCTCAGAGTAATTTTATTTCATTTGCAATATCTTTTTCTAGGGATTTCTTCAAGCATTTTACTTTTATTGTCTTTTTCCTATTCTCTGACCCCAGTGGGGTTCTGATTAATCTTTCACTTCATTAATGCTTTCAGTATGTCATGCATGATGGTAAGTATTGAGGATTTTAAGTCTCTACCTTTGAAGAACTCATAATCTAGTAGAGAAGAAACATGTATTTTTAAAATTACATCATGGTACCATTATTGATATACCAAAAATCATCTTTATAAATTAAAAAAAAAAGTCACCCCAAATCCCCCAAATCGTTGGACAAAAATATAGTAACTCAATCATCAAGAGCAGCATTGTCCAATAGAACTTCCTGCAATGAAGGAAATGTAGTAGCCAATAACCATATGTGACTGTTGAGCACATGAAGTCTGGCTAGTGTGACCGAGGAACTGAATATTTTATTTTAAGTAATTTAAATTTAAATAGCTATACAGAGACTTGGGTGAGCTGGGTTCCTCTCCTTCTGTCCTAGGGGCTGGGCTGACAAACAGTGCTCATCAGCCATTGCCCAACTGCGCTGAACCATGTGTGGGGAGCATGTTCCCAAGTAGGTTACTTAGCCCCTAATGATTTAGAGTTGAAAATATATTGTACAATAATTCTGGTATTCTGGCTTTATATACTTAGGATTTAAGTTTGATTTTTTTTCTTATAACATTGCAGTTTGGACCAGAAAATCCCTTTAGGACACAGCAGATGGCTGCCCCTAGAAATATGCTTTCTGGATATGCTGAACCAGCTCATATCAATGACTTTATGTTTGAACAGCAAAGAAGAACTTTTGCCACCTATGGTAAGGAGATAAGATTTACAGTTTCCAGTTTGACACATTTTTGGGTGTGTGATAATCTGTTTTATCTTCTTGCTTTTTAAATTTAATAACCTAGATTCCTTTTTCAAAAGGTGCATTTTCTTAAACACATCTATAAATATTTATACAAGTGTGAAGTTGAACTAATATTTTTAGCTGTCATTCTAACTCTGCTGTGATTTCTGAGTACTAGAAATACTCTGTGGTCTTAAAAACAGAATGTTCTCTGTTGTACTTGATGATGAACACTTGTTATTGAATGTCCATTATATGCAGGTCACTGTTGAAGTTGGTAAATGACCAGATAGTGTTGAATTTACTTTTATTTTTAATTCCAGTATAATTAACCTACATTGTTATATTAGTTTCAGATGTACACTATAGTGATTCAGTAATTCTATACACTGCTCAGTGCTCATCATGATAAGTGTTCTCTTAATCTCCTTCACCTATTTCACCATCCCCCCACTCACCTCCCTTCCGGTAACCATCAGTCTGTTCTCCATAGTTGAGTCTTTTTTTGCTTTGTCTCTTTTTCTTTGTTCGTTTGTTTTATTTCTTAAGTTGCACGTATGAGTGATCATATAGTATTTTTCTTTCTCTGACTGACCTATTTCACTTTGACTTTATACCCACTAGATCCATCCATGTTGTTGCACATGGTAAAATTTCATTCTTTTTTTGTGGCTGAGTAATATTCCGTTGTATATATCTTTCAGATCTTTATCCATTCAACTATCGATGGACACTTGGATTGTTTCCATAACTTGCCTATTGTAAATAATGCTGCAGTAAAATAGAGCTACATAAATCTTGAATTAGTGTTTTCCTACTCTTTGGGTAAATATCCAGGAGTAGAATCACTGGATCATATGATACTTCTATTTTTAATTTTTTGAGGAACCTCCATACTGTTTTCCACAGTGGCTGTACCAGTTTGCATTCCCACCAACAGTGCACGATGGTTCCTTTTTTCCACGTCCTCGCCAACACCTGTTGTTTCTTGAGGTTTTGATTTTAGCCATTCTAACAAGCGTGAGGTGATATCTCATTGTGGTTTTGATTTACAGTTCCCTGATGATCAGTGATGTTGAGCATGTCTTCAAGCATCTGTTGACCATCTGGATGTCTTTGGAGAAATGTCTTTTCATGTCTTTTGCTCATTTTTCATCAGATTATTTGTTTTTTTGGTACATTCTGTATATCTTGTTATTAACCGACTGACTTTATTCTGTTTCTCACATCTTCTCTCTGAAATGTTTTCTCTTATTTACTGAAGGACATCAGGAAATAGAATGGCCACAGATTCATTGTGTAAAATAATTATATCTGATCTATCAGTGGTAGGATTTAATAAGGTTAACATGCATACAAGGTCAGGAATCTCCTCTAAAAGAAGATGGTCTTTATAATGTCCCTGTTGATAGTTCCACAGATTATAGTTCCTAGTCACTTATATCAGATTTGCTAGTATTCGGCGGTACCTTTCCTTTCTCTTTCTGTAATCCTCATCTGTGTCTTTATGCTGTTGTAGTTGTTATCTTCTTTATGAATTAGTTTCTTGTGCTAATGTTTCTTTTCCAAAAAGTAATTGACAAAGAAAACTTTGAATTTTACAACAAATTTAATAATCACGTCTTTAGACATCAGCACATTCTCTTTTTTTTCTTTCTTTGCAGTTAGAATTCTAATTCCTCCTTTTATTTCTTACAGAATTTGTTTTAAGTTCTGAACAAATTTTTCTGTCCTATCTACCATTAACTTCCATTATTATAAGATAGGATTAAAGAAGGTTAAGGGGAGCCTGGGTGGGTCAGTCAGTTAAATGTCTGTTTCTTGATTTCGGCTCAGGTCATGATCTCACGGTTTGTGGGTTCAAGCCCTCCATCGGGCTCTGTGCTGACAGTGTGGAGCCTGCTTGGGATTCTCTCTCTCTTCTCCTTCTCTCTCTCAAAATAAATAAATAAACTTCAGTAAAACTTTAAAAAAAAAGTTTTTAAAGGTTAAGAAAACAGTATCACGTGAAATACTATGTATTCAGTGATGATTTTTAACAAAAGTTATTTTCATAAAAAAAGAATATAAACAAATTTTAAAACTTTTAGGAAAGAGAGAAGAAAAAGGTTACCTATAACCTCACTATACTAAAATATCTACTTTTAGCATTATGATCTTTATCCCTCCAAGTTACTCTATACTGTAATCATTCTATAGTGAAAAATTTGCATCTCACCTTGTTATTCAGTGTTCTATCATCAGCATTTCCCAGTGTTAATTTATAATCCCAGTTTGTCATTTTTAAGACCTCGGTAGTATCCATTGATGGGCTCTATCATAATTTACATAATTTATTCTAATGTTGGAAAGTTGCTTTTTTCTAATTTTTAGGGAGTGATGCAAACTGATTCACTGTGTATTAGTTTAGAGTTTTAGTAAAGATAGTATTTATCACAATACATTCTCAGAAACTGGTTTTGAAGAGATTGTCATGTGTTAGGTTATATTTCATCATGACAAGGTTATAATTAACAGTGTTCAAAAACTTAGACTGTATACTTCTGAAATCACCTAGAAGAGTTGGACTCTTCCAGTCCAATAAAATGGTTATAAATGCATTTGTACCCATAAAGGATCCCATGTAAATATGAAGTATGTGTGTGTGTGTGTATATGTGTGTATAGCACATAAAAATCAATTTTATTACATCATGAATTTATTATTCTAGCCTGTATGAAACAGACTTTTAAAGACTTTGTTTTCTTTAGAGAGGACTTAAGCAATAATTTAGATAGCTAAAACTACTTTAAAACAAAACAGAAAAGAAAATGTCCAATTAAGCTTATACTGATACCTATTTTCCTTCTTAAATTATCCTATAGTAAGAACATTTATTTATTTATTTATTTATTTATTTATTTATGTTTATTTATTTTTGAGAGAGAGAGAGAGAGAGCGAACAGGAGAGGGGCAGAGAGAGGGAGACACAGAATCTGAAGCAGGTTCTAGGCTCTGAACTGTCAGCACAGAGCCCAATGTGGAGCTTGAACTCAGAAACCGGGAGATTATGACCTGAGCCTAAGTCAGACACTTAACCAACTGAGCAACCCAGGCGGCCCCTATAGTAAAAACATTTAAAACTAAGTTGGCTTAGATCTGGGTTCAAAAATGGACTTGGGGCTATCCTATATTAGGCAGCCTGGAATAAATGAAGTAGCCGATTGCTAAACAAATTATGGTCTGTCTCCTTTGTGATAATCTTAGAACCAAGGACAGTTTGCTTGAACTTAAATTAATAAACAAGTTAAACAGCCTCAGGTTTAGCAATTTCTCTTTTCTTTACCCCTAAGTATTCAGCAAGTATAGCTTCTGTTAACTTAAAAGTCGTCTTATTTTCTCGTCAAAAGGTCTCGTCTAATTTCAGATCGTAATTCCTATCTGTTTTCTCTCACCCTTCTATATGGAATGTAAGGCTAGGAGACCTTTCTGTTACCTTCCCTCATTTGCAAAGTACCAGGGAGCAGATCTTCTCTCACCTTGTACTAGTGTTATTTCTGAGACATAAAGGAGATGGCACGTGACTTCAGTTTTACGTGTCTCGAATATATCACTGTACAACCTGCTGGGCTAGAGAACAAACATTGATGCTACTTCTCTTCCCATTTTTAAATGGTTGTAGCAATGTTATAATCTAAGTGTATTCTTCCTGGAAGATTTCTATTGTACTCTACATTTTATTTATCACAAGACCCGCCTGTAGAGTCCATATCAGTGTAGATAGGCTGTTACTTTAGCATCCTTTTATGGTATTTCTCCTGATTTCATCTCTCAGTGGTTTGTGTGAATTCTTTTGTCTTATTTTCCTCCCTTTTCGTTCCAGGTTCTTGGCCTGCTCCCGGGCTGGTCTTAACTTGGGGCTTCTCAGTGAGGTTTCAGACTTCTTTTGGTCCTCCTGTTACCCACAATTTCCTCCACATCAGTCTATGGAAGTGGAAAATAGAATTTAAAATAAACACCTTTAGTTTTACCATAGTCATTATTTTTTTAACTTTTTTTAAAATGTTTATTTATTTTTGAGAGAGAGAGATAAGAGTGCAAGCAGAGGAGGGGCAGAGAGAGACAGGGAGACACAGAAGCTGAAGTAGGCTTCAGGCTCCAAGCTGTCAGCACGGAGTCCGACGCGGGGCTCAAAGTCACGAACTGTGAGATCATGACCTGAACTGAAGTCGGATGGGTAACCGACTGAGCCACCCCAGGTGCCCCTACCATAGTCATTATTAACTGAGTTTTCATTTTAGTATCAGAAACTCTTCATTAACCTTTTTAAATGATTTTGTAAAATACTCTGCTGAAGATGTATAATTTGTGCAAACATTCCTTGTGTCATTTAGATTTAAATTGGTTCTAATTTTCACTATTAAAAATGTGATGTAAAAAAAAATGTAGTGATGTATATCTTAAACTGCAGTAAGATGCTTTTTAAATTGTAATTTTAAATTATCTTTGTAAATATCTTTGTGCATAAAACTTTATGGGTTTTTTTCATTTTCTTAAGATGAATTCCCAGGGGTAGTTCTAAGAATATAAATGTTTTTGGTGTTTTTTTTAATTTTTTTTTCAGTGACACTTTCCCTTGCTTTACTATTTTTTATCTTTTTTCTGCTTTTGAAATAGGCTTTTAATTACAAGATATCAAACTACACTCACAAATACCAGCCATTGGCACACTGTGGAGAAGCTCACAAGCAGGGACAGATAGCAGTGGCAGGAAGTGGGAAATGATTGGAGCAGTGGTTACAAATGTTCACAGGAAGCTAAACCTATACAACAGGTTGTGCCCTAATGTTAGCACAAGTTAGACTAGTCACTACCATGGTCGGTGGCCTTGGTGTGTTTGGGTTCAGATTCTACATGGTAATACAGTTTCTTCCAGTTGAAAGTTCTTGGCTTGCACCAATCACAGCGTGACCAGAGGGCACCAGACCAGTCTATTTGATTTTTTTTTTTTTTAACGTTTTATTTATTTTTGAGACAGAGAGAGACAGAGCATGAACAGGGGAGGGGCAGAGAGAGAGGGAGACACAGAATCGGAAGCAGGCTCCAGGCTCTGAGCCATCAGTCCAGAGCCCGACGCGGGGCTCGAACTCGCAGACCGCGAGATCGTGACCTGAGCTGAAGTCGGACGCTTAACCGACTGAGCCACCCAGGCACCCCCAGACCAGTCTATTTGGTTTTCAGTATACTGTCATAGACCCGATAGATGTACCGAGAGACTTCAGCAGCTCTGCGCTTCAGTGCCAGTGTATAATTTCGGTGTCCTGGCTGGATATGTAGCTCAGCCAAAATCCAAATGCCATTAGTGAGCTTTAGGGATCGGTACAGCATGTCCAGCCCACATTCCTCTTGGCAATCATATAAAAATTATTGTTTTGCAATTTGCTGGAAACAGTGTCAGCCTTTAAATGACATTCCTTAAAGTTCATTGAGCCGAAGTTCATTTTCATTGGGGATATCCTTCCATGTTGCAAGGGAGACCTGGCACTCCATTTTGCCATCTTCTAGACAAAGCACATTGAGTAGGACGAGGCAGCTGAAGTAGAAGACATCAGTCTTGTTTTTCACAGCCACCTACAGGTGATTCAGAGGTTCCATCTTCATGACCGGGCCCAAGGTGTGGAGAGGCAAGGAGACATCAATACTCTGATTTGGCATCAGTGGTATATGGGTAGCCAGAGGAGTGCTGGGGATGACACCAAAGCTATTCTTGTTAAACTGGATTGCAAAGTCTGTCATGTGCTGCAGAGCTTTGTTGGTAAAGTTCATTTCCATATAGATGTGTCCTTGGCAGTGAATAAATGTTCCAGATGTCTCCCAAGCCTTTAGCTTTTATTTTACTTCAGGCAGCCAGGCAGTCTTAGAAGCCACCTATCCACCAGGTGCCATGCCTATCCCCGTGGGGAGCTCAAATAGGTCATTCAGACCACTGTTGACCAAAACAGGAATAGGAGAAGAAGCAAAGGTTGTGGGCACTGATGATGGGATGGAGGGTTGTCCCACCGGACTATGTAGTCCTCCTCCTAACAGGTTTACTCTCATGTGCCTGGAGGACACCTGTGGCACATTGACTGGGGAACCAAGGTCAAGGATTATTGGAATCCTGTGTTGCGAAACTCAAGATTTGCTGTACCAGCTCGCTCCTGTGTTTCTGATGGTTTCTTGAGAAACAGCCTCACTATGGCATCAAGCAGAGTGAACTGCACCCGGGTGCTTTTCATCATGAAAACTCTCCAGGAAGCTCTCCTGTAACTCATCTGTTGTCAGTTCTCTCAGCTTATTCTCCCACAATCCAAATTGTAGCTGCTCAAGCAACTGGTTCATCCAGTGAGTCTAAAGTTCATGCACAGAGTGGTAATGATACTTTCATACTTGTTGGGTATTTGTGGAACATGTCCCTGATGACAACAGTTACCTTTTGGACTACATAATTTACTTTGGTCTGGATGCAATCAAGCAATGTGCTCACACGGCACTCAGCAGATGTCTCCACTTTGATGGCACGCCGTACAGTCGCCCACACAGCTTTGCAAACAAAGTTAACATCCCCTTCTTTGGCATATTCCTTGAATTCTGCCAGAACCTGAGCAGTGTTGGCTTCAGCATATTGTAGTAGTCAGAGTCCTTGGGTAACGACTCTAGAAACTTCATTAGGACTCTTGACACTGAAAGCACCAATGCTGAGTTGGCACGAGATAGCTGGGGAGTTTAACATGCTCACACAGCTGCTCTGAGCCTCCCGGTCATCTTTAGGGTTGTAATTAGGCAGTCCAAGATGAAAATCTGGCCCCATTCAGTGCACTTACTTGTGCTGTCAGCCGCTTATTCATGTTCTTTGGGTTCAGATCAAGTAGGTTGCTGTTTGGGTGAGATTCACTGATTTCCGATAATGCTGCTGTAGCATTAGCCACCACCATTGGTGGTGAATCTGCTATTTGAATCTGCTATGAGGTCCAGCAGAGAATCCGGAAATCCCTGATCTTCCACCATTTGGGCATTGATATCATGGTGTTCTGCCACACAGACTGCTGCTTGTTTTCTAAACATGCGGATCTTCATCCTTCAAGCACTTGCGGAGGGACTCGCAGGGATCTTCTATAATTTTGTCCACCCAGGTGCACCCCATGATCCTGACTGTGAAAGCCCGAATTAGACGATTGGAATCTTCACAGTCCTTCACGAAGCTGTGGACAGCCATGATGGTCATGTCTGGCTGACTGCTGGCATAGTTCATCAAATAGAGATACACAAGCTTCTTTAATTCCACATTGTCCGTTTGCATAGTTTACTACATCTGGAAAGAGAGAGCTAATATCCTGGGCCATAGTCATGGAAACAGTCGCTTTCTTCATAGCCTCCTTCCTTTTTTCTTTCTTTTCATTGTTGACTTTAGCCTTCAACTCAAAGACTTCTCCTCTTTTATTGGTTGTGAAATACTTGGAGTCAGTGATGGTGTTGGATCTTTAATGTGCACCGGAGGCAAGGGTGGGAGCGTGGTGGCCAAAGAGCACAGTCCGAGTGGTGTTATAATGGTTTCCTGCACATCACCAAATATAAGTGTCTCTAAAGGTTTTGTTATATGTTGTCAAATTGCTATCCAAAAGAATCCTAACTCATACTGCCACCACCACATGTAAAAGTCCTATTTCTCTTTACCCAAGATCTGTATGATTGTTTTTCCTTTATTTATTTGATAGTAAAAATATATCTCTTTATTTTTATTTTTTCTTGTAGACCACTAGTGAGGTTGAAGGTTTTTCCATAAATTTGTGACGATTCTTTTGCAGACTGTATCTTATTTATACATTGGTATATTAGTATTAATAATCTTAAGGATCTACTAATAAGGTTGGTATTGTTAGAGCTACTTCAGACAGACTACAGAGGAAGAAAGTAGGCATTAACTGTATTAAAAGCATAAAAAGGAAAATGAACTTTAGAAAGACAGATGAGAATATCTCAGAACTGAAATGCAGACATATTCAAACTTACTTGAGCCATAGGATGATAGAAATCTAATTAGACTAAAATTCTGTAGTGTTAGAGTTATATCTTGCTCTATCACTTGATTGGCTTCTAGTAGGGTATATAGCTAAATATTTAACTTCTCTTATTTGTGAAGGGAAAATATTATTGTCCCTTAATTACCTGGGGTGGGAAGCAGTAGTGGTAATGGTGATAATCGCAGTAAAGATTTATTTTACCATAGATGACGTGGAAAAGGAAGAGAGCATGAATTCCTGTCCCAGAAACAAGACTATGGCCAAATGAGTTGGGGATTGGTGCTTACACAGATATCACAGGAAGGACCGGGGATCTCCCTTTCTTCTCTGCCTCCCCCTCCCTTCCTCCAAACCCATAATGCAATGTCGTTGGTATAGACATAACTCTCCAACAAAATAGAATTACATTCTAGATAAATTTTTATGATTGAGATGGGGATTTTTAACATCAGATATGTTGGTATAAATTTTATATGAGCCTTATAAAGTCTCATTTTAAAAATCCCTTACAGAACACTGTTCTGTATGTCAAAGAGATGAGAGATAAAATAACTCATGGGATTTGAACCTGTGATTTCAGAGATTCTACTCCAAAGCTGCTTTTCTGTCATCAAGCTTTCTCCTCTGGCTAAGAACATATTTTAATACTGAAAAAACTATGCAAATGAGCTAATAGCCAAGGTGGATGTTTCTATTTAGCATATCATGAGGATGAGTTGAACACCTATATCCTTAGTTTGTGTGAAAAGTATGTTTAATGACAAATCTCTTTCTGTTCCCCAAAAGAAGTTCTCTTTAATCTTCAGCTGGAAAATTAAAGTGTCAACTTTATCCACTAGGATGTACCCCTTAAAAAATTGGCTAATACTTTTATATATTTTATGATTATTCATGCAAGTCATAGGCCATAAACTGATTAATGATCTAGCTCTCTTTTATAAATTTGCTAGATTATTGCTAAAACTAATTTCACCATTTATCATGCTATAGCACCCCCACTTAAGGAAAAATTGATTTGAGTTCATATAGATAGATTTCTTTCCTTAAGTTCCCAAAGACCACTGAAGACTACATTTATATATATACTACTACATACTTCCATCACTTTTTTTTTTTTTTTTTTTTTTGAGAGAGAGGGAGAGCAAGCCAGGGAGGGGGACAGAAGGAGAGAGAGACACACACACAGAGAGAGAGAATCTCAAGTAGGCTCCATGCTTAGCACAGAGCCTAATATGGGCCTCAATCCCACGACCCTGAGATCATGACCTGAGCCAAAATCAAGAGTCAGACACTCAACCAACTGGTCAGTCACCCAGGCGTCCCACTTTCATGACTTTTTGAAGCAGTGTATTCACATGCTAGTAGATATTCTTACTTTTCTTACCAAGGAAACATACATAGTGATTTATGAAGTAGAAATGTATTATTTTAAACTTGAGAAACAAAACTGTCTTTCCTGAGAATAGCATTTTCAAAATAATAGCTAGATTTTATATAATTCTTCTTAGTCTCTTCTTTTTTAAATTACTTAATAGTTTATATAATTTGATAAGCTAAAGCCATGTCTTACCTATTACCGAAAACAAAAAGGAAATGGTTTCTAAGCTTCTGAACGTGTGATGTACATATATTTTTAAGATCTTAGAATTTAAGACTAAAGTTTGATATCTTGGCCAGAGAGACTGTTAATAACGTAATGACAGAATGCTAAATTCATCCTATAAGAATACTTTTTACTCGACTGAAGTCATGCATGGTCCCCCCTGAGATTTGGGTTAATTGTTCTAAAAGGAACATAGCTCAGGAAAGAGGGATTTGGTCCTAAGTTAAAGAGACCATTTCAACATCTAGGAAGGAAAATGTGAAATGAGTGTATTTGTATAGTAATAAAATAAACTATAAATGACAAAAATGGAGTCCATAATATGTACTTTCTTCCTTTTCAGGTTATGCATTAGACCCTTCATTAGATAATCACCAAGTGTCTACTAAATATATTGGTTCTGTAGAAGAAGCTGAAAAAAATCAAGGTAATTTATTCAAATTTATTTAAAATATTTAATATCAAGTATATATGTATGTGTCTATATCTATGTATACATACACTTATGATTACTGTCTTGCAAATTGACTTTCAGCAGTAAGAAAAAACTAGTGTTTTATTAGGTTGGTTTTATTTTAAGCTGAGACAACACAGTGATATATTTTAGAGCAGTATCATTTAGAACTATTATAGTTTAGAGCTTGTTTTTGCCACTCAACTAGGTGTGCAACCTTGTAGGGAAGATGTTGGTACCTATTATTCTGGGTTGTGATGAGCACTAGGCACAGTGCCAACCATGTAGAAATCATTCAATAAATTATAATTAATGTGTAGCTAATCTTGGCAATTTATTTCTCAACACTAACGTCAAGCTCCGTTTTTACAGAGCAGAACAAATTTTATTATACATTGTCTGTAAAGATTATCTTTAAAGGTTTGAAGGCTGAGTTTGAATATGTGTTTTAGAATATATATTTGTGCAAATTTTCATTTTGTACTTACAAGACAAAGTGTCATATTCTAAATGCTAACTTCTCACAAAGCTCATCATTGGAATCTTACCCATAAAATATGCTCATTAGAAAAAGAATATGGTTGTATGAGGACTTCTAGTTAGTAGCTACAGACCCTATATCATATCATCCAGCTACATTATTGTTAAAATAGAATTTTAACAAGCTTTTGTTGTAACATGCAACCTGAAGGAAACTGATTTGAATTAATATAGGTAAGCTTTTTTAAGTTAGACCTCTACAAGCCGTATCTTTTATGTAGTTAGATTGCGACTGTGACCCATAAACCTTTTCCAATTTAGTGCCAGCACCCAGAGTGCCACCTCCTACTGATCAAATCAGAACCTCAACCAGAAACACCCTCTTTCCTCCTTTCTTTTTAATTCTAAGATTTATGATTTAGAGGTCAAGTTTAGATTGAGATCACTTGGAAGAATACCAGATTCTTGTGAAACCTTGTTTAATTAATATTGTTGAATTACAAGTGAATCAAAATTATTAATTTCCTAATGTAATTTAACCTAATTCAGTTTTTAAATGATAAATTTTAATTTATTCTTGCTTTCAAAAGTAGCTTTATCATTATTTAGCAATATTAAATTGCTGGATTTCTTTCAAAAAGTGGTAAAATCTACTGATTCATTAAAAGGATTGTGTATCATTGTAGGATTACATAGCTGAGTCTTTTCTTTAAATAGATGAGGATTTGCAAAATATTGGGAACAGTAGGAAGCTTCTCTTCCCAGAAGGTTGAGTCTCTTTTTGTATACCATGAGTTGGTCTATCTGGCAGATTCATATAGATTTTATTTTGTGTTTTTAAATAAATCTTTGGTCACTTGAACAATCACTTTTCTTTAGCCATACAAAGTAAAAACATATATGCTCTATATATGTATTTATATAAATGCTGTTTCTTTAAAAAATATCCATGTTTGTAATCTCTTTTTTAATGTAGGTTTAACTGTGTTTGAAACTGGTCAGAAAAAAATAGAAAAAAGAAAAAAGTTTAAAGAAAATGATGCATCTAATATTGATGGTTTCTTGGGACCATGGGCAAAATATGTGGATGAAAAAGATGTAGCCAAACCCTCAGAAGTAAGTTTTGATGTTTTTCATTGCCAATTCAGGTAGATGCTGTGTGTCTATGAAGGATATCTATGTTAATAAACTTGAGATTTCCTTAGAGAACCAAATGATGACTCATTAGAATTTCCCTGCCATGGCTGAGAAAATACACTAAGATTTTTAAATTTTTCTTGGGAATATTTTTTTAAGTTTATTTATTTATTTTGAGGGAGAGAGAGAGAGCATGAGCAGGCAAGTGGCAGAGAGGGAGAGAGAGAATCCCAAGCAGTCTCTGCACTATCAGCACAGAACCTGACTTACGGGGCTCCATTCCACAAACTCTGAGATCATGACGTGAGCCGAGATCAAGACTCAGACGCTCAACCGACTGAGCCACCCAGGTGCCCTGGGAATATTTTTATTTATCCTTTTTCTGATATATTTTCTTCCGTATTTTTTTAAATACCTTTTTGGTTTTTTATTTTATTTCATTTTTGTTGAGATAGACAGAGCATGAGTGGGGAAGGGGTAGAGAGAGAGGGAGACCCAGAATCCGAAGCAGGCTCCAGGCTGCGAGCTGTCAGCACAGAGCCCGACAGGGGGCTTGAAATCATGAGCCATGAGATCATGATCCGAGCCGAAGTCGGACGCCTAACCAGCTGAACCACCTGGGCACCCTGATTTTCTTCCATATTTTTAATTAAAATACAATATTGAACAATTTTTAAGAAAAGTTAAAATTTAATAAAAGTTGATAATGCTGTTAAACTATTGTGGTAGGTGTTCTTCTGATACTAGATATTCAGAGAGTAATGTGAGTATCTAGAATACTAAATTATTAGCCTTTCTATGATTTTAGGATTGATGATGGGTTTTATTTATTAACATATTTAAAAATTTTAATAATTATCTATATTTTAAAATAATAATACCATGAAGTTTATAAAATAAAACTATAGACCCCTATCTGCCCCTTCCCCCTTCCAAATCCTACTGTCTCTATGGGCCAGTGACTCTTGTAGGTCTTAGGGATATAGCAGTGGACAAGATCAAGAAAATCCTGTCCTCATGAAGCTTATGTTCTAGCTGTATCTTTCATCTATGTATCTCAATTATATACATATGCTGCTTTTTATTTACATTAGACATCATCTGTTGACGTCTTTGTTATTATAGATAGGGACTTATTACTACCCCACCTTCCTTCCACTGCTTCTCCCATAAAAGTTGTCACAGATCTGTAGTCATTGCTTATATGCTTATGGCTTAGTAAAAGCTGTCATTACTAGAGAACAACATTATGTCCTAAAACTGAGTTTCCTTTACAGTAGTAGATTTTCTAATTGCTTTGTCTTTTCACTTACATAATTAGCATAACACATTAAATTTGCTTCTAGGTGTTCCAGAAGGATGGGTTTTGTATAAAATGATTTTAAAAGTATCAACTAGTACCTTTTATTTGTTAATGTCATTTTGTAATCCGTCAAAGAGTTGAGATTGTTATCCGAGAGACATACTTATAGCTATTGCTTCACCAAAAAGTGGACCTCATCATAAAGTATTTATAATCAGCCTTGGGCAAGGTGGGGTTCTAAAGCATCCATTTTAAAGTTCACTTCTTAATTTCCTTAGGAAGAACAAAAAGAATTAGATGAAATCACGGCCAAGAGGCAGAAAAAAGGCAAACAGGAAGAAGAGAAACCTGGGGAGGAGAAGACAATCTTACATGGTAATATATTTTTTATGCTTCTTCATTTTTATGATAAACTTTCAGATATCTACTCTGTTCTCTGTTCATATAGTATCAATTGCCCTTAGTAATCAGCTGCTGTGCTTCACTGTATTAAGAATAATTGTATTTGTTCGCATCTCGAAGAAATTATACCAGACTCTTCTGTATTCTAATAAAGGAGAGAAAATAGCATGATTAATGATTGCCACAGATGATTCTTCAAAGTGCTAGTGAATTTTTAAAAATGGCAGATAGGGGCGCCTGGGTGGCTCAGTCGGTTGAATGTCCGACTTCAGCTCAGGTCATGATCTCACAGACCGTGAGCTCGAGCCCCACGTCGGGCTCTGGGCTGATGGCTCAGAGTCTGGAGCCTGCTTCCGGTTCTGTGTCTCCCTCTCTGTCTGCCCCTCCCCCGTTCATGCTCTGTCTCTCTCTGTCTCGAAAATAAACGTAAAAAAAAAAAAAAAAAAAAAAAAATTAAAAATGGCAGATAAAGAAGAGGTCTGAATTGTCCACAATCTATTGTTTCCTCAGAACAGACTCTTGCTCCAGTCATTTTAACTTTTTGTTTTTAACCCAAGCCAGATACTCTCCAGATATCCTCCTCATTCATAATTGTTACTAAATTATACTTTACAAGAAAAACTTTTTTTTTCATGTGAATGGACTGGAGATTAAAATTCTTATACTAATTTTGATACGTGGAAGGAAATGCCTATTTCCTTTACATCAGGAACTATAGTCCAAAATGAATTATAAGTATTCTCAAATGTACCTGGTTCATTAATAATTAGTTACCTTTGGAAAATTATGTAGTGATTAGCAAACTGTAAGGAATAATTTAGTACTGATGTATTGGTTATTCTAACATTGATCACATATCAAATATTTAGGTTTGATGAGGCCATATTCAATTTCTCAAACTCCCGTTTTCTGGAGTTTTCTCTCCAAGGAGTCTGTTGAGTACTGTGGTGCTTGCAGCCATAATAAATGTAACAGCCCACATCTATTGAGGACTATTCTGTGCCAGGCATGCCGCTAAATGTTTTATATATACTATGCCATTTAAGTGCCACCAGTGACTTCACTGTAAACTTTATGTTGAAAGTGGAGAAGAGAATGGAATAGGAACCTGGAAGGGCATAAAAGAGGAAAACAGGGAAAAAGGGTAGTTGATATTTTTAACTTCTTTTTTTATCCTGGTTTGCTTCTGAGTCTTTGCCAGTGACTCACAAGGCTCAAGTATTATCTTTTCTTCCCTCGCTGTAATTATGCTGCAGTGAAGTCTTTTTTATATCATTAAAATGTATAACTAAATAAAAGAAGTATAGATCTTATTTAAAGGTCTGATAGTCTCTGGGTATTTAGAAATTTCAAAGTATTACCTCTAATTGTAAACAATAGCAGTGACTTCAAGAACTAAATTTTAGCTGACTCTTGGTCTTAACTTCATCAGAATGTTAGTACCTAAACCTTAATAGGGAACAATATCCCTATGAATAGAATGTTATCAGGGGTGCCTGGGTGGCTCAGTCAGCTGGGTGTCCGACTTCAGTTCAGGCCATGATCTCACAGTCTGTGAGTTCGAGCCCCACGTCGGGCTCTGTGCTGACAGCTCAGAGCCTGGAGCCTGCTTCAGATTCTGTGTCTCCCTCTCTCTCTGCCCCTCCCCTGCTCATGCTCTGTCTCTCTCTGTCTCAAAAATAAATAAAAAAACGTTAAAAAAATTTTTTTTTAAATGTTATCATTTAAGGTTATAGATTTTATGACTGTAGCTTATATTTGTTCACTGCTTTCCTTTGTTTTCTTATTTCAGTTAAAGAAATGTATGACTACCAAGGCAGATCCTATCTTCACATACCTCAGGATGTTGGTGTTAATCTGCGGTCTACTGTGCCACCTGAGAAGTGTTATCTTCCCAAGAAACAAATTCATGTGTGGTCTGGACATACGAAGGTAAGCAAAGTGGTCATATGGATTGGCCATGACATCACATTCATAATTGGTGTCCTATCCCCTTATGGGTAACCCAAGCCTTTCCCCACATATTCCTGCCCAATCTGCTTTTTTCTGGAACCACAGCAGTGAATAATGGGTTGGTAGTGGCACTAAGACCTCAGTAATGTTGCCTTAGCTCTTGGGATTATCATGCTTAAGAGAAGATTAGATGGTTTCTGGTTTATAAACCATGATAATATTTAAACTGATGCAGAGACAAGATACTTGAAACTTTTGATGTTGATATTCTTGGTCATCTGCACTATTCCAACTGATAATTTTCCAGCTCCTAGCAAAGAGCAAAGGAACTGAATAAAAGTAGGAAGAGGAGAGAGAGCATTAGCAACTTGATTGACTAAGAATTCCCTGGGGTGAGAAAGTCAGTATTAAAGGTCAAAAAACAAATCTTCAAAAGCTTAGTGTCAATAAGGGCTGCTCTTGGACTACTAACAAAGGTTATTCTGGGGCATGATTTTTGGAATTAAGAAAAACAGTAAATTAGGTTGCTTAAAAATATATCATACTTTCCTTGTTTCACTTTAGCGGACATTAGACTCCTGATTGATAACTGTAATACCTTTTTATAGGGCGTCAGTGCTGTCAGATTGTTTCCTCTCTCTGGCCATTTATTGCTGTCTTGTTCCATGGACTGTAAAATTAAGGTGAGTTTTCAGTAACAGAGTAGGAGTGCTGCAATGCTAGTGCTTTGGTTAATGCTGTCTATTCGGTTAATTATAAATAAATTTGGGTTTGCTAGGCAACTAGAGGCTAATTATTTTCTCTTAGGCCCCGTGAATGCAGCCATTTATGAATTGCTTCCAAACATGTTGATTCAAATATGGCTCTGTGGTCCAACTGTCTAGGCTCATTTGTAAGCTTAGATAACTGATTAGGATGTAATCAATCACTTTGGCTTTAGATATATAAATATTTAATCACTAATAATGTATTTTTATAGGGGCTTTGGATACGTAACAAATATGAGTTCATTTGTTCCTCAGGACCTTATGAGGTAGAGAGGACACATGATAGAAATCCCATTTCAAAAAGTAGGTAACATAATTCATCCTTTTTCTTATAAATGCAAGTAGACACCAAGTAGCAGAACTGCTCCCAGCCTCTTCTCTCAGGTTGTACCGTCTTGGGAAGCTCCACTTTAAGGTTAAGTTTCAGCTATAGAGTATGTGGGGAAAAAGCTCAGTTGCCAGAGCATATCAACTTGAACATAGGAGAAGCCTTTTTAAAACTAAAATCTGAAAGAATAGTGCTCTTTTTTGTGTCTTCTGTGTCTGCATTATTATGATGGTCAAGACATATCAGCCCTCTAGTACTCTTGAGGCTTAGAAAGTTGAATCATTAAAATTGTACTCTGTGTAAACAACTCAATGATATGTGAAGGTAGCTTTTCTTGATGAGGGCAGTCATTTAGGCAACTGTCTCTACTCAATAGCTTAAAATGACAGGCTAACAGTTTGGAGTAAAAAAACCTTGTTTCCTTTAACTTTCACTTCATACAAACTATATTAAGATTAAGGTCTTTCTGACCAATTGAAAAAACATAGAGTTCAATTTACTTCATTTCCTAAGCATTTTTTAGGTACCTAATATGTCAACAGGCCAAGACTAAAAATATATTAAGACCCTCTCCATGGGGCGCCTGGGTGGCTTGGTCAGTTAAGCGTCTGACTTCGGCTCAGGTCATGATCTCACGGTCCGTGAGTTCAGTCCGTGAGTTCGAGCCCCGCGTCGGGCTCTGTGCTGACAGCTCAGAGCCTGGAGCCTGTTTCAGATTCTGTGTCTCCCTCTCTCTCTGCCCCTCCCCTGTTCATGCTCTGTCTCTCTCTGTCTCAAAAATAAATAAACGTTAAAAAAAATTTAAAAAGTTTAAAAAAGACCCTCTCCCTGCCCTTAGGGTGATCATTTCTTTATGATGTAAATGATGCTTATAGAACCTGGCATAAGGTGCTCTGTTTTCAAAGAGGAAGCACACTTCAGTAGGAGGGTAACTAAGTAAAGGGGATGGCGGGGGTGGGGAGTGTAGGGAGTGGAGCAGGTCCAAAAAGAGTGAATAGGATGCATAGGCATGGCGTGTGCTGAACACTGTAAGTTTGTGGTTTCTGGAGTCTCGAATCTGAGAGATACAGAGTGGCAACAGTCATAGGCCAAGGACCAGGTAGGTCCTGGAAGTCCTTTGCCTGGTATGCTGCGGGAACTGAGAGTTTATGCTGTTGGCACTGGGTGGCCAGGAAGTGCTGTTTTAGAACACTAGTAACATTACCAACAGTTTGATTTGAGGTAGGCAAGAATAAAGGTAGTTTTGAAGCTATTGTATTAATTCACTTTAGATGTGATGAGAATTATTAGCCTATTATAGTGTAGATCATCATTTCCATATAGATTCTATAATATTTTGTGGCTTCAGTAAGTTCCAAAAAAATGAAATACATTTGGTAAGGACCAAAATGTTATAAACATGGCAGTTTTTAATAGTATTTAATTCTTCCAGAAGTAGCTCATAATATTACATAAAAGTTTTCATCATAGAAAATATATCAAATACAGAAAAGAACAAGAAGTGAAAGTCACTTTTATTAGCTCCATCTATGTTTTCTTGATATTTTGGTGTATCTTTCAGTGTCAGATTTCAAATTTGTGTGTGTGTGTGTGTGTGTGTGTGTATGGTTCAAATGTTGCAACATAGACTAACAGCTCTAAGCAACATGTTCCCTTAAATATAATGCCTTTGGTTAAATCCCCTGTACACACATATATGCACACACATAGCCAGCATACGACTGTTGTTATTGATTGAAACTTGTCATTTTACCCAAGTCTTCTATTAAATTTAATTTCTCTGTGTTCTTTTCCCCCAGCTATGGGAGGTTTATGGAGACAGGCGCTGTCTACGAACATTTATTGGTAATACTTCTTTTATCTCTGGCTATAAATCTGTTTGGAAAGACCTTTTTTTTTTTTTTTAATGTTTATTTTTAAGAGAGAGAGAGAGAGAGAGAGAGAGAGAGACAGCATGAGCAGGGGAGGGGCAGAGAGAGAGGGAGACGAGAGACACAGACTGAAGCAGGCTGTCAGCACAGAGCCCGACACGGGGCTTGAACCCAGGAACCACAAGAACATGACCTGAGCCAAAGTCGGACGCTTAACGGACTGAGCCACCCAGGAGCCCCTGTTTGGAAAGACTTTTTTAAACTAAGATAACATCATTGACAGTAATTTTATTGTACCGATAATGAAGGAAAGTCTTCAAAAACTTGAGCTGAGTCTTGAAGAGGGACTAAGTCCTCCCAAACAGACAAAAAAGGGAACTGAGAAGAAAAGCAAAAGTGGTTTGAGAAAGCATGCTGCTTTGGGGCAGCCAGGTATATTTCGGAATTGCCAGGGTATGGGATATGGTGAGAGATGACAAGCAGACAAAGGAGTGTAACAAGAGGCAAGGCATGGAGGACCTTACACACTCTTAGTAGGGAGTGCAGAATCGGGGTGCCTGGGTGGCTCAGTTAAGCGTCCGACTTCGGCTCAGGTCATGATCTCACGATTTGTGAGTTCGAGCCCCGCATTGGGCTCTGTGCTGACAGCTCAGAGCCTGGAGCTTGTTTTGGATTCTGTGTCTCCCTCTCTCTTTCTGCCCCTCTGCCACATGTACGCCCACACTCACACTCTCGTGCTCTCTCTCTCTCTCGCTCTGTCTCTCAAAAATAAATAAACTAAATTTTTTAAAAATTAAAAAAAATGAGTGTAGAATCTATCCAGAGGACCTTGGAAAGCCATCCATTAAACAGCTTTTGCAGGAAATTAGCTTAAATAGATTTGAAGTTTATAGAGATCACAGTGACAGTATGGAAGATGTTTTGGTGGGGCAGGCCCACTGGCAGGGAAATGAATTACAGGGTTATTTCATTGGTCTAGATTAGAAATGCTAAGAGTCTGGACTAAAGCGGCGCATAGAGAGGAAAAACAATCAAGAGTTAAAAATCAGCAGGACTTAGTGGATGTAATTGATAAGAGTGCAGCAGGAATCTAGGGTGACTCCCAGCTGGCTGGGTGAATGGTTGTGCCATTCGCCAAGAGAGGGAACAGAAGAGGATGATGAGGTATCACTTGTTAAGTTTGAGCTGCCTTTGGGATATGGAGATGAAAATTTCCAGTAAGCAATTAGATGGCCAGATGTTGAGCTTTGAAGAGAAGTTAGGAATTGACAGCTACAGCATACAAAAGGATAAGATTGAGTGAACTCCTTGAAGAAGAAAACAAGGCCAAAAAGAGAACAGCTTCGTGGCAAACCTTTCTGGCAGAGAATAGTTTACAGTCTTGGGCAGATTTCATATGAAGGCTGGTTATGTTTCCAGATTTAACTGTACATCATCGAAACACTGTTTGTGTAAATCGTAGTGGCTCTGGTTTTAGATTTAAGCGGGAGTCCATTCTGCAGGCTTTGTTATGATTTTAGGGCCTCACCCCACAAATAAATACTGCCCAAGGTGCCTATAGGAGGACTTGTGGGAAGGCTCTCAGCAGTGTACGGGGGAACAAAATGCCTCCTGTACATTTAGTGGATTTGGTCCCCATCTGTCTCCCCGCCGCTCCCTGGCAGTTTTTCAGTGGAAAACTGAAAATTACCTGCTTTCAGAAGATGGGACTCTTGCTGTAGAAAAGAATGCCTAATTACTGTAGCACATTGCCTGACTAGTTCACTGGTGGTGCTGGTTCAGGGCTGCTGTGTGTGGTTGACAATTTGTGCAGTGCACATTTTGCACAATTGTACTTGTCAGTCTTGGTCATGATGGGGTGGTAAAGAATAGGAAAGTTTCTGCTTTCATGTAGCCACATTTTATTTGTCTCTGTAACTTTCAGAAGAGTTGACTGGCCTGGCAGGATTGATTTCCAAGCAAAGCACTTTAAAATTAATATATTGTCAAAATGCTGTCTTAAAATAGAAATTGATATTTGTTTCAAAAAGGTTTATTAGTCTCGGAGATTCTGAATTCACTTCTGTGAAACTTGGTAATGTGATCACAGAAATCCACAGCTACTGAAGAAGGGCTGTGATTCCGTGAACTTGAGGGTCAGGTCACTTTGTTTCACTTAGTGAGTAATCTGGAGAGCGAACCTCCAATATGTCACTGGTCCCTTCTTTTTCGTTGGCAATAATTGGCCTGTTATGTTTCCTTAAATTCTTGACTGCTTAGTCATCAGTTATGTGTATTACATATTAAAAGATTGCTATGACCAACTTCAAAAAAAAAAAAAAAAGTTACCCCTTGTCTCTTGGTTCTTACCGAAATGTTATGCCTCAGAAACACCTAGGGAGCTTTTTGAAGGGGAAATAAAAAAACCTCCTACGTTCCCAAGCCCACACCTAACTGAACTCTGAGTCAGTAAGTCAGGGAATAGGATTCCAGAGATTTTGACTCACAGTGTGGCTTGAAAATGCTATTTCTCTTAACAGTGCTTGTGTTTTAAGAGATATTTCACCTCACCTCCATTTTTATTGTCTCCACCTTTAGGTCACAGTAAAGCTGTTAGGGACATCTGCTTTAATACTGCAGGAACACAGTTCCTCAGTGCAGCTTATGACAGGTATCTTAAGCTCTGGGACACTGAGACAGGTAAGAGCTCACTGATACTAATCCATATTTATCTTATACATTAGCATTGGTAAATGAAATAGTGTGAGTGGTCTTCTGTGGCAGATGATGCCATCTGTAACTGCTGATTCTCATACCACCATCAGCTAATATCATAAAAGGTAGAGTTGAAACTCAGCTACGTAAGTAGTTTTACTATGAAACTTTGTTTCCATCAAATACAATTTATAAAGCAAACGTGCTGATAGACCAGCAAATCTGAAATCTTCCATAGACTATTTAATTGATCTTTTTGTTCTCTTCCATCACGTAGCACACGGCATTGCACATAATGGAAGCACAATAAATGTCTGATGAACAACATTAAATTTGATTGCCCACATTGATTAAGATAAGTCAGTTTACAGGCCCATAGGCGAGTTGGTTTTATATATTCACAAACATTAATTGCATCAGTACGTTGTGGCCAGTATGGTTTTGTATAACCATCTTTTGTCTTACTGAGTTTTAAGGGGAAAGGTAACAGCTCATATTTATTGAACACTGTTTACCAGGCATTGTGCTGTGCACTTATGCCCAGTATTGCATTCAATTCTTAAAATATCCCTATAATTATTCTTATCATTCCTATAGACGAAGAAACTGAAGCTTAAAGAGGTAACTTTTCCAGAGTCACACAGCTAGTAAATGGCCGAACTGGTTTCAGCCAAGGTCTAATGCCAAAGCCCATACTCTTAACCCACAGTGGCTCTCAACTCTGGCTACACATCATAATCATTTTATCTATTCTGCAATTGATGATTCACTTTTGAAAAATTTATTTTTAATCATTAAGAATCTGTGAAAAGGAACAATGTAGTTTATAGTAAAGAACAAGCAGGCTGCCCTTCCCCAAAATTTATTAAGCAGATGATCTCTAGATTTTAATCCCAGGGTTTATTTTACCTACCTTAACTTGAGTCTTTGGTTTTAGGACAGTGTATATCAAGGTTTACAAACCGAAAAGTGCCCTATTGTGTCAAATTTAATCCTGATGAAGATAAGCAAAATCTCTTTGTAGCTGGCATGTCTGATAAGAAGATTGTGCAGGTAAGTCTTTTCACAGTATTTTAGTAAGATTTCTACAGCTTATGTTGTATTAGGGGATGGAATAAAGAATATTAACTTGTTTAACGCTTGCTGCTCTTAGGGACTGCTAATGGGCTATTTTTAGTAGAAAACAGTCGGTCGTAAAAAACATTATGTTAGAGATTTTTTTCTTCTTCACTTTCCATAGGTCTGATAGCTCTTTATTTTCATAAATCTGCTCCACTTCTGTGTTTACCTCTTGTCTTGTTTGATGTACAGTGGGACATTCGAAGTGGAGAAATTGTGCAGGAGTATGACCGGCATTTGGGAGCCGTCAACACCATTGTTTTTGTTGATGAGAACAGGAGATTTGTGAGCACATCTGACGATAAGAGCCTCCGAGTTTGGGAATGGTGAGTTTCTGTTGGTAGAAAATCTGATTCATATATAAATAGCAAGCAGTTTAAAAATCTGTAGCCAAAGAAAGACCAGCCTTCGTACATACTATGCAACCATTTGAAGATTTTCACAACTGTGATCTCTGGCTTGCCAACCAAACTGTTGTAAATATTTAAGTATCCAGAATATGGAAATAAAAATTTAGACCTGCTACCTTTGATAGTCTTGGGACAGTCTAACCAAAGGCTATATGTTTGGAGTCATTTTTTCTTGTATTGCCGACAAGTTTATATTGTTTTGACTTACATTCGTTAGGTGCTTTGCAAAATGACCGATGACACATAGGGCCCACAAATGTATAGACTGTATTGTTCACGGCTGGGATTGAGCATTAGATCCTGGCCTCAGAGCCAACCCAAAGAAAATATTTTAAAACATCTTGATTTTTTAAATGTCTGTATTATCATTCGGTACTGAAAATTGCCCCATGTCATCACCCATCGTGTCCTGCTATTCATAGCCCATAATGGTAGAAAGCAGATGTTTTATTTGGAGAATATATTGGTTAATTTTGCTTTCCCAGAAAGGGAAAAAAAAAAACCAAAAACCAAAACACTTTTCTAAAGTCAAGAAATACTAACGCTAGTTTCACTCAGTATCATAGGTCATGTTTTATAATTTCCTTACAAAGAAATGCGTAATAATCTTTTTGTTAAAATGAATGTTTGGATGGAGCCCAGGTTGTTTTCATAGTCAGTTAGGAAGCACAGCTTAACCGTGGTTATGGCCTTGCAGGGACTAGAAAATGTGACTTCTCACCACAGAAGTTGTTCTGCTTTAAGAAGTGGGAAGCCCTGAACTACAGCCAGTAGTTTCCTCCTGAAACTGAAAACGGAGTCCCTTTGGGGAGCTGAGCAGGTCCCTAGCCTCTGTCAGGGAAATTTGAGTAATTGAAGGTTTCCTGTAATTTAACTACAATTTCTCCCACACTCACCACCAGTACACCCCTTCAAATCACCCCCATTTCATGGGGAGCTGACTTTATACTTTATGTATAGTTTTATGTCATCCTTAAAGTACATGCTTTGAGACCCTCTTATAACTAAGATCTTTCTGTGGAAGTGATGTTACACGCACAGAATCTGACAATTCGATTATACTTAAACTTTCAGATGTTTCTATCTTCAGAGAGTATTTCAGCTTTGTTTTAAAATGTGGATGGTATAAAAGAAATGGGTAAATATTTAAATGATGCACCAGTTACAGGGCTCTAAGAACACTTGTGTGTGTTTTCTAAATGACAGCATTGGTCAGCACATATTTTGATTACATTAAGGGGTGAGCTCAGCATGTTTCTTGTTTTCCCTTCTCAGAGCTGAAGAAATGCTCCTAAGAGTCCTACTACTGTTTCATTATAAATGATGACATCCTTAGACTTACTTCAGTTTAATCCCCATTTGCTAGTGGAGCCTTCCTCACCAATCCTCACACGAGGATAAGTGCCTCCCATCTGTGACCCCACATAATGCTTTGCTTCCCGCCGCTTTTCAGTGCTTGCGTATTTGTTCCTCTTCCCTGACAAGTTCCCGACCGAGAGAGACCTATGTCAGCCGTGCTCACGGTGTGTCCCCAGTGCCAGCACAGTGCCTGGCATGCCGTATGCACTGAGGGTCTAAGGGCGTCGTTACTGTCATAGTGATTGATGACGCTGCATCTATTGAGCCCTTTCTGTGTGCCAAGCATCCCAAGCATTTTGTGTGAGCTCTTTCATTTCATGTGCAAAGTAGTTTTCTGGAATAGATATATTTGCTATCCCTGTTTTTATAGATGAGGAAACTAGTATAGGTTAAGTAATTTACCCCAGGTTCCATGACACATGAAAGGCCAGAATTCAAACCTGTGTTAAACTTATTCCAAAGCTTAAGGGTTTTTTTCTCCAGCTCTATTAAGATAGAATTGACAAATAAAATTGTAATATATTTAAAGTTTATAACATAACGATTTGATATATGTATACCTTGTGAAAGGATTCCTACCAAGTTAGCCCATCTACCACTTTACAGTATTTTAATATTTACCTTTTTTGTTTGGTAAGAACACTTAGGTTCTATCTACTCTCTTAACAAATTTCAATTATACAATAACTATAATCACCATGTTACACATTAGCTCTTCAGACCCTATTCATCTTACAACTAAAAGTCTGTACCCTTTTACCAGCCTCGTGTAGTTCCCTATCCTGATCCAACCCTCTGGCAGCCACCAATCTACTCTATTTCTATAAGAGTTTGACTCTTGTTTCTTTTTGTTTTTTTTTCTTTTTTAAGATTACACATATAAATGATAATATGTAGTATTTGTCTTTGTCTGGCCTATTTCACTTAGTGTAATGCTGTCCAGGTTCATCCATGTTGTTGCAAATGGCATCGTTCCCCTTTTTAAAGGCTGAATAATACTCCATTATATATGTAAATGCCACATTTTTTTTATCCATTCTTTCACACCTCGGTTGCTTTCCTACCTTGGCTATTGTGAATAATGCTGCATTGAATATGAAAGTACAAATACCTCTTCAGGGTAGTGATTTCATTTCCTTTGGATATATACCCAGAAGTAGTATTGATGAATCATATTGTAATGCTATTTTAAATTTCTTGAGGAATCTCCTTGCTATTTTCCATAGTAGCTATACACACCAGTTTACATTTCCACCAACAGTGCACAAGGGTTCCCTTTTCTCCACATCCTCACCAGCATTTGTTGTCTGTCTTTTTGATAATAGCCATCCCAACATGTAAGGTGATATCTCATTATGGTTTTGATTTGCATTTCCCTGATGATGAGTGATGTTGAGCACTTTCCTGTACCTGTTGGCCATTTGTATGTCTTCTCTGCGAAAATGTCTGTTCAGGTCCTTTGCCCAAGTTTTAACTGGGTTACTTGGATTTTTGATAATAATTGTGTGAGTTCCTTATATATTTTGGATATTGCCCCTTATCAGATATGTGGTTCGCAAATATTTTTTGCCATTCCTTAGGTTGGCTTTGCATTTTGTTGATGGTTTTCCTTTGCTGTACAGAAGCTTTTTACTTTGAGGTAGTCCCACTTGTTTATTTTTGTTTTTGTTGCCTTGCTTCAGGTTAGTCTAATCCAGAAAATATTTGCAAAGACCGGTATCCAGGAGCTTCTCTCCTGTGTTTTCTTCCAGGAGTTTCAGGTCTTATGTTCAAATCGTCAATACATTTTGACTTGAATTTGTGTGTGGTGTAAGATAGGGGGTCCTGTTTCATTTTTTGCATGTGAATATCAAGTTTTCCCAACACCATTTATTGAAAAGACTGTACCTTCTCCATTGTATATTCTGTGCTCCTTTGTCAAAAATAAGTTGATTATATATGCATGGATTTATTTCTGGGCTTTCTGTTCTGCTCTATTTGATCTGTGTTTTTATACAATACCATACTGGGTTTTTTTTGTTTTTTGTTTTTTTTATACTAATGGATTATTACTTCTTTTTATTGCTTTTAGTTTCATTGTTCTACTTGTTGTTCCTCTAATTTTTGAGTTGCACATTTAGATTGTTGATTTTCAGTCTTTTTTTCTTTAGGTTTTTTTTTTTTTTTTAATTTACTTAAGTAATCTTTTTTTTTATGAAATTTATTGTCAAATTGGTTTCCATACAACACCCAGTGCTCATTCTAACAGGTGCCCTCCTCGATGCCCATCACCCACTTTCCCCTCCCTCCCACCTCCCATCAACCCTCAGTTTATTCTCAGTTTTTAAGGGTCTCTTATGATCTGTGTCCCTCCCTCTCTGACTTTTTTTCCCCCTTCCCCTCCCCATGGTCTTCTGTTAAGTTTCTCAGGATCCACATAAGAGTGAAAACATAATGGTATCTGTCTGTCTCTGTATGACTTATTTCACTTAGCATAACACTCTCCAGTTCCATCCACATTGCTACAAAAGGCCATATTTCAGTCTTTCTCATTGCCAAGTAGTATTCCATTGTTTATATAAACCACAACTTCTTTATCCATTCATCAGTTGGGCTCTTTCCATAATTTGGCTATTGTTGAAAGTGCTGCTATAAACATTGGGGTACAAGTGCCCCTATGCATCAGCACTCCTGTATCCCCTGGGTAAATTCCTAGCAGTGCTATTGCTGGGTCATAGGGTAGGTCTATTTTTAATTTTTTGAGGAACCTCCAAACTGTTTTCCAGAGCGACTGCACCAGTTTGCATTCCCACCAACAGTGCAAGAGGGTTCCCGTTTCTCCACATCCTCACCAGCATCTGTAGTCTCCTGATTTGTTCATTTCAGCCACTCTGACCGGCGTGAGGTGGTATCTCAGTGTGGTTTTGATTTGTATTTCCCTGATGAGGAGTGACGTTGAACATCTTTTCATGTGCCTGTTGGCCATCTGGATGTCTTCTTTAGAGAAATGTCTGTTCATGTCTTCTGCCTATTTTTTCACTGGATTATTTGTTTTTTGGGTGTGGAGTTTGGTGAGTTCTTTATAGATTTTGGATATTAGCCCTTTGTCCCATATGTCATTTGCAAATATCTTTTCCCATTCCATTGGTTGCCTTTTAGTTTTGTTGATTGTTTCCTTTGCAGTGCAGAAGGTTTTTATCTTGATGAGGTCCCAATAGTTCATTTTTGCTTTTAATTCCCTTCCCTTTGGAGATGTGTCAGGTAAGATATTGCTGCAGCTGAGGTCAGAGGGTTTTTTTCCTGCTTTCTCCTCTAGGGTTTTGATGGTTTCCTGTCTCACATTCAGGTCCTTCATCCATTTTGAGTTTATTTTTGTGAATGGTGTAAGAAAGTGGTCTAGTTTCATTCTTCTGTATGTTGCCGTCCAATTCTCCCAGCACCATTTGTTAAAGAGACTGTCTTTTTCCATTGGATATTCTTTCCTGCTTTGCCAAAGATTAGTTGGCCATAGTTTTGTGGGTCCAATTCTGGGGTTTCTATTCCATTGGTCTGTGTGTCTGTTTTTGTGCCAATACTATGCTATCTTGATGATTACAGCTTTGTAGTAGAGGCTAAAATCTGGGATTGTGATGCCTCCCACTTGGGTCTTCTTCAATATTACTTTGGCTATTCAGGGTCTTTTGTGATTCCATACAAATTTTAGGATTCCTTGGGGCGCCTGGATGGCTCAGTCGGTTAAGCGTCCGACTCCAGCTCAGGTCATGATCTCGCGGTCCGTGAGTTCAAGCCCCGCGTCGGGCTCTGTGCTGACCGCTCAGAGCCTGGAGCCTGTTTCGGATTCTGTGTCTCCCTCTCTCTCTGACCCTCCCCCATTCATGCTCAGTCTCTCTCTGTCTCAAAAATAAATAAACGTTAAAAAAAAAATTCAAATTTTAGGATTGCTTGTTCTAGCTTTGAGAAGAATGCTGGTGCAATTTTGATTGGGATTGCATTGAATGTGTAGATTGCTTTGGGTAGTATTGACATTTTAACAATATTTATTCTTTCAATCCATGAGCATGGAATGTTTTTCCATTTCTTTGTATCTTCTTCAATTTCCTTCATAAGCTTTCTATAGTTTTTAGCATACAGATCTTTTATATCTTTGGTTAGGTTTATTCGTAGGTATTTTATGATTCTTGGTGCAGTTGTGAATGGGATCAGTTTATTTGTCTTTGTGTTGCTTCATCATTAGTAAGAATGCAACTGATTTCTGTACATTAATTTTGTATCCTGCGACTTTGCTGAATTCATGTATCAGTTCTAGCAGACTTTTGGTGGAGTCTGTCGGGTTTTCCGTGTATAATATGTCATCTGCAAAAAGTGAAAGCTTGACTTCATCTTTGCCAATTTTGATGCCTTTGATTTCCTTTTGTTGTCTGATTGCTAATGCTAGAACTTCCAACACTATGTTAAACAACAGTGGTGAGAGTGGACATCCCTGTCGTGTTCCTGATCTCAGGGGGAAGGCTTTCAGTTTTTCCCCATTGAGGATGATATTAGCTGTGGGCTTTTCATAAATGGCTTTTATGATGTTTAAGTATGTTCCTTCTATCCCGACTTTCTCGAGGGTTTCTATTAAGAAAGGATGCTGAATTTTGTCAAATGCTTTTTCTGCATCAATTGACAGGATCATATGGTTCTTATCTTCTCTTTTATTATTAATGTGATGTATCACCTTGATTGATTTGTGAATGTTGGACCAGCCCTGCAGCCCAGGAATGAATCCCACTTGATCATGGTGAATAATTCTTTTTATATGCTGTTGAATTCGATTTGCTAGTATCTTATTGAGAATTTTTGCATCTGTACTCATCAGGGATATTGGCCTGTAGTTCTCTTTTTTTGCTGGGTTTCTGTCTAGTTTGGGAATCAAAGTAATACGGGCTTCATCGAATGAGTCTGGAAGTTTTCCTTCCCTGTCTATTTTTTGGAACAGGTTGAGAAGGATAGGTATTATCTCTGCTTTAAATGTCTAATACCATACTGTTTTGATTACTGTAGCTTTGTAATATGGTTAAAATCAGGAAGCCTGATGCCTCCAGCTTTATTCTTTCTCAGGATTGCTTTGGAGTCTTTTGTGGTTCCATACAAATTTAAGGATTGTTGTTCTAATTCTGTCAAAAATGCCATGGGAATTTTGATAGATATTGAATCAGATCTGTAGATTGCTTTGGGTATTATGAACATTTTAACAATGTTAATTCTTCAGACCCATGAACATGGAGTATCTTTCCACTTATTTATGTCATCTTCAGTTTGTTTCATCAGTGTTTTATAGTTGTCAGTATAGAGGTCTTTTAACTTCTTGGTTAAGTTTATTCCTACGTATTTTCTTGTTTTTTGATGCTACTATAAATGGGATTGTTATCTTAATTTATTTTTCCAGTAGTTCATTGTTATTGCCTAGAAATGCGACTGATTTTTGAATGTTGAATTTGTATCTTCCAACTTCACTGAATCATTTATTAGTTCTAACGGTCTTTTTTTGTGTGTGAAGTCATTAGGGCTTTCTATATATAATATCATGCCATTTGCAAACAGAGACAGTTTTACTTCTTTTTGATTTGGATGCCTTTTTCTTCTTGTCTGATTGCTCTGACCAGGATTTCCAATACTATTATGTTGAATAGAAGTGGTTAGAGGAGACACCCTTCCTGATCTTAGAGGAAAAGCTTTTGGCCTTTTAGAGTTAAGTATGATGTTAGCTGTGGGTTTGTCACACATGGGTATGTTCTATATATGCCCAGTTTATTGAGACTTTTTATTATGAAAGGATGTTAAATTTTGTCAAATATTTTTTGCATTTATTGAGATTATCATATAATTTTTATCCTTCATTTTTGTATCTCATTTATTGATATGTGTATGTTGAATCATCCTTGCATCCCAGGAATAAATCCCACTTGATCATGGTATATGATTCCATTAATGTACTGTTGAATTCAGTCTGCTAAAACTTTATTGAGTATTTTTGCATCTATATTCATCAGAGATGTTGGCCTCTAATTTTCTTGTAGTATCCTTGTCTGGCTTTGGTATCAGGGTAATATTGGCCTTATAAAATGAATTTGGAAGAATTCTCTATTTTTTGGAAGAGTTTGAAAAGGATTAATATTAATTCTTCTTTAAATGTTTGGTGTAACTTACCAGTGAAGCCATCTGGTCCTGGACTTTTTTTGTTGTTGGGAGGTTATTGATTACTGCTTCAACCTCCTTAGTCATGTTCAGATTTTCTACTTCTTCATGATTCAGTTTTGGTAAATTGCATGTTCCTAGGAATTTATCCATTTCTTCTAGGTTTTCTAATTTGTTGGTATATAATTGTTTATAGTAGTTTCTCGTGATCCTTAGTGTTTCTATATTATCAGTTGTAATGTCTCTTTTGAGTTTTTCTCTTAGTTTAGCTAAATGTTAATTTTGTTTCTTTTTCAAAAAAAAAAAAACTGCTTAGTTTCATTGATCTTTTCTGTTATCCCTTTAGTCTCTATTTAGTCTCTTTCCTATCTGTATCTATTTAGTCTCTTTTCTCTCTGATCTTTGTTATTTGCTTCCTCTTCTAACTTAGAGTTAGGTTGTTCTTCTTTTCCTAGTTCCTTCAAGTGTAAAGTTAAGTTGTTTGAGATTCTTCTTGCTTAATGTAGGTGTTTATCAATATAAACTTCCCTCCAGTTTTGCTGTATCCCATAAGTTTTGGTCTGTTGTTTTTCTGTTTTCATTTGTCTCAGGATAGTTTTGATTTCCCTTTTGATTACGTCTTTGACTCATGTTTTGTTTAGTAGTGTGTTGTTAATCTCCACATACTTGTACATTTTCTAGTTTTATTGTAATTGATTTCCAGTTTCATACCATAGTGGTCAGAAAAGATGCATGATATGATTTCAGTCTTCTTAAAGATATTAAGACTCTTTGTAGCCTAATATATGATCTTTCCTGGAGAATATTTCATGTGTACATGAGAAGAATGTGTATTCTGCTGCTGTTGGGTGGAATGTTCTGTATATGTCAGTTAGGTCTATCTGGTCCAATATGTCATTTAAGTGCAATGTTTCCATATTGACTTTCTGTCTGGATGATCTATCTATTGTTGACAATGTACTGACGTCCCCTGCTATTACTGTATTGCTATCTATGTCTCCCTTCAGATCTGTTAATGTTTGCTTTATATATTTAGGTGCTCTGATGTTGGGTGTATAAGTATTTATATTTGTTATATCTTCTTGATGAATTGACTCCTTTATTATTATATAATGACCTTTCTACTACTGGGAATTTTTAGCTTAAAGTCTACTTTGTTTCATACAAGTAGAGCAGCTACCCCTGCTTTCTTTTGATTTCCATTTGTATGGAATATATTTTCCATCCTTTCACCCTCAATCTGTGTGTGTCCTTAAAACTGAAGTGATTCTCTTATACACAATATTGGGTCTTGTTTGTTTGTTTGTTTTGTTTTTATCCATTCAGCTAACCTATATTTGTCTAAACTTAGTCCATTTACAACTAAAGTAATTATTGATAGGTAAGGACTTACTAGTGCCATTTTGTTCATTGTTTTCTGGCTGTTTATTCCTTTCTCTCCTTTACTCCTTTCTCTCTTTCTCTCTTCCTTTGTGATTAGATGATTTTATATAGCAGTATGCTTTGATTTCTTTCTCTTTCTCTTTTGTGTATCTGTTAGAGGCTTGTGCCTTGTGGATACCCTGAGGCCTACCTAAAACATCCAGAACCTGAATTAATTATATGGCTGGACAGTTAGATGAAAGAAGGATCTGGTGGGGACAGAAGATAACTTGCATCCAGTCCGATTAGTTGGAAAGAAACAGAAGTGAGGATCAGTCTTGCTACAAAGACAAGTAGGCATCCAAACCACCTCCGGATCCCCAGCACCATCCTTCACCACATACAGTTGTCTCTGAAAGGCAATTACTGCTGCTACTGGCAGCTTCCTTGGGAGAGAAAGGGAGGCCCTGGCCACCTCAACGTGAGAACTGATCCCACCACTAGGAAAATTATTACTATTATTACTAGGAAAATTGAAATTACTATTACTATCATTCAGACGGGTGGTGTTTGCCAAACTTGTACACCCTAAGCCTAAGAGTAGCACAATGATACAAGCAGACTAAAGGAAACTTGGTTTTCTTAAACAATACTAAATTATTACGACTAGCAGACAGTTTTAAAGGAGAATGAGAGATTATAATTAGATATTGAGCAGCCTGTGGTATGCTAATTGCTAAACGAGTGAGGTGTCACAGACATGTTTTCTCCCAAAGGTGTTTATTTTGTTAAAATATTTTTGGAAGAAAATTCGACAGAGGTTGATCCTACTGTTTGTCTTTTATCTTTACAATTTCACGGATTTTTGTTAAGGTTTTTTCAGTGATACCATTTCCAGACTGAAGATGATTGTAAGATGTAAGTTACTAGCTTATTACACTGAATTACAGTTTCTAATTAGAAAATAGTGTCGTGTTTATTAAATTTAACTATGCCTAGCAGGCATTTTTACTAGCAGTGACGAAGTCCACAGAGTATTGAGACTCCTTTCTTAGTCTACCACTCATTGTACCAAGAGTCCTTGAAATAAGGGATCTACCTACATTTTTTTTCTGTTTACTTTTAGTAAAACCTTGATTGATCTGAACCTCGACTATGGTTAATTTAATTTAGAACTGCTCCTGTGTTTTAATCCATGTTACTGATGATTTTTGGTAATAATTTTATATGAGGAGAGACAAATGGTTGAGCCTTTTTCAGACTGAAGTTCTCTTCAATACATTTGGGTCATTTTAAATGTGACTTCTCATTGATATCTTAGAGGTATAAAGCATTGGAAATTTGATAAATGATACTATTTCCCAGGTTACACCTAAAAATGTTTTCTTCTAACCAAGACCCTCCTAGAAGTTTATTTATTTTTGAAAGAGAGAGACAGACAGAGCAAGGGGGGAGGGGCAGAGAGAGAGAATCCCAAGCAGGCTCCACATTGCCAGCACAGAGCCCAATGTGGGTCTCGAACTCAAAAACCGTGAGATCATGACCTGAGCCGAAACCAATAGCTGGACACTTAACTGACTGAGCCCCCCAGGCATTCCCGCTCATAGAAGTTTTGTCTAATCATCTGCTTCTTCTGGATGGGTAGATAGATGGATAGAGAAAATTCTTACTTAAAGCAAATTAGTATTCTGACTATTGTTATTTTCCAGTCAATCAAAGTTTTGAAACTTGCACTATAGTTAGAAATTGATATTGCGGCTTTATATCTGTGTTATTCTTCAGACTACGTTTTCCACACGTTACTCTGTAAGAAACATTCCTGGTCACTCATGAAAAGCAACGAGCCCCAAATCCCTCAGAATTACTAAAGAATTCTTCATGGAGAATTTTAAGTGGAGAACATTAAAAACAAAACGGCATACGGAAATTGTCATGGTTCTAGATCTAGGTGTGACTAGTTTGGCATTTTTGTTGTTTTTGTTTTATTCTTCGTGTCACTCACATAAGAATTTTTTAATGCATTTTCTCCCCTGCACCATATGCATCTAGAATCCTTCACATGTAAACTGAAAATAGAAGATGTCCAGGTACCAGGCCCTTAATCGCCCTTTCCCATGCAGAAATCTCATTACTTCTGGATGGGCCCTGCCTGCTTGCAGAGCCCCGCGTACCTTCGCCTACCATCCACTTGCATTGCTGAAGCCTCTTTTACACTCTCACCTGTTTGCAGAGTAGCACGTTAAGGCTGACTGGCAGGGAAAATACGTCCCTGTAGGCTTGCCTCAGACATCTTGCTTCTGCCTACGGTGGTACATTTTCAGATGAACTCATTGTTAAAGAACTCTAGTCACAGATTTTTTTCTGACATAAAACTCAAAGTTTCAGAATTGGAAAACCACGAACACTGTCATAATTCTCATGGAAAGGCATTTGTGAAGTGAAAGATCTGTAATAAGCAACGGGATGCCATTTTGTGATTTTCCTTCCCCCTGGAAAGTTTCATGAAAGGTTCATTAAATATATAATTTCAAGAATATCTCTTTAGTTTCCGAGACAATTCTCCTAAAGATACTTTTTAAACATTACTTATTCTAATAAGCTGTTGTTAAATTTTAGGGACATCCCTGTGGATTTCAAGTACATAGCAGAGCCCAGTATGCACTCGATGCCTGCAGTGACTTTGTCTCCAAATGGTGAGTTAGTAGGTAGAATGTGGTTTTAATGTGTTTTATGAGCCTCTAAGACAAAGTGTGATTTCTGTCTTCAGAAGAACTTTGGCCATTCCCTCCTAGGGCAAGTCTGTCACAGGGTCGTACTTGTATAAGGAAACGTTTTCAAAATTGGAAATAATCACTGGTTTTCATAAGTGAGTCACCTCACCCATTCTCTTGTTTTTTTATACATAAATAAATAAGCAAGCAAGCCAACAAACTGAATTCTAGCTAACACTGAGCATCTTAAGGATTTCTATCTGAGGATCGGGTTTTGTTTTTGTTTTTTTGAGAATTCTCCTTCCGACAGAACCATGTTCAGTCATTTAGTGATTTACTGTGAGTTCTTTCTCTTTCAAGGGATAGAAAATTTTGATCTGGTTCCCCATAATAAAAATACTTTCGCAATTTACCATAAAAGATTTTCTCAGGCAAAATAAAAAAGATAAATCCGTCTAATACTATTTTCTATTCAATAATGCATTGCCTTTTAAGTCTAAGGTAATTTGCACTACAGAGATACTGTGACAGTTTACTGATATAATTATAGCTCTCCATGAGGGTATTAAAGTAGAGGATCTGATGTTTGGGCAACACTCATCAAATCACTGTTAACTCACATAGCTCCTGTGAATGTAGAGCAAGGAAGAAGAAAGAGGCAAGAAACAGTTTGTGCTTCCATCAAGGAGTCTGCCACAGGCAAATCAGTGATCACTTCTGTCAAATGCCCTATGATTTTTATGAGAAGAGCAACCTAACTGGGTTCTGCTTTGATAATCATATTGTATACTTGTCACATTTGTCACCCTGTGTCTACATTTTATGTATGCATTTTTAAACTATCCATCACAGATATCGTGCCCTGAACAAGGCTATTTACCCTCTCAGACTGAATATTGTTAAGAGCATTTCCTTAGTTAATAATGTCTGCAAGTTCCCTAGGATGCAAAAAGATAGGCTCTCGAGGCTTTGGTGAGTCTTGGGTAGATAAAAGCAACTTGGCCTTTCAATACAGTTTCTATAATTGTTTAGGGATACATCTTTTTTGAATAGTTTTATTTAATAATCCTAGGTTTTCTCACCAAGAGGTAATCTTTCCTTTTTCCGTAATTAACATAGGTAAATCTCTTTTCCTCCATGGTTCTGTTGGACTTAGTCCAAGTTAATTTTATTTAATAAAATTTTACTTGAGTTCTGTTAACGCTAAACTCAGAATTTCTGTATATCCTTATATAGGCAAAAAAAAAGCTTTTATATGGCGAGTACTTAATGATATGGGATTATATGCACAAAATCCATTACTTTATGCATAAATCCCTCTTGTCAGCAACACATTTGTAATACCTTACAGACAGTAAATTCATTTTCCTATTGTTGTAAAGTGGTTGGTAACAAGAGAATATTAATGTCTGAACATATTTAAAATAAAGTCTTTTTAGAATTTTTGGTCTTGCTCTAAAATGTCCCATTTCTTGAATTCACAGGGAAATGGCTAGCATGCCAATCGATGGACAACCAAATCTTAATTTTTGGAGCACAGAATAGATTTAGATTAAATAAGAAAAAAATTTTTAAGGGCCATATGGTAGCAGGTTATGCTTGTCAGGTGGACTTTTCGCCAGACATGAGGTAAGTTTAAATCTCCTATATTCTCATATTCAAATAATGATGATATGACCTACCGTTGTACAAGTAATAACATTTTAAAAATCACTCCCACATATGTAATTGTATGAGAACTGTGCAGATTGTCACAATGCCTGCTGGAAAGGCAAGAGCAAGTTATGAAAACTACATTTGGCTTTTTTAAGTTCTGTACTGTATCTCCTTATACTGCTTGGTCCTGTGCCTTTAACCACATCATAGATGCCTATCTATACAGGCAGTGCCTTCTTGTCTCCCTGCTTTTCTAACAAGGCTAGCCAGACTGTGATTGCTCTACTGCTGTAGATCGCTCTACAGCAGAATTAATTCTGTATCACAGTGTTGACATGAACAACATCACGGCAGCCTTTGTGTTGAGACCTCACATCCAGCTCTTGGCTCTTTCTAGGCCGCACTGGATTTGCGGAGCCCAGGTGGAGCCTTTCTTTGAGTTAAACTCTGCACTCATTCCCCTATTCTCAGCTAAAATATATAGGTACAAGTAATTCTGAAGTCTCTGTAACCTTGTATGTTTAGGCTAGGAATTGACCCCTCTGAGTCAGTCTTAAACATTTTCAAAAGACGTTGAAGCCAGAAAATAACTATGAAGGTGGTCGAGTCTGACTCTGAGAGAACCGGTGTTCGCTGGCTCTGTGTGAAGCTCGTTTCCCTGCACTGTTTCTGTCTAGAGACTGATTTAATACTCCATTTATTGTGGCCCCTGGGTTTCCATAGTTAATAAATTTCCAAGTGAATGAATTTTTAATTTATTAAATAACTTCCAAGTTAATAAATTTTGACTCATAGATTGGTAGCTCAATGGGGAGATTTTTTAAGTAGAAGTTTAAATTATAGACTACTTTATACTCTACCGTGTTATTCTGAGTATTGTATATTCATATTGACTTTTTTTTTTTTTTTAATGTTACAGGGAAAAAGATGAACTCTTTCTCTGTTCCTTATCCACTTTAAGGTGTTTCAATAATTTGAACTTATTTTCCTTCCCATTCTAGCTATGTGATTTCAGGAGATGGAAATGGAAAATTGAATATCTGGGACTGGAAGACCACAAAACTCTACAGTCGATTTAAAGCTCATGATAAGGTGTGCATAGGTGCAGTGTGGCATCCTCATGAAACATCTAAAGTCATCACATGTGGTTGGGATGGTCTCATTAAATTGTGGGATTAATGAGATTAATCCTTATCTAGGGTCATTTTTGATCCAATATCATATTTAACTGTATTTAATTATTAAATGTGTTGGATGACAACTTGATTTACAAATTATGATTTCCTTACATGGCCTTATGAAGTTGACCCATTGTTTAAAAAAAACGTTTCTTGTAAATTTGTCTCCTATAATTTCATTGGCAATTTCATTTAGTTCTTTATAGATGTTATTTATACAGAGAATGACCACTGACTTTCCATTTGGTGAGGGTTATTGTTGGCAGGCAGTTGGGGTTTACCCCCTCGATATACTGAAAGGATCTCTCTCGAGTTGAGGAAGAATCCCTGGTGGATTTGGGGTTTTAAAGGAGGTAATATAACTAATGACAAATAATTCTGAAAGGCACCATATGTTTACCTCTTTGACAAAAAGAGAAGTAAGGAACAGGGATGATATAATTTAATGTGAATGTGTAAGAAGGATAAAACCACCCACAATTACCGTTCCCATTATTTTTGGTGGGTCAAGTTCAAATCTTTTGGATTCAGGAGTTCTGCTATTTTTTATGACATATATTGTATGTTTACTTGTAAGCCAGCAATCTTCTCTAACTGCAGATATTCCTCTAATTATTAAACGATGGAAAATAAACAGTCCAGAGTTCTTTCCTTGGCTTTCTTCCTGATCAGTACAGATCAGTACAGATAGGACTATATGTATAATCAGAGAATTATGTTATTTTTGAAGGTGACACTCAAGAGGATGAGTGAAGACTTTGAATTTTATTTGTATTTACTGTCTGTAAGGACCTGGCTACTCTTTCAGAAATCAGGGTCTCCTAGGTCATTGATTCATAGATGTTACTACTGAAATACTCCTCATAGGAGACAGGGTATGAGATCATCGTCCAAAATGTCACCTTGTCATTTCTTTGAAGTTGTATGTTTTATCTTCAAAATTATTCTGATTTTGCTCGTGGATATAGTCAACAGAACTTTTTAGATCAGAAAAATGTTTAACTTCTTTCCACATCTTTGAGTAAAATTGATACTCCAAGAAGTTGGCTAAGGTTCCCCAGTTTGAGAAGCAATAACTGTGGTTGGTTGGTTTAAAAAAAAAAACTTTTAAGTTTCAAATTGTGGAATCAAGATAGCCTCTCGAATACAGTAGCTAATAGCCCTTTGGGTGACAAGCCATTTCTTCTGGTTTAGTACAAATCTCTATAATATATTTGAATGTACTTTGAAATATTTCAGTACCATGCTTACAAAGATTGGTTCATCGTGGCTCAGAGTGCCGACGTGGAGACCAAAATCATGTTGAATGTTGATATCCTAAGGGCATTAGCTCGGAGTCCTGGGCTATCAATAGCAATTCATGCTCCTTGTGCTTAGAACTTCCATTTTTAAAAATTAATTTCTAAAAAGGCCTGGTATTGATGACCTGGTACTAGAGCCACACATAAATAAATCCCAAAGAAGAAAATGGAAAAAGAGAATAAAAATCGTAGACATGTTATTTTTGGACACACAGACACTCAAAGAAATAAGAATACACTGCCTGGCTGCTACACTGCCTTTCTGTATCTGCCAGGAAGGGTGGCTGCCATTTCCTGAAGAGGAAGCAATTCACACAGGACCTTTTCTTCAGTCCCAAGCCACTGGTTTTAACAAATGTGAATTACTGAAATGTGATGGGACAAAAAGAATTAATCCATACATTTAAACTTTGATCTTGTTCAGCATCAGTATTGTGTATGTTACAAATCATAATTTCTAAATCTGGGTTTATTTTATTGTGTTTTTGACTGTTTCTAAACTAAGTAACTGTATATAAAAGTTGTCTCTTTTTTAAAAAGATCGTATTTTTAAATAAAGCATTTTTGTAGAAAGTGTTATCAAAATTTTCATTCTTAGTTTTAAGTGTTAACTCTGTTGAGAGACAACAGATTAAAACCATTTGCAGATTTTCATGGGTCATTTTTATCTTATGGGGAGAAATGGTGCTTTAGAGGTGGGGATGGTATTTTAATATGGAACATTAGTGGGTTTATTCTAGTTACGTAACAAAAATACAGGGCAGCACGCTGAGAGCACACAGATTAAGTTTAACGCCTTCCATATTTATACACCTAGTGGTGACACTGAGTCATGACTGTACCTATTTCAGAGTACACAAATGAGTGCGGCTCTTGCCCAGCTTCAAAAAGCCTCAAGACCATCCATATGGTCGCTGAAATTAAGTGGTTACCTTCTGGCCCCTTTTCCTCACTGCAACCTTTTTATCACACCCAGGACAGATTTCCTTCCTAAAGGTTGGAATGAAAGTGATGCTATACTGAAAGTTTTAATCAAATGAACATTTAAGTATTGAAGCACAAGCTGGGAATGTTTTGCCCTAAGGAGACACTCTGAAGATAAAGGACAAGGAATGAGACACTCTGAAGATAAAGGACAGGGAATAGCGTCAAACAGGCGCTTCCCTAGGTAAAAAAGTATAGTGATTCTTGATGCACTGTGAGGGTGCCTGATGTCCTTAGCACGTTTATAAATTACCAGGAGGAAAACAAGAACAGTGAAATCTTAAACCCTTGGATGATAGCCATAAGGACTGCCACACTTCGTGGGTTACGGAGGCTCTCCTTGGAAAAAAGTGTTTCTCAGAGCGGACTGAGGACCAGCTGTATCAGATTCACGTGGAGATGGTGTTGCTCACCGAGATACAGAAAAGAAAATGGAGGTTCGTTGGAGGAGCCAGTGAACATATATATTTCTGTGTTCATTCATATATTCATATTTTTGTATATATATATATATATATATATATCCTTCACTGGATCAAATTCAGCACTTGTAGTAAGGTCCCCAGTTGATAGGCAGGTACACTGAGGATGAGAAACACTGATGTAGAGTCTATCTTGAGCCTCATTTCAGAAACATGTAAACTCAAGACAAATTTTGCTAACCAAAAACAAATACATGTGTGTGCATGCGTGTTTGTGTATATATGCATGTGTGTTATTCTATGTATAGATATACATTATCTGTATTTCTATGTGTACTTTTCATGTTCATAATCACTATAATAATTGTAGGAACCACTTTCTCAACCTAAACACCACAATTTTATCTGGAACTTAAGGGAAAAGAAGTCACAACTTGCAGCCAGAGTCCTTAGAGTGGCTTTATTTTTAGTGACAAAGAAAGATAATTCCTTTGCTGGTACAGCTTCCTGTAACTGCAGTCACAAAGTTCAGATGAATTTTTTTTTAGCTCTCCACAACCTACTCTCCACCCTTCAGCATTTGAGATCTGAGGGACTAACTCAAATCTCAAGCATATTTTAAGTACATGTCCCAGTATCATGCTGTTGAATAGAAAAATGTGAGCTGTGTAATTTTTTTTCATGTGTGTCATTTTTAACTTTCTCCCATCCAAGTACTAACCAGGCCCGACCCTGCTTAGCTTCTGAGATCAGACGAGATTGGGCGCGTTCAGGGTGGTATGGCCGTAGACTTTAACTTTCTAAGGTAATGGTCACATTTAAAAAAAAAAAAAAACAAAAAAAAAAACAAAAAAAAAAACCCAGGGGTGAGGCACTTGGGTGGCTCAGTCGGTTAAGCATCCGACTTCGGCTCAGGTCATGATCTCACAGTTTGTGAGTTCAAGCCCCATGCCAGGCTCTGTGCTGACAGCTCAGAGCCTGGAGCCTGCTTTGGGTTCTGTCTCCTCTCTCTGCCCCTCTCCACTTGTGCTCTCTCAAAAATAAATAAATGTAAAAAAAAAAAAAAAAAAGGTTAAAAAAAAGCCCAGGGGATGTTAATTTTAATATTTTAGTTAAGATAACATATCCAAGGTATTACTTCAACATTCAATTATTTTTTAACTATTTACTTTTCTCATACTAAGTCTTTGAAATCTGGTGTATATTTTATACTTAACAGCACATCTCCATTCAGACCCTAAACATCCATGCAATATTCTACCTCTTTTATACCAAGTCAATTTACATGCCCAAGTTGTTGCAAAGAGAGTCTTCTAATAACTGAATCAGGTATAAGTTTTTAAATTTAATTAAAAGTAAATGCAATGTAAAACTCAGTTCCTCAGTCACATTAGCCACATTCTAAGTGCTCAATAGCAAAATGTGACTAATGGCTGCCATACTGCACGTACAGGCCTAGCAGCACGTTATACGTGGTTCAAATGTTCAACTTTACTGCTTCATCTTCTAAGGTTCAAACTATCCAAAAAATGTTAAGAACGTGCATGTTTATACTTTTCTGTACTACATTTTGGGCAGTTTCCTCCAGTTCACCTGGAGGTCTCTTCACCTGTGTCTAATCTGCCACTTAATCCGTTAAATGTATTCCAATGACTTTCCCTTGATGGACGGTCTATTTGTACAGTCTTTTACGCCTTTAATCATTTTCAACAATTTATATTTTCTTTAAGATTTGCTATGTCAAGTTCTTAGGCTGAAAATCCCAGTGTTTATTGTGTCTGTCAACTCTACCTCATGGTGGGCCATTTCTTTGTCACTTGTAACTTTGTGTTAGGAATGCATCTCCTGTGGGTCTTGTTTTGTTTTTCATTTTGTTTTTTAAGAAAGCCTTTGTAGTCTGAGTTAAAGCAGTCCCTTTGCAGTGGTGTTACATTTGCTTCTGCCATCTACCCTCACCCTCACTCCCTCAGTTTTTTACCTCAGTTTCTCACCTTATGGTTTTCCTCACCATGAGATTAATATAAATTCAATTCCTTAAAATGGCCAAGGGTTTCAAATTCTCATGGGAAACTTTGATTTCCTCCTAGAGCTACGGCAAGGATAAAGCTTTCTTGTGGTGTGGGGTGGGGGTGAGAGGGGTGGGTTTTTTAGGACTCTTCCTTTGAGGCTGTCGCCCTCCAACGGGCCCACTGCTGGTGTATCCAGGCCAATCCTTTCCCCCAACACAGCCTTATGTCCAGTGCTGTAGGCCTCTAGCATCACTGATACACTCAACTCCTAGCACTAATGCAGGAGGTACAGGTTCCTGCTCTGTCAGGGTCCAGGCTCCCTCTGAGCTTCGTGTGTCTGAAGATTTTTCTTTCTCAGGAATTCATCCATACATATAAAGGTATATGTCTATACATTTGTGTTGTGTGTGTACAAAAGGTAACACGTTCACACATGTACACACAAAAGGATCACCATAGATATATACACTTAACCTAGTATCTTCAGATATTGCCACTTTTTTAGGACATTCTCGAAACAAAAGGATAAACCAGTGCAGTCTGAGACCTGGTTTTTAGAACCAGGTGAGTTTAAGTGTGTTATCCAAAAAGGTACTTTGCCTAAGGGGACTTCATTTGATTGGAGAGCCATCAGAACAGAGTCCCCTATTATCTGGGCCTTTTTTTTTTTTTTATGTTTATTTATTTTGAGGGAGAGAGACAGAGTGCGAGCAGGGGAGGGGTAGAGAGAGAGGGAGACAGAGTCCCAAGAAGGCTCCAGACTCTGAGCTGTCAGCACAGAGCCTGACGCGGAGCTGGAATTCACCAACCATGAAATCACAACCTGAGCCGAAGTCGGACACTTAACCGACTGAGCCACCCAGGTGCCCCGGCCTTTTCTTCTGAATAAGCACATCATTTGGATCCTTGTGAATTTATCCCAAGGCTTCCCTGTATAGCACACAAATCAAGAAATTATCCTACCACTGTCTAAGCCTTCTCTAATCACAAAAACCTTAGAATAACGAGATCATCAAGGTAGGAGAAACCTTAGAAATCAAATATTCCAACCTAACATAAGAAAACAGGCCAATAAAGGTGATGATTTGTTTAATACCACATAGCTAGTTACCCACAGCATCAAAATCTGTCTCCCTTCATCCTACTATTCTGCCACCTTTACATAATGCAACTTTGTGTATTTTTTAAATCTCAGATTTGCAGCACAATCTTTGTGGCTTCCAGCTTGCTCTCTCCGAGGTAATTTAAAAGAAACAGTTAACCAGATTATGTGTGTTTCATTCTTCAGTAAAACAGAACCTAGCTAAAGACATTCTCTTGGCCTCTTCCATTAGAGTCGGGCCCCCATCACTTTCTCACAACTGTGCCCACAGCAACATTGCTAGTTTTACAAAGCATCGGTTTTAATGAGAACTAGCATTTTTCCATATAGTGCTAAACACGAAGTATGGCACTAGCTTGCTTGATTTATTTTCCTTAAGGACAGAAATATAATTATTTAAAGAATTTCAATAAGATCTAAATGTAGGCAGTTGAATACGTTGAATCTTTGGGTTCCGATTTCATGTGATAAGTAACTACAAATACCTCTCTCAATCAGAAAAAGACTTTTTTACATAGGGTTAAGTGTATTTATGAACTCACAAAGAATCAGCAATTGGCTAATACAAAAAGAATTACATTATTGCTTAAAAGGCAAAAACATAAACTTACCTCTAGCAGAAGCGAACAAGTATATTAATTGAGCTGGGAGGTACTATTGTCAAGTAAAATAATCTGTTTTAATGAGGGCTTCATTTTTAATCTGACAAAATATGATGATGAGGGGGGTTCCCCAGTATGAATCCAAGCTTTGCAAAATCCAAACATGTAATACTGCAGAAATACAAACCTTGTACCATTTTTACTATACCTAAAATCATATAGCCAAGGCAGAAATGGCTTACACAAATAGCTAATCGGACTAAACACTGTAAATTCATGAGTTTGCAGTTACTTTTGTTCTACCCTGATGTAAACGTTAGTGGACTGTCAGTCAACTCCTAACAGATGTTCAACAAACAACTTCTCCCTGGCTGCCTTCATTTGAACATACCAAATAGTTACAAATGTTTATATCATAACCTGTGATCGCTGCATCAAATACAATCACTCTAAGAGAAAAGGGAAATTCTTTTTTCTTTGACTTTAATTTCAACTTGTGGCACAGCTTGTGCTAAAAGGGGACCTCTGAATCTCTGACACACTATGTCCTTCACCTAAAAAATAACAGATTTGTCATCATTTGAAGACCCATCTATGAGCATTGCTCTGTTAAGAATAAGCTCATGTATGTGCAGGTCAAAGACTAAACAAAGGAAACACTGAACTTCCAAGTGACTGTGCCCTTTCTAAACCCATGAGGAAAGTACCACACAGTGGGATGAGCCAGGGCCAAGAACGGCTTCCAGGCCTTGCAAGAGCTTTTCTGGCAACTGAAATACTGACCGAGGGGTTGCTGGGTCTCCGTATTCTTTCGCTGAGCCTCCATTTGGCAGGCATATTTTAATCAAGTAGATTGTTTAAAAAAAATTTTGTTTTTACATTTAGTTTTGAGACACAGAGAGAGACAGAGCATGAGCGGGGGAGGGGCAGAGAGAGGGAGACACAGAATCTGAAGCAGGCTCCAGGCTCCGAGCTGTCAGCACACAGCCCAATGCGCAGGTCGAACTCACTAACCGTGAGATCATGACCTGAGCCGAAGTCGGATGCTCAACCAACTGAGCCACCCAGGCGCCCTGCAAGTAGGTTGTTTAAATTAAACCTGCATGCTACAAAAACGTTCCAACTCTAACAGATTTGCAGGTCTGATCTTAGTATATTTGTGGTTCTCTCCCTTCCCCGCACACACACACACCCCATTTACTAATAAGGAAGCAAAAATACATCCATGGGAGTAGCATCTTACATCTGTTAGAGGCTATTGAGGTGACATTGTGGAGGGAAGGGGGCCAGCACAGGCTCCGGATCTGAAAGGCTCAGATGTGGATTCCTGCTCTACCATCATCCACTAGTGGCATATTCTGGAAAAGCTATCTAATCTCTCAGAATTCCCTTACCAGTATAACTGGGAAAATTACACTTCCTGGCAGGGTTGCTGGGAGAATCAGGGGCAATCTCTGCCCAGTGCTGGACACACGCTAAGCTCTCAATAGCAGCTCCTGACTTCATCTGTTCTCTGTGTTTTGTTTGTGCTGCCTTTGTGGTGGTTACAGTGGTGCTGGTTCTCATTTTTCCCGCTCTTCTCAAACAGGAGCTTCCCAAACAGCAGTCCTGTGGTACCCTGTGGTACCCCAGACCCTCTCTCATGGCCTACACCAGTATTTCTCCGCGGCAGATGATTTTGCCGCTAGGGGATATTTGACACTGTCTGGAGACATGTGTGGTTGTCACAACTGAGGGAGCAGAGGGAGAGATGCTCCTGGTATTGAGTGGGGCCACGGATGCTGCTGAACATTCTACAATGCACAGAACAGCCCTCCCTCCCCCCATAAGGAATTAGCCAACCCAAAATGGCAATCCTTGATGAGGTTAAGAAACCCCAGCCTACACAATAAGCATAATAAATTTTAGAGGCAGGGAAACCATAGCAACAGTCAGAATACTCATCATAAATTTCAAACTATCCATGAAGGGAATGAAGGACAGCCTTAGAAATAAGCATAAAACAAGTACAAATAACTATTGAACAAGCTGCCTAGTAGGTGGGTGTGGGTGGGTGTGTTTGTGATTTATTTTGAGTGGTTTTTCTCCTTAACAGTACAGCCATTCTTACCTCAGATATATATATAATGTAATGAAGTCAACGTTCTGCACCACCAATCTGGAATTAGTGGTAACCTGCCCTGTACAAAGGGGGCTTTCAGTCATTCCTTAAATCTTCAATCTGATGAATTAAAAATCTTAATATGGGTGTGTACATATCTAAAACCTGATCAGCCTGGACACATAGGATTAGTACATTTCACACTTTAGTGTAAAAGAAGGTTTAAAAAAGGTTTAATGTAAAAAGCAGGTTTATTGTACATACTTCAGTGTGGAAAATTTTAATTAAAAAATAAAAGAGAGAATCTGTGATATAATCCAAACAGGAACTAGGCTGAAGTTAACCTTGTTCTGGAGACAACACCATGCAAACTGAGAGTTACGCCACTTTGTACTTCTGAAATACCTATGGTCTTGAGAGCAACTTAACTGCTATTTTTTTAATTTATTTTTATTTTTTTAGAGAGAGAGGGGGGAGGAGGGAGAGAGAGAGAGGGAGACCCAGAATCTGAAGCAGGCTCCAAGCTCCGAGCTGTCAGCACACAGCCCAATGCAGGGCTTGAACTCACAAACTATAAGATCATGACCTGAACCAAAGTTGCACACTTAACCGACTGAGCCACCCGGAACTCCTAACTGCTACTTTAAATCACACTTATTCAAGCTGGTCTTCCCACCTCAATGAATTTTATTAGTGTACTATGAGTTTTAAAATAAAAACCTCATTTGTATTTTTCAAAATCATCACTACTAATTCAGAAAATCTTGTTCCCTTTTGAACTGAAGTTAGTAAGATTATCTAGCTAATATATCTTGGTTTCTCACTTGAGGAACGGTATTTTCAAACCACTGCAAGAAACAAAAAGCCAACACAGGGAACATCTGGAGTAAAAGGAGGTAAAAAATGGGGAAAAGGAATAAAGACTAGTAGCAAACAGTATTTTACTCACTCCCTAGATTTCTTGAACAAACAATGGACACAAAATTTTCCTGCTCTCTCAGGATGTAAAAATGCCAGGAAATAAACTCAATTTATAATAAGGTAATAATTTGCTTTATTTTATACCATTTAACTTATTTGAAGTAGAATTTTTGAAAATCATTCGTAGGGATAAATGTCTAATCCTATAAATAAAAATGATAGAGATCATTTGAACTACCAAGAACCTACACTTTTCTGTTTAATATTTAAAAATGTAAAAAAGATTGGCACTACTGAAATACTGCATAACCGTCCCAGGAAAGATACAGATTTTGGCTCTCAGGCCACAGTCTTGTAATGAATGCCAACTGGCAGTTACAAAAAACTCACTTAATCTTTCAGATCATGTATTAAAAAAAAAAAAGATTTGACAGCGTAGGCAAGTCGGTGGTTGAGAAATCAGGTCTGAAGTCAGAAAAGGCAACAGTAAAGACACGAAAATTCTGCTTTGTGCTTAGTTTCATAGGAACAGAAGGGGATTTAAGGCTGAGTCTGAAGGAATCCTGAGTTGAAGTTCTTGATGTTCTAGTCTTTGAAACTCAAAGACAGAATTGGGTGTGCCTGAGTTCCCAGAAACCAGCATCAGTGGCTCTTATAACCCCACAGCAGAGCCCTCGGCAAAAGGCAAGTAGGAATGATTGAAATCTACAAGGCTGTAAACAATGTTATTGACCAAGGTGAACAGAAAAAAACCTTTGAGTGAAAGTCAAAGGAAAGGCTCTGTTTTGAACAGTAAGCTACAAACTTAATCTCAGGAACGCAGTAAGAATGGAAAATTTATGTAATTTCTTCTTCATGTTGCTGAATTCATGGACTTCAGACACAAAACGAATTTTAGGGAAAACAGATATGTGGGGGATTATCTTCCATGTTAAAATGAAGGAGGACAAGCGTCCCCACTCTGTCAGAGGCAAACAGGTGAAAGGCCTAGCATCTGGGCAGATGGAGGTTGACTCCTATGGCCCTCTGTGTCCATCCCTTCCGCGAGTGTTAACTGTGCCCCTAGCACGTGGCAGGTGCCAAGCTACCTGCACTACAGAGGCAATAACACAACCCCCGCCTCCAGCAGGTAACAGGCTAGTGGAGACTGGGCAAGTACACCGATAATTAGACTGCTGGACACGCCTCATGCTGTAATTATTTCCTTGAGTTCTTGATGAGGTCTTTCATCCTATTTCCATCTTGTATTCACCCAACTCAGAGTATAACAGCTACTTGCATTGAAAATATCTTTCTTCAAGAACAGCTGAGGTTTAGATAAATCTTTGTAACTATGAAAAAGCCTGAAACCCTTTAGTTCTAACTCTTTGAGGAGGCTGTACCAGAACCTCACGACACTGCTGTCCCGGCCACTGACCTCAAACCCAGGCCAGTGGAGATGAACCTCAAAGGTGAGCTGTCCAATTTGTTCAAGGACATCTTCCAGAATAAGATTTTCTAAAACTTTCCATTCTGCGCTTTCCAGATCTGCTTTGAGAACATCAATCTGTAACAAAATGATGAAATGAGATTAGCAGATTCAATAAGCGTTGTTAAAAATACCATCTTGACATCAGGAGCATCACTGTATAACTACCTCCTACGAAAGCAGAATGTTTCAAATTTTAGAGTTAGACAGCTTTTTCAAATGGCCACTGACAACATGAATTTCTTTTCTTTAAATGTTTTTTTGTGCGTTTTTTTTTTTAATGTTTGGGTTTTTTTGAGAGAGAGCACGAGTGGCGGAAGGGCAGAGAGAGAGAGAGAGGGACAGAGGATCTGAAGCAGGCTCTGATCTGACAGCACAGAGCCTCACGTGGGCCTCGAACTCATGAACTGTGAGATCAGGACCTGAGCCGAAGTCTGCTGCTTAACCAACTGAGCCACCCAGGCGCCCGCAACATGAATTTTTAACTTCACTCCACACTAAATGTTAATATACAAATAATGAAATGCCAGCCAGAAATCATAATGAACCGTCCTACCTTCTGCCCAATGAGAATGGATGCCTGAGAAGGAGATGTTGGAGCATGTGTTTTCACAGAACTGCATGCCCATGGCCCCTCCCCAACAACCTAGACCCTGCTCACAGGAACCCAGCCATGGTCCAGACAGAATGGTGGCCCACCGGGAGGGACTGGCAGAGGGCCACTGCCTGCAAGACCGCCTCACAAACCTCAGCTCCCTCCAATTTCTCAAGACTAGAAGCCAGGCAGAGTTCTCAGGTATCTGAATGTTAGACTTGTAAAAAAAAAAAAAAAAATCTATTATTATTCCATGATTTCTTTTTCAAAGTAAACATCAGCACAGCATTTTAAAAGGGGATGGGGAGGGGGGAGGCAACACCATCCTCTGTTCATCTAATGAATGTAAGTTCACATTCCAGGGACGATGAAATATAGGAAGGGTAGGACAGGAAAGATGCTGCAATTCATTAAGTCAGGAGAATCAGCTCGGTTTCGCTGGCTTTGCTATTAGAATAACAGAACCCCAAATACCTCCAGAAAGCAATGAGAGCTAACGACTTGCTGAGTGCTTATATGCGCCTGGCACTACGCATAGTGCTTCGCTTGCAACGTCCATTTACTCCTCTCAACGATTCTGCAAGGGTGATGCTGTTTCCACCCCTGTTTGAAGTTTAGGAAACCCAGACTCAGAGAACAACCCATCCCCCGTCACACAGCCGGAGAGGCAGTAGTGACAGGTGAACTGAGTCTGTCTACCTGGCGCGTGTTCTTAACCACTTATGCGATGCCGACTCCTCGTAAACCACAAGGGGGAAAATGGTAGCTCAGATTCCCTCGACGGCTTTCGGTGTGGAAACCAGGTTGCTATTAGAGAGTGACTAAGGGTCAGCGAGTAGAAGCAGTATTACCAACATCCCCAGTTTAGAGCTGCAGAACACGTTACAGCTTAAAGAATTACTCTCTACAGGTGCAATCTCAGTGAAACAGCCCTAGAGGCAGACAGAGACTTGGTAGAAATGACTCTGGGCTGCCAACACTGCTTGTGTGATTTCAGAGTTGGGTGGAGGAGAAGATACAGAGGATTTAGACATTACTGCTCCAGGAAAATGGTCTTGGCCCAGCAGCATCCTGAGATCCCAGGGGAGATGCTTTTGCCACTGTCTTGCTTTGGACAGTAACTCATGATCCACCCGGGAAAGAGGGATGGCAATACCCCAAGAATACCAAGAGGCCTTAGAATAGCCCAGATATCTGGAAGCCAGCCTGTCCATACTCAAAGAGGAAAAAGCAACATGGAAAAACAAAACACAAAACAACTTTCTTTTCTGAAAGGAACCGACTAAAGGCAGATTCCAGAAGAACATGCACAAGGGCTAAGATAATTCCTGTGAACTGGCACAACAGAATTAATTCACTCTTTTCTCATCTTGCTGCCCTCCCACCTTGTTGACTTGTTTAATCTTTGAGATTTTAAGCAGAACATTTCTGAATTAGGGTAATTAAACTGCCAGAAGAAATATAGAATCAAAACTTCACAAAATGTTCTCAATTAGCACAGAAAGTATCCCAAACTCAAAATCAACATTTTGTGTCAATTCACATAGTTAAGAATTTTTTTTAAATCCTTAGAGCCTTATTTCTTACCGTAGTTTTCTATGAGTTTGCACATATCGAACGTGATCAATAAAACAAACTATTAAAGGGACAGGGCAAAACTACACTGGTGAAGACAGAGGCATATACATTACATATTTTTTTCCAAACATATTTTTAAAATAAGCTATCAATCAGAAGTTATGAGAAACACAAAAAAAAAACCAAATTGGGATACATCACTGCAAATATGTGCTTTCTGTGGAAATCCAATTTTCACTTACAAAATGCTATCCTATCTAAAGTGCGAAAAGCATTTTCAAATACAACAACACTGCCAACCTCTTTTGATTCCAGTGACTGAAAATTCTCTGCTTCAATCAGAATTGGGTAGGCTGCTCTAAATCATCCGGCCCAGGCTGGTGCAGCACTGAGCAGCTCATAAACTCTTCCCTGCCTTCCAGTCTGAGAGCATAGCCAGACAAATGCTGTGAATAAAACATGGTTTTCTTTTCCTGCGTGCTTTTCCCATTTTTTTTTTTTTTTGTCTAACAGAACGTTCTACCGCCACAGCGATCTTGCAAATGTAATTTCCACTGTTCCTTCATAATGCACCCAATGTTATCGTTAGTGTAAGGCACTAAACGTTTCCGCACCAGGTATGTTACTTTTCAGATGCTAACATCAGCTCTCAACAATTAAGGCACTAAAAGTCATGCAAATGATTACATTGGAATAACTGAGTGCCAATCCTAATACAGTTAGGTTAACTCAACTTTCTTGAGAGAAACAACTCAGTGTTAACCCTCCGTAAACTCTGGAATAACTAAAGACATATTCTTGGGTAGAAAGGTCTTGAAGAAGGTAGATCAAACCATGTATCTAGCATCATTTCAGAGGCATTAAAGGGGTCCTCTTACCAAAAATCATCTCCTTTCCCTTGTGCCTGAAAGATCCAATAAATCTCCTTTCCCAGAACGTTCTGAGGAAACGAGAACTTTCATTTTAAGTGGATCAAGACGTGAGGCCATTTTGGCAGCTTCCTCGTCATGGGCACAAGTTGATGGCTGCGTTCATCCACCCAGAACTGCAGGGACGAGGGAAAGCAGGGAAAGGGGCACCAGCTTCTGTACTAGCTTGTTGGGGCTGCTAGAAAAAAGTACCACAGGGGCACCTGGGTGGCTCAGTCCATCAAGCATCTGACTCGATTGTGGTTCAGGTCATTATCTCACGGTTCATGAGTCCGTGAGTCAGGCTCTGTGCTGTCAGCATGGAGCCTGCTTGGGATTCTCTCTCTCCCTCTCTCTCTGCCCCTGTTCCGTGCTCTCTCCTAGCTCCTAGTGGTTTGCTGGCAGTCTTTGGTGTTCCTTGGCTTCTGCATTACTCTGATCTATTTCTTCGTCTTCACGTTGTGTTATTTCTTCTTCTACGTGTTGCCTGTGTCCAAATTTCCCCTCTTTATAAGGTCACCGGTCATACTGGATTAGGGGCCCACCCTTCAGCAGTATGGCCTCATTTCAGCTAATTATGTCTGCAATGACCCTATTTCCAGTTAAGTTCATATTCTGAGGTACTAGGGGTTAGGACTCCAACATATGAATTTTGAGGTCACTCAATTCAAAGTACTACAGTGTTTAGGGGAGCTATCATCATACGGCTTTGGGAAGACACTATGTGTTCTGGAGCCAATTCCGCAGTCAATGCCTGGGGAAAGTGTCCCGTACCAGAGATCCAAGGGCCAGCAGCTCTCTGAGGCAATTATGGATGCTGTCCTGCTAGCCCCTACATCAGCCAGCCCTGACGGTTCCAACTTTGCAATATCCAGGGCAGGTCAACAGGGCTCCGAGGCCAATTGAAACCACCATCATGAAACCCCTGTGCTTCATTCCTGGTTCCTTCCTGGACACAAGACCAGGGCCAGCTGGTGCACTTTGTCCTTGACATTCCCCCATTCCCTAGCCACTTCCCTCTCCGTCCTGGAACTCAGCAGGCACTCAACATCTTCATGCCTGCAGCTCCCCACCTGAGCCTTTTCCCTTCCCCAGGTACTCCCAGCAGGATAGGCAGACTGCTTTACACACTGCAACACCTTTAAAGAACTAGGTCTGGGATTCACCAACGTCACTTCCATTGCATTCTGTCGGTCAAACCACATCATAGGGCCAGCCCAGACTCAAGGGGAGGTGAGAAAGATTCCAGCCCTTGAGGGCAATAGTGGCATACACAGAAAGGGTGAAACGAACTGTTCATGGTCATGTCTGCAAATAATCGACCCAGTTAATAAAAGCAATCTTCAAATGTACATACAAATCCATGAATGATCTACAGTATTAGAGTAGAACCTTTGCTGGACATAAGCAATACTCCAGGAAAAATAAATAATGAAGCCCTTAGTCATCAAAATATTATTAAAGAAGGGACATCAATTGAAACGTGGCATATGCTATCAGATCTGGCTTTCCTTGGAAGCTGACAAAGAACTGGGACAGCCAATGGATTAAGGATGACTAATAAGAAAACACAAGGACAAGTAAAGCAAATAGGTAAAAATCTTAGATACCGTATTAGTGTACCCAGGATGCTATAACAAAATGCCAGAGAACGGGGGGCTTAAACAACAGACATTTATATTTTCTCACAGGTCTGGAGGCTGGAAAGTCCAAGATCAAAGTGTTGGCGAGTGTGGTTTCTCCTGAGGCCGCTCCTTGGCCTGCTGACAGCTGCTTCTTCGCTGTGCCCTCATATGGACTTTACTCTGTGCTCATGCACTCCTGGTATCTCTTCCTCTTATAGGGCACCAGTCTTATTGGATGAGGTCCTCACCTCATGACTTCATTTAGCTTGACCTCCTTAAAGACCCTATCACCAGGGCACCTGGGTGGCTCAGTCAGTTAAGCGATGGACTCTTGATTTTGGCCCAGGTCACGTGAGATTGAGCCCTGCACTGGGCTTGGCGCAGACAGCATGGAGCCTGCTTGGGATTCTTTCTCCCATTCTTTCTCTGTCCCTCTCCTGTTCATGTGCTCTCTCTCTCTCTCTCTCTCTCCCTCTTTCTCTCTCTCTCTCTCAAAATAGATATATAAACTTGAAAAAAAAAAAAAAAGATCTTCTCACCAAATATAGTCACACTGAGGGTAAGTGCTTCAACCTATGAATTTTGTGGGGGACACAATGCAGTTCATAACAGATATAAAACAGGTATTTTTGCTCGAGTCTATTTAGAGGCAAGCAGTATCTCTCCACAAAGAGTTTAAAAATACATCCCTGTTACTCTTATGTCAGCCTGACTGCTGGAGAGCCAGTAGTTCCTCCTTTGTATTTAATGGATAGCTCCAGTTCTGGGGAGTAAAAATGTGAGCCACCTCATTAACGGAATATCAGTCACAGAGACTCTGACAGATTTGTTCTTCAAAGATGGTCTCACCGTTAATTCCCATCTCATGCTTTTCTACAATATGGCCTCGATGCTCCTCTTATCAAGAGATGGGACTGATGTTCCCTCCCCAGGGATGGCTTCATAGGATGCAACCTGTGCAGCCACACCAGGCTCCCCCACTTAGAAGGGCTCCATACCTCGTTTAATGCTCTGTTGCCATGGACTTGAAATTTTTAGTAAGTTTTGAACAAGGGACCCTGCATTCTCATTTTGCACTGGGCCCCATGAATTATGTCTCCTATCCTGTGATGCTCCCCTTGAATCTTGATGGGCTTGTTACTATTGACTAAGAGTATGGTAGAAATGGTTCCAGATGACATTCAAGACTGGGCCATAAAAGCTTCTACTTTGTTCAGTGGTATACTCACCCTTGAAAACTTTAGCCCCTATGCAAGGTGTCTGACTGTCCCAAGGTTACAGTGCTGTGAGAAAGTCCAGACTAGCCCTTGCAGAGAGACCCTAAATCAATAGGAAGAAAAAGATGCCTGGCCAACCCCGGCTGTTCCATCATCTGACTGTAACTACAAAAGAGACCCTGAGCCAGAACTACCCAGCAAAGCCCTTCCCAAATACTGACCCCCAGAAACTATGATCAATAATGAAATGATCGGTTGTTGTTTTAAGAAAGTTGAGTTTTAGGGGTGACTTTTCATGTAGCAGAAGATAACTAGAACAGAGACCAAGTACTATTTATGCAGATCTTCTTTCTAAATGTTAGAGGTTACTTGTACATTTAGATGTATGATATATAAATAGTATATATTCCAAAGCCATGATTTCTATAAATTCATATGTATATTTAATCAAAATATTCTCTTATTAAAAAATCAATACATGGTCATTGTTTAAAAATTAAAACTACAGATAAGAAAAAAGAAAGGGAATTACAGTACTCATAATCCAGAGTCTAAAAGAGTTAACTTTTGTAATCCCTATCAAAATAACACCAGCATTCTTCACAGAGCTAGAATACACAATCCTAAAATTTGTATGGAACCAGAAAAGACCCCGAATAGCCAAAGAGAGCTTGAAAAAGAAAACCAAAGCGGGAAGCATCACAATCCCAGACTTCAAGCTATACTACACAGCTGTAATCATCAAGACAGTATGGTACTGGCACAAAAATAGACACTCAGATCAACGGAAAAGAATAGAGAACCCAGAAATGGACCCACAAACGTATGGCCAACTAATTTTTGACAAAGCAGGAAAGAATATCCAATGGAATAAAGACAGTCTCTTCAGCAAATGGTGCTGGGAAAACTGGACAGCAACATGCAGAAGAATTTACCCGGACCACTTTCTTACACCATACACAAAAGTAAACTCAAAATAGATGAAAGACTTAAACATAACACAGGAAGCCTTCAAAATCTTAGAGAAGAAAGCAGGCAAAGACCTCTTTGATCTTGACCGCAGCAACTTCTTAACACATCTCTGGACGCAAGGGAAACAAAAGCAAAAATGCACTATTGGGACCTCATCAAATAAAAAGCTTCTGCACAGTGAAGGAAATAATCAGCAAAGCTAAAAGGCAACTGATGGAATGGGAGAAGATATTTGCAAGTGATATATCAGATAAAGGGTTAGTATCCAAAATCGATAGAGAATTTATCAAACTCAATACCCAAAAAACAAATAATCCAGTGAAGAAATGGGCAAAAGACATGAATAGACACTTCTCCAAAGAAGACATGCAGATGGCCAACTGACACATGAAAAAATGCTCAACATCACTCATCGTCAGGGAATACAAATCAAAACCACAATGAGATACCACCTCACACCTGTCAGAATGGCTAAGATTAACAACTCAGGCAACAACAGATGTTGGCAAGGATGCAGAGAAAGAGGATCTCTTTGGCACTGCTGGTGAGAAAGCAAACTGATGCAGCCATTCTGGAAAACAGGATGGAAGTTCCTCAAAAAAATTAAAAATAGAACTACCCTATGATGCAGCAATGGCACTACTAGGTATTTATCCATGGGTACAGGTGTGCTGTTTCAAAGGGGCACGTGCACCCCAATGTTTACAGTAGCACTATCAACAATAGCCAAAGTATGGAAAAAGCCCATGTCCATTGATGGATGAATGGATAAAGAAGATGTGGTATGTATATATGTGTGTGTGTGTGTGTGTATGTATATATGTATATATGTATGCGTGTATATATATACATATACATATATACATATATACACACACACAACGGAGTATTAATCGGCAGTCAAAAAGAATGAAATCTTGCCATTTGCAACTACATGGATGGAACCAGAGGGTATTATACTAAGCAAAATTAGAGAAAGACAAATATCATATGACTTCATTCATTGAAGAATTTAAGATACAAAACAGATGAACATAGGAAAGGGAAGCAAAAATAATATAAAAACAAGGAGGGGGACAAAACATAAGAGACTCTTAAATATAAAGAACAAACTGAGGGCTGCTGGAGGGGTTGTGGGTGGGGGATGGGCTAAATGGGTAAGAAGACACTTGTTGGGATGAGCACCGGGTGTTATATGTAGGGGATGAATCACTGGTATCTACTCCTGAAATCATTATTGCCCTATACACTAACTAACTTGGATGTAAATTTAAAAAAATAAAGTATTGAAACTTCAAGCAAATGAAGAATACTGAAAAATTATATATATATATATATATATATATATATATATATATATATATATATATATATAAACATAAAGAAAAGGCCATAAAAAATGAGTTAACTCTTGAATACCTGGTGTACTTCTTGCTAAACATTTTTCTTTGCCATAAACGCACACATACACCACATATATCACAGCGTAAACAGGCAAAATTCAAACACACACATTGTTTGTAAAATTAGAATCGCATTGTGTTTTCAAATATGCTTTTTCATGTAACAATGTAAAAAACCATGAGTATCTTTCCAGGCCAATACATTTTCATTAAAATGTTCTCTATGTCCCTTGGGGATTGCCTAAGCATGTGATTGAGGTGGCTGAGGCCCCTGCAGGAGTGAAGGAGATGTGGGGGAGGCCCTAGGCCCTCTACCTCAATTTGACAGAAGCAACTCCCCTTTCCTCTGTTTTATATATTCGGAATCCCTCACAAATTTTTGCCTGAAAAAGAGCTTTCCTGCCAAGAAAAAAGTTTGACTCCATTTCCATGTTTTTTAACTTTTATACTAGTTTAATTTACTTAGTCATTCCCCCTTCTTTTAAAATTTTTTAAATTTTTATTATTTATTTTTTGAGAGAGAGAGAGAGAGACAGAGAGAGACAGAGAGAGACAGAGAGAGCACAAGCAAGGGCAGGGCAGAGAGAGGAGACACAGAATCAGAGGCAGGCTCCAGGCTCTGAGCTGTCAGCACAGAGCCTGATGTGGGGCTGGAACTCACAGACCGCAAGATAATGACCTGAGACAAAGTCAGATGCTTAACCGATTGAGCCATCCAGGCACCCCAATCAATCCCCCCTTCTGATCGACTCTTTCCAATTGGATACTGCGCACTGATGTGATCAACAAATATTTAATTTGGAGCTACATATTTAAGTCTGTTCTATTACTTTCTTAGAAGAACCATATTCCCAGAAGTGGAGTAGCATGTGCAAAGGCCAGGCACCGTTTATAACTTTCAATAATTTTACTAAGCTATAGACCCTTCCTGTACCTGCTCTTGGGAAACTGAGGGCAAAGCAAGTTGTACTCAGGCTGGGAGGCTTGCACTGATGCACTACAAAAGTCTCCTCCACTGTCATCATCACCCCGTCAACTGACCATTTGTTTTCTTACCCCGAAACCATGTGACATTCTGGAGCTTTCCTAAACATACGTTTGTCTCTATGTCTGAATGATTCACTAGATAAGACAAAAACCTTCATGCCATTTAAAGAAAAAGCAAGACAAACAAATTTTACCTAAGTACATGTTAAATTGTCTCTACCTATCTTTTTATTTAAAACATTTTAATAAAAAAAAAGCTTTATGTATTGTTCTACATTAAATCTTTAAAAGGCTATAGATCCGGGACACCTGGGTGGCTCAGTCAGTCGAGCGCCCGACTTCAGCTTAGGTCATGATCTTGCAGTTTGTGTGTTCGAGCCCCACGTCAGCTCTGTGCTGACAGTTCGGAGCCTAGAGGCTGCTTCACATTCTGTGTCTCCCTGTCTCTCTACCCCTCCCTCACTCGCACACTGTCCCTCTCTCTCTCAAAAATAAATAACATTAAAAAATAAATAAAAGGATATAGATTCTCTTTTTCACCCAGAAAACATGAATTAAAGCTGAAAACTGGCTATTACCATCAATTATAAAGCTAATTAATCATTATATTAATCAAAATCTCTGGCTAAGAGCCTGAGCTATAACACCAATGAAATGTCAATACCAACCATCCAGCTTATCAATCAACTAACAGAACAAGGAACTTCCTATTCAAGCCATAATTGACCTACAAACACAGCTGCTTGCCTCAATATCTGCTGCCTGGGTTTTGGGCCAGAATCATACACATTACGGCATTTACAAAGAGATCTAGTGTGCAAAAAATGGATTCCTGAAAAGGAGCGTGCAAACTGAGTTCTGTAATTGGGCTTATATTATAAAAATGATCATTTAACCACACATCTAGTTATTTATGAATATTTTTAAAAATTAAGTTATTATCATTAATTACCACCCTAACAAATCGAGCTACATTCATTCGCCATAGCTACTGTAGTTTGGGTCAATATTCAGTCATAATCTTTAAATAATTGCATCAATACTACTTCTTCCTGTTTTTTAGCGTAATTAAGAAAAGTTGTTATTTAATGAAGGAAGCAAAGTAAGGCCAGGCTTTTATATATCAATTCTACTTACAGCAAGATATATCTGCATCTACAAAATTAAAAGCTGAACACATTAAGAAGAGGATCTTAGTTTTGTAGAAAATAGAGAAAAATGGAAGAAATGACTCTATCCTAAATGAACAAGAGGATTAAAAGTCTCTTTAAGATCCTTAGACTTTAAACACACTAAATCAGCCTCAATTACCACTGTTGGCTGGCAGAAACGTGACATTACAAGACTTCCTCTACCACTATGGAGAGAGAGATAAGGCTCCGCCCTGGATATTATGAGAAATATGAAGGGTCACTCCAAGCTAATGTCAAGACCAATTGTGAACTCATAATAAAGGAAAATAATTTTACGTAGTAATCAGATCACAGAAATGACCTCTGCAGGGAGCAACACCCTACAAAGGAATTTTAAAAGAAATAAGGGAAAATTTTGCAAACAAAGACATGTTGTCAGATCTCCAGCCTGTTCAGAGCGTCCAACCTGAGGCTGCTGGGCAGGAATCTTCTGGGCTGGATGCAGTGATATAACCTGGTCCTAGCTCCAGAAACCTAGGTCAGACACAGGAAATGGTGGGTTGGAGAGGAGTCAAAAAGTCAGCTGGGCTACTGGTGATCTGCAGCAGCAAAGAGCCAAGCAGGGCACTTTTAGCAGGACTGAGGAGGCCGCAAGGGACCTGGCCCCAGCAGTCAGGCAGGAAAGCAGTGGCGGGACCCAGGACAGCGCTAGGCAGATGCTTTAGTTTACTTCTTTCTACCCACTTCCCTGGGCATCTGTCTCTGACCTGAGGTCAGAACCCTGTGCCTTAAAGCCACAGCACCTGGTTAATTTATTTTTCTCACCTAATCATATTTACGCAAGAGTTCTCAAGTATTTCCAGAAAGAGATGGGACGTTTAAAAAAAAGTCTCTAAACCATTCCTAAGTGAAGAGATGCATAAACAAATAAATACCCACGCAAATACCCAAATAAACTGTTTTTCAGCCAGACAGTTTACTCTTAGATGTGGGACTGGTCAGTCTCAGTCCCACTGAGCTCCACCGAGCCAGCAATGTGACTTATGCTACATCAAACATGGCCCCAAGCACTTAGAGAAACAGAAAATATACTCGTTGGGTTTTTTTAATGGTTAAAATACACTGAGCTATGAGTGAGGAAAAACACGACCGTGGGTGAAAACCATAAAAGGACCAGCAGAATTGGAAGCCAGAAATGAGAGATGAGGAAACAGCAAGAGGTCTCGGGGTATATGCTATATATGTCAGGGTCACCTCGATGTGATGTCCTCCATTTCTGGACCCCGTATTGATCTCTAAGGGAAGCACATAGCATGGTTTGCACTCATATGTTGACATGTTGGTTCCCTTCCCTTACCTGGGCTCTAAGTTCCTTCAGGGCAGCACCCAACTCCTCCTTGGGTGTCACGTTTCTATGAAGAGTTCCCGACACGCGGTATGTGCACCAGCCCCTATGATAACAAGTCCTGGCCCTTCTGCCCCTGTGACATCTTACACTGGGCCCCTCTTTTCTACCACCAGCACTGTGATCATCCTGCTTAGGATCCCACGGACTGCAACAGTGGCGAGAGAGTCGAAGGCTGGAAGTCAGGAATGAGGGCAACTGTGGATTCCATCATCCCACTCCGCACAAGTGGTGTCGGGGTCTTAATTTTCAACACTTTATGAACCTTACGCTTTAGCCAAATGTTATTCTGTCATGCAGTGTCCTGCCCTTGTTCCTTTTATTCATGAGACTTCCTCTCGGTGTGGGACACCAAAACTTTCTGCTAGTGACTATATCTCCCCTCGACCAACATAAAGAACACCATAGTTGTCCCTCAAGTACAAGCAGAATTTCACGTTCTTTGAGGAATTTGAGTTGCTGGGGTTATTCAAAAGTACTTGCCCTCAAAATCCAAAAGCATCTAAGAAGCCACACATGCCGTAAGTTCTGATGGGACTTAGAAATGTACACAAATTGTTTTTTCTGTTATAGAATGTGAAAAATAAGCTCTCATAGGAGGGACACGGAGACTCCGAGCACAGTGAAGCAAGGCTTTACTCAACATTCTTGCAAGAGCGGGTGTCTGATGGACAGGCACACTTGGGGCAGTCGCATCAGACAATTTATCTCCTAGCATGCAAGTCCCTCCCCTGGTTCCTCATTGGCTGAGCACTACAGAGCTTACAGCCTTACCCGGAAGTCGCCTATGCCCATGTAAGGCAAAAAGTACCCTCCTTGAGGTGACGCAGACACTTCAGTTCTTTGACGCATGCTCCTTGCAAAGTCCGTGAAAATAAGCCCTCGAAATGGAGAGAGGAAGAAGAACCAGGAAGTGAAGCATCTAAGGGTTTGGGACTCCATTTTGAGGGGGGTGGTTCGTACATATTTCCGATAGGTTGTAAACCTATTATGAACTAGACAGCACTGCTTTTATTTGGTATTTCTGAAAATGAATCATCTCACGCCTCACAGGAATATGTCACTGGCATTAAACTGCAAGGCCCCCATCCCAAACATTTTCTAGTTAAATAACATCAACACTGGAATAAGCAAATAGATAATACATAATTCTAGATGTGGCATTCAGTTCTTTGTTTTGTTGTGTTGTGAGGAACAGGAGTATTTAGGAATGCCATGGGGCTAAGTGGTGCTGCCCTATACAATGGCCATTCATCACATGTGGCCATTTACATTTTAATTAGTTAAAATCCAATAAAATTAAAAATTCAGTTTTCCTCCACCCACATTTCAAGTGCTCAAAAGCCACCTGTGCTGGGGGCTACCATACTGGACAGTGCAGCCCTGGGACACTTCCATTGCTACCCAGAGTTCTTTTGGACAGTGCTGCTCCGGGTATCCCATGCATCAGAATCAGCGGAGGGCATGTCAACACACAGCCTCTGATTCAGTAGATCTAGAACAGAGCCTGAGTATCTGCATTTCTACCAGGAGTGCAGCTGCTGGTGACACTACTGATCCAAGGACCACACTTTGAGAACCACTGGATGTGGCTGATGACATGACATTAGTTTTTTACGGCATGTATGCACAGGGCTCTCAGCCTCAACATGGGCTGGGTTCTCCCCCTTCTCATGACCAGTGCAGAAAGTATCCACACACTGGGACTCTTTGACCTGAGGGGGTATATAATGGTTTTCCAACATCAGCTATTTTCTTCATTAGGATACAGTTAGGTCAGGGTTCCCTAAACACATCACCACGGTGTCGGTGTGGCTTGTACTCCTTGGAACTGTATGTAAAAATGTGTGTTTGTGCTCATGAACACTCTACTAAGAACATTGTGGTCCCTGGGACTTTGGCTCTGGGGACAACTGCTTCATCACATGGGTCTGGCCCAGGTTGTATAGCCTCTCAGTGACTCAGAGAAGAACAAAAGGACTCCTACCTGTCTTGAGGTCAAATGGCCTTGAGGAGAAATGCACATAAGGCACCATGCACAGCACCCAACACAGAGTATGTGCTCCATCAGTGTTAGCTGTTATTATTTTTACCAATTCACAATGCGGTCCATAACCAACCCTCCCCCCCCCCCCCCAAATTATGATCATCTTGTTTAAGCTAATATCAAAATGTGTCTTCTCTGCACCACAGCAGCTATGTTTTGGGAGATGACTCAGGGAAAGAATTAAAATAGGAAATCTACAGAGATGTTTCACACATAATAGACAAGAACCATCTCTACATAACACACTGGCAGGTGAAATTTAAAACAGTTTCTTCAACTGCATTTGCATCTGACAAGGGGCAAAAGAGTTATACTCCCTGTGGCCAAGAATGGACTATAAGCTCCATGAAGGCTAATAACTTTTTTTTTTTAATCCCCAGCTTCTAGCACACCACCAAGCACTATCAAAAGTAGTTGATAGGTGGATGGGTAGATGGGTAGACAGGTGGACAGATGGATAGGTAGATGGGAAGATGGTTAAATCAACCTCCTAGGTTCCAGGTTATGGAAAATTGAAGCCAGTGGGGTTGTGAACATCTGGTCTAACCTCCTCATTTTATAGACATGGAAAAACTAAAGCCTGAAAAGGCTAAATGAATTAATTGCCCAAGATCACAAAGTAATTAATTAGTGGCAGATATTCCACATCTCAAATACCATCCCTTTGCTCTAAATCTGAGACACACACACATTAACATACATCAGACACTAGTGCAGCTTTGGGGCAAATACTACCCTAAGTTTATCGTCCTTGAGACTGAGACTTAAGGGCTAACGAAGAGTTCCGTTCAAGGACCACTACAATATTCGAGAAAGAAGTGTGATCCCTTCCTTCTCCCAATATCCCTCTCTGCCGAGCATCTCTTTGTACCAGGAGTACCCAGAAAAAGCACAATTGGCCATTTTCTAAATTTACTTATGATCATTACCAGCTTCCCCCTAAGCACATTAATACAGATTCAGATCCTATAAAATGCTTGGTTCTTTTTTTTTTGTTTGTTTGTTTCCAATATATGAAATTTATTGTCAAATTGGTTTCCATACAACACCCAGTGCTCATCCCAAAAGGTGCCCTCCTCAATACCCATCACCCACCCTCCCCACCCTCCCACCCCCATCAACCCTCAGTTTGTTCTCAATTTTTAATAGTCTCTTATGCTTTGGCTCTCTCCCACTCTAACCTTTTTTTTTTTTCCTTCCCCTCCCCCATGGGTTCCTATTAAGTTTCTCAGGATCCACATAAGAGTGAAAACATATGGTATCTGTCTTTCTCTGTATGGCTTATTTCACTTAGCATCACACTCTCCAGTTCCATCCACGTTGCTACAAAGGGCCATATTTCGTTCTTTCTCATTGCCATGTAGTACTCCATTGTGTATATAAACCACAATTTCTTTATCCATTCATCAGTTGATGGACATTTAGGCTCTTTCCATAATTTGGCTAATGCTTGGTTCTTAATAAAGAAAAATAGCAACATATATACCATCATTTAGTTTGAAGGCAAATGTATCACGGCAGAGGTATCGCTTGCCCACATATCCATTCTCCTTCCTCCTTCAATAAGAAAATCTGATTTCCAGCTGATCACATTGCTGCCCAGATAAAAGACTATATTTCCCAGTCTCTTTTATGACTGTGTGGCCATGGGACTAAAATCTGACCAATAAGATAGAAGTCAAAGTGTCACGTAGGATTTCCAGGAAGTTTCTTTTTTTAAAAAAGGGCTGTACTTAGTAGTGCTTTCTCCATCCCTTTGCCTGGGGCAGGGGTGTGATGGCTGAAGCTATAGCAGCGCTATTGGACCCTGCGGAGAAGAATTCCACCCCAGGGAAGGAAGAGAGGGGAGCTGGATGGGATGGACCTTAGGTCTCTGATGACTACAGAGTCTCTTTGCAAGATTTGAACTATCTACCCTAAGAACTTCTCTTATGTGAGAGAAGAAAAATTTTCTATAGTTTAAGCCACTGTAATTGTTTTTCACATGCAACCCAACTTGATTTTAAATACCTTTAACATATTCTAGTTTTCTTAATTACTTATCAAGAGTGGTGTCTCTATTTTCAAAGTTACTCAGAGTTGAAGCCTTCTGCAGGGAAGTAATTAGTGGCAGTGAATCCAGGCAGCAATCCATGCCTATTGGAAGTTAAAGTCTCCACTTAGAAGTTCACTGTTATATTCAGCACGTCCTGAACTGGTAAGCAACTTTCTAATTCTGGGATCACTCTTCCTTTGGATTCCTTACGTATTTCCTTCTTGCCTCCTCCTCTTTGCTCCAGAATCATGGCATTTGCTCTCCTGCCAGACCTCTCAGGACCACAACACTGCACTCTCCCTTTGTCTCTGAACCCAAAAATGCATAATACGTTAACAAAATGGGGCTGTGAAATCACACTTGGTCAGTCCGTTAGCCTGAAAAACCTAGGTTTGAGGAGTTATGTTAATGAAGTTAGTTCTCTTTTTTTTTTATCTGTTCTATACATTTGAAATTCTAATATATACTTAAGAAACCAGATACTGACTGATTATATTTTGACCACCCAATGAATTCTACATGTCTGCATATTTTCATTGAAAGCACAGATGCTTTTCTCAAAGAAGCAAAGGAAAATTCAGGCAAGACTCAAGTGGAGCAAGAAAATAAAGATCTCTTTAGTCTCCTAATCCTCCTATAATAACATTCACTTGAGATGATTTTAAGGTGAATATACCAAGTCTTTCACCTGCAAAACAAATGTAGCTTCTAATTGAAGCAGACTGTGGTTTTGTAGAGCTTAAAGCTTATTTAATTTAAGGGCTCTCTTTATGCAAAAGAATACAAAATTATAAATACAGAATTAGGTGAAATCATTTCTGCTTATAATCAAGACATATGCACAAGTCCCAACCCAAGAGAAAAGACAAGATTAAATGAAAGAAAACTATAAACAGATGTATGGCTAAAAGCCAGAAAATAAGAAAAAATTTAAAAGTCTTTAAAAAAAACTTGCAAGAAAAAATACAAGTGTACCAGTTTTGAAGATCCTGTTAAATTTATGTGGCAATTACAGGGAGAGGAGAAAAAAATTTATACACGTAAATATCGGTACTGACAACACATAGATATCACCCATAAAATACTGAAAGAAATGTGCTAGATATTCAGGTATAGATTATATCTAGAAACCTCATCTCTGGGAAAACGTTAAGACTGTGGCTTGTAGAAGTAACTGTTCATTAGCTCTCGCTGGAAGCAAAGCCCCTAACATTTGTTTTATATCCACCATCTCTCAGAACACAGTATCTTTTTACCTCGCCACTACTGGTAATTAAAAACTAACAACCAACTTTAATTAAGCACTTGCTATGTGCCAAGCCAAGCAGCACGCTAAGCACTTTCCCTGCAATACCCACTAATCTCCCAACCAACGAATGAAATGTTTCATTATCCTTATGCTACAGGTAGGGAAACTGAGGCCTAGGGAGGCCACACGGCTTGTAAAAGGTGAAGCCAAAACCAAATCCAAGCAGTTTCCATAGAAACCTGAGATTCAGAGAAGTTAACCAACCAACCCAGGGCACACAGCTACTAAGTGGTAGAATCAGGATTCTAACTGGGACTGACTTCAGAACTGTTAACAACGGTTAAGGGATCCAAGCCCCAAATACAACATTGTCAGTGGTTTCCTGATTTACAGCTTCTTTTTGCAAAAAGGCAGGAGAAAAGCAAATGGGCAGTATTTATTAGTTTGAGAATTCTTTGTTGAGTTCCTTGCTTGCGCGTGGCCTACTAACTGTTGTTCTTGGAGGCAAAAGGCAACACTCAGGCCCTGCGTCCAGAGAAAGCACACACATTTGAGTGGTTGCAGCTTATTTAACCATGGGAACGAGTGTCCTCTCCCCTTTGTTCCATGTACTACTTTTTCTAGAATAACAAAATTGTCATTTATATTCATTTCATAGCTTCTGTATGACCAAAAGGCATAATTTGGGGCTGGGACATTTTCTTTGGCAATTCATGGTTTGTGAAGTTCCATACAAATCAGCATGAACGCATAATAAGAAGAAAACTACCACTTGCGTTTTGTGGAGGCTGGAATAATGGCCATAAGCCTCCGCTCCCACTAAAGATGGGTTTCCTCCCACTAATTCATCCCCTCCACACCCAAAATAGACTGTATATTCCCTTCGATTCCTGATTTCAGATTCAGGTCCAATTGGAAGAGGCCAGGCCTATAGCCAACACCATAGAACATGTTTAACTGTCAAAAAGAGAAAAACTGTTTGACACCTAAACCCATCAAACAACAAACATATGACATCCTGCCCCCCCACCCAGGCCTCTCCATTCCCTAGAAGAGGACAATTTGGGATGCTATTTGTTTCTTTCTATTTATAAAAATAAGACATGGAACTGTTTAAAAAATTGGGCAAGTGAGAAAAGATATGGAGAAAAAGAAAAAAAAATTGTCCAAAATCCCTGTCCCAAGAGGAAATGACTATTAACATTCTGGTTATAGTTCTTGTATCATTTTATCTACCTTAGCAGGTAATTGAAATCAAACAGTATATATAATACTGAAATCTGTTGCTAGTGGGGTTTTTTGTTGTTTTTTCTTTCACTTTAAAAGGCCATCTGCTCTTTTTTATAAATTTTTTAAATATTTATTTATTTTGCAATTTATGACATTTATTTATTTATTTATTTATTTAAAAATTTACATCCAAATTAGCATATAGTGAAACAATGATTTCAGGAGTAGATTCCTTAGTGCCCCTTACCCATTTAGCCCAGCCCCCCTCCCACAACCCCTTCAGTAACTCTGTTCTCCATATTTATGAGTCTCTTCTGTTTTGTCCCCCTTCCTGTTTTTATATTATTTTTGTTTCCCTTCCTTATGTTCATCTGTTTTGTCTCTTAAAATCCTCATATGAGTGAAGTCATATGATTTTTGTCTTTCTCTAATTTCACTTAGCAGAATACCCTCCAGCTCCATCCACATAGTTCCAAATGGCAAGATTTCATTCTTTTTGATTGCCAAGTAATACTCCATTGTGTATATATATATATATATATATATATATATATATATATATATATATATATATATACATACCACATCTTCTTTATCCATTCATCCATCGATGGACATTTGGGCTCTTTCCATACTTTGGCTATTGTTGATAGTGCTGCTATAAACATGGGGTTGCATGTGTCCCTTTGAAACAGCGCACCTGTATCCCGTGGATAAATGCCTAATAGTGCAATTGCTGGGTCGTAGGGTAGTTCTATTTTTAGTTTTTCGAGGAACTCCATCTTGTTTTCCAGAGTGGCTGCACCAGCTTGCATGCCCAATTGTTTATTTATTTTTGAGAGAACACAAGCAGGGGGTGGGCAGAGAGAAGGGAACAGAGGATCTGAGAGGGCACTGTGCTGACAGCAGTGAGCCTGATGTGGGGCTCGGACTCACAAACCATGAGATCATGACCTGAGTGGAAGTCAGACACTCAACCGACTGAGCCACCTAGGTACCCCAAAAAGTTATCTGCTCTTAATGCTCATATACAGCTCCCTTATTTTTCAGGCAAAGATCAGTTCAACATCTCAACTTGTATATTCTAGAGACGTGTGCAAACAGTGCAAGCTTCTGTTTGGTGTAATTCAATGGGCTGTCCTAGGCCTTTGTGATCCCATAGTAGTGGAGATATGCCCAATTGATTTACTGTACATAGGACTACATGACAAAGTGAGAGTTGATCTTCCCAGAAAATAAGAGTTGGCACTGTATTTTCATGCTAACATGAATTTAATGAGAAGTCTGTATTTTGTTCATGTTTCACAACATCTATGATTTACACCTGGCAATCTCTGAATTGCACACGCAGGAAAGATTGCAAATTCAAAAGAAAGGAAGGGATATGGCACATACAGAAGAGTGAAGGAGTCACTGAAACACTGAGATCAAAGTATGTAAGAGCCTCATTCATTTGACAAGGAACAGGTAGGTGAAAGAAGAGGATGCAAAAGAGAAGGGGGAGACAAGGCTTGCAGAGGACTTCTGGTTGAGATTTCTCCTCTCCCACTGCCCTAAGGCCTTTTGTATTCCTCAGACCCAGCAAACAGTAGGGCTGCCCAACAGTGAAAGTGAAAAGATGCATTTGCTACTTTGTCTGATACTAATTGACATGTGGGAGATTTGGCAGATGATTATCTTTGAAAATCATCCAAATCTATATGCTTCTAACTGAATCAAAGAGATCAATACATATAATGGGCTTTTTTAAGTCTCTGTGTTGGCCCAGAACAAAGAGAGTGAAGGTAATCATGAAAGCTTTACAGGTTGTCAACCAGGAACTTCATCATCTTGCTTGCTTTCAATGGTGGCTGTTTTGATCACTTTTAAATTGAGGTTCCCAGGATTCTCTATCCTCTTATTCATCTTCCTTCTTTAAAAGAATTGCTGATGCCTGGGAACTTCAGCCATGAGGCAATGCAGTTTTACTGGAGCTGGAGGAGTTTTCCAGATGGCACTTTTTCAATAGAAATCAAGGGTAGGATGCAGTTTTCCTAACATACATACACTGCTCATGGAGCTTGACAGTCAGTCCATTGTTAACCTGTCACCATGAACACCTTCCCTAATATGGATGCTCTATACTTCAGGGAGTAGGTGGTTTTAGGCAGACACTTTTTCAGGTACCAAGGATAGCTCCCAAGCATGTTAAATAGAATAAGAATCCTTCCAAGGGATACAGGAGTACTGATGCATAGGGGCACATGTACCCCAATGTTTATAGCAGCACTCTCAACAATAGCCAAATTATGGAAAGAGCCTAAATGTCCGTCAACTGATGAATGGATAAAGAAATTGTGGTTTATATACACAATGGAGTACTACGTGGCAATAAGAATGAAATATGGCCCTTTGTAGCAACGTGGGTGGAACTGGAGAGTGTGATGCTAAGTGAAATAAGCCATACAGAGAAAGACAGATACCATATGTGTTCACTCTTATGTGGATCCTGAGAAACTTAATAGGAACCCATGGGGGAGGGGAAGGAAAAAAAAAAGAGGTTAGAGTGGGAGACAGCCAAAGCATAAGAGACTCTTAAAAACTGAAACTAACTGAGGGTTGATGGGGGGGTGGGAGGGAAGGGAGGGTGGGTGATGGGTATTGAGGGCACCTTTTGGGATGAGCACTGGGTGTTGTACAGAAACCAATTTGACAATAAATTTCATATATTGAAAAAAAAAAAAAAAGAATGAGAATCCTTCCCTCTTAGCTCTACCAGCTTCTTCTCCGAATAATGTAATAACATTTGAACTTCCTGCAAAACCAAATCTCTTATAAGACATTATACTAGCAAGTTTAAGATCTTTCAGTTTACTAATGACCCTCTTATCAGTATTTTCTATAAATGTCTAAATGGAGACAGATGTGGGGTTTTTTATGTTTATTTATTTATTTTGAGAGTGATAGATATAGCACAAGCAGGGGAATGGCAGAGAGAGAGAGAGAGGGAGAGAAAGAATCCCAAGCAGGCTCCATGCTGTCAGCACAGAGCCCGACTCAGGGCTCGATCTCACCAGATCATAACGTGAGCCAAAACCAAGAGTCCGGTGCTTAACCAACTGAGTCACCCGGGCGCCCCGGAGACAGATGTGTTCTAATTGTCTTGTTTCTTGTGAAAAAAGCAAAAGCAGCTCCATCTTCTAAAGTGAGTTGCCAAATTTGATTGAGTTCCTTAGTAACTGGATGTCTAACTAATGAATTCAGACGGCAACAGCTTCTCAATATCTTCAGTTAAGAGCATATGTTTCCAATTTGCTGTTTCCAAAAAACTGAGTGTGGTAAACTAGACTGTATCAATTGTGAGTTTCTTGATCTTTGTGCTGGAAATTGTCAATCAGGCCCACATTTGAACTCTACAGAAACAGTGTACGGGGAAGTTATTATTTTTTTTAAGTCAATTCTCACTTATCTGTGGGGTAATTTCCACACCCACATTCAAAAGCAGTTATAAGTGCACAGTTCATAGCTAAATATCAAATATTTATTTGGAGATATAAACAATTTGGATTAACCAGATCCCCAGAGGAAAATCACAAGTCGCTGATAGTGCAAAAACCACTTACATTGTTTGTGGGGAATGTGACATATTTCTGTTTTCTTCATCGGCAAAAACCCAGTTCAAATTTGTTTAGAGCAAGCCCTAGAGGAATTTTTAAATGTTTTAGAAATGAATATTTCTTTTTAGAATGAATTATTAAAGAGAGCTTTAAGATGTTTTGTTCTGTAGCTTTAATTTTATTGCAGTGGGATTCAACTTCTTTTTTTTTTCCCAAACAAATTTGTTTTATTAAAAAGTTGGTTGTAACAATGCAACTGGGAAAGAAATACATAAAATGAAAAGTGAAAGTCCCTTATTCCTGCCCACACTTTAAATTTTGGCAGGCACTGACAGATGTGAAAGCTATTGCTAAAATGCCAAGGCTGACTAATGTTGCCTCCACCGCACTGGCTCTTATCAGTCCTTTAATGCCTGCTCACCCGATATTTCCAATGAACTCTACTCTCAGGAGAACTTAGCCTTGAATTGTCCACCCTCCACAATGTTTCTAGAATTATCTACCTAATTTAAAACCCAGTTATTTAAGTCCCTTGTTTCAGGGCCCCTGCAGGCTGCCCGCAGCTTCAAAATAAAGTCCAACCTCCTTTACTGGGCTCACCAAGTCTTTCACCGCCTGGGCCCAAACTCTCCTTTCTTTGCCTCATGACCTTGCTCTCTCCACAAATCACCTTTTGTGCCAGCCACGTTGAATTTTTTACTTTTTTGGAATTTACAATGATCTTTACCACACCTTTGCCCTTGCATTTACTAACCCCTCCCACCTTCTATTTCTGATAAACTCCTTTTCAACTTGCAAGAGCCAGCTGAAATATTTCCTCTTCTCCTCCTCCTATCACCTCCCTGACCACTCCCCACCCCAAGAAAAAAGAGTTACTCCTCTTCTGCTTCTCTTACAGCAGTAGTATGTTACTATATAATCTTTGTACAAACACAGGTTTCTCCCTATAGACCATGATGTCTTTGAGGGCAAGGACCTCATCACTGGTCCCCTGCCACTGGTTGAGTTCCTAAAAAAGGGTTCACGGGGTACCTGAAGAGTGTTCAGTAGCATTCAGCAAAAGGAAACAAAAACACTCTCTCTTCTTCATCTATAGCATGGAATATGATATATTTGAGAGTAGTTAGGACATAGCAAGCATTAACAACCTGTGGCTGACCTTCACAAGCAAAGCATGCCATGAAACTCTGCAGGTGGGCACCTCCATGGCCTCAGCTGAAACGGCAAAGAAGGCAAACTAGACCCGAGTGTTTCTCCTTCCTACTTTCTGTTGACAGAAAGTGACTTCACACCCGTTGCATTTGCTCTTGGGTGCTCACTGGCTGGTCACAGCTTATTACGGACTGTACACCAAGCTATACACCAAGTATTTTCCCCTTCCCACCTCAGCCAGCTTCCACTCTCTCAGCCAAATATCATGAGACACCTACTCAAGAAACAAATAAGCTTGTATGACTTAAGTCACTGATGTTCAGGTAAGAATAGGCTCAATCTTCCAGAGAGAAAAATCTTTTTCAAAGATCAACTAATTAACTTGAGTCTAACCAGCAGAATATACTAACAAGGTATTTTTATTGGAAGGCCTTCCAGAAGTCCCTTGGACTTTCTCGGTCACCGGATACTGCCAGCTCCAAGATGGAAGAGATGGTGTCAGCAGCTGGACCCCACCCCCCCCCCGACACCCCCACCGGAAAGGTTGGCCACACCCGGCATGTCTGCAGGAATTTCCCGGTGCAACTTGCTTAGACGGTCCATGCTCAAAAGGTCACAATCGCTTAGGGTATACACTTCTGGCCTAATGGAAAGAATCACTAAAAACATATAGAAGGGGGCACCTGGGTGGCTCAGTCAGCTGAGCATCCAACTCTTGATTTCAGTCACGGTCGCAGAATCATGAGATTGAGCCCCACATCGGCTGAGTGTGGAGCCTGCTTAAGATTCTCTCTCCCTCTGCCCCTCTCCCCTACTTGTGCTCTCTCTCTAAAATCAAACAAACACACAAACTTATAGAAACAGGGCAAGGGAAACAAGGAGGAAAAAAGTTGAGAGGAAGTGAGAAAGCACGTCAATATTGGGGGAACCACACAGAAGATAAAATGCCTAAAATAGATGACGCTGGGCACTCACACAAAAAGCTTACTGAAAAAAATCAGAACTGCATCCATCCCATCACTTTTTTCTATTTAAAATGTTTTGCCCCTAAAGAAGCTGAGTGTCCTATAACATATTAGCTATAAAAAAAAAATTCATAAAAGATTGAGTGGGTCAGAAAACTCCAGAGCACTTTTCTTCCTGAAATTATGAAAGCCTACTGAGGAGCTAGAAATGTCTTTGCTCTACCCTCACTTCTCATGATATTAGTTTCTACCCCAAATCTGATCTTATTTTCAGCGCGGCCATTCCTTTTATAGCTACGCATGCTGAGATCAAAGGATGGAGAGGCTGTTGCAAAGAAGACTAAATGCTACAGAGAGAAGAGTTGGAAAGGGCTCAAACTTCATTACATAAAAAATAATTTCCAGGGATAAAAACCACTTCCAGAAGAAGCCAAAACCAAAAATAGTGCAACTTTAAACTTCATTTTAGGAGCCTGAGGATGTGATACCCCTCCATGTGGTTGCCTAGGGAACGGGATTCATTTAAGCTTTGCTATCCAATAATGTCTTGGAAATTGCTACCCTATATTCTATCTATGATTGTTTAATTCACTATAAAATGTAAAATCTCCTCACAAGTACAGCTGAAGTTATTAGTATAGGAATCTTTGTCAGGAAAGTGTTATAGAAAGCTAACCCTCCTTTAATATCTCTTGCTGCTTCCATACATTAACATTCTTCTACTTGGATAGATTTTCTTATCCATAATAACCTAATCTTCATTTTGATTGCATTTGATGCAGAATCTTATTATAAATAAGTGAATTTGTCTTGATTAAACACACTTACCTTAGCGTATCTAAAAACATAAATTGGAATATTCCAGCCTGAACTAAGCCAGGCAAGATGATTCTGATGCTTATTTCCCTAAGCATTAATGAAAGAATATCCTTGATAACAGAATGTGTAAGAAGCAAAAAGAATGATATTTGGTTTTCTGGACAGGAGAAATTTTCTTTAACTTTTGCCTGTTATATGTCCAGCCACGAAGAAGAAAAGTTTGGGTGACTGTCATGGGGGGCTTATTGGAAGTGCCACCAGTATTAGCACACGTGTGTTTTCTATGAAAACACTGCTGGCCAAATCCCTGTCCCTCTTCCTATAACCCTATCAGGCCAAAGTAGCTATCTCACTGAATGTGCGATAACCGTGTCTCATTTCTGTGTCCCTTATGTTGTTAAATGAATAAAGAGCATCTTGAGATCTGACTTTCCAGTGGGGACAATATTCCTTCTGTTTATGTTCTTTGCTAATGTTTTTGGCTGCTCTCTATATTACCACTGTTTACAAGGAAGCTAGACAAGGCTAAATTTTCTCTCTTCCCTTTCCTCTCTGAAACAGCTTATGTTAAAAATCTAGATGAGGGTTAACACCTATTCTCTTGAAACTGTTCCAAAAAATAGAAATGGAAGGAAAACTTCCCAACTCGTTCTATGAAGCCAGCATTACCTTGATTCCAAAACCAGACAGACAACCCACTAACAAGGAGAACTACAGACCAATTTTCCTGATGAAAATGGATGCAAAAATCCTCTACAAGATATTAGCCAACCAGATCCAACAATACATTAAAAAAATTATTCACCACGACCAAGCACGATTTATACCTGGGATGCAGGGCTGGTTCAATATCTGCAAAACAATTAACGTGATTCATCGCATCAATAAAAGAAAGGACAAGAACCATATGATCCGCTCAATAGATGCAGAGAAAGCATTTGACAAAATACAGAATCCTTTCTTGATAAAAACCCTCAAAAAAGTAGGGATAGAAGGATCATACTTCGAGATCATAAAAGCCATATATGAACGACCCAATGCTAATATCATCCTCAATGGGGAAAAACTGACAGCTTTCCCCCTAAGGTCAGGAACAAGACAGGGATGTCACTCTCGCCACTGTTATTCAATATAGTATTGGAAGTCTTAGCCTCTGCAATGAGACAACACAAAGAAATAAAAGGCATCCATATCGGCCAGGAGGAGGTCAAACTTTCACTCTTCGCAGATGACATGATACTCTATATGGAAAACCCAAAAGATTCCACCAAAAAACTGCTAGAGCTGATTCATGAATTCAGCAAAGTTGCAGGATATAAAATCAATGCACAGAAATCGGTTGCATTTCTATACACCAACAATGAAGCAACAGAAAGAGAAATCAAGGAATCGATCCCATTTACAGTTGCACAAAAAGCCATAAAATACCTAGGAATAAATCTAACCAAAGAGGTGAAAAATCTATACACTGAAAACTATAGAAAGCTTATGAAATAAATTGAAGAAGACACAAAAAAATGGAAAAAAGATTCCATGCTCCTGGATAGGAAGAACAAATATTGCTAAAATGTCGATACTACCCAAAGCAATGTACGTATTCAATGCAATCACTATCAAAGTAACACCAGCATTCTTCACAGAGCTAGAACAAATAATCCTAAAATTTGTATGGAACCAGAAAAGACCCTGAACAGCCAAAGCAATCCTGAAAAAGAAAACCAAAGCTGGAGGCATCATAATCCCAGACTTCAAGCTATACAACAAAGCTATAATCATCAAGACAGTATGGTACTGGCACAAGAACAAACACTCAGATCAATGGAACAGAATAGAGAACCCAGAAATGGACCCACAAACGTATGGCCAACTAATCTTTGACAAAGCAGGAATAAAGACAGTCTCTTCAGCAAATGGTGCTGGGAAAACTGGACAGTGACATGCAGAAGAATGAACCTGGACCACTTTCTTACACCATACACACAAAAAACCCTCAAAATGGATGAAAGACTTCAATGTAAGACAGGAAGCCATCAAAATCTTCGAGGAGAAAGCAGGCAAAAACCTCTTTGATCTTTGCCAGAGCAACTTCTTACTCAATACGTCTCCGGAGGCAAGGGAAACAAAAGTAAAAATGAACTACTGGGACCTCATCAAAATAAAAAGCTTCTGCACAGTGAAGGAAACAATCAGCAAAACTAAAAGGCAACCAACAGAATGGGAGAAGATATTTGCAAATGACATATCAGATAAAGGGTTAGTATCCATAATCTATAAAGAACTTATCAAACTCAACACCCAAAAAACCCCCACAAATAATCCAGTGAAGAAATGGGCAAAAGACATGAATAGACACTTCTCCAAGGAAAACATCCAGGTGGCCAACCAACACATGAAAAAATGCTCCACATCACTCATCATCAGGGAAATACAAATCAAAACCACAATGAGATATCACCTCACACCTGTCAGGATGGCTAACATTAACAACTCAGGCAACAACAGATGTTGGCGAGGATGCAGAGAAAGAGGATCTCTTTTGCATTGTTGGTGGGAATGCCAGCTGGTGCAGCCACTCTGGAAAACAGGATGGAGGTTCCTCAAAAACTAAAAATCGAACTACCCTACGACCCAGCAATTGCACTACTAGGCATTTATCCACAGGATACAGGTGTGCTGTTTCAAAGGGACACATGCACCCCCATGTTTATAGCAGCACTATCAACAATAGCCGAAGTATGGAAAGAGCCCAAATGTCCATCGATGGATGAATGGATAAAGAAGATGTGGTATATATATACAATGGAGTATTACTTGGCAATCAAAAAGAATGAAATCTTGCCATTTGCAACTACGTGGATGGAACTAGAGGGTATTATGCTAAGTGAAATTAGAGAAAGACAAAAATAATATGACTTCACTCATATGAGGACTTTAAGAGACAAAACAGATGAACATAAGGGAAGGGAAACAAAAATAATATAAAAACAGGGAGGGGGACAAAACAGAAGAGATTCACAAATATGGAGAACAAACTGAGGGTTACTGGAGGGGTTGTGGGAGGGGGGATGGGTTAAATGGGTAAGAGGTACTAAGGAATCTACTTCTGAAATCATTGTTTCACTATATGCTAATTTGGATGTAAATTTTTAAAAATAAAATAAAAAAATAAAAAGATTCACTAAACTAGAAAAAAAAAATCTAGACCAGGGTAAGAACCTATGGTTAAAGAAGGGTAATATGTGATTTGGTAAGTTCAATATTCTACAAAATTTTTAATTTTTTTTAATGTTTATTTATTTTTGAGAGACAGAGAGAGAGAGAGAGCACGAGCAGGGGAGGGAGCAGAGAGAGAGGGAGTCACAGAACTGAAGCAGGTTTCAGGCTCTGAGCTGTCAGCACAGAGCGTGACGTGGGGCTCAATCCCATGAACCGTGAGATAATGACCTGAGCTGAAGTCAGACACTTAACCGACTGAGACACCCAGGCGCCCCAATATTCTACGAAATTTTAAGGTCCTGGCCGTCCTGTGCCTGAGAGCAGAGACTTCGTCCTTCAGACTTATATCTTCTGGTAGAATCATCTCTGCAATGAGGGCCATTAGCTGAATAGCAAAATCTCAATGAACCAGAATTGAACCACAGAAGAAAAATTCCTATTTGTCATAAAGCACTCTCTTGGGCACTGTGGGGCTTATAAATATCAAAAAAAAAAAACCTTTTTCTGCAGATCCATTTTAAGGGACATGAATGCCAAGAGAACAGACTCATATACGAAATCTTGTTTTTAAAAAATGAAAACAATTTCCACAGAAGGTCCTAAGATAAGTGCCTATCCAGTTCTGTCTTCTACAACCAATTACTGTACCATAAGAGTGAAGTTCAGGAAGACTTTACAGGATTGTCAAATACCTCTCTTTGCTCACTCTATTTTATTAACAAGGTCTTACTAATGACTGGTTTAAGCTCCAGTGAAATACTGGGTGGAGACGGATGAACACTGAGGTGCTGTAGTGGATTAATGATGACAACAAAGTTAACCAACACAATCTTATCAATTAGGTTGCAAACTAAAAATGTGCATTTGTTGTTTTATTTGAGAATATTCAATTCTGCTATAGAAAACAAGAAATCAAGTGGGGGTGGATGAAACTTGTAAGATGTGTTAAGTATAGACACGTAACTCAGGAGACATTAAGCATAAGTCACATAAGTAGTACAGGCATGTGCTGAACATCGACACGGATGGAAAGGCTGAGTAAACACTAAAATTGTCATTAAACATTAAATATACACAAGGCATATGAGTCATCCAATATTTATGAGGTCTTAAATCGGCCACCCATTGATTATACCCATCATGGCCCTACAGATAATTCTGTCAAATAAAACTCAAAGCTGCTCATAGTCTAATCAGTGAGTTTACAGTTGTGGCCAGACATACCTGTCTCTGTGTCTCTCCAATTAAGCTTCCTTGCTCCAAACCTCAACTCTGTTCCTTGTAACCACACCAATGGCAGGGGAGACTGATGAGAAAGTAAGGGGAGGGGGCAGGAGGAAAAAGAAGGGAGGACGAGCGCGAGGGGGACATGAGCTGACCTGGATTCATGCAGTGTGGTCTTTCTACCTCACTTGTACCTCATTCTAAATACATAAACCTTCTCCATCTCTTTCTCTTATTTCTCGCTGTATGGTTTGTTTTTTTTTTTTAAATTTTTTCAACGTTTTTTATTTATTTTTGGGACAGAGAGACAGAGCATGAATGGGGGAGGGTCAGAGAGAGAGGGAGACACAGAATCGGAAACAGGCTCCAGGCTCCGAGCCATCAGCCCAGAGCCTGACGCGGGGCTCGAACTCACGGACCACGAGATCGTCGCGGGGCTCGAACTCACGGACCGCGAGATCGTGACCTGGCTGAAGTCGGACGCTTAACCGACTGCGCCACCCAGGCGCCCCTGTATGTTTTTAATGGATTCAACAAACCATGTGATTCAAGCATCTTAGCTTATGATCCATGCCCGTGGGATAGCTTACCTTGTAGTATATTTGGAGGCTACACTGCATCAGGGTAATTTCCCACAGGGCAAAACTCATCAGTGTCTCTCAAGCCTTCATACTGTCTGCTAATTGTCTGCCACCAAGGGCCAATGGAAGAAAAATAAGTGAAAGAAGGCAACCAACTATTAATGGGGAAACCTGAAGTAGTCAACCCTGCTTTCGTCCTACAGCTTGGCTACACGTGGTCCTTGTCGTGGCTTTATATTACATACATATATATCGTGTTTCCTCCTGGTAACATTACTGTTAAGTCAAACTGTTAAATTACAGGTATTGGGACTTGATGATGTTCCGCAAAGAGGACAGTGGTGTATAAAGAAGGCTGTGATCTCAGGATGCTCAGCCAGCAGAACAGGTTTCACTACCATCATCTCAGAAAGATGCCCGTGAACAGTGTGAAACTAAACTCATTTCACTGCACCTGTATTTATTTACTCCACATTCCACATGGGCCAGGCATTACACTAAGTGCTGCAGTGAAGAAAAGGTAAATATGATCGATCACCATCGCAGGAATTTCATAGCGTATCATAGACATACGTGCTGTATCACAAAGATACACTAAACACCCAGGTAGTTGTGATACAAAAAAACTAGCTACATCCCATAAAAGACATGCAAACCACACTGTATGGAAATTCAAAAAAGTAAGCAATCATATTCACTGGAAGGAACCCAGTAAAATAAAAGGGTACAAACTCTCCTGAGGATAATTTAGCAATGGATATGAAAAACCTTAAGACTCTTAAGGTTTATGGTAATTAAAAATTGAAAACAATCTACACACACATCTAAAATTTTGAGCGTGGTTACATAAACTTTGATACATCCATTCACTAGAATATATGCAGCTCTTTATTTTTTTTTTTATTTATTTTTTTTTTATTTTTTAATATATGAAATTTACTGTCAAATTGGTTTCCATACAACACCCAGTGCTCTTCCCAAAAGGTGCCCTCCTCAATACCCATCACCCACCCTACCCTCCCTCCCACCCCCCATCAACCCTCAGTTTCTTCTCAGTTTTTAACAGTCTCTTATGCTTTGGCTCTCTCCCACTCTAACCTCTTTTTTTTTTTTTCCTTCCCCTCCCCCATGGGTTTCTGTTACGTTTCTCAGGATCCACATAAGAGTGAAACCATATGGTATCTGTCTTTCTCTGTATGGCTTATTTCACTTAGCATCACACTCTCCAGTTCCATCCACGTTGCTACAAAAGGCCATATTTCATTCTTTCTCATTGCCACGTAGTATTCCATTGTGTATATAAACCACAATTTCTTTATCCATTCATCAGTTGATGGACATTTAGGCTCTTTCCATAATTTGGCTATTGTTGAGAGTGCTGCTATAAACATTGGGGTACAAGTGCCCCTATGCATCAGTACTCCTGTATCCCTTGGATAAATTCCTAGCAGTGCTATTGCTGGGTCATAGGGTAGGTCTATTTTTAATTTTCTGAGGAACCTCCACACTGCTTTCCAGAGCGGCTGCACCAATTTGCATTCCCACCAACAGTGCAAGAGGGTTCCCGTTTCTCCACATCCTCTCCAGCATCTATAGTCTCCTGATTTCTTCATTTTGGTCACTCTGACTGGCGTGAGGTGATATCTGAGTGTGGTTTTGATTTGTATTTCCCTGATAAGGAGCGACGTTGAACATCTTTTCATGTGCCTGTTGGCCATCCGGATGTCTTCTTTAGAGAAGTGTCTATTCATGTTTTCTGCCCATTTCTTCACTGGGTTATTTGTTTTTTGGGTGTGGAGTTTGATGAACTCTTTATAGATTTTGGATACTAGCCCTTTGTCCGATATGTCATTTGCAAATATCTTTCCCCATTCCGTTGGTTGCCTTTTAGTTTTGTTGGTTGTTTCCTTTGCTGTGCAGAAGCTTTTTATCTTCATAAGGTCCCAGTAATTCACTTTTGCTTTTAATTCCCTTGCCTTTGGGGATGTGTCGAGTAAGAGATTGCTACGGCTGAGGTCAGAGAGGTCTTTTCCTGCTTTCTCCTCTAAGGTTTTGATGGTTTCCTGTCTCACATTCAGGTCCTTTATCCATTTTGAGTTTATTTTTGTGAATGGTGTGAGAAAGTGGTCTAGTTTCAACCTTCTGAATGTTGCTGTCCAGTTCTCCCAGCACCACTTGTTAAAGAGACTGTCTTTTTTCCATTGGATGTTCTTTCCTGCTTTGTCAAAGATTAGTTGGCCATACATTTGTGGGTCTAGTTCTGGGGTTTCTATTCTATTCCATTGGTCTATGTGTCTGTTTTTATGCCAATACCATGCTGTCTTGATGATTACAGCTTTGTAGTAGAGGCTAAAGTCTGGGATTGTGATGCCTCCTGCTTTGGTCTTCTTCTTCAAAATTACTTTGGCTATTATGCAGCTCTTTAAAATTACATCGCAGAAGTGCCTGAGTGGCTCAGTTGCTTAAATGTCCGACTTCGGCTCAGGTCATGACTCGCGGTTCGTGAGTTCGAGCCCCGCATCGGGCACTGTGCTGACAGCTTGGAGCCTGAAGCCTGCTTCAGATTCTGTCTCCCTCTCACTGTCCTTTCCTCCCTCCCTCCCCCTCTCTCTCAAAAATAAACATTAAAATTTTTTAAAATTACATTGCAGGCAGGTATTTCATACAGTGTTATGGGAAAAGTATAAGATACACATGGTAAAAAAAAAAAATGTTCAAACTCTTCAAAAGGACAATGAAATGTCTTCCTCGCACTCCAGAATCCCCAGTACCTTTACCCAAAGACACTATTATTTTAATATACCCATACAAATATATATTTGTATGTATGCCTCCTTATTTTTATAGAATAGTATGTATGCCTCCTTTTATTTTTATAGACAGACTCTTGAGAAGTTCACAGTGTCATACTATACCCACTGTTTGGGACTTTGTTTCTGGCCTTTGTTTTTGGCTCCTTTATCTTGGAGATCTTTCCATACCAGCAAAATATAGATCTATTCTTTACCACAGGATGCAACTGTATGGGTTTTAACTATATTTCAGTTATTCGACCCCTTATCAAAGGACAATTCTGTTGTTTCCAGAATTTTGCTATTACAAACAATGCTGCAATATATCTAGATGAAATGTCTAACAACTATGTGAAAATGTTCAAGATATTCTGTTAAGTGAAAAACAAAGGCAGATGAAGGTCTGGTTTCCAGTTCCTCATGTAGGAAGTTGACAGCTGTGACACCACCCTACCGACAAGTAAAAAGCTGAACAGACCGAAAAATCAACACCTCTTGGATCCATAAGAGAGGACGACACAGGGCAGACCACAGCCCCCAAGATTAGAGAACAAGAGGTACAGAGAGAATACAGAAGTCCTGGCTTACCAGAGCAGAGTCTTGGGAATGCAGCAGCAGGCACGGGGGCCAGGGATGGAAAACCCGGACTCTAACTGACAACTTGCTGGAAGCTCGGTGTGGACAAGTCTGAGAGTGAAAAACTCCGAGGAGACCCAGTCATGGGTGGTCCCCACAGTATTGTGAGATTTACTCCTAGGAGCTTGACCATATTCCTGTGGTAAATAAACATCAGAGGAAAATCCCCTGAGGCTTCTGCAGGGGGAATCATTTTTTTAAATTTTTTTTAAATTTTTTTTAATGTTTATTTATTTTTGAGACAGAGACAGAGCATGAACAGGGGAGGGGCAGAAAGAGAGGGAGACACAGAATCTGAAATGGGCTCCAGACTCTGAGTTGTCAGCACAGAGCCCGACGCGGGGCTTGAACTCACGGACCGTGAGATCATGACCTGAGCCGAAGTCGGACGCTTAACCGACTGAGCCACCCAGGCACCCCAGGAATCATTTTTAAATATGGCAGAGCGCTCTGTTTTTCTTAACAAGGCCTGCCCTCAGGAGAGTGGCTAAGTGGAGTTTAACCTGCTGGGGTATTCTTAGAGCCTAACTAACCTGGGAGAAGGGAAAATATCCAACTCCAACCTACTCTAGCCCTCCTGTCCCACCTAAGGGAAGAGAAAAAAAAGTGACAGACTCTTGAGAAGTTCACAGTCCAGAGGTATATGCTCACTTAAAGACTGAGACTTAATCATAGGACTATAGAACACCTCCCCTCTCCACACACCTTATCATCACATTACTAAAGGCCTATTTACAGCAGTGCCTTTTACGCGATACATCTTGGCTAGCTATCGAGAAAAATTATGAGGCATACTAAAAGGCAAAAAAGCACAATTTAAAGAGACAGACCAGAATCAGTCATAGCAAGGATGTTGGAATTAACAGGCTGGGAATTTAAAACTATTATTCATATGCTAAGGGCTCTAATGAAAAGTAGACAGTATGCAAGAACAGACGGGCAATGTAAGCAGCGAGATGGAAATCCTAAGGAAGAATCCAAAAGAAGCTCTAGGGATCAAAAACACTGAAACTTTAGCCCTAATCCTCAATGGGCTTACTAGTAGACTGGACACAATTGAAAAAAAAAATCTCTAAGCTGAAGGACGTATCAATTGAAATGTCTAAAACTGAAAAGCAAAGAGAACAAAGGCTTACAGATATAGAAAAAATCCTGAAAGAAGCCAAAGGAAAATAACTTCACTTATAGAGGAAGAAAGATAAGAATTACATCCTAGATCTCTTCAGAAACCATGCAATCAAGAAGATAGTGAGTATACTTTTTATCCAAAGAAAACAAAAATACTAATTCAAAAAGATATATGCACCCCTACATTTCTTGAAGGATTATTTACAATAACCAAAATATGGAATCAACCGAAGTGTTCATCCCATAGATGAAGGGATAAAAAGATGTGACACACACACACACACACACACACACACACACACACACACACTGTGGAATATTAGTCAGAAAAATGGATGAGATCTTGCCATTTGCAACAACGTGGATAGATAGGCTAGAGGGCATTATGCTAAGTGAAATAAGTCAGAGAAAGATAAATGCCATATGAAAAAAAGAAATCTAAATCTGAAAAGCCTAAAATCAAAAGTCTAAATCCAAAAAGCAAAACAAATGAATAAGCAAACAAAAAGCAGAAACAGACGCATAAATATAGAAAACAAACGGATGGTTGCCAGGGTTGCGGGGAGGGCATGGGGTGATGGATAAAATGGGTGAAGGGGAGTGGAAGATACAGGCTTCCAATTATGGAATGAAGAGGTCACAGGGAATGAAAGGCACAGCATAGGGGAGTATAGTTAATGATATTGTAATAGTGTTGTATGGCGACATATAGTAGCTACACTTGTGGTGAGCGTGGCATAACAAACAGAGATGTTGAACATTGCACATCTGAAACTAATGTAACATTGTGTGTCAGCTATACTCAAATAAAAAATTCTTTAATTAAAAAAAAAAAGAGTGGAGTAAAATATTTAAAGCATTGAGAGAACCACTGACTCGAATTCTGTACTCTGCAAAATTATCCTTTAAAAATGAAAGAGAGGGGCGCCTGGGTGGCTCAGTCGGTTAGGCAGCCGACTTCAGCTCGGGTCATGATTTCGCGGTCCGCGAGTTCGAGCCCCGCATCGGGCTCTGTGCTGACAGCTCAGAGCCTGGAGCCTGTTTCAGATTCTGTGTCTCCCTCTCTCTGACCCTCCCCCGTTCGTGCTCTGTCTCTCTCTGTCTCAAAAATAAATGAATGTTAAAAAAAATGAAAAAAAAAATGAAAGAGAAATAATACTTCCTCAGACCAACAAAAATTGAAGGAATTTTTTTGCCAGGAGATCTGTCTTGCAAGAATTGGTAAAAGAAGTTCTTCAGAGAGAAGAAAACTAATAAAGGCCAGAAACTTGGATCTACATAAAATAAGAAAGAGCTTTGAAGAAGGAATAAGTGAAGGTAAAATAAAAACATATTTTTCTTCTTCTTTTTTTTTAATTAAAAAAAACTTGAGAGAGAGAGAGAGAGCACGTGTGTGTGCATGCAAGCTGGGGAGAGAAGCAGAGGGAAAGAAAAAGAGAATCCCAAGCAGGCTCCATGTTCAGTGTGGAGCCCAACAAGGAGCTTGATCACATGACCCTGGGATCGTGACCTGAGCTGAAACCAAGAATCAGATGCTCAAACTGACTGCGCCACCCAGGTGCCCCCATATTTTTCTTATCTAACAGATAACAGTGTGCTCAAAATAATCATACCAATGATGTATTTTATTGTGTATACATATGTAAATATCATATGCTTATATGTAAGTAGAATGAATGACAGCAATGATACAAAGGACTGGAGGGAGAAATTAGGGTGATTTGTTATAATACAGTACTCACACTATCCAGGAAGTGGTATAGTATTATTTGAAAGTGGACTCAGATTAACTATACATGTGTAATGCAAACTCTAGGGCAATCACTAAACCAAAGTTTAAAAAGAAGTATCATCAATATGCTAAAAAATAAGAGAAAGTGGAATCACATAAAACCTTCAGTTAAAACCACAAAAAGCAAAAAAAGAGTGGCAGACAAAAACAGAAACAAAGAACAAAGACAAGAAATAGAAAACAGTAATAAATATGGTAAATATTAATCCAACTGTATCATAATCAGTTTGAATGTCAATGGTCTAAATATATCAGTTAGAAGACAGACTGTCAGAATGGATCAAAAAACAACCCAAACTATATGCTATCTACAAGAAACCCACTTTAAATAGAAAGACACCTATAGAGTAAACGTAAGTGGACAGAGAAAAATATGCCATGCTAACACTAATCAAAAGAAAGTAAGAATAGCTATATTAATTTTGGACACAGCAGACTTCCAAGCAAGGAAAGTTATCAGGGGCGAAGAAAGGCATAACATAATGATAAAAGAGTCAATTCTCCACGAAGACATAACAATCCTTAACGTACATGTGCCTGACAACAGAGCATCAAACTACATGAGGGAAAAACTAACAGAATCACAAAGAAAAATAGAGGAATCCACTACCATAGTTGGAGACTTTAATACCTCTCTATCGGAAAGGGCAGATCCAGTAGGCAGAGAATCAGTAAGCGCATAACTGTACAACTCCATCAGTCAACTGGATATAATTGATATTTATAGAACACTTCATCCACCAATAGCAGATTACACATTCTTCTCAAGTTCACATTGAGCATTTACCAAGAGAGACCACATTCTGAGGCAAAAAACACACCTTAACAAATTGAAAAGAATAGAAATCACACAATGTCTTTTCTCAGATCACAGTGGAATTAAACTAGAAATCAATAACAGAACGATAGCTGGAAAAATCCCCAAATACTTGGAAATTAATAAGCAAACTTCTAATAACACAGGGATCAAAAAAGAAATCTCAAGAGAAGCTTTTTAAATATTTTGAACTAAATGAAAATGAAAACACAATTTATCAAAATTTGTGGAATGCAGAAAAAGGAAAAAAGAAAAAAATGTGGAATACTGTGTAAGTGAATGCTTAAAGTGAAATTTATATCATTGAATGCATATTTAGAGAAGAAAGATCTAATGTCAATAATCTAAGTTTCCTCCAAAAGAAACTAGAAAGAGAGCTAATTAAATCCAAAGTAAACAGAAGAAAAGAAGTAATAAGAATCAGATTAGAGATCAATGAAATTGAAAATAGGAAATCAATAGAGAAAATCAGTGAAACCAAAAGCTGGTTCTTTGAAAAGATCTATAAAATCAATAAGCCTCTAGTTGGGCTAGCTAAGCAAAAAAGGAAAACACAAATTACTAATATCAGAAACAAAAGAGAAGAAATCACTACAAATCCTAAGGACATTAAAAGGATAATAAAGGAATTCTATGAACAACTCTATGCCCACAAATTTAAAACTTATATGAAATGGGCCAATTTTTTGAAAGACAAAATCTGCCAACATTTACACAAGCAGAATCAGACTATCTGAATAGGCCTCTATTAAAGAAATTGAATTAATAATTAGTAACCTTCCAGTGTGGAGCCTGCTTGGGATTCTCTCTCTCCCTCTCTCTCTGCCCCTCTCCTGTGTGCTATAAATAAACAAATAGTTAAAAAATAATAATAATTAGTAACCTTCCAAAACAACACCAGGCCCAGAAGAGTTTACCAATTAATTCCACCAATCATTTATGGAAGAAATTATGCCAATTCCCGACAATCTCTTTCAGGGGATAGAAGCAGAAGAAATACTTAAGTATAAGTCTAACAAAATATGTATAAGATCCACATGAGGAAAATCACAAAACTCTCATGAACAAAATAAAACTAAATAAATGGAAAGATAGTCCAAGTTTATGGTTAGGGAAGACTCAACACCAAGATGTCAGTTCTTCCTAATTTGATATATAGATTCAGCACAATCCCAATCCAAATTCCAGCACATTACTTTATGGATATCAACAAACTTATCCTGAAGTTTATATGGAAAGACAAAAGACCCAGACCAGCCACTGCAATATCGAAGGAGAAAAACACAGCTGAAGACTGACAGTATCCAACTTCAAGACTTACTATAAAGCTATTGTCATCAAGACAGTTTGTTATTGGCAAAAGTATAGACAGATCAATGGAACAAAATAGAGAGCCTAGAAATACACCCACATATAAATAGAGTCAACTGATTTTTGACAAAGGAGCAAAGGACAGCATTGGAGGAAAACAGAATTTTTCAATGAATCGTCCTGAACATCCACATACAAAAAAAAAAAAAAAAAAAAAAAAGAATCTGGACAGACATATCTCTCACAAGAACTAAAATTCAAAATGGAGGATAGACCTAAATGTAAAACACAAAACTATAAAACTCCTAGAAGATAACATAGGAGAATATCTAGATGACCTTGGATTTAACAGTGACTTTTTAGATAACACCAGAGGCACAATCCATGAAAGTCATAACTGATAGGCTGGACTTCATTCAAATGAAAAACTTCTGTGAAAGAAAACATCAAGAGGATGAAAAGACAAGATACAGACTAGGGAAAAAAAAGCATTTGCAAAAGACACATCTGGTAAAGGACTGTTATCCAAAATATACAAGGAACTCTTAAAATTCAACAATTAAAAAACCAACAGCCAGCTTTAAAAATGAGCCAAAGGACTGAACAGACACTTGCCAAAGAAGATATACAGATGGCAAATAAGCATATGAAAAGATCCTCCACATCATATGTCATCAGAGAAATAGAACTTAAAACAATGATGAGACACCACCATGCACCTATTAGAATGACCAAAATCTGGAATACCAGATGCTGGCAAGGATGAGGGGCAAGAGGAACTCTCATCATTGCTGGGAGGGATGCATACTGGGATGGTACAGTCACTTTGAAAGACAGTTGGAAGTTTCTTACAAAACTGAGCATACTCTTGCCATACGATCCCCAAAGTAATTGAATGTTCCCACATAAACCTGCATGTGGATGTTTATAGCAATTGTATATGTAATTGCCAAAACATGGAAGCAACCAAGAGGTCTTTCAGTAGCTGAATACATAAATAAACTGTGGTACATCCAGACAATGGCATATTAGTCAAAGTTAAAAAGAAATGAGTTATCATGCCATGAAAAGACATGGAGGAAACAAATGCATATGACTAAAGAAGTGAATCTAAAAAGACCACATACTTTATCATTCAAACTGTATGGCAATCTGGAAAGGGCAAAACTGTGGAGACAGTAACAAGATCAGTGGTTGCCAGCAGTTTGGGGTGGCAGGAGGGGGAGGTCAATAGATGAGACAGAGGATTTTTAGGGCAGTGAAAATATTCCCTATGATATCATGATCATGGATACATGTCATTATACATTTGTCCACAGCCACAGAATGTACAACACCAAGAGTGAACTGTAACGTAAACTATGAGCTTTGGGTAATTACAACGTGTCAATGTGGGTTCGTCAATTGTAACAACTGTACCATTCTGGTGGGGGATGCTGATAATGGCGGATGCTGTGCATGCGTGGGGGCAGGGGTATATGGGAAATCTCTGCACCTTCCCCTCAGTTTTGCTGTGAACTTAAAACTGCTCTAAAAAATAAAGTCAATAACAAAAGGGAAATAATCACATAGTATACACAGTACGATCTCATTTTAATTTTGTTAAAATATATTTATCATAGTGAGAAAAAGTCTGAGAGACTTCATGTATTAATAGTAGTTATCTTAATGGTAGAATTACATGTGATTTCAATTTTCATCCTTTTACTTTCTGTGATCTCTATTATCTAAATTTTCTTCCTGGAACAAATAACATTTATATAATTAAAAATATTAAAAGGTTTTAAGAACAGCTTCATGGATGAGACAGCATTTTAAATAGATTTGAAAGGTAGGTGAGGGGCACCTGGGTGGCTCAGTCAGTTAAGTGTCTAACTTCGACTTAGGTCATGATCTCATGGTTCATGGGTTCAAGCCCTGTGTCAGGCTCTGTGCTGACAGCTCAGAGCCTGGAGCCTGCTTCGGATTCTGTGTCTACCTTTCTCTCTGCCCCTCCCCTGCTCACTCGCTCGCTCTCTCTCTCAAAAATAAATAAAACATTAAAAACAAAAAAAGAAAGAAAACTAGGTGAAATTTTTGTTTGCTCAGAAACAGAAAATATTAGTGATAAAAGGAATTGTGGCTGAAACTCTTTGGGGTGAGAAATTTTAGGCAAGTTGGAAGTAAAACTGTCTAGTTAAGTTAGAGAACCGAATACCTGTAGGGAAGCAGTAGAAAATAGGGAGGTTGGAAAACTGAATTGAGACCTTGCACATTAGCTGAGATGTTTATACTTAACACAGTAGGTAGCTCAGGAGAGAAACAATAAAGACAGAGGCAGGCAACAGCACTTCTTTCATTTAGTCAGAAAATTCTTATCCAGAATATTCTTGAGCACTTAGTTTAGCCAACTATTGGTATTATATTTGATATGTCTCCAAAAAGGAATCAAAATAATAATGATAAATAATAATAAATAAAAACAGGGTGTTTCAAAGATTGAGAAGTCAACCTAAAGAAAGTACAATGTCATAAGGCAAATGTAATAGAAAGTATTATAGAATCATTGCTATATAAAACACTTTCAAAGACATCAATACTCACCACCCAAATGATTTCCCAAAAATTTACTCAAAAAGCTTGTGGCACTTTAAGTACTTATGCCCAGGGATGGACATGGGAACTCCAAGATTTCTACCAATGTCATGAAGCAGGTGGACTATTTGAAATTCACACCAATTATATTTATGACTATCATTGTAGAAAGATCGATCCTAAGGACATTGCAGTGGTGTCTGGACAGCAGATTCATACTGCTGTGTTCTACACGCTTCCATAATCCAATCCAGAATATGGATTCAGTTTAATGTTTTCTGGAGTAAATGGCTGACCAATTGGAGATTCCTCACTAATTACTAAGAAAGCAAAAGATCAAAATAATATACCAAATGGTCCATACCATAATATTCCATTCTAGGTATTTTAATATTCGTCTAAAACATTTCATATCAATCCAACTTAATAACTATTTAACAAACAGCTCCCATCTGGGAAGCAGCTGGCCAGGCACTCTTCTAGGCCCTTACAGGCCTTTTTGTCTTTAATCCCAATGGTTTTTCTCAGAAGGGATTATCATCCCCATTTGACAGAAAAATAATACATGGCTCAGAGGGCTTAATTTACCCTCTGAGGTGAATAAGAGGGCTTATACACACAACTAACAGGAGATTAAGCTAACGCTAGGGTGTTTTTGGATGAGAGCTAGCGACCCTTCCCCTGGACAACATGGCCCAGTATTTGCCACCTGCCTCCAGAGCACCGTTCTGAAAATGTCATCAACAGTGTGTTCCTGGGCCAGTACCATGACCAGAGCAACTGACAGAAACCTCAGGACTCATTTCAGACAGATAACTGGATTTCTCTAGCTTATCAGAATAATAATGCGGTGGCAAACAGCAAAACCAATAAAAATTTCTAAGGAAAGAGCTGTGCCAAATATTTTTGTGGCCAGCCTCTATGCCTCAATTGCCAACAAAACTGTTTTTAAATTGGGTAGAATAATAACTATGTCTTTCATTGGGTTGGGGATCAGGTTAACAGATTGCTTTCATAAAACCAGAAACAAGAAATTTAAGTCTATGAATATAATGCCTTATACATTTTAAATATCTGAAATTCCCTTTAAAAAAATCTCAAGAATTAAATTGCAATTTAAGATATCTATAAATAGCATGGAATTGAGCAAAATGCTACTGATTTAAGCCAAATGAGAAAATGAGCAAGAGGCCCTTTTGCTATCTTTATAGAACAAAATTCTTTAGAGACTAGAGGCAGTGTTCTAAGAATAGGAAGAACATTTTCTCCCTGAATATCCCCACCGTTCCCTAACTTCACTACACTTCCATCCTACATCTGCAGGCAGCTTTCTTTTTTTCTCCCCCAAAGAAAAGGCAGAAACATATCTGGTGGAAATATCTCAACATCTCTGGATATTAGATGAGATACAGAATAAGAAACACTACTGGAAAATACTTTCCATACTCTCGCTGGAGATCAATAGACGCAACCAAGGAAAAGCTAGTAATCTATTAAACTCTCTTGCTGCCCTCCTATGCCATTCCTGCAGCACAGAGGGGAGCTGAATATCAGGAAACAAACAAAGGAAAGGGGTCTAACCACCAAGGGTCTGAATGGCTCATTCACCCACCCACCAAACATTCATCAAGTCTCCACTATGGACTAGGCATCAGGAATACAAAAATAAATGGCATATTAGATGGATTTCTCTATTAAATACTGCCATAGCACATCATACTTCTTTGTAGCACTCTTTACAGGATCACATTTCTGTTTTTTAGTTACATGTTAAATCTTTTTTTTTAAGTTTATTTATTTATTTTGAGAGGGAGAGAGTCTCAGAGAGAGAGAGAGAGAGAGAGCGCATGAGGGGGGCAGAGAGAGAGAGAGAGACAGAATCCCAAGCAGGGTCCATGCCATCAGCCAAGAGCCCAATGTGGGGCTCGAACTCATGAACTGCAAGATCATGACCCAAGCTGAGATCAAGAGTCGGACACTTAACCAACTAAGCTACCCAGGCGCCCCGCTACATGTTAAATCTGAAGAGACTTGTTTATGGGAATGTTAAATGGTACAGCTACTATGAAAAACTGTATGTCAGGTTCTCAAAAAATTAAAAATAGATTCCCATAGGATGCAGCAATTTCATTTCTGGGTATATATCCAAAACAACAGAAAGCAGGGTCTTGAAAAGATATTTGCAAACCCATACTCATAGAAGCGTTACTCACAATAGGCAAAAGGTAGAAACAACCCAATGGTCCACTGACACATGCAAGGGAATATTATTCAGACTTAAAAAGCACGGAAAACCTGAAACATGCAACAACGTGGATGAACCTTGAGGACATTATGCTGAGTGCAATAGGCCAGTCACAAAAGCCATATACTGTATGATTTCACTTATATAAGGTACCTAGAAGCATCAAATCCATTGAAACAGAAAATAAAGTGGTGGTTGCCAAGGGCTGCAGGAGGGAGGGAATTAGTGTTTAGTGGGAATAGACTTTCAGTTTTGCAAGATGAAAATGTTCTAGAGATTGGATGCACAACAATGTGAATATGCTGATGGTTCCTGCTTTACTGTGGTTTCACTCAGGACTTTTCGAGTTTACCATGGTGCAAAAGCGATACGCGTTCAGTAGAAACCATACTTCATGTTTTAATTTTGATCTTTTCCCCGGCTAGCAATATGTAGTATGACCCTTTCTCCAGCACGCAGTCAGCCACGCGATCACAAGGGTCAACAACCCATACACTTACAACCATTCTGTATCTATACAACGATTCTCTTTTTCACTTTCTGCATTCAATAAATTACGTGAGATATTCAGCACTTTATTATAAAATAGGTTTTGTGTTAGGTGATTTTGCCCAACTGTAGGTTAATGTAAGTGTTCTGAGCACACTTAAGGTAGGCTAGGCTAAGCTATGATGTTTAGTAAGTGTGTTAAATGCGCGTTCAACTTATGACAGTTTCAGTTTACAAAGGGTTTATCAGGACATAACCCCATCTCAAGTCGAGGAAGATCTGTACTTACTATCCACTTGAAAACGGTTCAGATGGTAAATTTTATGTTATGTGTACTTTACCACATTTTAAAATTTTTTCTAATTTCATAAAGAGTTTTTCCCCTGTAGTTTCATTATTTAAGCACCATACTTGCATATGGAAGATGTTTAATAAGTCTTTATTGAATGGACAGATGACAAGGGAGGAATGGATGGGCGGATGAATGGACTGGACAGACAGATGGGAATATGAACAGAGGTGCAACATCAACCAATAGTTAGTATGCCCTGTGAACATAGAGAAATGGACCCTGTGACTATGAAGAAGGGAAGAATTGTGGTTATGGTTGATTTTGATATAATATTTGCCATATAGAACTACTTTGTGTTATCTACCAAAGGCACAAAAAAAATTACCAGAAATTTAATTCTTTCTAGTTGAATAATTCTATTTTTTTCTCTTACTTCTCTTCACTACAGTATAATCTGTTGTCTGGCCTAGATGAAATTAAAAGAGAAAGATCCATTTCCTGTCACCTTTGCTCCTTCCGGCACCTCTTTTAATCCAAAAGGGTAATGTGAAATAAAGCTTACGCTCAACACCACAGAAGACGAGAGCAGATGATAAGTTGCTTGCCCATAAGTTATTAATCAGCTATCCTCCAGGGCTTAGTGTTATAAAGCGGTGTCGTGTAATAAACAGCAGGCAAAAAGGATAATCTCCATTTTCTGACTCTGGAGTGCAGGCATGTGCTATAAAACTAAATTGACATCTGTTAGCAGGCTCGTCACATGGATGGTTTTTTTCCTGCAGAATCTGGAATAAATTAAAGCTTAAAATAAAACTTGGAACAGAGAGGCCGCTTTACATAATTCCTTCTAATGGTGTGCTGATTTTAAAGAGAAGTTCTTGTAAGAAATGTTTCATTATCATTTTAATTGCAAAACTGTTGAATGCCACTCCATGCTGGGAAATTAGTGTTTTTATAAGATCCTTATGTTTTTAACTAAAAAGTGGCAAGTGAAACCTTCCTTTCCTTATATTTTCACTGGCTGGAAAAGAAATCAAGTTTTACCTCCACATAAAACTATGCCCACTTTTCCCCCAAGCACCTGGAACCTGTTTTCATGGGGGGTTGGTTATGCATGGGACTTCAGAGAACCGGCATGGCTGAGCTCCCCAGGCTGAAATGGCTGGCCAGGATGGGACCTCACAGGGTTTGCTCAAGAATACATACCCTCAGGGGCGCCTGGGTGGCTCGGTCGGTTAAGCGTCCGACTTCGGCTCAGGTCATGATCTCACAGTTCGTGGGTTCGAGCCCCGCGTCAGGCTCTGTGCTGACAGCTCAGAGCCTGGAGCCTGCTTCATATTCTGTGTCTCCCTCTCTCTCTGCCCCTTCCCTGCTCATGCTGTGTCTCTCTGTCTCAAAAATAAATAAACATTAAAAAAAAAATTTAAAGAATACACACCCTCTGAGGATTCACTAATATGATAACAAGTTCTGGGGCCTCTTACTGCCAAAAAGCATTAAGCACTTTTTAACACATATAAAATAACTGGCAGAGTGTCATGACCCGGCGAAACCGAGCTGTGCAATGCTAAACATAACATTCTTCTATCGAACCACAATCTCCTTTACGGAAGGGAGTCACACAGAGGGAAACCTTTGTGGACACCTGAAGCTAAGAACCCCTCCGCTTCCTCAGGATCCATTTGGTTCTCCTTCCCAAAACTTTGTCAAAATGGCAGAATTCTCAAGTATGCCCGCCCTGGGACACAGCAGTGAAGAAAAACAAATGCCATTCACTGGAGCCTAATGTCCTCTGTGTGTGAAATCATCCCCTTTATGTAATAATACTGGACCCCTTTGAAAATCTCAAAGAAGTGACAATCAGTCAAAATGCTCTGTTTTATGTAAAATCACAATTCTAGGCTCATGAAAATACTCCATTCATTTCTCTCACCAACATGAGTTTATTTGCCTGCACAACCTTCTTAAATGGCAGGGGTCACATCACACACCTTATAATAGGGAAAACTGAGGCACAAAGAAGAAAGGAACTTGGTGAAGAGACAGAGAAGGAGGCCACAGAAGCTTACAGGCACTCAACCTCCTGCTGCTGCTGCTTCTTTTTTTTTTTTAATTTATTGTCACATTGGCTTCCATACAATACCCAGTGCTCATCCCAACAAGTGCTCTCCTCACTGCCCATCACCCACTTTCCCCTCTCTCCCACCCCCTATCAACCCTGTTTGTTCTCTGTATTTAAGAGTCTCTTATGGTTTGCCTGTCCCTCCCTCTCTGTTTGTAACTATTTTTTTCCCCTTCCCTTCCCCCATGGTCTTCTGTTAAGTTTCTCAAGATCTACATATGAGTGAAAATACATGATACCTGTCTTTCTCTGACTTATTTCACTTAGCATAATACCTTCCAGGTCCATCCACGTTGCTGCAAATGGCAAGATTTCATTCTTTCTCATTGCCAAGTAGTATTCCATTGTATATAAAAACCATTATCTTCTTTATCCATCCATCAGTTGATGGACATTTAGGCTCTTTCCGTAATTTGGCTATTGTTGAGAGTGCTGCTATAAACATTGGGGTACAAGTGCCCCTATGTATCAGCATTCCTGTATCCCTTGGGTTAATTCCTAGCAGTGTTATTGCTGGGTCATAGGGTAGGTCTATTTTTAATTTTTTCAGGAATCTCCACAGTGTTTTCCAGAGTGGCTGCACCAGTTTGCAGTCCCACCAACAGTGCAAGAGGGTTCCCATTTCTTCACATCCTCGCCAGCATCTATAGTTTCCTGATTTGTTTATTTTAGCCACTCTGACCGGTGTGAGGTGGTATCTCAGTGTGGCTTTGATTTGTATTTCCCTGATGATAAATGACATTGAGCATCGTTTCATGTGTCTGTTGGCCATCTGGATGTCTTCTTTGGAAAAGTATTTATGTCTTCTGCCCATTTCTTCACTGGGTTATTTGTTTTTCAGGTGTGGAGTTGGGCGAGTTCTTTATAGATTTTGGATACTAGTCCTTTTATATGCAGCAGGGGAAGGGGGATCTGCAAATGGAAGGCTCAGCCACTGAAGTCCTCTCTACACATTGACACTCCTCATAGGGTGATCTCCATATTACCTGGGTCAGAGTTAGGTGGGGGTTGGTTAAAAATGCAGGTTCTCGAACACTGCTTGGCAATAAAAGGAATAAAAATACTGACGTCCACAACATGGATGAATCTCAAAAGGCCAGACAAGACAAGGAAACTCTGCAAAGACCCTGGCAGTCAAGTAACCCACTGAACTCCATGTGACCCTGCGTCTCTCCTACTCAGGAGTAGCTTCCTTAGGAGAAGCTTCCTTAGAAGCAGAGCTGGAGCTAGAATTCTAGACCAGCCCTATCCAACAGAACTATGATGCAAGCCATGTCGGTAAACCACAGTTTTAAGAACTAAACCAGGTGTAGCATTAACTTTAATAAACCACCTGATTTAACACCCCCCCCCTGCCAAAAATGCAGGTTCTCTGGCTCCATGCCATACCAGCTGAGAATCTCTAAGGTTGGCTCTGGGTTCGACAGTTTAATCAAGGTCCCTGGGTGATCAGATTCTTTGCTTGTGCTGTTATTTTTGGTTTGTTTTCCAGTGTTCCCAATTCTAACACTGAGATCTGAGAACCACTCAGTTGTACAGGTGGGAGTGGGTCTCTGGATTCCAGAGCACGGTTCACACACAACCTTGCCAGTCATGGCTTCTGCCCAAGGAAAACACATCAAAGAGAAAACAACCCAGGGGTAAATCCACATGTACCTAGCTCATTCTTCAAAACAGGCTTTATAATCTATATGCTAGCTAAATACTGAATGGTTTGAAAATCACTAAGGGCCCGGAAATTTGCCTCACAGCAAATCTCACCATTATAGATGAGTGAAAAGGGTAAAAAGCCGACACTCATTTCCTGCATATTGAGTGCAGAAGTTCTCAACCCACGTTCTCACGATGGCTCATCCTTTGGGACCACTACAGGTTGATGGAGACAGAAAGATGTGTCTGCATTTCAAATTGCAATTCAGGAATGTAACTGACTCATTACTCCTAAATTGCTACTGGCTTATTTCACAGACACATAGCCTTGTCATGATTAAATAGCAATTCTGCAAGACGAAGTTGCCTTCGAATACACAGAAAGATACACACCTCTCTTTGAAAAAGGAGTATCAACAAGTCTAAACAGGAGATTGCACCAGGCCCTAAAAGAATCACCTGGACTTCTACCTTTACCATAGTATATCTTGTTTCCATGGCATTTCCCACCCAAATGTTCTTCTGAAACATCGGTGGCTAAGGCCTCTGGATGCTCTAACTGCTGCTTATTAATTCTGCAGTAGGCTGTGTGAAAAGATAAAGCATTCAAACTTTGATACTCTGCATCTTATTTAGGACGGTACTAGGTAGAAAGTCAGATCAAGTATCATGTATTTCCTGAGCACTTCACTAGATGGTTGGAATGGGATCCCACATGAGTCCCACTCTTAAGCCATATACTGCTTAGTTAGGAACACACATCTGAGATGCAGGGGTCCAGCTGGAGGCTTAACCATTAGTCATCTAGAACTCGGGCATGTCTGGGCCTTGAACTGGTGTGGGAGACCACTAGAAGACTTTTTTTTTTTAATGTTTATTTTGAGAGAGAGAGAGAGAGAGAGAGAGAGAGAGAGAATGGAGGAGGGGCAGAGAGCGAGAGAGAGGGAATCCCAAGCACAGAGCCTGACGAAGGGCTCCATCCCAGGAGCTCCAAGATCGTGACCTGTGCCAAAATCAAGAGTTGGAAGCTCACCAGACTGAGCCACCCAGGCACCCAATGAAACATTTTTACAGAAGAGCTTCCCTCCTGCGAAAAACAAATTTGTTCCAAGAAAACAGCAAGTCCAATACAGAAATGTGGTGCATAGGCTGGCATGGGAACGGGAAAATGATCTGGAGCACAGCACAGCATCTGTGCCTCATGCTACCCTTGGCAGAGACTCGGGCTGAGAGTGGAGGGCATCAGAACACAAAGTGGCCCAGGGCTGGGCTTCCAGGGGGGAAATCAACCGCTAGTAAATATCCTCTGCCAACAGGCCTTGCTAGTCACTGTATGGTCCCCAACCAGCAGCCTCAGCAGGGCCAGGTAGCTTGCTAGGAGTGCAGAATCTTGGGTCCCACCCCAGAATTAGGAATTAACATCTGCATTTTAGTTAGATCCCCAGATGATTCACATACACAGTAAATATGAGCGAGAATGGCATGGAATAGGATTTGGGTCAGTACAAATAAGTACTTCAAACTCTTTTGTTTGTTAGGTATTTTTAGTATGCTTCAGAAAACATAACTAAGCCAGTTTACTAGTGAGTTCCACGGATATTATTTCTCCAGATAATTCTAAGAAAGCTGACGTGCCTCCTTCCTTCTTCCCTAAAGGGAAGATGCACCCCTCCCCCACGCCAAACACAAACCAAAAGGAGAAAATTATAAGAGAGAGAGAGAACACAAAGGACATAAACTAAAACTGTATCGAAAAAGACAGGAATGTGGAATGACATTTCACATAAATATTTATCAAAAAAGAAAACAAAACAAAAAACTGGCACGGCAGAACTAATAGCAGACAAAATAGAATTTCAGGTAAAGAAAATTTCTGGGAATGAAAAGTGACATAATATACACGTGGAGCCGAATCTTCTTCCTGAATCTATCGTCTTCCATTGCCAGCAGCAAAGCAGGAGTATTATTCCCAAGACGCATTCCACTCTAGGCCAGTATCAACATCTTGTTTATATTTGCCGATTCGATAAGCAAAAGGAAAGGGAATCTTTCTGTAGTTCAATTTCAAAGTCCAGGTTCGCCCCAGCACAGCGGGGATCACACAACAGAGCTGACTTCTTGTGATCCCTGGGGAGCCGGAGGGGTAAGGGGTGGAGGGCCGGGAAGCAGGCCCCGCCCCCTCCAGTGAGGGTACCTGCGGCCACTCAGCCCAAGACAGCGGCCCCACCCACCAGGGGAGGACCCGCGCCCGCACCCGCACTGAGCAGGCATCAGTCAGCTCCACCCAGTCCCTCTGACCCGCAGCCCAAGGCCCCATGCTCCACTTCTGCTCTGTATTAATTCTCAGCAGCTTATTTAATTTATCTACAGTACAGTGTTTTCTTTCTACACAATCGCCAGCAAAGCTGTTCAGCGCCCCAGGGCAGTAGACAGAAACAGTTCTCTACCACCACGTCTGAAGAACCAATTGCCCTTCAGTGTCACACAGAGCTTTCATTAAAAACTCTTGAGTGGAATTAGGTGCAGTTAGCAACTTCCAGGGAAATCTGATATATTTTCCCTGAAAACAAAGAAAGAAAGAAAACAGAAATGTTTTCTATAGAGTTTTGTAAAAACTTACTGAAATTGTTTTAAAAAATCCTTTGAATTTAAATCATCATTTTTCAATTGTACTGTCTTCTCTGATGTACTTCTCAAAAACAATCCATCCAGGTAGTGTCATTGTCCCTATTACACTCGCGATCAAAATGAGCACCAGAGTGGTTAAACGACTTGCCCATTGCCGAAAATCACCACCAGGAGAACCAGCGCTTCAAATGTAAATTACTGAGCTTCCAGAGTCAAAGTCTAAGGCAGTCCTGTTATTCATATTATCATCAGCATGGCTAAGACTGAAAGTAGTAACTTCTCTTTCATCAGCCTGGATCATTTAGTATGCTCTGTGTCATAGAGACTTTAGGAAAAAAGCACATGTTACAATCAATATGAGCAGAAATTTCAGATTCGATATTTCTAGTCCCATCCTGGAAAAATTCTTATGCATAGTTACAGCAACAAGTACATCAGCAAGGAGAAAACAGTTCATCGCTAATAATACTGGATCCAGGTGCTATTATGGCTTATGGTTCACATGGTTTTGCTGCTGCTGCTGCTCTCACCTGATGCTTCAAAAGGGCTTTGATTTATAGTTTGAAATTAAAATTACCAAAGGGTTTTAAAAGCACTACAAAAGCCACATGCATCTTTCTGTCACCATGTCAGGGGATTGCCTTTCCTTTTTGCCTGAGGGGCTGGAGTCTAGGTATGGATAAAGAGAAGAAGAAAAATCACAGCTTAACATGGAGAACATCGCCAAACTATGTAAAATAGTTTAGCATCGTGAAGTGAAAACAAAACAACCAAAAACCCTCTGGTTTCTAAAATAACTTGCAGAAAAAAATGACTGAAGAAGGCAAGGCTCATGCACATATTTCAGTGTGTGTGTGTGTGTGTGTGTGTGTGTTTTCTATTTGCTTTCCTGCCAGAGCCACATCCTATTGACCAGTGTCTGTACACATGCAGAAAAATGAAAACAGACTTTGCTTGCTGCAGGCCAGAAATGCAGTTTCCTTTTATCTGGCACCGCATAGCTTTTAGAGGCATGTTTCTAATGGAAGCAATCAGTCACCAGTGGGTTTCATTTTTCTTGCTTTGTTTTAAAGCATTCAAATACACACACACACACACACACACACACACACACACACACACACACCTATGAAAGTGTATCAGTATCTTTTCAATTCCTCAATAAGGAATTTTTAAAGCAGCAAATATATACCTGGCAATTCTGAGCCAGATCACTTTCATGGGGTTTTTTTCCCCAAATTTTTTATTGTGGCAAAATACACATAACATAACATAAAACTTACCATCTTAACCATTTTTAGGTTTTAAAATGTTTTAAATAGGGGTGGCTGGGTGGCTCAGCCAGTTGAGAATCCGACTTCGGCTCAGGTCATGATCTCGCAGTGCGTGAGTTTGAGCCCTGCGTCTGGCTCTGTGCTGACAGCTCAGAGCCTGGAGCCTGCTTCCGATTCTGTGTCTCCCTCTCTCCCACCCACCTCCCCAGCTCAGACTCTGTCTCTCTCGCTCTCTCAAAAATAAAAAAAAAAATTAATTTTTTTAATGTTTTTAAATAAGTACTTATCAGAATATTTTTCATTTAATAATGCTTTAATGTTAATTTTTTTAAAAAAAATAAGTAGCCTTAGGAATATAAAAAATCCTTTGGAACATTTATCCTTTTTAGGTACCACTATATATATTTCCACTGTCTTAGGAGCAGTGTAAAAGACTGTACGCTTCATCAGCAGCCTAAAGGTTTGCCCACTGCAGCTCCTAGGCAGTTAAACAAACACAATTCAGGTGCATACCTGGTTATCTGAAAACACACTTTTCATAGGAAACGTGGCTTAGATAAATTATATCCACATGTCATTTTTCAAAGCCCTATTTTATCCTCACATTTACCAAATCGTTTGCTACTATATTAGCAAAAAAAAGCAGTCTCTATTCAGTCTTTAAAGAGTGAGGGTAGACAGGGCCAAGGTGCACAGAACATCATGGTAGAGCAACAAGAGTCCCAAATGAACACAAAGAATCTGTAGTTAGCTCTTTGAATATCCAAGAGCTGACACATTAGAGATTCAAGCCTGTAATTTTCAGCTGCCAAAAAACAGGTCTTTGAAGGTAACAGGTAGCAAAAAGAAAATAAAGTGCTGAAAAATGCTCTCACATCAGTTTCTGTTTAGAGATTTGTACCCGCTCCCCCCAACTCCTATATATGTTTCATTTAGGCTCCTAATTATTAAATGCTAGTGACCGTCAATGGCAGAGCAAAATACAAACCAACAGTTAATCACATGTCAAAAGAGCAGCAAATTCTTTGAAATCGTTCTTGAAGAAGCTCCAGCTGTCCAATTAAAGGGAAGTTGTGTGTGTGTGTGCGCGCGCGTGTGTGTGTGTGTGTGTGTGTTTTAAGAAGGAGGAAGAGGAAGTGGAGCAAGAGGGAGCGGAGAAGAAAAAGAACAACGCAGAGGATAAGCCCTTTTGTTAAAGATCAAGGAGCCAACTCAAGTTTAAAATTAAGTTCCATGTACATTGGTTTTCAGAGGCACCCATGTTGGCATGTTCCAAATCACATGCCATCTCTGGCTGAGAACGTGAAGGCAAAGTAGGCCGAGCCCAGGCAGGTTAGCAAACAAATGCAAGCCAAGCACACTCAGGAGAATTATCTAGTATTTGCCTACAGAATGCAATTGGCTCAGGTCTACACTAAAAAATCTCTTTCCAGGAACACAGTTCAAAGATTGAGTTTCCTCTTGCTATCCGTTCACAATAAAATACTTGTAGGGATTTGACATACTTTTGACACAATTATATCAGTTGCAACACACATAATGTCCATTCAATTTTACAAAGTTCATTTTAATCAAAGATATACATTTTTTTTCTGGCCTTTAAGAGCCTAGAAACCCAAAATAGTTGTTAAAACAGTGAGAAACATGATACATGAGCAATCTCTTATCAAACAAAAACCTGGCTCTGATTACTTTTTGTATTTGAGGCCGACATAAGTAGTTTGCTCTGTCTGAACACTTTAAATCAATTGCCAAATGAAAATGGGACTCTTGAACCTACGCCAGAAGTAGGTTTCTTAGCTCCTTGCCCAGTCTTGGCCACAACCCTAGCACTACTCAACAGCGACTACAATCTACAAATCAACTTAAGATCTCTGTCCTTGCCAAAACTTCATGTCTACAGAGCTGATGCTATAAATAATGGTGGGTGAACATCAGTAAAACTGAAACTGGATCCTCAACTATCCAATTCTTGGTTTGCATTTTTTTTTAATTTATTTTTTTTTTAATTTTTTTTTTTTTAACATTTATTTATTTTTGAGACAGAGAGAGAGCATGAACAGGGGAGGGTCAGAGAAAGAGGGAGACACAGAATCCGAAACAGGCTCCAGGCTCTGAGCAGTCAGCACAGAGCCCGAGGCAGGGCTTGAACCCATGGACCGCGAGATCATGACCTGAGCCGAAGTCGGATGCTTAACCGACTGAGCCACCCAGGCGCCCCGGTTTGCATTTTTTAAAGTTTACGAGTTTGTTCACTTTACCTAATTATAAAATCAAATGAAAAAAATCTCACCTTGTGATGCCCAAATTCATTCAAAATGGTTCCCAGTTTCCTGGTGTTGCTGTGCAGTTTGGGGGCAGCAACAGCTGGATGGGGGTCCCGCCAGTCAATGGACAAGCGGTGATGCCAAAGGCGCGGACTCTCCAGAATATGAGCTGATTTAACACTAGGATCAAAACGATGTACTTCACATCCATTGTTGGCCATGCTAACCTCAAATTGGGTATCATCATTCCCCAGCCTATAAAGAAAGAGCGTGGAAATCAATAACAACACAAATATAATGAAGCAAAAGTGCTAGATTGATAAAATGACAATTCTAAGGACAATTTTCTTATTCATATCAAGCTTTCTCCTGTTTTAACACATGGCTAACTGTACACATTCAATAAACCTGCTTCCATCACAAAAAGCATTATAGCTAAAAGCTTCTGGATAAAAAGCAAGCAGAGAAATTATCTGCTAAATGCAGACCAGAGAATCACATGTTCAAACGTGTAGAGACATAGCAAATTAATTTTTTTAAGATGTAAACCATAGTAGCAATGAAACAAGTCTATCCAGTAATCTTAAGAGCTTTTCTCAGAATACATCAAAAATAGAAGCTCCAGGATCAGTTCCCTTAGGGAGAGGTGCAGTGTACTAATGAGGTAATTTGTCTCCATTCTAATGGCCATGATGCATGCAGCCTGACTTAAAGACAATATCTGTTGTCTTAGAAGTGGAAATGCATTTTAAAATAGTACAGCTAAAGAAGAGGCAAATATGTGCGGTTCTACTGGATCTAGTACTCAAGAAGTAGAAGAGACACCTCACCTAAATTCGCATCAACAGGAGGAAGAAATTATGAATTGTACTTAAGTATCCACTTTGTAACACGTCATGTGAAACATTCATATACTTACACATTTTTAATTTACTCAGACATATTCCTTATTTCGTGGAGTAATATTCATCACTTTGATTAAAGCATCAGCTTGGATGAAAAACATGAAATTAAATGAAAGACAATTTTTTTAATGGTGCTTATGGCTTCTTTGCTCAAAATACTATAATTAGATATGGTTTAAGATACCAAAATCTCAAAGGGTATCTATAAGACATTGGCCAAACCTGAACCCAGTGCAGAAATGCTTCATTCTCTTAGACTCCAGTATCACAGACATTTCATAATTTGGACATGTACAAGCTCATTGGCTAACAATTATTTACCTGGTATTAGGCAATGAAAATAAGCCTTCAGTACAGAGATCCTCCCTCCACCTAGACATTCTTACTACTCTTATTTGCCTTGTTCTTGCCCTTCGCTCCTACTACATTGCTTTTGCCCTCACTGGACGCATGGCATGTCAACCCTCTGCTGTCCTTCAGCTACAATTCTCTCTCCCCTTGTGACTAGAAGACGTAGCACCCTTCAAAACTATATCACTCCTTTTACCTGAGAAATTCTGTTTCCTAATTTTTACCTCCTACTGAACCTACTCAACTCAGACCATTGTAATCTCTACCCTAGTTTCCCCTCAAAATTTCCATTATCTAACCTGGTGTGGCAGACTGACTGACTGGCTCTAATTCTGTCCCCCTTCATCCACACTACTGCCATGCTGTGCTCATCATGAGCAGAGCGTCCTTTCTTGCCCCTTGATTTTCTGGCTTGATTAGGTGATTTACTTTGTGGAAGGAAGTGACAGTATGCCAGTCCCAAGCCGAGGTTTTAAGTACTTCTGTCCACTCTCGTGGACATCCTCATACCACCCTCATGATGAAAACATACCCTAGATAACTTGCCAGGCTCAGGAAAATAAGAAACATGAGAGGCAGTGGTACCCCAGCGAAGTTGCCAAATTTCTATGAAAAGCAGAACTTCCCTTAGCCACCACACCTTGAAGTAAAGTCTCCCAGCTGAGCCCAGCCTCCGTCAATGGAAGCCCGCCGATTTGTAGACATATAAGCAAGAATAAATAATGGTTTTAAGCTACTGAATTTTAGAGTGATTTGTTACACAGCAACAGCTAACGTATAAACCTGCCATGAAATATAAATCCAAGAGTTGAGCAAAAACTACAAAGCATTTTTTTTAGTAGACAGATTTCTTTCTATATCTATCAGAATGTTGCCACATTCACCTGCCCCAAGAGATTTTTCACTTAACTGAATATGTTGAAACTGAGATGAGCCAACCAGTGTTACTATGGGTCATCCAATGGAAAATGGCAATACTGTAGCTTTACTAGGAGAACACTATGTCAACAAAGTACTCATTAAATACAATTTATATGTAAACTTTCTAGAGTAGAGAAATTTGAATAATTTCTTTCTAAGTGAATTTTCAAAATATTATTTTCAAGGAAACATTCTCTACTCTAAAACATGTATTTTAATTAAGACTTCAAAAACTTTTAGGGATTAAATTAACCACATACAGTTCTGTAACTAACTTTTTTCGTAAGGCACTTTATTACATATTGATGTTTTCAATTTAAACAAAAAATTTTGTAATGAAAAAATAACAAAGACACATAGGAAGAGTTCAAGGAAATAGATAAAATAAAAAGGAAGTTTTCTACCCTTAGAAATTTTGGCCACTAATTTCCAGAGGTAATCACAGTTAGTAATTTTTGTGTATCTTTCCAGAAATTCTCTAGATATGTACAAGTGTTCTTTATTAGAGATATCATAACTACACACATACATATTTAAGTTAATCATCAAATAGTGAGGAACTATTTTGTAGGCACTGAATAAAATGAAACTACTGAATTTGTAATTTTGGGGTTAACTTATATTACTTTTAGTAAATAAAATACACTTAATACACAAGTGTACTATACTGGAAAGTAATAAGCTGCATTAATTTAATCAATGTCTATAATTCTTACTTCCATTTATTCAAAATGGTACTTCCTCAAGCTTAGTTTAAATTAGCCAAGTTTGTGGTAGGTGTAAAAAGCGACAGGAAAGGCAAATGTAATATACATAGGTTTGGCACTACCTGGCCCAAAGTAGGAAAACCAGGAGTCAAATCCAATCCAGGTAAATGTGCTCTTTATACTGCACCTCACTGTGAATGAGCACAGGACACAGAACCCTGGAAGGAATATTTGTGATCTCGGGGATCTACGAAATCGCCAGTTACTGGAGGGTAAAGCTCCATAAGGAAGAGAACTGTGTCCCTCTTGCTTTTATTTTTTTCGTTTCAAGTTTTTATTTCAATTCCAATTGGTTAACATACAGCATAACATTTTTGCTTATCTCTGAATCCCAAGTGCTGAGTAAAGAGACAGCAAATCTATAAAATGCTGCTCCAAGTGAGAGAAAACTAGAAAATTATAGGGTCTGGAATTCCTAGAATACATAGTACACAGTAACTAGCATGACATGGGGTAGGCTATGGTTCGCTGTCTTCTTCATGTGTATAAACAAATACTGATAAAGCACTTTAATATGTTTAAGGCACTATACTAGACACCAGAGACAGACAGATAAATTAGTCATAACCCTTGCTCTGAAGTTCACAAGTAGTAATGAAGAGAGATTTCTGAACAAATAAATATAGTAAAATTATGAAGTAACCAAAACAAAAATATTGCTTACAGCAAAAATGTATTTAGTCTGTAAGGAAATCATTTGCCGCTCTTATTTATCTAGAAAGAGAATTCACTGTAGAAAATCCTACTTTACAGGAATGTTCTACTTAATGTGTATTCCATGAAGCAAGACATGTAGATCAGAGGCTTCTATCTCATGATCTAAGACAGTTGTTCCATTCCCTGCCACCACGTCTGCCTTCCAGCCATCAGGAGAAGTAAAAGGGGAATGAAGGTCATGTCCTTTCCTCTTAGGGTATGGCTGAGAAGTTGCACACATCACATGTGCTCATATCTCATTGCTCAAAGCTAGTCATACGGCCACTTGCAGCTTCAAGGAAGGCTAGGGTATGCAGTCTTCAGCAAGGTGGCCAGGTGCCCTGCTAAACTCAGGAGTTCTGTTACCAAAGGAAACAGGAAAGAATGGATATCGGAGGACAACTGGAAATTCCTGCTACAACCCATTTCTGAAATAGGTAAGCAGTTAATAGGTGTATTCAAATGTATAAGCATTCATGAAGACTATAACCTATCTCTACACGGGGGAGAGAGAAAATTATATAACTAATGCTTATGAATATTATTCTGCATATGTTAAGCCTAGGGTTTGAGATGGAGACAAGCTCTTCAGCACAGAAAGGGCATCAAATCTGAGAGATTTGTTGAAGAAATAGGAACAGGGAGAATTATAGGACTAAATTTCCACAGGTCACAGAATAACAGTAACCATCTTGACCCCCCTCTTCTGATGCTCAGAGAGCAACAATCAAGATTCTTCAGTGTGGTTGTGTGAGTTGTGCACCCAACAATTCTAGACGGTACCATTCACATCATAGTCACCATAATGATGATTTTCTAGCAGGTGGGGTAGGGGTTCTTGAGGGGGTGCCTCTTCCCAAGTCATATAAAGGTGTCCTTTGGACCAGCTACAGTGCTAGCAACTGCATGCCCTTTAATGCTACTGAAGGGCAGAAGGCATAGATGTGGTACTGTTTCAGGTCTTGGTTATTCTTTTAAAAATATTCCCAAGACTATTAAGGTAAGCGTCCTTTATGTTCCCCAGGAATCAAAACGTCCTAGCGCAAACACATGAAGAGATGCTCATGATCATTCACCAACATGGAGAAACAAATTAAAATCACAGTGAGACACCTCTTCACATCCACTAGGGTAGCTACAATCAAAAAGACCAATAATTGCAAATGTTGGCAACAATGTGGAGAAATGAGAACCCTCATACATTGCTGGTGGGAATATGAAGTGGTATATTCCCAAGAGAAGCGAAAACTAATGTCTACCGAAAAACCTGCATGTGCATATTCATTGCACGATTATTCCCAGTAGCCAAAAAGTGGAAACAACCTAAATGTCTATCAACTGATGAGCAAATAAAATGAGGTGTAGCCATACAATGGAATATTATTCAGCCGTAAAAAGATATGAGGTACTGATACATATTACAACATGGATGAACCTTGAAACCATTATGCTAAGTGAAAAAAAGCCAGTTACAAAAGGCCACATGTTGTGTGCTTCCATTTACATGAAATGTCCACAATAGGCAAATTCATAGAGAGAAAGTAGACTAGTGGTTGCCTACGAGGAGGGGGTGAAAAGCAGGAAACGTGTTGAATTTGCAAATGACTGCTACTGGGTGTAGGGCTTTCTCTTTGGGGTCATGAAAATGTTCTAAATTTGACTGTAGCAACAAAAAAAAAAAACCCATTGAATTGTATGCCTTACAAGAGTGAATTGTACGGTATGTGAATTATAGCTCAACAAAGCTGCTAAAAATAAATAAAACCAGATACAGGAAAGGTTTCTAACTGTGACCGTTGAAGGCATCAGGGTTGGAAGAAGTAAGACAATCGTGTTTCCCAGGAGTTTCATGGTCTGTTCTGGGTTTTTCAAAGCATAAATGACACTAAATAGTAGATAAAAAATATGTTATAAATTATTAATTTTTATTAAATAACATTGCGTGAAATGCCAAGATTTTGTCCAAAACATATATTATCAACAGGAATGATATCACCCCTAATGGGGCAAAAATCCATTCTTGGGAGTCAACAATACTTCCTCTTTTTACATATAAAGCACACATGCATATGTTACATAAAAAGATATACAGTTTATCTCTGGCATTAAAATTTCATGGGGGAGTGGTGATTAGGAAAAAAAATTTATTTAAAAAGGATCCTTGGGTCCATGATTTTCTGATTCCTCATTCATGTATACTATGAGCACCTGCTGTGTTAAACTATTACAAGTTGAAAATGTTTGGCACCTGGAAGTCCCAGCTTTTCTGTGTAAGATACTAGTTGTTGCCTAACCATGTGTCATTTATCAAATGTTCTTCTGTCTTATGCTGAGAATTTATGTCTTGAAACCAAATGGTACCACCAGCCAGAGAACTAAAAAAAAGAGGTGAAGAAGATTTACTACCTATGTATTGTCTCTTCTCAAGTTTTCTTTTCCACTCTCACTCCCACCTCTGAAAAAACAGTCTTTGACAGGAAGGATAAAATCGGGGATATTTCCCGATTCGTGTTAGCTACCACCCTCCCCAACCCTCCCCCTCCAAGTCACAGAGGAGAAGACTTACAGAGCAGCCACCACCGCAGGCTGAAGAGGTCAAGTACATGATATTATCACCTAAACACACAACCTCTCCTTCCTCTTCTCTTCCCCTTCCTCTGTAACATAACCCTCCTGTACAGCAACTTCCCCTATCTTAATTGGTCTATTCTACCCCATTTCAAGGTTGAAAAGGATCTGATTTTAATTTTCAACTGAACTTCACACAGAGTACACTCTCCCGGAAAAAATGCTTTTACATTAAATGTGGAATAAAGAGCTTTGACTCCTAGTAAAGACATTCCAGACTCTGAAATAAGGTGGAAGTGACTCCTGCTTCAGTTCCTGGGGTGGAGGAAAGGTAGGGAACAGATCAGAAGGCAGGACATTCAGCCTTTGTCTCCTGGTCCATCTGTCCTCCGACTCCTTTCTTCCTCTCTAGAAAGGACACCCCAAGCTATGGCTTTATCAATCATCCTTGGTTGACCTGGGAATGACTGGGCACAGAAGTGGCATAGTCTTGCTGCTGCCAAAGCCCTGGGGCTTCGAGCACTTACTGCCTGGTGTAGGGACCCCATGACCCACCTGCCACCTGCCCTCCCTGCCCATCTCTCAACTACCCCACTACTCCCGAATGCTGACCATCCATGACCCACATTCCCTGTTCTTGTGCCTCATTTTAGGACCGCCACTTCTGGGCTGAGTCTCTTTCTTCTCTCATTATTAATTGAGATGTCAGCTGGCTATTTACCTGCCCCCAGGCAAGCAATTCACCTGAGAAGGGGGTATGCTTGTCCTGATCCTCAGTCCTGAATAACAGTGCAATCAACATGTGCAACCACAATCCAAAACATCTTTTCTTTTCCTTTTTTTTTTTTTTACCCATCAGAAATATTTTTAGTTCCCTGTTTTCAATTAAGCATTTTTAGGTTTTGAATCAAATGTTGGCCCTTATAATCTATTCACGTCTGTTCCCAGTGGAATTCAATTGTTCTTATCTGCTCTTCACAACGTTGAGTTTGAATAGTGAACATTTAGATGAAAATAAGAAACCACCTTTTTACAGGAAGTAATCTGAAATCTTACAACAAAATTATCTAATGGCTCTGAAGTACAAGGAAAACAAAAAGGAATTTTAAAAATCCCCCCCCCCCCGGCAACAGCTTTCCTAGTTTCATTTTACTCAGTGATAGGCTTTAAATAAAATTATTCCAGGGTGTAAAATAATAAGTAAACTATAAAGGCAGTTCAGAGCAAGAAAACAGGACCAAGCTGAGATCTCCAATTTGCATGTGGTACTCTGCAATTACTTTTATGACCTACTTTCATGCATTTTTAATATGATACAAAATAAACTCTACTGTCAAAACTTCCCATCCTTTCTACAATCTTGAAGCATAGTTGGTGGGCTCCCCTCTGTTCTAATCAAGTGGCTGAGCAACTAATTTCCTAAGCCTCAGCCTCCCGGTTTAAATCACAGCATAACCAGCAACTCTCCCTGCTCTCCTTACCTAGAGCAATCATTTATGTAGCAAATATATATCGAGTGCCTACTGCGTCCCAAGCTCCACTGATACACATTTCCATTATCCTGAGACTCTTACTTGAACCGTTCATTTTTACAAAAAGTCCACAGTGACTACAACTAAGAATTCTTGTTTGATAAAGTCTGATGTTGATGGTGATCCTCTGGGCACAGACCCAAACGTCTGCCCCCAACCCTTATCATCTAGGATTTGGGTTAGCAGTTGTCACTCATGTGCCTGAATGTGAATCGTCGAGATGATGAAAGCGATTAGTGATAAACAGGCATAGGACACCTGTTAGGGTCCCCAGTGCTTTTGTAATGGACCTTGGGGACCTTGTCGGAGAACCTAACCACACAGCTTCCACAAAGAGTCTACGGAATAGGGTGTTCCCAATAAAAACAACTCTTTCCTGCCCCCCCCTTTTTTGAGACACATTTTTATAAGTTCAGAACTGGATGCAAATCCTAATATATTTCATGAAATAGTCGCATTATTTTATATTCGCCCTTTTACAAAAATCCCTCTAAATCCATTTGTACACTTAGGTCATTTTCAGCCTGAATAACTGAATATTATTTCCTACAGTTTCGACAAAATCACAGTGATTTCACAAGAATTCCCTTTTCTTTCTTTTTAATGTAAATGTACACACAGATTTACCATTGGCACAAACCATAAAAATCCAACAGTGGCCATTCGTCTTGGGTCACTCCTCATAAATGTGTAAAAAATTTCTAATATGCTTGCTGTTCTTCTCCCCCCCCCCCTTAATTCTTAATATTCTCTCTCTTCGTAGTAAGGATGCTGTAATTCTAGCTGGCGACCACGGGCTTCGCCAAGAGGATTATCGTCATACTGAAATCTGAAGTTGCCAATTCACTCCCAGCAGAATGGGAGAGAAAATGGCCTGGTGGCTTCTGGTGACCCGCAAGTGCCCACAGTTACCTAACTGACACATGAGTCTGAAACAAAGTGTAGGAGGCAAAGTATAGCACCTGTTACACATTGTTACGTTCATAACTTTGTGTTACTGAAATAGCCTTGGCCACCTGCAGGAGCGTTTTGGTATTCTGCTATAAAATGCACTTACCCTAAAGAGTAGAGGCGGCATCGCTTGCTGCGGATTTGATGAGCTAAGCCAAACCTGTCATCAAGACAGACTGACCAAGGCTTCTTTGCAGGGCTGGAGTCAGTAGCTAGGCTGTCTGTGCTCATGTGATTGCATGCAATCTGTAAGGATTGGAAATCAATGTGAATAATTTAAAGAGCTGGATGATAAGTGGCAGGTGGGGAGTTACTGCTTTCTCAGTCCCTGAAAGCCATAACAGGAGAGTTATGTCCTTCTCCACTGCCAACTACTCCTCTCCCCCAGGGAAACACAAGACTGCTATCAAATGTTCGGAGGAACTCCAAATACTGGATTATAAGGAACCTTGTGGAGACTATAGACAGGTTTGAAGGGAAGTTAAGGGCTGCTATAGCCATATGCACAGAGTACGTAAGGGATAACAGGTCAGGAGCAAAGGTGGCAGAAAGGAGGGGTCCCAAAAAGCTTTGCAGAGATTTGTGAGTCCTGGAGAATGAACAGAAGTTGACCAAGACGCTGAGATCAAGAAGAGCATTCCAGACGTAGAGAACAGTGCTGGCAAAACACAGAGGTCTGTAATCCATGGTGTTTCTACCAGAAGTTGTGAGATCCAATGGTGGCCATGGGTCTCAGAGGGATACAGATTATCAATTCCTTATCTCAGGCAGATAAGCTGGGGCCACTGAGGTCCAGAAAGGTAGCATGAGTTATCCGAGGTAAACAGCTGATCAAGGGTCAAGTGAAATTAATTCATAGTCCCTGCTCCCAAGACCGTATTGTTTGTGAGAAACTGTTCTCATGAGCTTCCTCCTAGGGGAGAAGAGTGAGAGCCCCACGCAGGAAGAAAGGAAGCTCTCCCTGAGCTATAACCAAAGCACTTCTTTTAACTCATCCATCAAAATTAGATAAGGAAACCAAAGGGAACATGTATCTAAATCAAGCAGAAGCAAGTCTCTGATTTCAAATGCACATTTAGCAAATGCACTGTGATTGAGGCTGGCACAGTGTGCACGCTGAGGTGGCTGGAACCAAAGAAAGCAGGTTCTGTGGCCAAGGTGTTCTTTTGTGGCCAGCAGCACCTTACCGAACATCAATTTCCCCCTAATCCTTCAAAACTCCCATCACCATCATGATGCTCCATGAATCATGCAGTAGCTCTGGCTGTCACGTCACAGACAACAGACCATTCTGGGTGCAAAGGGTGGTCCGAGTTTCATTGCTTTAACTCATTGGAAAATATAACAGCAAATGATTTTCTTCTTAAGAAGATATTCTGGGGGTGCCTGGGTGGCTTGGTCGGTTAAGCGTCCGACTTCGGCTCAGGTCATGATCTCACGGTCCGTGAGTTCGAGCCCCGAGTCGGGCTCTGTGCTGACAGCTCAGAGCCTGGAGCCTGTTTCAGATTCTGTGTCTCCCTCTCTCTCTGCTCCTCCCCTGTTCATGCTCTGTCTCTCTGTCTCAAAAATAAAATAAATGTTAAAAAAAATTAAAAAAAAAAAAGAGAAGATATTCTGGGGGCACCTAGGTGGCTCAGTTAAGCGGCCGACTCTGGCTCAGGGCATGATCTCGCAGTTCAAGAGTTTGAGCCCCGCATCAGGCTCTGTGTGGAGCCTGCTTCCGATTCTGTGTCTCCCTCTGCCCCTCCCCCCGCTTACACTGTCTCTCTCAAAAATAAACATTAAAAAAAGTTTTTTTAAATAAAAATGTTTTAAAAGATATTCTGGGTTTGCCCAATTCTTTTATTTAACAGAGTTTCCAGAATTCTAATCTGAAAAGAGTATATACATGTAGCCTATTCAACTGATACAGCATCTCCCGTACTTTTGCTGTGATCAAGGGCTACTGGCCTGGCAAAATTATCCAGCACTATTTATCAGAGAGATGAATGAGAGAGCGTATTGCTAGGATTTGGACATTTTAGAGGGAAGTCTAAAATGTGAAACCCTGTATATATATTCTTGCCCCTCACCAATGTCTTTCTACTTCTCTACCCATGACCCCTGTTTAAAGGAAAAAAATAACAGAAAATGGAACTGAATTTTAAGCAACTATTACAGAATACATTTATTAACTGGGTATATCAGCATGTTAATTTGTATAATTCATTTCCTATGATTCACCCACAAAGACATGGAAATTATGCCTCTGCCCATATCCTAGTCCCCACTCACCCACCAAGGGAGGAAAAACTGCTAATTTAATTAAAGTTCAATGTGTTTGGTGGGCCTGTCTTACTAGTGGGTGGGTTACTGCACCTTAAACATCAGCACCCTCATTGTCATTGTGTCCGATGCTCTCCCTTCCTCTCACCCCTGCAGGTAGGCAGGTAAGTAGGGAGGGAGGGAGGGAGGCAGTTCTGTAGGCCCCTAAAGCATACCTGGACCTCATAAGCCTAAACCATTTGCTCTAGGTCAGCTTCCTGGAGTATTTTTATTAAAGTGGTCTGACGATTCCCATTTCTTTGTGTGCACTTCTCCCTAAGAATCTCCATAATGACAGAACATGATATAGATGTTCACAGGTTCTTGTTCATGACTCCCTCCTAACACCATTAAAATTTAACTCTCGCCTCTCCCACCATGTTTCCCAAGGTATGGCCCACCTACATTCTGACAGGCCTGGGAGGCACCTAAAAATACAGATTCTCAAGTCCCACTCTGTAAAGTCAGAATCTTTGAGGCTGATGCCTGCGAACATGCCTTTTAATAAGCTGCCCCAGGTGATTCGTATGCGGATAGTCCTGTGAGTTTACAGGAACCCTTTTGTAAAGCCCCACTGGAAGGCTCCAGCTTGGCCTCATCTGTGCCTTAGCAAATTAAGGGAAGAGGCTCCACTTGGGTCAGAGCTTTATTTATTTATTTTTTTAATATGAAATTTATTGTCAAACTGGTTTCCATACAACACCCAGTGCTCATCCCAAAAGGTGCCCTCCTCAATACCCATCACCCAACCCCCACCCCCCATCAACCCTCAGTTTGTTCTCAGTTTTTAAGAGTCTCGTATGCTTGGGCCAGAGCTTTAACATGAAAACAGCAGCCCCTGCAACCCGGCCCCTAACAAAAAGCCAGAGAGGCAGGCAGTGACAATTAGCCAGAGGCCTCCAAGAATCCGATAACTATTAAGGGTCAAGATTCAGGGCTTTGAGGCTCAACTGCCCTTACTTTGCCGATGTTGGGGAGTAGAGTTTTATTCCATTAAAGGTGACCCTTTAAGCATTTCTTCTTCTTCCAAAGATTTCATCTTACACAGATATACCCCTGTTGGAAAGACATTCTTTTCCATTCAATCTCTCTGCTAATGTTCCTCTTTCCACTCCTAGCTCAAACATACATAACACGGGAGTTTTTCCATATTAACTATCTCAGTGATAGACATTAGCTTTGCAAAACAACTAGAAGCACTCAGTAAAATTCAGCTCCTAAAAATTAATTAAATATTGATTTTTCAAAGTTTCTTGTTAAGATTTATGGCCAGGGCTTCAATAAACTCTCGTAAGCAAAATAAGTGAGGGCAATAACTCCTAGCTAAGCTCTAACTCCAGTAATTACGTTCTCTCTCTCTCTAATTCCCCTTGTAATTTTAGCTGCAAAAGCAAATTAGGCCTAGACAAAGGAGAAGAAACTCCAGAAAAAAAAATGCTTTCTGAAATGCATTTTAGTTATTTAACTTAAAGGGATAAACCAATTTTTTTTAAAGATTTTATTTTTAGGTAATCTCTACAGACAACGCAGGGCTTGAACTCACAGCCTCAAGATCAAGAGTCGCATACTCCACTTATGGCACCAGCCAGGTGCCGCTTAAAGGGATTAATTTATTCTCATTTCATTTGGCATCCCAAAAGATGGAATAGAATTTCTGGCACCCCATAAGTAAAATCTGGCAAAGAGAGCCCTTAAAACTTGGGGACTTCTGGCAAGAATCACTTCAATGATCAACTGTATGTTCATGTAATACCATTATTTTGAAAGGCAACATCTAAGGAAAGAGTTGTATTTTTGTTGCCTTTATCCGTGTGTGTGTGTGTGTGTGTGTGTGTGTGTGTGTGTGTACCAGTAAATATAACAGATACTACTGTTACAAAGTCGTAAAGTCTGCATCTCCAGGGCTTGGATTTTTATGTTATTTTTACAAATAGATAGATGCATAGATGATGAGATAGATAGATGGATGGAGAGATGGCTGGCTGGCTGGCTAGATGATAGCTAGATAGGTAGTTAGATAATGTTTTAAAATCTACTTTTTCTTTTTTAAAACAGCAACTGTTGCTTAGATTAATTTTGTGCCGCAAGGCCTGCTTCCCAGAGGCATATGGTTTGGGGGTGGCCATAAAAAGCTGGATCTGGAGCCTTCCCTTAGAACAGAGCACTGTGTTTATGACTTAACCATTTCTTGTTAGCATCAAACAGTGTATCATCGACTCCAGAACTCAGCGATGTAATCGTGGTCTTTCACATTAGAAAACAATACCTAATTAAACTGCACTTGACGTTGTGCACACTCTACCAAACACCGTATCCTCTGGTGTTTCGTTAAAAATTCAGGTCCCCAATCATGCCATCAGGGACACACAGCGCGCAAGTGTGCCATCTCACTGCAGTCGAATGCCACACTGTCCCTGGCCCTGTGCTTCCGTTTCCAAGCTTCCCCCACCCATCTGTTCACCCGTGTTAGAGAACACACAACTCTCTTGCATCCTAGCTGTTTGCCAGCACGCGTATGTATTGAATTCAGGTTTTATACCCCAGGCAGTGCCGACCACAGAACAGGTGCTCAGCAAAGGCCTGCTGAATTGAAGAAGGAGTAAATCAATGATGAACACATCAAATGCTGGGCCTTGCTGTACAAGCTTGAACACAGATTTGAGGGAGATGATTTTTTTTTAAGTAGCATAAGAGAATGGGGGTGGAATTTGCTTTAGTACCTTCCGAAGGATTTTTTTTCCCCCTTGCCATTATGACTCACTACTGCTAACTACGGAAATTTTAGGTAATAGTGACTCTAATATTCTTCCAGTTTTGTAGGCTCTCATTGTCGAGATGAATTCTAAGGGAAGCCTGAGCTCCTAAAAGAGCCAAAAAAAAAAAAAAAAAAGACAAAAAAAAAAAAAAAACCTCTGCATTACATAGAGATGGGGAAGGAACACTGTTTAGCAAAAGATTCTGATTAAGAGTCAGTTAATGTCATCTCTGATGAGCTCCCATGTGCTGGCTTCCCGGTGACCTGGATGTGCAGAAAAGCACAGCATTTCACCTGGGTAAAATGACCCCTGGGTACAAAATCACTGTGAGGTCTAGAGCTTTATCTCAGTTTTTCTGGAGGATGAAAATCCTTCTAGTGAACTTCATAAACCAACTGCACTCATCAAGTTGAATAAGATGTCTATGTATCTACTTTCTCAACTAGTTGGTTAGCTGCTTGTGGGCAGAGACTGTACCCCAGGGCCTGCCACAATCCCTGGCATGAAGCAGGTGCTCAAAACTACTTTGTCAATATTGATCCTACACTACTCTCGGCATAGTACAAGCTCACAGAACTGGGAGAAACCTAAGGAAGAATTTAATAGCTTGATCCTTTTCAAGATCGCAACATTGAGAAACAGAGAAACAAAATAAATCGCTCAGAGTCACTTCAGACTGCATTGTGGGATGCTTTTCTTTTCAAAATTTTTCTCCTCTCAGTTCATAACTCACGGGGGAAAATCCAAGAGGGGCTTGAAATAATCCTTTCGTGCCTCACAAGCTTCTTCTAAGTAAATATGCCTTTTATAAGTTACAGAACATTAACCTGAAATACATATAAAATGGAATCTAGAGGCTTTTACTTGGTCAATTTATTTGGGGCGGGGATGGAGCCCATAGTTCTCAAACCCAACTCATAAGTATAACACCTCTCATTTTCCTCTGGTGTCTTAAGAGTTTCTTAAAGTCACAGTCAAGAGGTCGGGCTTCTCATCCTTCATGAAAAACCAAACTGTACAATTAAAATTTCAGCACCTTAATTAAATCTGTGAGTGGCCACCAAATTAATTTGCAGCAGCAAAACAAGATGAAATTATGTAAAGCACAGGGATCAATTTATCATTCCATAACTTGCGATTAATTCAACAAGCTTTCACTTCCATGTCTAGGTGACAACCATTAAAATCCAATTGTCTGACTGCATTATATGAGAAATGGGACTTTCTTTTATGCCCAGTCTTCTAAAGACCTTGAAACATATTCTCTCCACAGATGAAAAACGGGCTCTGCTGCCAGCAAGGTTTGGGAGAAGAAGTGGGATGCCAGGGGGCTGAAGGGACATCAAAAGAGCCTGAGACCCTCAGTGCCACACGAGCTCCACGGGCTACCTCCCCAGTTGGCCTAGGTACCTTAGAGGCAGTGTGAGTTTCTAATTTACTAACACCTCGACTTAATCCAGGGCAAAGTTTCCCTCAGGCCTTGATCTTCTCTTATGTCTCTCTGTCCCCAGGATCAGGCTACTTGAGGACAGAACCTCCTGATTAACGTGTCAAGAGCCATAGATTCTCCTTAATAGACAGTCCCTTTACTTGCCGGGGGCACAGGCTCAGCCTCGGCAGGAGCTGCCACAATGTGTTAAGTCACCACTAAGGCCGATGCTCCATAATGACTTTAAATGCTCTAAGAACAAAGTACTGTTGGATTCATTAGCTTCTTGGACCGCCTGCAATGTCCCCTCTGCTCCCTGGCCTAGCGGGGCCCTGTCCACCAAGCATCTGTGGCAGAAAAGCAAAAAGGCAGATTCCTCCAAATCCAAAATGGAACTTGAACCTCCAGATGATGGTTTTGTTTTATGACACACTTGACTGCCTACTCACGGGTGTGAATCTGTCGCCTCAAATGGTTTTCCAAAGCAATTTGCTAAAGTGGATCTTTAAGAACACGTCAGGATGAATCATTAAAACATTTCAAGATGACAATACCCCTGGAAGGCAGAAGATGCTGAAGCAAATAGAAGGCATCTTATCTGCCTTCAAACAAGTGGATAAATGTAAGCATTGAGGCCTCAGAAACTATGTCCCTATCAAGTCCCCACCAGGAGTCCCTGAGAATCTTCCTACCCCCTCAATGATGGAATCCTTTTTGAAAGGGGGTTGATCAATATCTTTTAGAGTGTCTCCAGATCCAATTGCATCTGAAATACAACCTGAGTGGTGCTGATGTATCTCAGAAACCTCAAGGCTTCCTCATCCAGGGACTGAGCAGGTCCTGCCCACGGCTGGAGATCTATATGCCACCGGGGATGCTGTAGAAGACAGAAAACAGAAAACAGGTTGATGCGTAAAGTGTTGAGGCACTGGGGGTGGGGGTGGGATGGACACAGAGCATCAGCTAGGCTCCTTGGCCGCTTTAACTGTCTGCAAAACAAACATGTCTGTGCACAGGCGGTGGGGAGTGGGTTCAGAGCTGCTGTCATTACAGTCACATCGGTCACACGGAAGCAAGCAAGGCCTGAGAAAGCCCAGCTACCAGGTTAAGCAAAAGACTGCAAAGGCCTGGGGACATCTGACTCTTCTGATCAAAAATAAACTCCACTTGACCCCATCAGGCTCTCTCAACTGTGGCTTTGTATTACTGTGCCTCTCCCCCATGCGAAGAAAAACTCCTCTATCTACTAGAGTTTCCAAAGCTTAGAGCTTCAGAACCATGAGCCTCCCTAAGGGCCAGTTATGTTGTCGAGGCAAAAGCCTGAAGTCCTTTGGGTGCTTGGGTGCCTTCCCCAGCACAGGGAGACAAGGGCAGCCACACTCAGTCTTCCAGATCTCAGTGTGCCTAGCATCTGGGGCTGTGCACCTGCGGGAGAGGACCCCGGAGCTGTCACCACCAAGGCTGACAAGAGTAGCCTCTTAGCAAGGGGCTGCTGCCTTTCAGCAGAGGACGTGAGGAGCACCTATGAGCACAGTGGTTAGAGATGAAGGCTAGGCCTCCTTTTGCAGCAAGGGTGGTGGGAGGGATGAAGGGCTGGGGGATCACAGTGGTCTGGAAGAAACGCAAGTGGGATCCCTCTAGTCAAAAGGAAGCACTAGTCATGAAGTCCTTTCTAGAGTTCCAAGTCCCCCACCTGTACTTATCACCACTTAGAAACCTTCCAAAGCCTTGCTGTGATTCTCAGGGGGAGAATAGCGCTCAGGGTGCAGGGTGGGGAAGGGGGTGGGGTGGGGAGAGAAGCCCCATCTGCTGGGAGGGTAGATGTCTGGAGTCAGGAAAGACGCTGGGTGTCTAGGCACAGGGGTTCCCGCAGTGCTTAGACTGGGCCTTTAAACCCCCTTTTATGATGCAGAAGGAGGCAAGGGAAGGTTCTAAGGACAGATAAATGCACCATTCACGCATACACATTGTTCTTCACTCAGATATTGCCAGGATCTGAATGTGTGTGTTCCCCTCCCCCATATTCATAGGTCGAAATCCTAATGACCAAGGTGATGGTATTAGGAGGTGGGGCCTTTGGGAATAGCTTAGGTCATGAGGGTAGGGCCCTCCTGAATGCGATCAGTACTCTTCTAAAAAAGACCTCACAGAATTCCCTAGCCCCTTCCACAATGTGAAGACCTGGAGAGAAGGCGCCAACCCTGAAGAGGGCCTTTACTGGAAACCAACTCTGCTGGCACCCTGACCCTGGACTTCCAGCCTCCAGAACTGTGAGCAATAAACTTCTGTTCTTTATAAGCCACTCAGTCTGTGCCATTTTGCTATGACAGCCCAAACAGACTAAGACTAGGTATTATGACAGGAACTGTCTGTCACCCACCCCCTCCCAAAAAAAAAAAAAAAAAAAAAAAAACCTAAACAGGCTAGCCCTGATATACTTTAGTGCAAATGTGGGGGGTTTGCCCCTGGATGGGGTGGCCTGGGTGACCTGGGGTTGAAAAGCTAGGAGGAGTGGGGAAGCAAGCAGGTCAGTCAGCATCAAGCCAGGTGTGTGAGTTTGGGGAAGAGAAGCCCACCCTGGCATGGGGGTCTGAGATAAATGTGGACACTTCGTAAGTGATAAGCGTTATTCCAGGTCAGATGTGATTAGCCTCACATCGTGGCACAAAGCCCAAGAGCCCACAGTCTTACCGTCTAGACAGGTCCGTGCCTCCTTGTAGTAGCTAAGTGCCCTGCAGCTTTCTAGACTTAAGGAATCCTCACTGATTTCCCACAGGCTGTCTTGTTCTCAGCTGCCAGTTTCATGGGCATACAACCTATGCAGTCTTAGAAGGGCCTGCGCTTGGGGGCGCCTGGCTGGCTCAATCGGTGGAGCGTGTGACTCTTGATCTTGCGGTTGTGGGTTCAAGCCCCATGCTGGGTGTAGAGATTACTTAAAGATAAAATCTTAAATTTTTTTTTTTTTTAAGAAGGGCCTATGCTTGGCTCAATGCTCTGCTGACACTGTCTTGAAATTCTTTAATAAATGTTGAAAAGAGGGCTCACATTTTCATTTTGCACCAAGCCCCACAAATTATGTAGCCAGTCTGCCCTGAGGGGCACCCTTTTCTGGGAACGCAGCCTTTTCTTATAGCTGTCTTGTTCTGTGAAGGCTGATCAGGCAGAGAGTCTAATCAGAGAAAGCCTGAGAACATTAACATATCTTCCCAGGTAATACCTTCCGCCATCCCCCTACTTTCCTTTCTTCTCTGAAGTAGATGGTGATTACCATGTGGTCAAACAATATTCATTGAGCATCAGCCACCCTGTGCCAGACACTGGTCAACACAGATACGAATAAAACCTTGACTCTCCCGGGGCGCCTGGGTGGCTCAGTCGGTTGAGCGACCAACTTCGGCTCAGGTCATGATCTCGCGGTCCGTGAGTTCGAGCCCCGCGTCGGGCTCTGTGCTGACAGCTCAGAGCCTGGAGCCTGTTTCAGATTCTGTGTCTCCCTCTCTCTCTGACCCTCCCCCGTTCATGCTCTGTCTCTCTCTGTCTCAAAGATAAATAAACGTTAAAAAAAAAAAATTAAAAAAAAAAAACCTTGACTCTCCCAAGAAGTGCACAGTCTGGTGGCAGAGACAGACACACAAAATAACTTTGGCAGGTAAATGCTGAAAATTAGGGAGAGCAAATCTTTTCAGGAAGTGCTGAATTATGAAATCATAAATTATAAGCACAGTTAAGTACAAACGCCTCCCAGTTGTGCCTGGTCATGTCCTTGCATCAAATGACAAAGTGCCTTTCCAGGTCGCCCCCGCTGTCTGCACAGCAACGCAGAGCTTCAGGCAGGCTTGCCCAGGTCTGGGGTTTAAAACTCCCCATGTCTTTCTCACGCGGCCACTCACAAGTGTGCCAGCATATGGCCCAGGAGCCTCTTGATAGAAATGATAAAGTTCACCCATCATGGTCTTCCTCTAAATCAGGGATCAGGAAACTCTTTCTATAAGGGGCCAAACAGCAAATATTTTAGGCTTTGCAGGCCATACAGTTTCCACTGCAATTCCTCACCCCCTGCTGTAGCTCAAAACAGCCACAGACAGTGAGTAAACCAATGGTCGTGGCTGTGTTCCAATGAAACTCCATTTACAAAAATAGGTTGCAGGCTGTAGTTTGCTGACCCCTGCTATATTTGATTCGAATTTGGAGGCAGACTGGCCTAGAAGAGACTGTTTACTTGAAATAATGCAAGATTATGATATCTAGATTATAACTAACTTTGTCATCTGGGTGACTTGGGCAAATATCAGCCAGGATTCCAGCAGGATACAATAGGCTCCTTCCAACTGGCTAATCCAAGAAGAATTCAATAGACTATTTATAAAGGCGTGGGCAGGGTTTAAGGAAACCGATAACGAATAATGCAGTATCTATGACAGGTAGCACCAGAGAGACTTTACAAATCCTAAGCCGCAAGGAGCAAGAGGAATTTATGGAACCCAGAGAGGGAAACTTTATGGAGAAGGCATTTAATAAAGGAACAAAGCCAATCCAGGGTGCCTGGGTGGCTCAGTCAGTTAAGGGTCTGATTCGGCTCAGGTCATGATCTTGCGGTCTGTGGGTTCAAGCCCCGCATCGGGCTCTGTGCTGACAGCTCGGAGCCTGGAGCCTGCTTCGGATTCTGTGTCTCCCTCTCTCTCTGCCCCTCCCTTGCTCACGCTCTGTCTCTCTCTCAAAAATAAATTAACATTAAAAATTTTTTTTTCAAAAAGGAACATAGCCAATCCTGTCACATCCAGTCCTATTATGTATGCACACCAACTGTCAAAGCCAAGAGAAGGCAGAGAAGAGGGAGGCTATGGTTGTCCATGCAAAGTCAGCCTCTGGGGGTGCAGAGGAGGAGGAGAAGAGTGGATGGTGGATCTGGAGAGACAAATAGAAGGTCTCCTGCACAGCATTCTTCGGAAAGAAGCAATGAGACTCGACCAGGGAGTCATCCATTGATTCAGTGGGCATTTGTGCCTTGTGCCAGGCTCTGGGTTACAATTTAATACAGCTATAACCCAATGAATGCAATGAAGTTCATAGGAGCTCTGATGGAAATTTCCATAGGGTAAGTGGGGTCACGAAGAGATCGAGGACGTAAACATAGCTCCAAACTAAATGCCAAAAACACAAGTGCAGATTGCGGAAATCTGTCTCTACTGCGAGAAACCCAAAGGCTTCATGAAAGAGACACCTTTAAACACAGCAGAAGCCACTCACCCTTCACTAACACATAAAAATAACTTCACAGATCAATAATGGTGAATCCATATAGCAGGACTATAGAATTATCTTCAGAATCCACAGACAAGATCCTGACTGCAAGCTCATATTTCTCATTTCCAACTGATTGTCGACCCCGATGAAGCTCAACATGGCAGCTGGAACAGCGACTATCCGTTGAGGAATCTCAAGTGGAGACATGATAGGAATATACAGCAAAGAGATGCCCCAGAAATGCTCTGGCTTAATGCTTTGCTCGAGCTGTTTAAAAAACACTTCACATAAAGTAATGTTCCTCCTGGAATCAGTCTGACAGCAGTTCGTGATTATTACCCCAAGGAAACCACTAGCTTTTATCATCTCTTTCAATTATCATTTGTCTTAATTCTCTGGTACATACATCAATATTTGTCCCTCCAAACATTCCACACGCAGAACTCTCTGAGCACCTTAGAACACCAATGGCCGGTATTAAGTAGAACAAGGCAAACACACCCACCCACCAAATCTTTTTGTTTTAAGAAAATTGTCATGATTTTACCCCCAAACCATTCCCTAAATGCCAGGATACACTATTACCCACATGCTGCAAATATCATGTGGCCAGAACGATGCTACCCCCATCACTCCCAGGAGGTGGAAACACGGATTCCCAGTCCTGTCTGCCACCCCCGCTTCCCCTCGGGATGGGGAAAGGAGCTGCTTCGGCAGAAGGGGGTGGACGTACTGTCATTTGAGGCTGGTCTGTCTGTCCCCAGCAGACCTGGGCTAAAATGTCAAATGGGGCACACACAATGAGCGGCCACCGAGAAGTAGGCCTCCTCCTGAGCCAACCCAGGGAGGAGGGTCCCTCTACTCCGTTGCAGTCCAAGGTCCTGCTCCCTGAACCACCAGGCCACTCCTATAAAGGAGCCCCTCCCCGAGCACGGACAAGCGGCACAAGGAAGACAAGGTCCCAGATTTCTGAGGCAAGGAAGCAGCCTCCACTTTGTCAAGGCTCTATCTGCCACTTTCTTCAGGCAATGTGCATTGAAAAGTGAGCCGGCCTCCTCTAATATGTTTTGAGTGCATAGAAAACATTTCCAAAAGTTATGATTTAGGACAGCAAAAGATATACACCGCGAACTCATGTCGCTCTCAGGCTATTTTGCAGACATCTGAAATTCTGCTTTCCACAGGGCAAAAAGTGATCACTGAGTCAGTCTCAAAAAGACCACAAGCATCGCCATGAGGCTTTCAGATATTTTTTATGACTTATGATTTCGGCATTAAATTTGTTTCTTGAAAACAAAAATGATTCTTTCAAGCCAAAGGAGCTGAATTCCAAGATTTTACTATTAAAAGATAATACAAGAAATAAAGCAATGTTTTAACATGCTCTTTTGCCTACCAGCCTACACGTATGCACATAATAGAAATGCATTAATTCGAGACCGTAAGCCCCAAGCAAAACTGACTGCATTTAAAAAAAAAATTATTACAAAAAAAGCAGACCCACCCATGACCTAGAAAAGAGAGCCATCAATTCCGCCTGGTGCAAAAGCTGTCCTTGTCTTGAAATGTGGAATAACGGCTTCTTTTTTCATAGGCAGTTTCCCCACACCCATGAATGACCTCAAGTAGCTCCCGTAGAAATTGTCAAACAAGGAACAGTACCACTATTGCACATTTTTCAACATATTTGTGTAAAATACAAACATAAGCCAAAGGAAGGCTTCTAATGGCCCATTCCTCTGTACTTCAATGCGACAGGTCTTTAGGGATGAAATTGTAGGATGAGTGATGTAAAGGGTGTTTCTTTACCATGCTGGATAATTGGCAGAGTGATTGGGACATTTTTATAAAGTTGCAATACTCCTAAGTGCACATTCTCACAACTAGGAAGCTCCAGAAAGGTTTTAGAACCAGCAATTTTATATCGGGAGAGATGGCTAACAACTGAAGCTCTGCGTCTTTTCTGTGGAAAAGAACAAGGTTGTGAGTCCTTGAGGCAAACTAAACCATCCACTGAGCATGTGTTGATGTGTCAATGTTGGGGAAGCCTAAGCTTTCTGGGAGGAACAAGCCCAAAACAAGAAAAATATATCTATTTTGCAATCTTGTGCTAATTAAGAGCATCCGTTAGTGGGCAGGAAAACAACGATTGAAGGAAATTATTTATTCCTTTTTAGGAGAAGGGAGTTGTGGGAGTTGTAGAGTCGGTCCCCAGCAGGACATGCGACCAGGCACAGCTGAGAGCGTGTAAGCATCAGCCACAACCTTTCTGTAACATCCTCAGATAACAGTCTTTAGGACTTGGACTGAGTGAGTGTGCAGGGCTCTGTGAGTCTCTGGGGTGGCAGTGAACACGCATTCCCCTCTGCATGCTCAGGCCCTTTTTCTCAGTCAGTCCTGCTTCAAAAAGAGCAGGGGTCAGTTACACGTTTTGTGGTGACATTTGAAATTCAGGTACCCGGTGCAAAAATGTCATTCAAACAAAGGAATCTCAGTTTCAGTTCTGGATAAGATGTGTAAGCACACCCCCACCCTGTGTCTTGCACTGAATCAGCACTAAAACCTGGACAGAACACACAGAGCAGTGATTTGAGGAATCTGAAAAGTAAACACTAACAGGCAGATTGGAGAAGAAGACCAGAATTCAAAGTACCACTGAACAAGCAGTGAGGTCACCATTGTTTTTTCTTCTGAGGTCCTCTTTCCTGGCCTCTGCTCGAGACAGCCACACACTGGAAGCGGGCATTGGCACAGACCAAGAGCATCGGGAAAGCCCTCCAGTTCAGGCTCCAGCAGAGAAGGGGCCTCCTAAGGCTCAGAGACAGTGAGAAAATCCTTCATTTTCCTCTCTCTCTCTCTTTTCTCCCCCTCTGTTCTAGCATCCCAATGCCTGGGCCATCCCACTGCAGTGATGGAAGTCAAGCAAGGGGGCCACAGGCACCTAAAACTCTAGAGGAGAGGGCAGCTCACCCTTTTATCTGTGGCTATCACCCCAAGAGGATGGCTATCACCCCAAGAGGATGGGGTAAATGCCCCAGCGAGTGTTTTCTGTCTCTTTCTTCTGTTATCTTGGCCTTGGACTCAGGCACAGTTACCAGAGATATGCAGTACAGCATGAGTAGAGCAGGAATAACTAAAGCCCACCCTTTCTGGTCAGGGGTTCAGAAACCACAAGGAACCGGAAAATACTGGGAAAATCGTGGAAAAGGAAAGCAACCCCATAAATTGGTTTATGAAGCCCTGGGCCGTAGGAACATGGATCTGACCCTTGTTAGCATACCAAAGGCTTTGGGAGCCAAGCCGACTGACCTTTAGGTCAGGGTCCCAGACTGGACACTGGGTGGCATGCATGTGGGAGAGGTCTGAAAAAAAAACATGGCAAAGACTTTGAAAACAGGACTGATATTGAAATTACGATCCACAGAAGGCCGGCTGAAATGTGAGGCCTCAATCCAACCAGATTGCCTGTGAAAACAAATATATCAACCTTATCTATGGTATTTAATCTCAGAGTTTATGAGTTATGACTCAGAGTCTCATAATACAATATGCAAAATGTCCAGGATATAACCCAAAACTACTCGGCACATGAAGAGAATCCGAACTGGTGTGGGAAAAAGACAATCAACAGATGCCAATACAGGCATAACACAAATGTTGGAATTATTTGAAAAAAATTAAATGCAACTGTTCTAGAAAAACTCCAAGAAGCAAGGACATACATTCTTGAAACCAGTGGAAAGACAGAAAGCCTCAGCAAAGAAATACGAGATATAAAGAGCCAAATGGAAACTTCAGAACTGAAAAATGCAATAACCAAAATAAAAGTCTCATGGATGGACTCAGCAGCAGAATGGATAGGACACAAGGAAAGGTCAGTGAACTTGAAGACAGATCCATAGACAGTATCCAATCTGAACAACGGAGAGAAAAAAAATGATTTTTTTGGCGGGGGAGGGTGGGTAGTAAAAAGAGCCTCAGGGACCTGTAGGACAATATCAAGAGGTCTAACTTTCAGATTAGACTCCCAGAGGAGGAAGAGTAAGAATGCAGTGCAGAAAGGAAAAAACAAAATTGAAAGATAGAATGGCTGAAAAGATGCCCAAATTTGACGACCGCTCTAAACTTAAAGATTCAAGAAGCTCAGCGAGCCCCAAACAGACTCCAAGAAATCCCTGCCCACACACATCATAAGCAAACTGTTCCAAACTGAACATGACGACAGAAGCCGAGTCTAATCATCTCATGATGGACTCGACTCGGTGGTGAGTCAGGGTCCGAATGGCGAGGTGGGAAAGGCAGAGCCCCTCCCCTAGGGACCTCTTCCCCAGAGGTCCCCTCCCTGTGGAGGCACAGTCCTACCTCTCCAAGTCCATCTGCTAAATGCCTCTGGCAGCAGACGGCACACATGGTGAAACCCAAATGCAGAGCAGCATTTTGAATCCTTTCCCCATCAATCTGCTGCCTCTGCAGCATTACACAGAGTGTAGGCTGGGAGGCAAGGGAACCAGAAATCAAATCAACTCTGACAAGAAAAAATGCACTATAATTCAAGCAGGCCCTGATAACTTTTAGGAAGGGATTAAGGACAAAGAAGAAAAGACACTCAGCTCTAGACTGAATCTCTAAGTTACCCTGGTAAGGTGGAAAGAAATGCCAAACAAATTTGAGCTGGGTTTTGTTCTTCAACCGACATCTTTAAATTCACCATGTTTTCTGTGTGTGTGTGTGTGTGTGTGTGTGTGTGCATGTGTGTCAAAATAGTTCAAGTCTGGGTGAGATTGGAACCCCCGAGGGAATGGCTAAAAGAATAAAACATATTGTATTTTAGGTTTTTCTCATAGACAGTAGAAAGAGCAGCCAAATTCCTGGATAGATCCAGTGAAAGGCAGAGGCTCTCATTTGGTTTCATGATATAGAAACTACACAGCATCTACATGCCGAGTAGTAACTCAAATGTCAAATCCTGTTTCTCACTGGGGTAACACATAAGCAGGAAAGGAGGGAGGAGTCTCATTTGTCTGTAAGATTATAGAAGAAAGGTTGCCTAACAAATCAAACAGGAACTGGAAAACAACACTAACCACATTTTTAAGGATTCATGTTCTCTAGCTCTCTCACAAACACACACACATATACACACGCATGCACACACACTTCCACATATATGCATGCCCTATTCAAAACATATAGGGGACTCAGACCCTCTGGAAGTCAAAATCCTAGAAGTTTGGGGGACCTGGGTGGCTCAGCTGGTTAAGCGTCTGACTCGTGATCTCGGCTCAGGTCATGATCTCACAGTTTGTGAGTTCAAGCCCGCATTGGACTCCTCACTGACAGTGCAGAGCCTCCTTGGGATTCTATCTCTCCGTCTCTCTACCCTTCCCTGTTTGCTCTCAATCGCTCTCTCAAAATAAATAAATAAACTCAAAAATTTCCTAGAAGCTTAACATCATCTGAATCAACATCTGCTAGGAGTTCGTGGACTTACTTCATTTAGAAAACTCCAGCCAGTTAACATCTCCCCATTCACCAGCTCCTGAATCATCAGCCTCAGGATGGAAAGTCTGCAGCACCCCCTATAAACCCATTTTAAGGATCCTTAGATCCTGAGTAGCTGTCAAAGACAAAGGAGAAGTAGAGGGTGGGGAAAACAAGAAAACTACCTGAATGGAGGGAACGGAATCAAGGAATCAAGAAGGGAAGACAGGAAAGGGGGTTACGAGAGGAAGGAGGGGATACTCCCCCCAATACCTGAATAGCTACCTCTATCCTCCCCACAAAGTCACTTGGGACCCAGAGTTGTCCATGAGGGGTGCCTAAGGCCTCTTTGGTGCCTCTCAGCCCACATTGGTCCTCAATCCTCAGGCCAGCCCACAGATCTCCCCATGGTTCCCTCACTGTAATCCCAAGACTTCCACTCACATCCATACGGATGCCCCATTAGCCTCCCAGCCCTAGAGCCTCTAAGGAGGCTCTGGGGAATAATGTCGAGCAGAATGCCTGTCAATGGTAAAGCTCAGTGCTGTTGAGCAATTTTACAGAGAAAGGGTTTCAGTTCTAGAGTCTAAACAAGATGTGATTTTCATTACTAAAGAGAATTAACATGTGTCACCCAGAGTCACCAAGTGCGGAGAAACAGGGGTCGTGGCAGAGAGAATGTATCCAAGAGGCCGCACTGAGCATCTGAGTCACAGAGCTGCGGCACCCTGCAGCCACCCTGCAGCCACCCTGAAGGCTGACACATGGAACAGCAGCCGAGTGTGGCACAGCACATGGGTGGGAAGCAAAACCTTTCCTGGAAATCAACTGTAGACACTGTATGGTGCCTTTGAGAAAGGGCATAAGCAGGCAAGGCATAAGGTCCTCTCCCGTGGGTAGGACAGCCCAGGGTAGGTAGAAGGAAAAGAGCACAGCAGAGTCCAGGAGCCCAGCCAAACCACCCACCATTTTGCACATGGTTCAAGGGCATCATCAGTTTTCTGATGAGGCTATCACACCCCATTGAATACAAGCCATCAGTTGCACACAATTACACACGTATGCACATACGTATGTATGATTTATGGGTTTTCAATACATTTTCACTCATTATTAAATCTTTGTCATTTTCATATTGTCCATACGGCCACTCTCTGGTCCTTTTTGATTGTGATATAGTTTTAGGTAGCCTGAGTGAATCCTACTGACAATTAAAAATAAGACTCTGGTGCTGGGACATTCCTCTCATGATTCTGTATTTATAGAACATTCTTCTGTCTGAATGCACTGTAAGTTATAGTGCCTGACAAGCAGAAGCAGCCCAATAAATGTTTCTTTTCCATCTATGGGAGGCTGCCAGCAGTATAACACAAGGCAGGGCAAGCTCGTTGCACAACTCTGGAACCAAAAGCACTTAAGCTTCAAACCTAAATGGAAGGAAAGATCTACAATCTTTATCACTAACTGGCCCTTTTTAGGAACATGAAGCATTGCTGAAAGAAGCAGACCTTTATAGAGGTCAATTGGGTTTGCCACCATGGAACTTTCTGGACTCAGAGCTCTCTGGTGAATGAGAGCAAGAATCCCTGAGGTTAGAAGTGGAGCCGTCAATGTGGCAGCCGACCTTGGCCCAGTCTCCTTCCCCATTTCAGACTGGAAATAACAAGAGTAAAGGGGACAAATTGGGCAAATAAATATAGCAGATCTAAACTGATGAAAATGTTGACCATATTTCTTAATGGTATGAGAAAAAAAGACTGGCAGTCCTTATGTTAAAGAAAAACAAACAAACATCTTGGAAGAGCTTAAAAAACAAACACATTATAGGCGCACCTGGGTGGTTCAGTCGGTTAAGCGTCCAACTCTTGATTTTGGCTCAGGTCAGGATCTCATGTTTGTGAGTTTAAGCCCTCCTGAGGCTCTGCACTCACAGTGCAGAGCCTGTTTGGGAATCTCCCTCTCCTCTCTCTCTGCCATCCCCCACCGCCCCTGCTCGCATACATTCTCTCTCTCAAAATAAATACATAAACATGTAGAAAAAAAAAAAAAGCAAATACATTCTAGAATCTAGAAGACAGAATCTATTCTAGCTTTTATTTTTACTTGTTTTATGCATGCAGAGAATCACTGTATTCAAAGAGAGCTTAAGGATGAGCTAGACTCCTTCATATTATAATTGAAGAAATCAAGATATCAAGATATAATTGAAGAAAATCAAGCTCAGAGAGATGAAATGACATATCGATGTCACATAGGTAGGAGGAGTTGGGCTGTGACTCAGAGCCAGACCTCTAGGCAACTAGTCCCATACTTGCTCTGCTACATTATGCAGCCCCCATCCCAGGTCTCAGAGTTTTATCTTCCCCATAGGAAGTTTATACTTTTCCTATTAGTATAGACTTTATATGTTATTTTAATCCACTGAAATTTTGAGGATGTTTGTTACTGCGGCATAACCTATCCTATCCTGACTGATACAGGTACCTACAAGGCACTAGGTAAAAGATGGTTATCATTGTTGGATATGAATCCCCACAGAACTCTCCCAATGCCACAACGTTAGAGATTGAATGGTAGGCTGTAACAGAACGTTGGTTTTATGGATATTCCCAGGGAAAGAAAAGAAGTATAATCAAAGATAATTCACTGCCAAGACTCAGAGAAGTTAGGAGGTGCTCATATAAATACTATAAGGAACTTTTTAGGATTTTATAGGGCCTTCTAGGATTATAAAACAAACCTTATTCTCTGGTCTGCTCCCTAAGTGCATCTTGTCCTGAACATACCTTTCCTCTCCTACCAACAATCCTCTCTTTTATTCACTAGTCAGTTCAAATTCCACTTATTTTGTCTCATGTACTTCCCCCAAACTTCCTATTCACTCAAGCCTTAACTATGTGCAAGATAAACTATGCAAAGCAGGTTCTTCAGCAGTTATTGCTTGCACTTCTCATTTTATATTTAATCAAATGTTTGCTATAATCTGTTTCAAGTACGTTGGTCTTGTTTCTCTAACCAGACTACAAACCTCATGAGAACACCATGTATTTTACTTCGTTTACAGTCCCCCCACATAAATGATTCCAAGGGACATTTTTATATTGATTTAAATGCCAGGGAGGAAAGAACATGACATAATTCTTGGGATTGAGGACAATTTTTTTAAATAACTTTGGATGAAAGTAGGGATATCCACTAGCTGGGTTTCATAGTAATACCTCAATCTAGCCAAATATAAATACTACTTATTTATTTATTTAGATGGAATCAAGTTATCAACCTTAAATGTGTGATAGATAAAAAGGGCAACAACGATTTATGTACCGGTTGTAAAATTTAATCGGAACCTGTACATATATATTCTATACCTTGAAATCATCAAGTTAGGTGTTATCCAAACCTATTTGTTAAGAAGAGAACTGAGATTTTTCTACTATATAAAGTTTGTTTTCATAATCCCAAAGCTGTTGACCTGTAACCTCGAAACTATAAACACTTGCTACAGTCAATTTTATTTGTTAAATGCAAAACTATGTTTGACTCAAAAGGCCGATCCCACAAAGCCTTGAAGGGATGCCTCTTCTGTTCATAACTGCTCCAGTCCCCCTCATCCCACCTGCACAACTATGCATGCAGATTCTCCTAAAGGTAAACAAATGCATTCCTCCTTGTAGGAATTCATTTTACAAATAAAGTAACTCCAACATACTTGAAAACATGTGAAGTTTTGCTCTTCTTCAACATTTCTTACAGTGGGAGCATTCTTAATCTCTCTACAAAACTAACTTGTCAGGGGCACCTGGGTGGCTCAGTCGGTTAAGTGTCTGACTTTGGCTCAGGTCATGATCTCACGGTTCGTGGGTTTGAGCCCTGCATCGGGCTCTGTGCTGACAGCTCAGAGCCTGGAACCTGCTTCATATTCTGTGTCTCCCTCTCTCTCTCTCTGCCCTACCCCACTCATGCTCTCTCTCTCTCTCTCTCAAAAATAAATAAACATTAAAAAAATTAAAAAAAAACCCTAACTTGTCAGATCAACGGACATTCAGCATCGTCTCTACCTGTGCTCTCCTGCTGCTACCAGTGTAGTTGTATTTTCACCAGGAGTGACTTGGTTTGTTCCCAAACCAATTTACATCAGTTGCACAAGTTATTGAACTCCTATAATTTAATTAAAATTAGGTAAACTGATGAAACCTGTGCACAGAAAGAAAACAGTTCTCTTTTCTACAGAAACCAAGTCAATAAAAGCTAGGTACTATTTTTAAATGCCGTTGCGTTAGGTATGAGTAAAGCAACTGTAAAACGGAGTAACAAAATCACTGAAATCTAAAGGTGTTTTGCACGTAGGTTGCCTCACAAGTGTTAAGTTCTTGCCCCACTTTGAAGAAACCAAAATTGGAAAAGGGTGATGCAGTTCAGATGGGTTTTTGCAAGAAAGACCAGAACTCCAATCAGGAGCCAAACTCACAACAAAAGACTGGCAAACAAATGTGCATGCGTGTTTTGAGTTAAAGCAGACTGTGTGTATGCTTTTTGTTAATCACTGCTTTAACTACCTTCTACATAACTGACCAATTACTGCGAATCAGTGACTTTCCATAGGAGGCTTCTACTCACCTTGCTAAATAAATGGTTGTAGAGATTCCACACGCACACAGAGACAGGGCGACGTTATTGATCAACTTAGATGCTAGACTAATGCCAGTGTGTAGCTGGAGAAATACAAACATAAAGCAGGACTGTGGACAAGGCAGAAGAGTCGAAGAGATGACCGCAACTTCTTTTATGTTTGTTTCTCAAGAAGCTACCAAGTTTTCTGTCTTAAAAAAAGGTTTTTTTTGACATTCAACATTTTTACAATATAAAACAAGCACTTATTTACAAATGAGGTAACATAAAAATCAATACCAGGGAGGAGCCATTGGCTACTACCCTGAAAACAAAACATGGTTCTTCTCCCAGGTGCAGCTTAAGGAGACCGAGGAAGGCAGAACTGGCCATGGATAGGATTGTCCGCCTCAGCACCACGTCCAGGCGTGGGCTGGTGTGGGCCCCACCCTCCAGGCTGTTGGGCAGGACCCCGGGCTCCACCTCCTGAGGCTCAGCCCAGCTGGCAGTGAGGTGATTCCAGGAGACAAAAGGCCATCACACTGGGGCAGCTCTCACTTAAAACTGAACATTTGCCGGGCACCTGGGTGGTTCAGTCGGTTAAGCGTCCGACTTCGGCTCAGGTCACGATCTCGCGGTTTGTGAGTTCGAGCCCCGCGTCGGGCTCTGTGCTGACAGCTCAGAGCCTGGAGCCTGTTTTGGATTCTGTGCCTCCCTCTCTCTCTGCCCCTCCCCTGCTCGTGCTCTGTCTGACTCTGTCTCTCAATAATAAATAAACGTTTAAAAAAAAAACCCTGAACACTTGCTGCGGATGCTTCTCCACCAGGTTTAGGAGTCAACCATCCCAATCATGATTGACAAGTCTTAACCCGGCACCCACCCCCGTGAGGGAGGAGTAGTCCTTCACAGGAGGCCTGGGGCAGGGGAGGCAGAGGTATCTGTATTCTGCAAACTCCTATGCCCGATTCTGACCCACTCCCAGATTAAGGGCTTCATGAGGCCCATGCTCCCCCTGAAATCAACTGCAAACAAATGTGTGTGCAAACAGATGTTCGTGATTCTGGAATGCTTGTCCATGGCTTCCATCGGATTGTTTTCATCAAATTTTGTAACTCCTGTCTACACAAGCCACAGGAAATTTGAGAAGAAACTGAACATAAGAATTCCCTACACAGAGCCTCCCTGTTGTATTTTTCTCTGTCTCTAATTTTTTTTTCCACCAAACTCCAATCTGTTCCTATTTCTACCCTTCTATTTTTAAATTGAAAATTTTTGCCTTCAAAATAACTATAATCCAAAAACTCCTTGAATAAAAGACACGGAAAATTAAATTTCCAACTTCCCTTACTCACTTCTCCCATTCCTATATGGTTTTATTTTTTTTTTTAAATTTATAAACCTTAAGAGCACTTTTGATCTGTTTTTTTCTATTAAGTTAATGGCTTGACCAAACATATGTACCTTTAATTATCAGCATCCTAGTTTACCTATATTTTTTAAGTAACAAAATTATATATATAGTATTTTTTTTTCCTGTTCCTTGTCTCAACATATCACCATAATGAGAAAGGACACAATGTTATATGTGTAAACAGACTTCAATCTATGCTAGTGGTTTGGTTTTATAAATAAGAACATTCCCTGTCCAGGAATAAGGCCCAGGCATTCAGATTTTCCAAAACAATTCTCTGTATCCTGGGTACCAAAATGAAGTCAAACACTTAGGTTTCCAAACTGATGTAGCTCTCTGCTTCTGATTGAGGTTAATGTCCTATAAGTGCACATTAGTTAAATAAGCCATTTTTTTTTTTACTATTTCTGTACAAAATGAATATTCACTATTCAAAAGAATATTCCCTATCATAATTATACAATCAGTTCAAATTTGTTCTTAAGCAATGGAAAGCATGCTTGAAATTCCACCCTGAAAAAATAGCTAAAATTAAGCTTTAAAATATATTAATTGACTTGGAAAATATCTAAGAAGCCTTAATATCAAACCTAAAATCTATAGTAATCAACATATTTTTCTGAGATCCAGATTTCAGCATGGATGTAGGGCATAGTATAGAGTAGAAAGAGTATTAAATCTGACCTGGTTTAAAACCTCTATTTACCTTGAAGCAGTAATTTAACAGAGTGCCTCTTGGTAGAAAGGAAATAACAACCATCTCACTCATAAGGCTATTATGAGAACCACCTAGGATAATGACGCAGCAAGCTTTTGTAAGCTTGGGAAGAGTTGTTTATAAGTGGGGTATCCTGGGAGGCGCCTGGGTGGCTCAGTTGGTTAAGCGTTCAACTTCGGCTTAGGTCATGCTCTCAAGGTTCATGGGTTTGAGCCTCACATCAAGGCTCTGTGCTGACAGCTCAGAGCCTGGAGCCTGCTTCGGATTCTGTGTCTCCCTCTCTCTCTGCCCCTCCCTTGCTCATACTCTGTCTCTCTCTCAAAAATAAATAAACATTAAAAAAACTTTAAAAGTGAAGTATCCGTATAACTGCTGTTCTCTTTAACACAAATGCCCAATTGGAACAAACACATAGACACTACATTTCTGCTAAGCACGCCCATCCCCATTAATGAGCACCAACAGGCCAAGGGTCCAGGACTCTCCCACAGTGAATGTATCTTTAACTGAACAGAGAAAAGCATGTAGTTTCACCCTGGTCATAAATTCCATGGGCCTCTGGGCATTACTTTTACCGGAGGTATATTTCACATACTATAAAAGTTGCCATTTTAAACAATTGAGCGGTTTTTTATATATACACAGGTTGTTCAACCATCAACACTTTTTTACTGCAGGATATTTTCATCACATCAAAAAGAAACCCCATTCTCCATTCTCTCCTCCCCCCAGCCTCTGGCAACCACTGATCTACTTCCTGTCTCTATAAATTTACCCACTCAGGTGATTACATTAAAATGGAGAGATGCAATATGTTATTTCTTGTAACTGTTTTCTTTCACTTAGCATAATGTTTTCAAAGTTTATCCACATTGTGGCATGTATCAGGACTTCTTTCTTTTTTATGGCTGAATAATATTTCGCTTTATGGATATACCACGTTTTGAGTATCCATTCATCAGCTGGTGGACATTTGGGTTGCTTCCCACTTCTGGCTCTTCTGAATAATGCTGCTATAAACATCTAGGTACAAGCTTTGTGTGAACCTATGTTTTCAGTTCTCTTGGGTATATCCCAAAGAATGCACTGGCTGGGTTATTTCCAGGAACTCTTGAACCCTAATATTCATGTCAGCACCCTCTGTGTAACTCATTTTCATGGCAGACAGAAGGCAATGTAGTTCACCAGGGAGCCCAAAAAATCAAAGGAGGAGATGAAGACACGCATAAAGGAAAAAGGGGAGTTCTGCATGAAGCAATACACTGCTGGTCCCAAAAATGTCCTAATCATATAATTCCCCATACCATACAAAAGCAGCTGCCATAGTTAGGATGAGGGGACCAACACTGGAACTAATTTGGCACAATCCTCCTAATAATAAGAACAACCAACATGTAATGAGTGCTCACTACATCCAAGGTACTGTGCTAGGCACATTACATGGGTGGTCTACCAGTTGAGAAGATGGGGAAACATGATTTTTTAAAACAAACACTGATTGCAGCCAATTCCCACCAGAGTGGCATAATTCATCTCTAGGCCAGGCCTGCAAGGAGAGAGAAAACCAGAAGAAGATAAACTGCCTGAGTAAGAAAATGACATGTATCTGGAATTTTCTGGAAAGTCAACAGAGTAGAATGGGAGTGGAGCTTGAAGCCTTGAAAAGGGAAGAAAGGAATTAAAGTATAGGCAAGGGAAGGCAGGATCAATGGTGCATGAGTCTAAGAAGCAAATACAGCCAGTAAGAAATCCTCAATGGCCAAGAAAACTTTGAGCAATCAATTTTAAGTCAATTTCTGTTTTGAACTGCATTAGTATCTCCCTCCATTACCCTGAGACCTTCAGCAAGGCCTGTGTGGGTGTCACACTGGGGGATTAAAAAATGGGCAGAGAGGGGAAAGCAGTGGCCCCAGGTAGAACACTGAGCAGGAATTCAGAGAGAGTGACCAGAATATGTAAGCTCCAGGTATTATCAGAACACTGGAGAGCAGGAAAAGTCTTGGACCTCTCATAGCACATGGCTTGAGCCATCTTACGTAGGAAGGGCTATGACCTAAGATACTGGAAAAGAATCTTTGACTGGAAAAGTCATTTGATTGTCATAATACAGTCTGCTCCAAAAAAATACACTTGTGTTAGAAAAGGCGGGTAACTGGCAGTGGTAAACAAACACCAAGATTTAACTCACTTTAATGTTCACTGCATGGCAATGGCCTTAAAACAAAGACCTTGAAGACTTTATAATGACATTCCTGTGAATAGTTAGAGGATTAAAACTTTTTCTCAGGGTCCCTGTTGGAAGTCAAGACCATTCTTCTCAGGAAGGTCAGTGGTCGCCCCAGGTGGAATGGTCATAGCTAAGTGGCCCTGGGTCCACTTCCATAGCAGGGGTTGGCAAAGGTTTTCTGTAACAATCAGATAATAAATACATTAGACTTTGTGAGCCAAGAAGCAAAGTTAAAGATATTAAGCAGATACTTACATAACAAGAGAAAAGACAAATTTACACATTTTTATTTCTTAAATTCAAAATATAACAATTGTGTACATTTTTTGTAATATAGATCCACTAATGAGAAGAATGGAATTTTTTTTTGGCATTTTGCTTCACTGGGATTCAAAGTTAATGTTACCTGGGGTGCCTGGGTGGCTCAGTTGGTTAAGCATTCAACTCTTGATATTGGGTCAGGCCATGATCTCACGTTCATGAGATTAGGCTCTGTATTGGGCTCTGCGCTGACAGTGTAAAGCCTGCTTGGTATTCTCTCTCACCTTCTCTCTGTGCTCCTTCCCCACTTGAACTCACTCTCTCTCTCTCTCTCTCTCTCTCTCTCAAAATAAATAAATAAACTTAAAAAAAAAAAAACACAAAGTTAGGGGCGTCTGGGTGGCTCAGTTGGTTAACTGTCCAACTTTGGCTCAGGTCATGATCTCGTGGTTCACAAGTTCGAGCCCCACATTGGACTCTGTGCTAACAGCTCAGACCTTGGGGCCTGCTTTGGATTCTGTGTTTCCCTCTCTCTCTGCCCCTCCCAGCTCACGCTCTCTCTCTCTCTCTCTCAAAAATAAATAAAAACATTGAAAAAACTTAAAAAACCCACAAAGTTAATGTTTCCTATCATAAGGTAGGTTTCAAGTGCTCATTTATAAAAACCATTCTTAGCTCATGGGCCATACAAAAACAGGCACAGGCCAGCCAGATATGGCTTCTGACCTCTGTTCTATAGTCATCAATGTTTGAAGCAAAGTCAATGCTGGGTGCTCTGTTCCAAGAATCTGTAGTGTAATACCTTGATTCAGAAATTAAACACCTCAAAAGGACTCTAGAGTAGCTCTCAAAAGATTCAGATGTTCCTCAAACACATAGGTCTAGCACTGCAATGATTGAAATAACCATCCTTTCAACCAATATTTACTGAGCACCTACTATGTACTGGTACTATCATAGTCACAGGGGATGCAGTGGTGAGCAGGACAGATGAGCACCTGATCTTCATGGGGGATAAGACTGCAAACAAGAATAAAAGAAAGGTGGGGGGGGGGGGCCCTGGCTGGCTAGTTGGTGGAGCATGGGACTCTTCATCTCAGGGTTGTGGGTTCAAGCCCCATGTTGGGTGTGGAGATTACTTAAAAAAATCTTTAAAAAAAAAAATCTTTAAAAAAAAAGAATAAAAGAAAGAAAAAACTGTGATCAAGTAGGAGTGCTATGGAGAAAGTAAGAAGACATAACAAAAGAAATTGTGGATGGGAGCTACCTGGATAAAGTCATTTAGTAAGAAGTTCCTTTTGCTCAACATTCTCATCAACCTTTTTTATCAGACCTTTGGATTTTTTCCAGTATGATGGGGGTAAACTAGAATCCCACTGTGTTTTGATCTGCTTCCATGGTTTATTGGTGGAACTAATCATCTCTCTGTATACTCATATTGCTCTCTCATATATATATATATATGTATACATATACATATATATACGTGTATATATATATATTATATATGACGTACATAATATAATGTATATAATAATAATGTAATTATAATTATAATGTAATATAATTATAATAATATAGTGTGTATATATATAATATATATAATGTAATCCCCTCCTTATTTTTCTGTTCAGTTGTCTATCTCTCTCTCTCTCTTTTTTTTTTCTCTCTTTTTTTTTTTAACCTATGTGTATGGGGGGGCTTTTGTTGGTGGTAGTGTTTTTATATTTTGGATATTAATCTTTTATTGGTGATACATATTCAATATCCTCTCCCAGCCTATGATTGTCTTTTAATTTGATTTTAATTTTTATCTGGTAAGTAATCTACCTTATGTAAGAATTGGTTGTTAGCTACCTATCTCAACAGGCAAATGGAAACAGTCATGGGTTTTGAGTTTAACCCTTCATTTCATCCCACATAGCTCTGTTTTACCCAAATTGGTAAATGTCTCTGAGCCTGGGCTTCCTCAACTGCAAAATGAGGACAATTCCCACCTCATCGGTTTCTTCTGAAAATTAAATGAAAGAACACTTGCAACTCCCCTAGCACAGGGCCTCTCCCACCCCACTCTTAAATCGTAAACTTCTCGAAGGCCTTATCTTCCCTGTACTACCAAGGTCAATACTTAAATTTTGGTTTTTTGTGTTGGTTAAACTAAGTTTATCTTTTAAATGTATATAAAATACCAAGTATAATAGTATGCAGTTAATTGACTAAAATATAGAAGGCAGGATCAGAAAAATAATTTAGTTATTTAACCCATGATTACTCCACTGGCCTCCTTTGAACTACACCTTCCCTGCTTCCTCACCCTTCCCTCCCGCACCATGTGCACACGTGCATACACGCATACACACACACACACACACACACACACACACACACACACACACACAGGCCTGGAGCTCAGTTTTCTGACTTCTGGAGCTGCCACAAAGCTTTGCTCCCTGCATACACCCCCCTCTAAACGCCCCCCTCCACACACACACACACTGATGCTCATCCTAATTAACTTACTCTCCCTCATTAACATAGGATAAAAATGCTTCCCCAAATCAGACACCTGGAAGTATCACAGTTTCAGTCTTCAAGTTATATTACAAAGCTGCAATAATCAAAAACAGTATGGTACTGACACAAAAACAAGACATAGATCAATGAAACAGAACAAAAAACCCAGAAATAAAGCCACAATTATATGGTCAATTAATCTTTCACAAAGCAGGAAAGAATATGCAATGGGAAAAGGACAATCTCTTCAACAAATGATCTTGGGAACACTGGACAACTACATGCAAAAGAATGAAACTGGACCTCTTTCTTACACCACACACAATAATAAATTCAAAATGGATCAAGGACCGAAACGTGAGGCCTGAAACCATAAAAAATCCTAAAATAGAGCACAGGCAGCAATTTCTCTGGCACTGGCTGTAGCAACATTTTTCTAGATATGTCTCCTTAGGCAAGGGAAACAAAAGCAAAATAAACTATCGGGGACTACATCAAAATAAAAAGCTTCTGTAGAGCAAAGGAAACAACCAACAAAACAAAAAGACAGCCTACTGAATGGGAGAAAATATTTGCAAATGACATATCCAATAAAGGGTTGGTATCCAAAATATATAAAGGATTGATACAACTCAACACCCAAACCCCCCCCCCCCAAATAATCCAATTAAAAAATGGGCAGAAGGCATGAACAGACATTTCACCAAAGACTTCCAGATGGCCAATAGACACATAGGAAGATGTTCAACCTCACTTATCATCAGAGAAATACAAACCAAAACTGCAATGAGATATCACCTCACACTTGTCAGAATGGCTAAAATCAAACACACAAGAAACAATAAGTGCTGGTGAAGATGCAGACAAAAAGGAACCTTTGAACATTGTTGGTGGGAACGCAAACTGGCACAGCCACTGTGTAAAACAGTATGGAGGTTCCTCAAAAGGTTAAAAATAGAACTACCCTATGATCTGCTAATCACACTACTGAGGATTTACCCCAAGAATACAAAACCACTAATTCAAAGGGATGCACGCGCCCCTATGTTTATTGCAGTGTTATTTACAATAACCAAATTATAGAAGCAGCCCAAGGGTCCGCTGCTGGAAGAATGGATAAAGAAGATGTGGTAGATACACACAACGCAGTATCATTCAGCCATAAAAAAGAACGAAACCTTGCCATTTTCCACGACATGGGTGGAGCTCGAGGGTATAATGCTAAGCGAAGTAAGTTAGTCAGAGGAAGACAAGTACCATATGATTTCACTCATCTGAGGAATTTAAGAAACAAAACAAAGGAGCAAAGGGGAAAAAAAGAGAAACAAACCAAGAAACGGACTCTTAACTATAGAGAACAAACCGATGGTCACCAGAGGGCAGGAAGGAGGAAGGATGGGTGAAATAGGTGATGGGGATTTAGAAGTGCACTTGTCATGATGAGCGCCGAGTAACGTACAGAATTGTTGAATCACTATGTTGTACGCCTGAAACTAGTGTAACACTGTATGTTAATACTGGAATTTAAATTAAAACTTAACAAAAATTAAATTAAAATTTTCAAGAATGAAAAATATTAAATATCCCAACGAATATTAGGCTTTATACCCCCCACCCCCAGACACGGATGTCTATACCTTGTTGATGCCAAAGGGCCTGCTTCCCAGGAGAAACGCAAGGCTGAACAGAGACCATCCTCATTTCCAGAGCTGTTCCCATAGGCCAGGCATCTCTACCTACATGCTTTTGTTTAATCTTGACAACTTTCATGTGGATTAAGCACTACTACTTTTCACAGAGGAGAAAACTAAAGACTAGACCAGGGATGACACATCCAGTGAGGACGGGAGCAGAATTTAAACTTCCAGCCTCAAGTATGAAAATATGAGCCCATCTCACAGATGAGGCTGCATGATAATCAAGTCCTTTCATGACAAGTGCAAATCCACAGAAACAGGTCTCCAAGAATCTCATGCGTTACCTTCACTGGCTTCCCCATATTCTACCCCCAAAACTGCTGAATGAGGAGGCCTCCCTCCACATGTGATCTAATCACTGTGCTCAATTAGCATTCTGTGAATTAGGATTTGTAAGTGATTTGTTGTACTCCACTCAAAGTAGATAAAAAACAAACTGAAAACACTTGCTGTCGTGTTATGCACAATAGCAAACACTGTATAACATGCATATTGCCTCTGATTTGGGGCCAGATCCTGAAAAGAAGTTTGGAAGTCTTTCAACTTGCTCCAACTAAAAGTAAGTGATCTCTATGAAGATGGGTTTAAACATGGAGTTTGAGTCATCTCCCCAGAGGCCTTCAGCTCATTTAGATGCATGGCTTTATTTATTCAAAACTTGCTTGCCTTCTCCCCAGAAAAAAAGACCTGCAGCCCATCATCCCATCACTGCTCTGTGCAAGGAATCGAACATAAACAATGTCAATGAGAATCACTGTATCTAACAAGCTCCAGGACACGCCACAGCAGTGTTTATAAGATGTAAATGGAGTCTTGTTTTATTTCCCCTGTTCTGCTAAATTCAGATGTCTGCTTCATTTTAGATCCAGGCCTCCTGAAAAGAGCTTCACGTGCTTTATTCAATACTGTCAAATGTGCATACTCAGTGAGGCGTTCAGAACGGCGAACAAGAAACATGACCTAGACGATGCCCGTTTAGATACGGATGATTGAAGGGTTACCATACTGTGGTGGCCGGAAGTGCTGCTCACCGAACATTTCCAGCTCTCTGATTTCTGAGCACAGGACAGGCCTCTGTCCTCCCATAACGGGTATGTGGCCACTGGATTGTCAGCATGAGTGCTGGGTGTGGGTTCCAGCCAGGACGTTTAATAATGCCATGCAAGACCCTCCGGGGCGTTCACCCCTCTGCCAAGGTGCCAGGCAAGCCTCCAGATGGTGACTGCGCTGCCAGCCTGGGGTCCAGAGAGAGGATGACAACAGCACTGAGAGTCACCCCAACCCAGCCAACCAGTGACAGATACACAGCATGAGCAAGAAATAAACTTTTGTTAGTGTGAGCCCTGAGATTTGAAGGTTGTTTGTTATCACAGCATAAAGTGGCCCCCTCCTGCCCGACACCCCGAACAAATGGTGCCATGAAAAAGGGCTTGATGTCTCTCGTGATAAGTTAGCAGATCTGTGTAATTTAGTATCTGAAGCTAAATGTTATTATCTTGTCAGGGAAAGATCCCTCGGCCCATAGTTCGCTCGGACCCCAATCATCATGTTCTAAAATCTGAATTAAATAGACCAAGCAAAATTGGAGAGAGAAAATTACAGTTGTAACCTTCCAAACTGCCAGTTCTAATTTATTGATCTGTCAAGGTTCTTAGCTGTAAACAATAGAAACCACTCTGGCTAGTTAAGTAGAAAAGGAATTGATTAAAGATTTATTAGCTTGCAGAATCTCAAGGGCAGGAACACCACCCTACTCGCCAGTGTAGACTACACTGCCCCACTGCTGGGCACAGACTCTATGGCTCATTTCACCAACCTGGACACGGAATGCCTCTAGTCGGCCACCATTGCTACTCCACAGCCATCACGCCACTTGTTTCTTTGAATCTCTAAGGTACAACCATATTCTCATGCAGGTATATCTGAATGCTAGGCCTCGGTTGCATGAATGCATTCTCGGTGCAAGGAAAAATGGGGAAATTCTTTTCTGGTGGTTTTTTTTTTTTTTTTTTTTTTTTTTTTTGTCTTAGAAAGGCGAAGAATTCCTCAAATACAGGAGAGAAATTCAAAGGTGTGGTCAAAAAGAACGATTAATACCCGCTACATCTTGGGTACCAAGTAACAGGGATGACTAAGGTCTTTACGGTTCATTTTAGTCCACAGTCAAGTTCCCAGAGCCTCTCTGGTTTACCTCTCCCTCAGTTCTACCCAAGTACCCTTCCAGTGAATCCCTCTTTTGAGTAGTTTCAGTTGGCTTCCGTCACTTGCAACCAAGAGACTCCTGATACAGAAGTAATGGTATATTAAAGAGACTCAAACTAGCCAGTTGCAAACAAGACTGTAAATATTTAGATGCTCTGAAGAATTTTTCAGATTTATTTTATTTATTTATTTATTTATTTTGCAGAGCAACTCTCTGCATTGACAGAAAAAAAATGAAACAAAAAACATACGACTCTAGCTTTAGTTTGAGAACCCTAATTGGGATAATGGGCTACGTACTGATTACACTTACTTTCTCTATTAAAAGTCCCCACAAACTACTTTTTACTTAAAAAAAAATAAAAGGAAAAATGTTGCATCTACAAAGATCTTGTGTGCATATACCCAAATGAATTTTTAAAAATGAGTAATATGCAGAAGGTGCCAACTTACTGCCAAACGCTACATGGAAATAAGGTTATCTGGGGCGCCTGGGTAGCTCAGTGGGTTAAGCATCTGACTTCAGCTCAGGTCATGATCTCATAATTCATGAGTTCAAGCCCCACATCGGGCTCTGTGCTGACAGCTCAGAGCCTGGAGCCTGCTTCAGATTCTGTGTCTCCCTCTCTCTCTGCCCCTCCCCTGCTCATGCTCTGTCTCTCTCTGAAAAATTAATAAACATTAAAAAAAAAAGGTTATCTATAAGAATATATCTAGACAGAGAAATAGTTAACCAATAGAGAAATACATACACACAGAGCCACAGATGCTAGGCTTATTACAAAAACAAACAAAACAAAGCAAGACAAACAAAAAAACCTAAACTCTGCTTCTGGGTGCTCAGGTTCAAGATCCCTGAACTGGACTAGTTAAAATATTAGAATATGAGGAAAGCAAAACCTTAAGGATAAAACTGTATAATAACTATACCAAACAGTTAAGGAGGCCAAGGACTTGACTTCTTGAGGTAACTGAGGGAAGGCTTCCCCTTTCTCCAAGAATGGCTTCTGGAACAGGGAGGGGGCTCCCAGGCTATGATTACGGCTTGTGGCTAGAGCTGACTGATTCAAGGTGAGTATCTAAGACAGTAAGCTGGAGCTGAGGGAGGCCAGTCTTGTTACAGTAACACTTTAGGGAAAAGGTCAAGGAGACCTGGGATTTCCTGGGCAACCCTGCTCCTTCCCCCTGCACATGGTGGTCACTTAACTCTTCCTCCAATTCAGTGAGAAATTCTCAAGGTTTTCCCAATAAGTCGTCTTTAATTTTTTTTGTTTGTTTTGGCATTTTTTTGCTTAAGTTAGGTCAGAGTCCATTCTCTCTTGTTTATAACCCAAAGAGCATTACATTAACCAAGTATACTGCTCTAACATCTTACTCTCCCCATTATCCAACTCTAGCCTTTAGTAACTCATCTTTCTTGACTAGGAATGACTAAAAAGGCCCTTTGGTTTCTGCGTATCTAGTTTTTCTGTGCCATGTGGTCATTGAGCTTAGCAGCATTAACATTGCTGGTCACTTCTTAGGAAAAACGATGATCAGTTTTGACGTCTGGCTAAGAGGTTGCAACTTCAAATGCGTTCAGAGATCAGACAGGTAATGCAAGTGGAGAGAGTGCTGTGCTGGGTTCCACTGGACACTGTGGGCCCCATCGAATGATATTAATGTTCAAATACTTAAAAAACTGTACAGTTCAAATAAAATTCTTCACGGGCGAGATCTACCGCCTGAGCCATTCACCAACAACCCAGCTTGCTATGAGTTTAAATGACCCATGGTCCTAGACCGTGAGGCTCATACAACTAAATTTTGTCTCAATCATTTGACGGGATAAAAATGCTCTTGTACAGCAAATCCTCCCACCCTCTCTTAGCAGAAAACTCCACAGGCCATGAAGGGGACCCGCGTGAGGTCTCTAGAGAACCCAAGGGCTGCTTTTATTTTTATTTTTTTTAATTTTTTTTAACGTTTATTTATTTTTGAGACAGAGAGAGACAGAGCATGACCAGGGGAGGGTCAGAGAGAGAGGGAGACACAGAATCTGAAACAGGCTCCAGGCTCTGAGCAGTCAGCACAGAGCCCGACGCGGGGCTCGAACTCACATACCGCGAGATCGTGACCTGAGCCGAAGTCGGACGCTTAACCGACTGAGCCACCCAGGCACCCCCCAAGGGCTGCTTTTAAAAGAAGCTTATCAACGCTGGTAGATTCCTGCTTTTGTGTGTGTCTCATGGTAAATGAAGCAGGCTCCTGTTACTTTCTATGAAGCACAGAATAAAGAGCCAAACTCCTTAGAGGCAGAAGTACTCCAAAGGTGTCATAGCATAGATGGAAAACCTCAAATGCCCATCACCCTTGACAGTCTCCAGTTTGACTACACAACTCTTGATTCTCTTCGCAGACTAAAAGGGAAATCTCACTCGAGAAAACTGACAGGATTTTCTCGTCCTCGGAAAATGGACTGGACACACTGCACCTAACATCTCCACCACCACTTGTTGACAAACAGTGGAGCCTCCACTACCAGCTCCTTTGCCCACAGAATGTTCTCTGAGGAACTGTGGGGGTTTAGAAGGCGTGTGGAGGTCTATTCTCCATCTGAGGCACATCCAAGTTTTAATCAAAACCTGCTTTTCTCTGTGAAACCAAGCAACTGCTATTTCACACCCACATATTGCTGGAGCTCATTCAATTACCCTCAATGACTTTGTTTAAAATGAAAATGCTTTGCCTCCTAAGGACAGTGTGAGAGGACTGATTAATGTTGTTCCCTGAAGGACAGGAGTTGTAAGGTGCACAGCAAAAATCTAAGCAGCTGGAAACTACCGCTGGGCCATATTTTACAAGCCATTCAAACCTACCTTCAAGGGTTCTGTAAAGAGTAAGGACTTTGAAGGCAGTTGGATATATCAAAGGCTCTACTATGCATCTTCCTCTTCCCTCCTGATGAAAATCACAGAATTAGAAAACTAAGATGATGAGAAGTGAGGAAGAAAGACTGAATTTTTCCATATGGTTATTCAGAAAAGGAAACAGCTTTTTTTTTTCTTTTCTGACACATTGTTCCAAAGGATCTGTAACTAACAAACCAATCTAGCACATTGCTGGTTCCCTGGCTCTGTGACTCAGAAGCCACTTTTCTCTCCAACATATTAAATGTCAAGTAAAATATCTCTGATAAGACAGAAAAAATTTCTTCAGGAAGCTTGGCTCCTATGTGAGTGCTTCTCCTGTGCAAATGAGCCACGTACTGTGGTGCTGCCTTTTAGGTGGATTGCTAACCTGTAAGAGAAACATCTACCCAAGACTGTGGAAAGCAGCATAAATCATGGAGGCCGTATCTTAGTCCTCACCCATGTGAGGTTTCACCCATGTGATCACAGTGTATGTCAAAGACAGAAAAACCAGAAAGAAACACAGCAATGGGGGGAAGGAAAAGAATTACAGCGATATTTTTATTCATATGTAGTATGCAGATTCTAGTGCCTAAGAGCTCTGATGGAAAGCTTCTGTCTACACCAAAATGCATGGGTTCTAGGGTTGTCCTAATGAAAAGAGACAGTTTTTATCCACCATGTATCATGTGCTCCGATTTCACAGTGCTCCAAGGCTACGACCTCTAATGTGAAAGCAGATGTAATATTTAGAGTTAGTTTCTTGCATGACTCTGAAAGAAGGGGAGGAGGAAAGAGGGAAAGAATTATATGAGGACTGCACTTTGCTTTTCTTTTTTATAACAGATTATTTTCTTTAAGAGAAGCACGAGCTATGATTAAAGTGGCAATATAATTGCTGAATTTTTGTGCCTCTAACACCTGCAAAGGAAGCACGTTGACAAGAAACCCTCCACAACCCAATTATTCCATGCAGGTTTCATCCACCCAAAAAGCCATCCTCAAAATAGAATGGAACTTTTTCTCCTTCACCGATCTGGTAGGTGCCTTCCACAAAGTAACCAAGAACCTAAATAACATTGTTTACCGTTATTCTCAACAAGCAAAATTTAAATAAGATCCACGGTTTTTAACACATAATTTCCGAACTTTAGTTGTCAATTACTTAATGGTGCATTCAGCTTATATTGCACATCTGGACAGGAGGCTACAAAGGAGTAAGATCTGTCCCCACGGAGATAAAGGATGGAAAACTCTGTTTCCAAAAGTGGGAGAACAGATTGGATAACTGGTCTTTCCGGTTTTGAGGAACATTTTAATTCAACTGAAAAAAAAAAAAGGGAAAATGAAACACATTCAAGATTCCCACTAGCTAGGAATGCCAGGAAGTTAGAATGTATATCTTGAAGAAGAGTAAATAAATAGAGAGCTGGGGGAAAAAAGAAATCCAGGGAAGAGTCTTCCTTAGGAGGCTAAAAAATTAAGCAGTACTTTAAAAATAGCAATAAGCTCAGTCCTTTCTTATATATTTTTAACCAAAGTCATTTAGAGTTACACATCATAGGTTGAAATAGTAAGATTCTCATATTTTTTTTACATATCGGTGTCTCAGGAGTAAGCATCTACAAGGGGTCATTTTGGGAAATACAATCCTTTCCATCAAGCACAACTGTGGGGACAAAACGATCAATCTGAAATGGATTACCATGCGACATGTACAAAGCAAATGACAAAACAGGATGCATTTGTCATCATCCCCAGTTGGGGAAAGATTGGCATGGAAGTAGGATTGATATGGGAAGGTTTCCAGGTGATGACCCTTGACCTGAGCGGTCAAGAATGGAAAGGGCATGAATCACAGGAAGGGAGGATGGAAGGCTTGCAAGGAAGAGAATCAGCATCAGCCAAAGGAATGGAAATAGGTTACAACAAATTACACTTGGGGAACGGCTGAGGCTAAAGACCCAGGACAGATATGTGAATATTAAAGCTACCATTAATTGAGTGCTTATCCCCATGCAAGACTCTATGCACATATTTCCTTCTGGTTTTTTTTGTTTCTAATTTAATTTTAATAAAACTGAGCTCCAGGGCTCAGACCCAGATCGCTCGTTTGTGTTAGCCACCCCCCACTCCCTAGCTGATCTCCTACAGTCTCATGGCTTTAGTCCCACCTGTACACTGATGACTCCCATCTCTGTCTTCAGCCTGGATGCTTCCTCCAACTCTAGACTAATACGTCCAACTGCCTGTTTGACATTTCCACCTGGATCTCTAAAGGTTACCTCAGACTCAACATGTTTAAATCCAACCTCCTGATTTCTGTCCACTACCCCCCAAACCCAAAGCTAAACAACAAAAACTTCTCCTCCCTCCCTCATCTTCAAAACACATCCAGGATCAGACTCTGCACACCTCCATTTCTACCAGCCTGTATAAGCCACCACTGTCCCCTGCATCACTGCTGCAGACTCCTGAAAAGGATGGATGTGAACTTCCCCTCCAGCGACCCTCGGAGTCTGTGCATTCCAACACTGTCCATGTGCAGGACAGGCCCCAGTTACAGACACTGTTGTCTCAAGTGGTGACCAAGATTTAAGAGTGATTCTTGGACAGGTGACAACAGAAACAACACAGGCTGAGGGCGGATGTGAGAGGAAAACTGCAGGGCAGGCCTGATGGGGACATCTGAGGACATGGAGAGAAACAAAAGAACCTGAACCTTTAAGGAAAATCAAGTCCTAAGTCAAATGTCCCCTCAGGGTTAGCCTTTTTTGACTCCTCAGCTGGAGTTCAAGACCTTATTTACAACTTTAGTCACATTACTAGAGGCCCAAGCCGAGTGCCGCCCTCACCAGACTTTGAACTCATTTTGGGCCCGGCACCTGATACAGCATCTGGGACCTGGAAAGCCTTTGGCAGACATGTGCTGGAGACATAACATGGTGTCATGGAAAGTGCATTAGGAGCATGAAGAAGGGAGTGGAAGAGCAAATTAAGACTTCATTCATGGTTGGGGGGTCACCTGGGTGGCTCAGTGGGTTGAGCGTCTGACTCTTGGTTTCGGCTTAGGTCATGATCTCGTGGTTCATGGGATGGAGCCCCATGTCAGGCTCTGCACTGACAGTGCAAATCCTGCTTGAGATTCTTTCTTTCTTTCTTTCTTTCTTTCTTTCTTTCTTTCTTTCTTTCTTTCTCTTTCTTTCTTTCTCTTTCTCTCTCTTTCTTTCTTTCTTTCTTTACCTCTCTCTCCCTCTCTCAAAACAAATGAATAAACTTAAAAAAAAAAAAAAAAGGATTTGGGAAGTGAGGTTTCAGAGATAGGAAAAAGTATTTGAGTTTATCCAGGAAGGTAACACTGATGGCCAGGCAAGTACAGCAGGGGTATGGCACCGCAGAGGCAAGCCTTGGAGCAAAGGAAGGCAGGGGTGTGATCCTGAAAAGTAGGTTAGCCTGGGAAGCTACAGGAAGCAGCAGAGTCAAAGGAAGAATTTTCCCTCTCCCCAAGAGGTGGGGGGTGGGGGACAGGGGATGTTTTAAAGAAAAGAGGGTGAGCCAGGCAACAGATAGAAGTTGCCCTAGAGGCTGTGGTTGGCTTGATGGGTGTGAGGCCCAGGCAAGCTCATACCTGCAGTTCTTAATCTTTTCATCCTCAAGGACCTAGTAAATTACTGAGCTCCAAAAGGAGGGAAGAAGGCCAGAGGCTTCACAACCAGAGGTTGAACTTGAACCACTCACTGAGGTGTGAGCCAAGAAGTTAATGCGGTAGGAAGAGCAACACTGTCGAGTGCTGTAAGACAAACCCAGGTTATTACTTCAGCCCTCGAGGTTCCAATTAACTTCCCATCAAGAGGCGCCGGGGCTCGGCTTCTTGCCCTGTGCCAGCCACCATGCCAACGTCTGCGGCGGAACTCAAGGGAAATTCGGCTGGAGAGTGGATCTCCATCGCCTCGATGAAGGCAGAGACGAAAAGCCACTCACGGTGGATACCCACCTCGCTTTGCCAGGCCTCAAGAAGAAAACCGGGGGAAGCACAGAATATAAGTAAAACTCCAACACCTTTCTTTTCCTTTCCCTGCCCATCACTCGTAGCCCCTCCTCACTAGAATGTAAGCTCCTTGAGAGCAGGACTTGGTCCCTCACTGCTGGATGCGAGCCTGCAGGGAGCCTGGCACGCGGTGGACGCTCGGTGGAATACTCAATGACTCGGCTCAGTCCCTCTTCGTATCTGGGCGCTGGAGGGTGCCACCACTGGAGCCTCCAGGGAGGGCAGAGCTGGGAGAAGCAGAAGACTTCTCTGAAGGTCCCAGTGGGGCTGCCTGCGGGCCCGAGCGGAGGGCTCTGAGCGCGTTCGGGGAGGGGAGTCGGGTCTAAGGCCCACGACTGCACCGTTTGCAACTGACCTTCCGGCGGGGACGCCCGCGCGGGGCGCAGCAGCCCGGCTCCGGCGTCCCGCTGCCGCCGCCCTCCGGAGGCGCTCGGCGCCCGCTGCGCACGTAGGTCACCTGCCTCCTGCTGGCGCCTCGGGGCGGGCCGGGCGCGGGCGGCAGGTGCGGCCCGGGCGGCCCGGGAGCCGGGCCCGGCGGGGCGCTACGGGCCGGGAGCCGGGGCCCGGCGCGGCGCAGCTCCGCGCACAGTCGCAGGCCGAGCAGCAGCGCGGCGCCGACCACACACCGGCGCAGGACGCCGCAGCCCCTCCCGGGCGGCCTCTCCCGCGCCATGGCAGGGGGGCCGGGCCCGGGGCTAAGCTCGGCGGCCCGCACGCCGCGCCCGGCCGGCAGCGAGGATGTGGCCCCGCGGGCCCGAGCCGCCCACGGTGGGAACTCCCCCGCGGGCCGGGGCGCGGGCTCGGACCCGCCTCCCTCCCCGCGGTCCAAGGAAGCCTCGGCGTAACCTTATCCTGCCCGGCCGAGCGCGCCGGCCGCTGGAAGGGGTGAGGGGCGGCGTGCCGGGTGGGGTCGCGGAGGTGCAGGAGGCTCGGCGGGGCCAGAACCCGGGCTCCGGCGGGGTCCCCGAGGAGGTGGGGGGGGGGGGCCTCCACCCTGGCCTCTGGCGCCAGGCGGAGTTGAAAAGCTACATGGCCAGAAAAAGCGCATTCCTAACGGGGTCCTGGTTGGTAACTTCATTTTGTAGCATTAGTGTTGTTGAAGAAACACAGGAGGTAGGTGAGCTGCTAGGTTTTGCTACACGGAACAAGTTCTGATTGTCAAGCAGTTTGTGCCATTAAGCACAGCATAAAAATATATCGCACTTAGGTTCGGGTTTACAACTTCTCTCCCTCAAGAAAGAAGGGGGGGAGGGGGAGGGAGGAAATAGCACTCGATACAAAATAATCAAATTAGAGCTATTCCATTTCTAAATTCTGCCCGAAGCCAATCCATGCTTTCTCTCCGTGTTATGAAATGTGTGGGGGTGAAGGAGAGGGAAAGAGCCAGCTAAGACATCTGACAGCAGGGAGAGAGAACAGAAGTTACCATGGCATGATGTAAATCAAATTAATTTAGCTCCAAACACACACCTCCCTGCTGTCTTGCAGAGATACAGAGGGACAAATTTATCTTTAGGCAAAATGCTCCCCAGCTGGTGTTTCCATCACCACCTTGACCTTAATTAATCAGACTGAACGCTCACAGCCTGAAGTCCGGTGTTGACTGTTCATTTCCAATGGTTACAATTCTTTCCCATAACCTGTTTGAGGTTTGGGCTTGGGGTTTAGGTTTGGATTTGGGTTTGTTTTCTTTAGCTGTGGCCACTTCTTTTTATGTTCTATGCTTCTATTTTCCATACTTATACATGAGACTACCCCTGCAGTCCTATCCTCTCCCCTAACTACCCACGGGGTGGACAACAGAAACCAAATATGGAGTCCCCTTCCCCCACTCCCTGAATCTCAGGAATTTTCCACAAGGAGCCCTCCTCTCTAAAACCTCTGTAGCTTAAGAAAGAGCCAGTCTATTCTCTGTCACTGTACAAAGCACTTGGGCTATTTTTCTCCACATCTAACAACACAATGGAGTCCATTCCCTGGGCCACACCAGTCTTCAGGCTCCTGAGTGTTTCATTATGATTGACTCTTGTTTTTTTTCTTAGATGTAGCCCTGGGGCTATTGCAGATGGGCTTTGTTTTAAAGAATCCAAGCAAGTAACATTTCCCTGACACACATTTTTAGAGAAAATCTCACATTCTGTGACTATTTAAATAGTCAGACTTGACCTATGTGTTGGATCAGAACCCTGTCTTGCAGAAGCTGTGAGACTTTGGACAAAGTACTTAACCTCTCTCAGCCTCCATTCTCTCGTGTGTAAATAGACCTATATATCTGGTAGGATTACAAAGATTGCATAAAATATTAAATGTTCAGTAACTTAAATGCCTGGCTCACAGAAGCTACTCAATTAATGGTAATTATTTTTACCATTAAAGAAAATCCTGGATGTTATCATGAAAAATGAAATTTAAGCATTGATTCTAAAGTAGGTAAATGTAAGAAAGTATAAGGAGATTTATAAATATCTTACACATTGTCTGGCATCAGGAGTATCCAACAGTTGCAAGAAACAACGATTAAGGCTCACAAATATACTCCATTAAGTTGTATAATTGTGTAAGGCTATTTTTTTAATGTTTATTTATTTTGAGAGAGAGAGAGAGAGAGCACATGCACACGTGCACACGCGAGCAAGGAAGGGGCAGAGAGAGAGAGAGAGGGAGAAAAATAATCCCAAGAAGGCTCCATGCTGTAAGTGCAGAGCCCGACACGGGAAACTCACCAACTGTGAGATCATGACCTGAGCCGAAATCAAGAGTCTGACACTTAACGAACTATGCCAGCCAGGTGCCCCAGTAAAGCTGTTTTAAGACATGATGCACATTGTGCTTGATAAATCTGGATCACCAAAGTCTGGTGTAGACTTTGCTAGAAGTTTTATTTTCTATGCAACCAACACAGTGCTAGCTAAAGAGGTAATCTTTGGAATATTACAAAACCACTAACTTATGCCCTCTGCTCATCTGTTGAGTTACTCTCGCGGGGGGGGGGGGGACATGAGGAGGATCCTATATTATGAAAATGGGGGTATTTCATAAGGCTCTGGACTGGGGTTGGGAGGGGGCACACAGAACAGTATAGCTCTTGAAGAAAATGGGCAAGATGACCTCATATTTTCCCTTATCTCATTTCTATGATTCTCTAATAATGTTTCCATTATGAGAAAAAATCCAAATAAAGTACAACATTTAAATGCCCTTTTCCCTCATCTTTTACAATGGTCCCCACATGTTTATTACTAATAAAAAGGAACTGTTTATATGTATGTAGCATCATTAATTTTCTAGGAAGAATTCCCCCATTTTTAACTTCCGCACATTTCCCTGTGTCGTGGATTTTAATGAATAGTGAAATGGGTTAGTTGGTAGGCGGCAGAGGAAAATCTAACTGATCACTGTCTTAGCTGACAAGCCATCTTTCATTCACGACATCTGCTTTTCTCATGGAGTTGAACCTGTCATGTTCCTTTCTGGATATGTTTCAAAAATGATAATCATTAACCACGGAGTCCTAGGTTGGTTACTTAAATGTGCAGGTCAGTAAACCATGAAAGCAGTTTTCATCAGATCACAAATTATATCCTTCCCGAGGTCTCAGCCAGCAAAATGAGTAAAACAGAACATTTTTGCCACTAACCTCCCAGACACCATGCATTTAAATGAGTACACATGCTGTAAAGTGTAGTGGTTCTCAGTCCAGGGTAATTTTGCCTCCCCAAGGACATTTGGCGATTTCTGAAGACATTTTTGGGTGTTACAATGGGTGAGGATGAGGGGAAGATGCAAGGGGCATCTAATGAGCAGAGACCAGGGATGCTGCGAGATCTCATCCAGGGCAGAGGAGAGCCTTCCACAGCAAGTAATTATCCAGCCCCAAATGTCAGTAGAGCTGAAGTTGAGAAGCCCTGTTGTAACAATAGCTGTTCATATGGCAACTTTTAGTTACAGACTGTTGGGAGAGAACACAGAAGCTGAAAGACAGGGATCCTCACCTCTACGAAGCGGTTATTTCCCTTTCACTACATGAAGTATCTTGCCTGAATTAAAGTAATCGGATTTGGAAAGGAATAGAACTAGAATGTCTGGCATCAACGTCTTCCCCCACGCACCCCATCCCCACCGTCTTTTCTATATGTAATACATGTTCATTGAGAAAAAGATGTCAACAGTCACGTACCACGATTCAGAGATAGCTGCCCTGTCAGACTTTTTCCTATGCACCTAGGTACATAGTTTACAAAAATGAAATCACATCATACGTATTTCTTAATAATCTGCTTTTGTATATGGTACAAATACTTACGTATTAAACAATGTGATGTCTGGGATTTGGTTAGAAACAATCCAGTGGAAGAGGTGGGAGATAACGGGGTGTATAAATGAAGCAAGACTAACTTTGAGTCCATAATTGTTGCAGCTGGATGATGGGGTTCACAGATCTCTATTATTGAGCATGTTTGAAATTTTCCATGATAAAAATGTCACTAAACAGTAAGCTATTAACCTATAGCATCATTTTTAATGGCCATATGTGCTAAAACGTAACCAGTCTTCCACTGTTGAACGATTAGAACATTTCCAAGCTTTAGTATTCTAAACAATGCTGTGATGGACATCTTTATAGCTACCTGTGATGGATCAGAGGTAGACTGAGAGAGAAAGAAAGAGGTCAAGGGTGATTCCCAGGACTTTCCTGAGTAATTGGAAGAATGAAGCTGCTATTAACAGAGAAAGAAAAGACTTAAAAGTAAGAGTAGTTTGGGGTGTAAAATCAAGAGTGTGATTTGGGTGGTCATGTTAAATTTTGGAAGCCCATTCGATATGTAAGTGGAGGTGTCAGGTAGGCAGTTGTATTGAAAAGACTAGAATTCAGGGGAGCAGCGAGGGCTAGAAATACAAATTTTAGATCATGGGCGCAGTGATGTCAAATAAGGGAGGGAAGAAATATTTGAAGACAGCTCTGGATCCACCAATTTACAGTCAGGAAAATGAGGAGGAGTCAACAAAGCATACTGAATTCAGCGGGTAGACAGTAAGGGAAGAGAACGTGTTGTCCCAGAAACCAAATGAAGAAAGTATTTCTAGAAGGAAGAGACTAAAGGGTCTAATAACATGTGGGCTGAAAACTTCCCATGAGATTTGGAAACATGATGACTTATTTAATACCTCTTTCCCAACTAGGACGGAGGCTCCATAAATTCAGGGACTTTTCTTCAGTTACTTCTACAATACCAGTTCCTAGAACTTTCCCTGGCATGTCGTATGTGCTCAGTAAATAATGCTTGAGTTAAAGAGTAGAAACGAATCAAGTCTGTGTGCATTTGTAATTAGTTATAATTCTTAAGAATAGAATTGCTAACTTAAGGCAAAATTAATAGATCTTTCGATGTGAAGTGCTATTATTAATTTTTCAGTCCACCAAAGAAGCCTGGGAAGCCTGGATTAATCCCATTCAAAGTCCATCAAGTATTCCTTTGTTATCAGTGGGAAACCTCAAAAAATAGCTTGAGCCAGCCTCTGGCCAAACGATGAACCAAGCAGTTTATTTTTAGTTCCCTCCCACTCTGCTATCACTATACTTGATCCCGCATTGGATTCCCCCTCATCACGAGCTACATCTTACATAGGATTGTGTTTCTGGGGCTGTCAATTAGTTTCATCCTCCCCACCCTAAACGTGTAGCTAAATAAGAAGATACCAGTTCAACATGACTTAAGGCCCCATCGGAAGTATCCATGCTAAAGGAAGAACTCACCAAGATGAAAGCTTTGAAGACCTAGCAGAATGAAGTTATAATAGAATGACAGACACTGGAACTGCTGCTCAGAGCTGGCATCCCTGCCTAAAATCATACCACTGCTTGATCCACAACCTAATAAAGCTGGTTCAGAGCTCGCCTAATGGAAAATGCCTGGGGAATGGCTTAATGCCCTCGCCTGCCTGGGGAGAGACAGCATGAGTCTTTCCTGCCTCTTTTGAATCTCCTAACACTGTGTTCTCCCATTCCTGGTATTCAACTTACTCTAGAATTTGTGGTCTTGCTTTCTCTTTCCTTTACATAGGCAGTTTCTCAAATATACAGGTGCAGTCTTACCTCTGTACCCCTGTAACACCCTGCATAGAATGGGTCTCAGCCACGTCTCTGGAATTGTTGACAAACAACAGACATCACACCCCAACCAGGCTGAAGTCAGACCCAAGATACCACATTTCTTCCAACAGATCCTGTTGTCATCTATCCTGCCTGTAAAAAGAATCATACCCCAACCTCTACTGGATGGCTTACAGGTTATGTCTCCAACCTGGTACTTTTTTCACCCAAGGGACTTGGGAAGAACCACGGAATGCTTCACACAAGCCATTGGGAAAGAAGAACCAAAATGAAAGACACGGCTGGGGGGAGAGCAGTACTTTGGCAGCATGGGAATTTTGGGGGTTGATGGCTCTTAGGTAAACTCTCAACCTGGACAGGAAGTTCATAAAAGACACACACACACACTTTCCTGGAGTCTGAAAACACATCCGAGATATTATTAGGTAGATTTATTTAATGAGACAGTCCTGGATTTCATGACAATAAAGCAGCTCAGGTGAAGAATTATCAAAACATTGCCTGTTTCATAGGACCACCTATGGAGCATTTACCCTCCCTCACCCTCAGCTCATCTTATCATTATGACACATGCCAGAAATAATCTCCCAAGCTACAGATCACTTTGAAGTCAGAAACATTCCTGGTTGAAATTTTCCCAAAGTCAAGGGCTTAAAAAAAAATCTTTTAAGGTCAGAAAAAGATCACCAGGGAGCTGACAGGGTAAAGTGAAGCACAACATGCCCAAAGGCAAAAATCTCCAGGCCCTGTCATTTCAACTGAGCTTGTGAATATATTAAAAATCCAGAGGTCAAAAGCCATTTTACTTTCTCATCACATTACTGCTCTAGCCCTACAGAAAGTACAGAAACCATATTATTTTCAGATCATGATGCGGGGATGCTCACACTCAAGCATGCATGAGAACCACCTGGGGAGCTGTTTAAAGATAAGTCAGAAGCCCCACCTCCAGAGAGGCAGTCAGAGGTGAGTCCCCCAAATCTTTATTTTAATGTGTTTCAGGTGGTCCATGATCAAACTGTCAGAAGTCTTGGCACAGAAGTTCCCCAGCCGTGGAAATAGTTGACTGTCAAGGGTGAATTGTTGAATGTCACCGGTTCTTACACGGTGTCCACGTATCCATGGGTGCAAATATTCTCTCTCAAGCCTCTAAGTACAGTTACTAAGAAAGTTTTACGTATTAACAAAGGGTCTTCATATGAGAAGAGAATGGCAGCCATTCTCTTCTTCCCCATGACTCGTTCCTGCCTGCCCTCCCTCCCCTGTTTCTGTAGCACATGGAAATCTGCATCACTAGTGAGGCTGCAAAGGCATTCAACTCACTAGAGGACCCCAGAGAGTTAAAGAGACGTGGTCTCGGGAAGGTAGATTAAAGAACATAGCCAAAAAGTCAGCAGGAAGGAGAAGACCCTACTCTAAGCTTAAACTACTCACTGGCAGTGTGGCCTTTGTACTGGTTACCTTTCCTCTCTATGCCTTGGTTTCCCCATCTGTAAAATGGGCATAATAATGGTAACTTCCTATGTAATGATTATATAAATTGCTATATTTAAAGAACTCGGAATTGGGGTGCCTCTTGATTTTGGCTCAGGTCATGATCCCACAGTTTGTGAGTTTGAGCCCAGAGTTGGGCTCTGCGCTGACAGTGCAGAGCCTGCTTGGGATTCTCTCTCTCTCTCTCTCTCTCTCTCTGCCCCTTTCCCCTCTCTCTCTCTCAAAATAAATAAACTTTAAAACAAAATTTAAAAAATAAAGAACTCGGAGTAGTGTGCCTGGTGCACGGTAAGTGCTTCACGTGTCTGTAATGTGTTCTTATCGTTCATCGAAAGTCAGAAAGGACATTAGTTTTCATTTTGCACTGGTGTGTATTCCTCTTGCCTTCGTGTTGAATTGTTTGTTTGGGGCTTGGGCCCACTGGGTCTTGACTCCACCGACATAAGCGGGGAAACGAAACCCACACCTCTGCTTCTGTTGTTCCTACCTAGCCCACTGTCTTTTTCCTTTACAGTCATCAGCTACCAGGTCTGGGTACCTAGCCATCAGCTACCAGCATACCTTCTATGCTTTCCACCATTTCTCTTCTTAATTTTTTTTTAACGTTTATTTATTTTTGAGACAGAGAGAGACAGAGCATGAATGGGGGAGGGTCAGAGAGAGGGAGACACAGAATCCGAAACAGGCTCCAGGCTCTGAGCTGTCAGCACAGATCCCGACGCGGGGCTCGAACTCACGGACCGTGAGATCATGACCTGAGCCGAAGTCGGACGCTTAACCGACTGAGCCACCCAGGCGCCCCTCCACCATTTCTGGGAAGGCATCTTGATCCGATTTGACTGACGGGCCTTTTCCTTCCCACTTTGACCTGCAGTGTTCCAAAACATGCCCTTTCTCCCTTGTGCTTCTGATTTCTGCGGGCGTGGGGTGCCATGGAACCACAGGCCACTCTCCTCTCCGAGTTGACCTTTCTCAAGCTGTTGGTCGCGCTCACTTTTGCACACTGCGCTCCGCACAGTGCCAGTGCCCTTGTTGCTGATTGCCTGTCATCCGCCCCTCGGAACAGCGCCCGTCCCGCTCACTTGACCCGGAGCGTGCACTGTCAGTATTAGATACGACGCCAATCGCAGAGCACACATCCCCCAACACCTCTTTGAGGAATGTTCTCTGGTGCAGAGGCCCACTGAGAATTTGCCGGGAGGGCCCCTGGAGGGGAGTAGAAAGCCTGGAGCCATTCTCCCTCCACCCCCCTCCCCCTCCCCCTCCTTCTCCTCCTCTGTCCCCCACCCCCACCTTCCCCTGAGACTTAGACGGTTGCTCAGAGAGGGGAGACAAATGCTGTCTGAAAGAATGTTGCTGTTGCCAGGAGAGGAAGCAGGAGAAACAGTTCCCCTCACAAAGGGCAGCCAGGAGAAAAGCGGCTCAAAGCCGGACGACAAAGAAGAGGGGCCGGGGTTTCTGTGTCTTGCTAATATTGTGGGTGTGTACTTACCATTAGCTGCTTTAACCTCAAAGTATGAGATCAGTGGAATAGGTTTTTAATTGCTGCCGCTCTTATTTTAACATCGTTGTGGGTTTTTAATTCAGCCTTTAATGCGGGGAAGTTGTAGGTAAAAATCAAGAAGCGAATTCCGGTTGTTGCTGTAACTGTGGCCAACCAGGTATCCCAGCTCCCAACTCCGCAGCAAAGGTTCACCAGCCTAAGTCCCACAGCAGATGCAGGGATGGGGGTGGGGGTGGGGGTGGGGTGGGGAATTATTTATTTTTGTCTCCCCGCAGGAACCAGTGTCTTGCACGGAGAGGGGCTCAGGAAAATGTGTGCAACCAAGGATTTCAAGAACCCTGTGGTGCTGGACGTGGTATATATGAACTCAATCTCCAGGCACCCCCTCTCCCCCCCCCCCCCCCCCCCCCCACTGGCTATGCCCCAAACACCCACTGCACTTTCCTGCCTCTAGGCCTTTGCTTATGCTATTCTTACTGCCTGAAAGGATCGCGCTGTTCTGGAAATGGGAAGGTCGTGGGCAGGTTTGGAAAAGAGCAGGCTGAGAGATTTGGATTTTATTGAACGAGCAGTGGGGAGTCACTGATGGTTTTGGAACCAGAGACATTAGTATGGATTCAAGGTAGAATGTGATGAAGACCTTTATAGACCCTGAGAATGCAGATCACGACACTCCCAAACCTTCACCTTATATGCTTCAAAGTGAAAACAGTACCAACTGGTGAAACACAAAACATCAGATATATTGACTTTGAAAAAACTCAACTCTGTATCTTCTGAATGCAAAATTCTGAAAACAGAAAACGGGATCCTTTTCCACGCCTGTCTCTGCTTTTCCTTCCCATCCAAGGCTGCCATGATCTCTTTCTTCATTCTCCCCGATAGTTATAGAATTTTATAAGGTTCAAACACAGAGATCTAACAAAATTAAGTGGCCATTGCCCAACTATACATTTTCTTCACACAAAACTAGGAGATGGTTTAGCATAATTGCTTCAGAATAAATCCTCTCACTTTGGCTGCAGCTTCGGAGAATGCCCTGAGAATAGCCTCATAGTGCTGCTATCGTATATCCAAAGTGTCCTTTTTTTTTTAAGATTTTATTTTTTATTTTTTTCATGTAATTTCTACCCCCAACGTGGGGCTCCAGCTCACAATCCCCAGATCAAAAGTCGCAGGCTGTACCAACTGAGCCAGCCAGGCGCCTCCTAGAGTATCTTTCTTGAAACCCTTAAAAGTTGATGACATTTTAAGGAAATCTTGGTTTCGTGTATTGAATATATTAGATTAGAGCACTCCTAAGTTTGGTGGACAGTAACGAAACTAGTTTGTAAGCCGCAGAATGCAATCCTATTCCAGCATTCAATTTCAGAACAAGGATGAGATTATTACTACAACTGGTGAGCACTGGGTACCTACCTAAAACCAGCCCAGTCCTTCATTTTGCCTAATGCTGATTTGAAAGCAAAAGGGTATTGATTTCACAGGAGTCCTCCAGCCCCAAGCTTTTTTAACAATTAAATTAAATATGAAAAGGAGATGACTGATGGTTTCATGGATAAAAAATGAAACTCAAAATTAAATCCGAAATCTGTCACCACCAGATCTCTTTAAAACAGAGAAACCCTCTTTACCATAAAAATCCTTATCGTCTTGACCACCATGCTTTAATGAAATACAACTATTTCTGTGTGGCTCGTTTCAAATCCCATGTTAAACAAAGGGGAGAGGTTCCATTATCTTTCAGCCTTTAACATCCCAGGATAAATTGGCTGTTTGTCTACTATCTGTCCGCCACTGTTAGAAATTAAGTCTTTGTTACTGACAGGGGTAAATCTTAGCTGGGCAGATCAATAGAATTATTTCTCTCCTCAGACAGTAGAAGTTAGGAAGATAATGATTAGCAATGTCATTAAAAAAAAAAAAAAATTCTGCCTTTCACTAGCAGTTTGTGCTCCAGAAAACGCTTTCTGAGTTGCTGAACAAAAGACAGTTCCTAGGCTGAACAGCTTCACGTACCAGGGAAATTTTCTGCAACCCTGAAACCTAAGTGCCTATCAACAAAACAAAACAAAACAAAAAAGGATTCTATATGCAGTCTAGTCTCAGAACCATAGGAAAGCCTTCATAATTAACACTCTTTGAATCTGTTATAGGTCAATGCTAAGCCCTGCGTTACTGCACGGAAGGCCATCAATGGCCACACGATCGGAAGAAGAAGAGGAAAGCACAGGCTACACAAAATGCTTCCTCAATAAGAATAGTAACTCTGCTCTCAGAAAACAGACTGCTCTAGCTGGCTTCACACTTTGGCCCCACGTGGTTTCTTTGGAAACTACTTGTCATGAAATTTTATGATCTGTTAAAAAAAAAAAAAGTGTCAGAAGCTATCTTCTTACCTACCTCAGAAGGATGTTGCAAAGATTAAAATTAGATAATTGTGAAAGTGTTTCTAACTCTCCTTAGGGAAGACTTGGGGGCACACTTTGTGGATAAGCTTGTTCTTTGGAACTTTGAAATACTCATCATGATCCCATCTCACAGCCCTCTCCCAATTAAAAGCCCGGGATTCTGCATCCTTGGCAACAGACACTTCTGTTGACCCAATATATGTGGATTTCCCAAATATTTCTACCTTCCACTCCAGAGCCCTTCCCACCTAAATTCCCCCAAATTCTACATTATCAAAACCAACTCTCACATAAGACCTGCAAAACATTCACATTCAGTTCTAAGTCACTAGTATCTGTTTAGGGAGCTACACCCTCCTAAATATTTTTACCTCCTATTCTTCTCCTTCAGACTCTGATACACCTTCTCTCCCGGTCCTGCTTGTATAGTCTCTCCCACAACCTATCATCCCCAGTGAGCAGAAGAGAGAGGAAATTCCATTACTGTTAAAAATCATTATGTATTATAAGAGATGGTCCAACAGGGGTGTGACGCACATAGGAACGGTTTGGAGGGGAGTGCGGGAAGGCTTTAAATTAAGTGAAATCCTAAGAGTAGAATTTCGAGTGAAATTTGAGGGCCATAAACTCAGGGAACAGGGGGCATCCCCTGAAGTCACTCACTTTGGATGCTCCCTGTTCCACCTAGAGGCTAACCTAACCCCGATTACAGGGCCGCATGCTTCCAGGCACCAGGGACTGAGAGGTACAGAACACGGTGATGGCTTCTCAGGGACGGGCATGTTTGGTATACAGCATTCAGTTGCAGACAACAGATGCTACCTATGAGTTAACGTAAGCAGAAAGGTACTTATTTCCAAGTATTGTGTGGCTTCCTAAAGCATGGAAAAGTAGAGGAACAGGTGCTGACTGAGCTACGGAGAACAACTTACAACTGCCTGTGCCATTGTTGGAAGAGTAGCTGCCATTGCTATCGGGTGCAAGAGAATCAGGAAGTGGCTAGTTCTGCACTGTGATGCCTCTGCCACCGTCTGCTCCAGCAGGAGTGGATGTTTCTGGTCCTGCTTCTTCCAACACTCTACTCGGTTCCAGATCCAAGTGTCACGCAAACGCGTCAGTCCAAAAGAACCTAAATCACATATGGAATGCTCACTGTAAGATGGTCTAGGAAATGCAGTTTTTGGCTTTCAAGACTCTACGGTACAGAAGTGTTGAACAATTCACAAAATCTACTACATTGTATTTCTAATGAGTGAAGCTCCAGTAAGACCGAAGACCAATCTTGAAGTACTAAATCACGTTATTTACAACTACTTTCTGTGAAACATTTTTTCAAGGGCTTTCCACTTTTCCCAGCCTCAGATAATGATAAAAAGGACCACAGTCAATTTATTTTGTTCTCAATGATCCAAAACCATAACCATAAACATCGCTTACTGTGCTGCAAATACCAGTGTGCATATGTGTGTATATATGTGCATGTATATACATGTATGTATATATGTATGTGTGTATATATATATACATGGTTGTATATATGAATATAGATAACAATATAAGGAGGAATACTCATGACTATTTTAGTCCTCTTTTCTAAATTTTTTTTTTAATGTTTATTTTTGAGACAGAGAGAGACAGAGCATGAACAGGGGAGGGTCAGAGAGAAAGGGAGACACAGAATCTGAAGCAGGCTCCAGGCTCTGAGCTGTCAGCACAGAGCCCGATGCGGGGCTCGAACTCACGGACCATGAGATCATGACGTGAGCCAAAGTCGGCCACTTAACCGACTGAGCCACCCAAGCGCCCCTTAGTCCTCTTTTCCATAACTGGTCACGTGGTTGAAGCCGGCATTTATAAAACTACCTTCTTCCACTATCCATTCCATATTCCCTTTGCTTTTAGAGAACACCTCAACTGGTCATGGTTCTTTACCTGGTGGGGTGACCCTAACCTTCATTCCTGAAGGGTCTGATCCATTAGTAGTCCTGCCCGGATTGGGTTGTTGTAGCGTTCTACTGATATTAATCATAGGGGATGGTAATAATAAGACACCCTAAAGGATCTCCTATTTTCCTAACATACTTTTCCTTCCATCCATAAGGGATGGCTCTTCCTATTTATCCTATTGGTAAACAGGATCAATCACCCCAGGCAATACCATAACTCCCTTCTTTGCCTGTTGATTCAGAGGTATGAGGATCCCAAAGTGGTGGGGTGGCAGTCTTTACTTCCAATTCAAAAGGATCATTGTGTTTCCTGATGGACGCATTCCTCCTTCTGGAACTACTAAGACCTCTAACCCAGCAGAGGCTAAGCTGTGGGAATAGGAAGCAAAAACTTTTTTCAGTTGGTCCTAGGTGTAATAGTGAGTGCTACCACTCCCATCTTCACCCCTTGATTTTTGGATCCGTGAATCCTAACTATGAGAGAAATAGCACCATAAACTGAATGCTGATTCAGAACATAGGGCAGCCTTCTGGGAAATTTGCCTCAGCTCTGCAAGGTACTGCCACCTACACAGCACTCTAACTGAGTCTTTGAAAGGCCATTCTGCTGCTGCTTCGGGATGGGTGGGGGACATGACAAGAACAGTGAGTTCCAGAAACATGGGCCCATTGCCATGCTTCTTTTGCTAGGAAGTGAGTTCCTTCATCAGAAGCAAGCTATGTGGATACTGTGATGGTGGATGAAGCATTCTGTAAGTCCACAGATGGTAGTTTTGGCAGAAGCATCGTGTACAGTGAAGACAAATCCATATCCAGAGTAAGTGTCTATTCCAGTAAGTACAAAACATGCCCCTTTCATTATGGAGGTGGTCCAATGCAATCAACCTGCTACCAGGTGGCTGGCTGATCACCCCCAGGCAGTGGTGTCACGCCAGGGACTTAGTGTTGGACTCTGCTGCTGGCAGATTGGACTTGCAGCAGTTGCCATAATCAGGTTGGCCTCGGTAAGTGGAAGTCCATGTTGCTGAGCCCATGCATGACCTCCACCTCCACCACTATGGCCACTTTGTTCATGAGCCTGTTTGGAGATGACAGTGATGGCTGGAGAAAGAAGTGGGTTGGTATCCACAGAACAGGTCAACCTATCAGCTCAATTATTAAAATCCTCCTCAGCTGAGGTTTGGTGCTCTTTGGTGAGCATTCACCTGGGACACAAATATCTTCACCCTTTTTGCCCATTCAGAGACGTCTATTCACATATCTCTTCTCCAAATCCCTTCGCCATCAATTTTCCAGTCATGTTCCAAGTCCCTGGCCATTAAGCCAAACCATTAGCCATCACCCATAAATCAGTATTTAATCACACATCTGGCCATTTCCCTTCCCGAGCAAAGTGGCCAACTAGGTGCATTGCTCAAAATTCCACCCACTGGGAGGATTTCTCTTCACCACTGTCCCAGGAAGGAGCTGCCATGCTGCAGCTGTTCACTTTCCGGTGGTACCCACATACCATGCACAACCCTCCATAAACCAGGACTAAATCTTCTCTTCCACAGATCGGAAAGACCTCCCCGTAAGTCCATAGGTGCAGACTGGGAAAAAGAAGTCAGTGCAGCAGGAGTGGGGACCATTGGCATTTGGGCCACTTCTTCATGTAACTTACCGTGTCTTCAGGACCTGCTTAGACCCGATCACCTACATTCCACCTACATTCGATGATGGAGTACTGCTACGCATGCTCAACTTCATAGTTTTGTGGCTCAGGTAACGCCCAGTTCATGTTAGGCAGCTCAGGTCACATGGTAACTTGGTGGCCCATGGCTAAGTCTTCAGCCTCTACTACACCATAGTAGCAAGCCAAGAGCTCTTTCTCAAAAAAGAGAGTAGTTATATCGATAGGATGGCAGGGTTTTGCTCTAAAATCCTAAGGTCCTGTGCTGGGATTTACCTCTAAGAGCCTGCAAAGGTTCCAAACAGCATCCCTATGCCACTGACACTTCAAGTATCTATGGATCTACTGGATTATATGGCTCAAGTGACAGAGCAGCTTGCACAGCAGCCTGGACCTATTGCAGAGCCTTCTCTTGTTTTTGGACCCACTCAAAACTAATAGCTTTTCAGGTCGCTTAGTAAATGGGCCAGAGTAACACTCAAATGAGGAGTATATTACAGTCTCTGCAACTTTCAAGTCCTTGAGGCTGGCACTAATCTCTGTAATCCCTCCAGAAATGTGATATTGCCTTTAGTTTACTATTTTCCTAGACAGAGGCAGTTCCAGTGGCTTTCACTTGACCTTTTCCACCGTAATAGCCCTCCACAGATCAGTGAACCTATGTGGGGATTCTACCAGCTGCTGAGCAGATCTATTCTAATCATGCATTCCAGAACTGGGGACATAATCATGGGGTGTGTTTGGGGATCTACTGGGCCCACTGTGAAACAGACCTGAGCTAATACTCCATTGATCACCTGACGTCCATAAGCCCCTACTCTGACTGGTGGCTTGTATGATTATGGAGGGTGAAAAGTCCCACAGTCTGCATTCTGCACGTTGAAGACCCAAGAAAGCCAGTGGTGTAGTTTCAAGGCCTGAGAGCCGATGGTGTAGATTCCAGTCTCAGTCTCAAGGCTTGAGAACCAGGAGCACCAAGGGTAGGAGAAGACTGATATCCCAGCTCAAGCAGTCAGACAGAGAGAGAGTAAGAGAGAGATGGAATGCAATGCCTCCCCTCCTGTACCTTTTTGTTCTTCTTAGGTCCTCAGTGGACTGGATGATGTCCACCCACTGGGGAGGGGGGCAATCTATTTCATTGAGACTACTGATTCACATGATAATCTCTTCCAGAAACACTGTCACAGACACACCCAGATATAGTATTTAACCGGGTATCTGGGCATCCCATGATGTTGACACAAAAAATTCACTATCACAAGTGGTTACTTTCAGAGGGATGTAAAGTGGGAGAGGCATGAGAGAGACTTCTGAGGCTCACATGGATTGTAATTCCCTCACTTTCCTCGGGCTTCCATTCAAATGTCACCTGCTCAGAGAGATCTAACCATATCACTCTATATAAAATAGTAGACTTTGATCCTCCCTGTTTAAAAAAAAAACTATTTTTCTTAGCATGAAACACTTCTGTACATTAAGGTATGTACTTTTGTACTCTGTCTACCCCAATTGAATATAAGTTCCATGAAGACAAGATTTTTGTCTCATTCACCATTTTTTCCCCCTCAATTTGGGAACAGTACTGACTCATTGTAGGCACTTAATAAATATGCCTTGAGTGAATGAATGAATGAATGAATGAATGAATTTTGCAGATTTGGAGCACCATCAATTTAGGGTCACCAACCTCCAAACATTAGTGATCTATCTCATGAACCTGTGGGCAGAACTCTTCTATATGCCTCTTCTAACACTACCCACCGCCACCCCCACCCCCCCATCTTCAAGCTCTTTCCCTGTCCTGCAGTTCCTCACTTGTTATCAGCAAAAGACTGGGAACAAGCAAGGTCATCAAATGAGAATTCCACACCTACAAACATACCCTCTTCCCCACCCCCACCACCCCGTCCCCGTTCTGGCTTGCCTTCTGTCTCAGCGGAAGAGTGGTCTCTACCATCCCCTCCCCTGTCTTCTCCAAGAATCTGTACATCAATTAACTCTCTGTCGTTGAATCTTCAGTTTCTCCCACTCTGTTCCTTCCAGGAAACTTGAGAATTTTCAAGTCTGTCATTTTAAACATCCCAGAGCTTGGATGAAGGTGGGCCTCCCCTACACTATCAGGCTTGGACAGAATCAGCTGAAGGACTGAAGTTGAGAGTCCAGGTTGGAGGTCTTTGGGGCCTGAGCGGGGTGGGCTGAATTACCATGAGCAGGCCACAACTCACCTCCATCTTTTGACCTAGTCTTGTTTTCTGCCCTTCCCACGGACTCAGAAGGCTGAGGTGCCCTCTCTCTGTGCCCAATCCCAGCATGTAACAACAGCATGTGCTCGGCATGGCCTAAATCCTGGCTGTTTATCAGAAAGCTCCCGGAGGAGCTTTCAAAAATATACATTCCCAGATCCCACCGCCCCCTGAGATTCTGATTTATTAGGTCTGGAATCTATATATTTTTTAAAAGCTTCCCAGGTGACTCTGATGTACAGGCAGTGTTGGAAATCTGGGTAAGTGTGTCTGACTCTTGGATGCGCATTAAAATCGCCAAGGTGAGAGTGGGGGGTACTTTCAAAAAATATTGATGTCAGCTAGCCCCACCCAAGAGATTCTGATTCTGTTGGTCTGTGGTAGGCCAAGGTATTAAATTTTTGTTTTGTTTTGTTTTTTCCCATGCACAGTCAGGGTTGAAGACCTGTGGTCCAGACAATCAAACGGGATTTTGTTCGGGGACGTTAGCTCACATTTGAGTGGGTGCAAAGGTAAGGCAGGCATGGGAGAAGACCAGACATACTCTGGGTGCTCTCGGTGGGCTAGGCAGACAGCAAGATGCAGGGGTCAATGTGGGAAGGGCCGAGCTCAGACAAGGTATCAAGCTTACCCAGAAGCCTTTCTGCTGAGGTAGTTTCCTGACTCTAGGCCCATGTTTTTTTTTTTATCTCATTCTTCTCCTACTAGGAACCAAATCCCAGGCACAGCAGGCTGGAGGCTTGCAGAGACCACAAAAGCAGGGAGGAGACATAGCTTTAATCTGTTCCCTTACCAGAGGACATCCTTATTCTCCTTCCTGCTCCCAGCCTAGTAGAATAATGCCACTGGGATGTGCAGGCCTGGATGAGGATACTGACGTAATGGCTCTGCTCCTAAGAAAATTTTCTTTGCCCTGCGCCTTCTGGCTGGTTAAATCATTCAATTGTCTGAGAATCCAGGCCATGAATGTATTCTCTGCGGTATACTCAAGCTGCAAGATATTACTAGTAGATAGGTTTGCACAGTTTTTAAGGAAAATCAATTAGAAAACCAACAAAAAAGAGTGTTGAATGAGACTGAGTAGTTTTTTTTTTTTTTCACATTTAAGCTGGGATAATCTGTCTCCTAACGTCACCTGGATAGTTTACTCACCCGGTAGCTTAACAAATGTTTATCGAGTACCAGTCCTGGTGTTGAGAGTCAGGTAGAAAATGTTAAATGAATCAGACATGTTCCTGCCCACATGGAGATTATAGTTTAGGGCAGGGCAAACTATGGCCCTGATGCCAAATCTGGCCCTCTGCCTGTTTTTGTAAATAAAGTTTTATTGGAACAGAGTCATGACCATTTGTTTACAAATTATCTCACTGCTCTCAGACTAGAGTGGCAAAGTTGAGTAGTTGAGTGGTTGTAACAAAGACTATATGGTCTGCAAAACCTAAAATATTTACTACTAGGCACTTCACAGGAGCAGTTGGCCAATCCCTGGTCTACTGGATAGTTGAAATATGTTTTCCCATTTCAAGGAAACACTTGGTTTTTGTTAGCTGACTTACACAAGGGATTGTGGTTGAAAGGAGAGAATCTACTTAGGTTCAAGGAGAAAGGGGGATTTTTCCTCATGGAATCCATGGACAAGAAATTATATATAGGCATTGCTCCTATAGCTTGAGCTTTTGCCATACAAACTGGCCATAACTCAATTCTTTTAATTAAAGAACATCATCTGCATTACTAAGAACACCATTGGTTACAATAAGATCTTGACCAGGAACTAATAACATATTCAAGAGCTGGCACTGATACAAGAAAAACTGTTGCCTGAGAGACACAAGAGCTTTGTTTGGGTAGTTTTGACTTTGTTTATCCTAACAATAGGTGATAACAATGGTAAAGGAGATTAAGGATATATAAAATGTCCCCTCTTAGTGATAAGAAAAGAATGGACAAGATTTTTAAGCAAAAGCTAAAAGTGACCAAATGCTGAATTTGCTCTGTGATGTTTAGATTTTACTCTTATAGCTATAAAAGTATCCTTATTATTGAAATTACTGCAGAAAAAATAACTTCTTTTGGGGCAAATCTGAAACTCTCCACCCCCCATTCGTTCTCCCTCCTTAATACAATGATATTTAAAAAGCAATTTTTGAAGGGGTGCCTGGATGACTCAGTCAGTTAAGCATCCGACTCTTGATTTTGGCTCAGGTCATGATCTCATGGTTTGTGAGTTCAAGCCCCACACTGGGCTCTGTGCTGACAGTGCAGAGCCTGCTTGAGATTCTCTGTCTCCCTCTCTCTCTGCACCTCCCTGCTCCCTCTCTCTCTTTCAAAAATAAATAAACATTTTCATATATATATATATATATATATATATATATATATATATATTTAAAAAGCAGTTTTTTAAAATGTGAGGTTTCTGAGGAATGCAGATTTGACTGCCCAGTCAGACCTCATGAGGAGTAGAACTGGGTCAGGACCTGAGGTCATTCTCAATGCTTCCCCAGAAGTACACGGCCCATTGGGCTTCCCTCTCTGTTCTCCCCTGCATCCTCTCTTGCCTGGCTTCCTCTGTAAAAATCTGAACAACCTAGCCCATTGGCCCAAGCGTGCATGTCTCCAGAGCCTGCCATCACCAGGAGACAGTGTTAGGATCCCTTGGTGTAAATTCTTAAGAATCTGACTGGCTTAATCCAATTTATAGTTGGATACTTTTAGAAGAGCCTGCTAAAACCTTGACCTTTACATTATCACCATGCCAAAAGACGACATTTCCAGCCTCCCTTGAATCTCAGTGTAGCCCTGAGGCTAAATCCTATGCAAGGAGATAGAAGCAACAGTGTAGCAAGTCTTCTGGGAAGTTTCCTTGGGATTAGATGTGATGATGTGGTGGCCAAGAGCACAACAGCCACATCCTTGAGCTTGGGTTACTGAGGAAGTCCCCACACCAACCCTGAACTGCCTACATCCAGGCATATTTTATGTGAGAGAAATGTATGCCCATCTTGTTAAAGCAACTATTTGGGGAAGTTTCTGTTACTTGCAACTGAACGTAAACCTGATAGTTTCCTCTGATCCAATAAGCTGTGACCAGAGAGGCAGGACATGGGGGATACTGCCCAGATAGTGAGCCCCCAGATCTGAGCAGATGTCCCGGGAAAGTGGGCTTGGGCAGAGCAGGCAAACCATGTGGAGTATTCGCAACACTGGCTGAGGTCCACTGCCGGCCCACTTGGCTTTGTAAGGGAGGGACATACTAGGATACATATAAAATTTGGGGGTGGGCTGATATCGTAGAACATGCACCAAGGTAAAAATTATAATTCAAAAGAAACAGACTCTGAGTGATGGAATTGTGGGTAGCATGGCTGCGGGCCAGGTCGGCAGGTGCCCTGAGCAGATGGAAGTCAACTGTTCTGCTAATAATTGAAGAAACGTTGGTTACATTCTTTCAGAGATCTGGTTAACTCATTCCCTCTGGCTACTTAGGGCTGTAATTTATAGGCAGCAAAGTCACTTAGGATAATAAAGCCCCCAGGCCTGGTAGGAAACTGCTGAGATTTTTCAAGAAGAAAGGGACCACTTAAAAAACATCTCAATTGGCTTTTCCTGAGTGAATGATACCCAGAGGAAACAGGTTTCAAATGTGTCTCCATAATTCACACCCTCAAGAAGAAAGATGAGAGGAACCAAGAAAAAAATACTAAAAGCGCTACATTCATTTGAAATATCTGACAAGTTAGGAGAGTCCTGGAACAGGTTTTCAACAGAACTACAACTCCCAGAGGACTCAGATCCCGCCATTATTTTTCTTCTTTTTCTCTAAAAGCTCTTAATGAACTGAAAAAAACTGGTTCAAATATCAATTGGTTTGAATGCATCTATTCAGTAAAAGGAACAAGGTATGCCATTTTTAAAAGTAGCCTTTCTTCTATACAACCGTGTCCTTCTGGACTGTGGTCTTTCTGTTTAACTTCTTCCCAAGTGGATAAAATCCTAAAAGTATGTACGTAACCTTTGATGGTGAAGAAGCACCTAGCTTTGCAATGTCCGTACCCTCAAGTGGCCGTGTCCCTCTGGGTCACAGGCACAGCAGGCCCGAGCTTAGCCACAAATGTCAAACACTTGAAAGAAGAGATTTAAGAAAGAAATCGGTTGTTCTCCGTGTTCAGAAAAAAATGTTTAAATGGTCTGTAATAGAAAATGGGGGGGTGGGTGGGGAGGGAAATAGTCTATTCTCTGGCCTCAGCACAGATCCCCCAAGAAGACAACTCACAGAAACAGGAAACCTGTGGGACGCCTAGGTGGCTCAGTAGGTTAAGCGTCCGGCTCTTGGATTCAGCACAGGTAATGATCGCACAGATTGTAAGTTCGAGCCCCACGTCGGGCTCTGTGCTGACAGCACAGAGCCTACTTAGGATTTTCTCTCCCCCTCTCTCTCTGCTCCTCCCTGGCTGTCTCTCTTTCTCTCTCAAAATAAATAAATCAACTTAAAAAATTAAAAAAAAAAAAAGAAAGAAACAGGAAACGTTTGTGGAAATGAAGACCACCAATGTGAAAAAAATGACGATTTATCCAGAGTTTGCTACAGCAAGGGAGTCAGCCGCCATGGCTCCAAGACAGGCTGAGGAGTGGGAAAGCTTTATAGTAGGAAAAAAGAGAAGACTGTAGGTGTACCCTAAATAGACACTGTTGTCACAAGGAAACTGTAAGCAAGCTAAGTAGAAATGGGGCATCCTGTGTCATTGATCAGGGGTGAGTATTGGCTTTCTCTAGTTGGTCCTAAGTTGGAACTGAGACGAAAATTAGGGAAGCTGTCAATTAATAATCAAGCCCTGGCCATTTGGGGCCAATTGTTTCAGAAATGGTTGTTTAGTTTTCTGGGTCTAACGATGCAGATAGTAATCTGGCCCCCTGGGAGGCTGACCTATCGCAGGCAGGCTCCCTGGGCTGCTTATTGTAGATTAAGGGGGTTGGCTTCCTGCATGGGTTGCTGCAGGTTGTAGGTCAGAGCTCTATTTTTATATGTAGTCTGGCCATCATCCGTTTGTATATTCAGTTTCTCATCTTTCAGACAAAGACAGCTGACTCTGGGCAGCTGGCCTACAACCAGCAAGGTAACTCCCAGCGTTTCTAGAGAGCCACTTTGAGAGAGATAGCTAATTCCACAGGCCACCTTGCCCAGAAGTGCTAAGGACACACCACTGAATGTGGACACATCCCTCTGAACTCAGTGCCCCAAGGTGACGAAGAAGGAAGGGAAGGGTAGTGGTTATGGTAGCACCGGAGTCCTAGGAGGAGAGGAGGGAACAGGGCTCAGTAGCCCTCAGCTGCCGTTGTAGGTTAGAACCCCGTGGGCAGGTATGAGCAAATACTGATGTCGGGGTCCCACACCACCCTCCAAAGATTCTAATTTAATATAGCAGGCCAGAAACCAGTATTTTTTTCAAAACTTCCCCGGTGATGTGACTGTGCAGCCCACGTTGGCAGCTGCTGACCACAGTGAATAAACCTTTGAGTGACGCTGGGAGCGAATATTTAGCTATTAGTGACAATGAAATCAGGGCATGGAGCCACGACCACTTTCTCAAGAAGCCTCCAATCTCTCAGTCTTGCAATGTTGGACTAGAAAAATCAAATGCGGACTGAAACAGGGTAGCACATAGACCGCAGCATGGAGCGTGAGCCTGTGTGTGCGAAATGAAAACGCTGCAGGATCTAAACCGAGGGCGTGAGGAGCAAACGTGTGCGCTTAAAACCGCGGCAAACACAGCTGAGCCCTACCTATTTCGAGCAGCAGCCTTCCTTTTCATTTTAACCATTAAGCAGCTTGTTGCATCTTTTTCAAATGCCATGTTAATGTAACTTACTATTTCTCACAGGCTGTGATGAGCACACACACGGGTGCGTGCTCTTAACTGTGTCTACGCTTGTACGTCTCTCAAACACTTTAAACAGAAACAGTTACATCTGGGGCATGTAAACTCCAAAACCTTAAAAGAATCACACACTCACTCCACACAGGCTGGTCTCTATTTTTTTTTTTTTTTTTTTAATTTCTAGTCATTTCTAAATTTTCAAATTTACCAATTTACCTGATTCTGATACAATATCACCCCCTGGTGGAAATCTATGGGGAAAAAGCACACTGAAGGGAGAATTTTTAATACCGCAAAGGAAGTTAAGATCTCTCTCTCTCTCTCTCTCTTTCTCATCCCCTTGTCTCTCTCTTTATCTCTCTGTCTCTCCCTCTTTCTTTTTACCAGCAGAATGTTCTCCTAGAGAAAATCATATGCAAAAGCTCAATGAACAAAACAATCAAATGGAGCTCTGCTGGGGACTTTCTCTTCCCCACCTTCTCATTGCCAACCCCATATCTCCCCCACCCCCACCCCTGGGATGTCCAAACGAGAATTATTATCACTAAGCACAAGCCATCTCCTGCCAAAATTAAAATTAAAGTTCCATACAATTCTCCAAAGCTTCCTTACCTCAGTGAGGAGCTCCTCCTTTACCATTCACTAAAGCCAAAACCCTCCTGACCGTCCACAATACACGTGAACAGATTAGAGCCTCTGAGCAGGCCGGAGTCAAGAAATCAGGCTAGATTGATTTATATCAGCAATTCCCAAATTCATCTGATCATGACACATGGCCCCTCCTCCCCAGTAGTTGTTTTTTTTTTTTTTTTTTTAACAACCTGCGGAAAACTCTGGATATATTTCATTCAGAACGATTGTTCCATCCTAATCAGCTAATTAGCTCTCTGGCTGCACCTGCTATTCAATCTTCAAAAACGCTTAGGCAAAGTCAACCACACAACAAGCTAGCGCTCCATCATTTGTGGTAATGGAGAGTACGACCCTTAGGTGACTGACCCCAGGCAGCCGTTGGGTTGATGGCATGTCCATAGGTAACTTGATCCCTGTCTTCTAAGCATCATGACCAGCTGAGGGGTGGAAGAGGCTGCCTCGGGTACTGGCAGGAATCATGCTTTGTCTGCCATTAAATGGAATAAGCCTGTGCCACATGATCACTGTATGTTTTATTTAGAGGGATTATAATGCTCACTTGAGCGCAACCTACAAACATCATGGGCGGCTTTGCAACAGTGAGTTAGGTGTTTTCCGTACATTGTCTCTTCCTGGGGATTTATTAGCCCCCAAAATTTCAACATCCCTACAGCTTCCAGCATCCATGAAAATTAGCACAGATCTTTGAACACCAGGTCTGAGAGAAATCTTATTCTGTAACAAGTGTTTTTAACAAAAATAGAACTTTATGCTCTATGTCATTAGCACTAGACTTGAGTCTAGTTCTACAGATGAGTACCAGTCTCAGGCTACTGATTCATATTGCATCATTTCTAATTTTGAAAACAAAGATAGACCTCATTAACTTTTCATGCAGTGGAAAAGTTATTGGAATCCATTCTGGTGCTTAAATTGTGTTTCGATCCATAGTGTCTGGGGCCATTTGCCGTCATGTCATGTCACCTACAGGTTTGACTTGGGAGTGGGGGTCCTGGGGGCTTGGACACACTCACTCACCAGCCTGGCTGCCTCCAGAGCAGTGCCCCAGTGCACGGAGATGCCCCCGCTCCCGTGGCCGTAGTGGTGGACCACGGGCAGCCTCCGGCCGTCCTGGGCGAGGAACTCTGTCTGCAGCCGCACACCTGCAGGCCTGAAGGGCCTTAAGCCTACCTTCTCCCTTATGTCGCAGGCTCCCTGGAGGGAGGGCTCAAGAGCACAACACCGGGAAAAAATACCTCTGCTAATTTCTGCATCTGGGGACAGATTCCAGTCTCCTTGTTGCCTAGTTCCACCCAGGATTACATTGGATGTGCCGGGATAAATATATGTCAGCCCACTCCCATCTCGGATAAAATGCTTCACCCAGGGAGCCCGAACGTTGAGCACTTGGCCCCGCATGGGGAACATCTCCGAGTCTTGTGCAAGCTGTCTGCTTCCAAGGCCTGAGCAGTTGACCACGACGTCGAAGGATGGATGAAGCTCCCACAGGTCTCCTATTCGTCGGGTGAGTATCAGGACCCCACTGCCTTTTAACCTTGGAAGAAAGAGAGGGACCATCAGGGAAGCCTTAGCAGCTTCCTGTGCTGCCCCTCACAGGAAATGATGCACAAGATCATGAGCACATCCAGGGCCCAAACAGGCCAAATTCCAGCCATCAACTACCTCGCATCCCAATCTGGGGATTCCTAAACTCCAACCTAAATAAAAACCTGTTTCAGAAATTCAAAACAAAAGAAATGTCTTGTCCTTTTTATGTTTTATAAAGTTCCTATGTCATACTAGATGCTAAATAAATGCTAATTTAATCAGTCGTTTAAATCCCCGAGCATATCTTTTTTGTGTCATATTTAGTGCCTAAATCTGTAGCCTTAGACATTTTGTGTCATATTGTTAACTCTTGCATGTTCCTTTGTAACTCTGGTCTCCCTAACTAGCTGTTTGGGACAGCAGTCACTTTTTTATGTCTACCACTGGGATGATAGCATGAGAGGAACGCAAAATATTTGCAGCTCATGGATTTACAGTTGTGGTTAATAATGTTATTTTGGACCAAGTATATTGATAATAAAAATAAATGGCTTATCTAGGCCCTGTAAATCTTTTTTTTAATTGTGGTAAAATACACATAACATAAAACTCACTCCATTGACCATTTTTAGGTATATAGTTCAATGGCATTAGTTTTAATATATTCACCTATGAATTTTGTGGTGACACTAACATATTGCCGTGTGTTTACATTCTTTAAAACAGTGAATATGAAGAAAAGTCTTTTTTTTTATGTTTATTTTTGAGGGAGAGAGAGAGAGAGAGACAGGGAGCACAAGCAGGGGAGGGGCAGAGAGAAAGGGAGACACTCAATCTGAAGCAGGCTCCAGACTAAGAGCTGTCAGCACAGAGCCCGATATGGGGCTTGAACCCACGAACTATGAGATCATGACCTGAGCTGAAGTTGGTGTTCAAGCAGCTGAGCCACCCCAAGAAAAGTCCCTTAAAAAGAGTTTAGGAGGGCTCTATCCTTTACCAATCATAAGACCTTGGTCAAGTTCTTTAACTTCTGTGGACTTTTAATCTTCCATCTGTAATTTGGAGACAATACTGACTTCATAGGGTCCTTGTGAAAATGAAACGAGATAGCATTTGGAAAATGCCTGCTGCAGCCCATAACGCACTGTGGTTCCTCAGTAATCTTTTCTAATGGGGGGAAGGCTGTAGTTGCTATGCTCCTATAAAATGCAAGAGCCAGTAGCTCACATAGGGGTATGCCTATTTTCCACACCCATCTATCACTGGCATCCAATGGCTTAACAGCTTGTAAGAATGACATTTGGACCTCGAAAAAATGTTTTACATTGTTATTATTTGAACACTATCTTGGCTTTGCTTTTAACAGATTGGAGATTCCCTGTGTTGAAAGTTGAACATGATGTTCTGTGTTCCAACTCTTCTAGTTAGAACTCAGAATTATTCTCCTAATTCACAGAAATAAAGGAATTTTACCAGCCTTGGGGCATGACTGAACTGAACTTGTTTCTTCAACTATCACCTAGGGATAAGAATGCTGAGACCACGGGTTTTTATAAAAATTCTGTAAGAATTCAACACATTCAGGGGTGCCTGGGTGGCTCGGTCGGTTGAGCATTCAACTCTTGATTTTGGCTCAGATCATGATCTCATGATTTGTGAATTCAAGCCCGACATTGGGCTCCATGTTGGCAGTGTGGAGCCTGCTTGAGAATCTCTCTCTTTCCCTCTCTCTGCCCCTCCCCTGCTCATTCTCTCTTTCTCTCTCAATAAATAAAACTTAAAAAAAAAAAAAAAAGAATTCAACACATGCAGATATCTTTCTTTTCCTTTTCAAGGGGCCCCTGCTGGTCGCTACTGATGAAAGTCCACTTTCTACTTCTGAAATGATCATAGCAGCCGGGCTGTGGGAAGGCCCTGGAAGGCTTGCTGTGCTGCATACCTCACAGGTCTGCACCCCAGGAGGGAACTTATGGAATGTGCCAGAACCTGGCATCCTTGTACTGCTGCAATACAACCATGTGGCGATGCCCAGTCATTATTGTGTACCCCATGGGCAATGTATCAGGGGGCACCGGGGTGTAGGAGGAAACCTTACATGGAAGCTGGATGTTAAACCAAGCACTTCTACAACCATATGAGGTAGTTATTCTGGAGGTTTTGGATGACATGGTCGGGGATATCAACTTGATGATGTTCCCCGTAGGGCTTCCTGAAACTGAACAAGACCTCATTCTAGATTGGGAGAATGCCTTGTCCCAACCTCCCATGAGGAAATGGGGGATGGGGGACTCAAGAAGTTGTGCTCACTAAATAGCCCCAGACCAATGTCTTCTGGTCATCACGCTAAAACCCAAGAGTGCCCATTTTCACCAAGCCTAAAAGTCAGCTTGTCCAACAAACCTGGGGGATGGTTGTCTTTGGAGCCCTTCCTTAACTCTCTGGGTGTGTCAGCAAGAGGGAATTTGAGTAGGTGTGGCCCTGAGAGGGATGGGGGTTCCACTAAGTGCTTCTTCACACACACACACACACACACACACACACACTCCACATCCCAGGAGCAAAGGGGAGTCCTCTCACCCTCTCCCTTCTCTTGGGACTAGAGGCATTCCTACACCCCACCTCCCATTGCCTGCCGCAGCCTAAGCCATATAAGAGAGAAATCCTGGGCAGCACGAAATAGGGAAGTGGGGGTTCAGTGTGGAGACCCACTGGGGGAAATGGGGTACACAAGGGCTCTAGAATGAGGGATGGGGCTGGTTTGACAGCAGGATTGGGCAGCAGGGCTGCAGGGAGTGGGAGGGCAGGGCAGGATGTGGGGTGCAGCCCAACAGGGACAGAACGAGGGGTGCAGCAGAGCCAAGATACTGCCCTGGAACCCATGCATACCTGGAATTCACCCGCTGACACACCCTAAATTTGGGGGGAAATCCTAATGAGTAGAAACTGGGGAAAACACTCTTTTTGTCATTTAAAATTTCTAAGCGCTTGCCAAAGGTAGACATTTTAACACTCCTTTGGTAACATTTTAATAGCTTGTACCTTTATTCTGGGAATGTTATCCAAATAGGTCTGTGGATTACACAAATACAAAGTAAAAACCCTCTTCTAAGGGTCCAAGATGACTTTGGGGTGAGAGGGTCCACAATTTCTGCATGAAAGCCAGGCTACTTCTCTGCAAACCAGACTGCTTTTGGAAAATTGGTCCCCACCAAGGAGAGAGGAGGGAAGAGGGGATGACTCAGTGTCTGTTCCCCAGCTGGTTCCTCAGACTGGCTGGAACATCCTCACCAAGGCACAAGAGCCTGAGCCTGAGGACCAGAGCCTGGGGGCGCTGATTTTGAGGAGAACTGGTGAGGGTTGAGCCTGAGCAGGACTGCCATGCAGTGGAACCCCAGGGTCAGAGCTGGAAAGAAGATAATTCTCCCCATGGCTGCTATAGTTCAAAGTTCATTAGAATGAGGAAAAGAGCATTGAGTTTTTGCATCACTGATGTGAGGATGCCTTGGAGTGGAGAGAAAGAGTGAAGAGCTAGGAAGACATTGCTAAAGATGTGGAGAGATGCAGGGAGGCTGGGAGAGGATGGTGGCCAAGAACATGGTGGGGGGCTGGCTTTGAGAAGCACTTGGTTATGTATTATGTATGAATTATTAGATGCAGTCAATTAAAAAAAATTAATCCTTGGGGCACCTGGGTGGTTCAGTCAGTTGAGCATCTGACTCTTGACTTCAGCTCAGGTCATGATCCCAGGGGCATGGGATGGAGCCCCATGTCAGGCTCCTCGCTGAGCATAGAACCTGCTTAGAATTCTCTCTCTCTCTCTCTCTCTCTCTCTCTCTCTCTCTCTGTCTCTCCCTCTGCCCCTCTCCCCTGCTCACACGTTCTCTCTCAAATATAAAAATAAATAATAATAATAATAATAATAATAATAATAATAATAAAAGTAATCCTTGCTTCAAGACTGAATCATGACACCTTAATGACAATGATCAGAAAATTAACTATGTTCAATCTATTCGAAAATAAGATAAAAAGGAAACCTAATTTAAAATCTCATTTGGCCCCAATGTTTATAGCAGCACTTTCAACAATAGCCAAATCATGGAAAGAGCCCAGATGGCCATCAACTGATGAATGAATAAAGAAGATGGGGTTTATATATACAATGGAATACTACTTGGCAATAAGAAAGAATAAAATCCTGCCATTTGCAGCAACATAGATGGAACTGGAGAGTATTATGCTAAGTGAAATAAGTCAGTCAGAGAAAGACAGATATCATGTTTTCACTCATACGTGGAACTTGAAAAACTTAACAGAAGACATTGGGGGAAAGAGAAGGGAAAAATAGTTTCAAACAGAGAGGGAGGCAAGCCCTCTTGGCAAGCCCATAAGAGACTCTTAAATACAGACAACAAATTGAGGGTTGATGGGGTGGGCGGTGAGGGGAGGGAAAAATGAGTGATGGGCATTGAGGAGGGCACTTGTTGGGATGAGCACCGTGTGTTGTATGTAAGCGATAATCATGGGAATCTACTCCCAAAACCAAGAGCACACCGTATACACTGTATGTTAGCTAACTTGACGATAAATTATATTTTTTAAAAAAGAAAAGAAAATCTCATTTGGCAAATAGAACTATGCACACAGATTCATAGAAAAAGTCTACTCTTCTTCATAGTGATACTTGATGTAGCTATACCTAAAATAGCTTACAAGAGTTAGATTTTAAATGTACATATATATGCTTACATATATATGCATATTTTGCATGTGATAGGAATGTAAACAATTTGTACTCAGAAGGTCAATGGTGATGTTTTCAAAATATATCCACAAATTCTTTGAACCCTTCAAGGCTGAAGCCTAATGCCCCTCTCTTTGAATGTGGGCTGAACCTAGTCACTTGCTTCTCATGAATATTTATATCCATAATATATATATTTGCAACATATGATCTTGGATTTTCTTTTGCTGCAATGTATATTATTGGGACAATTGGCAAAATCCAAATAAGGTCTGTAGATTTCAGAAATGTACCCATGTTGAAGGAAAAATAAAATAAGATAAAAACAGAGAGGGAGGCAAACCATAAGAGACTCTTAACTATAGAGAACAAACTGAGGGTTGCTCAGTAGGGGGATGGGCTAAATGGGTAATGGGTATTAAGAAGGGTACTTGTGATGAGTGATAGGTGTTATATATAAGTAATGAATCACTAAATTCTATTCCTGAAACAAATAAAGGGAAAAGAGAAGAAATGAGAAGAAAAGAGAAGAAATGAGAAGAAAAGAAAAGAAACATACCTGTGTTAAGATAATGCCCTCATTCTGATGAGTTGACTTTAGTGATATAAGAGACTGACCATGAGTTTAAGAAATACATATTCAGTATTTGGGGTAAAGGGGCATCACATCTGCAGCTTACTCTCAAATGGTTCAGGGAAAAAGTATATATTTAGAGGAAAAAGGATAAAGCAGATATGTTAAGTATAAGATTTGGGGAATCTGAGTGAGGAATACATGGCATTTCTTGTATTTTTATATATAGTCTGATTTTGACCTAACAACATGATCTCCCCTGATGACCACATTCCTCACTCATTTCCTTGCAATGCCTATTCCAATAAAACCAAGTGCATTCTATTCCCTACTTCTCGGAATAGCTATCCTCACTTTGACCACTCCACAAACTTGTATTGATGGCTCTAAGTTCCGTTCAGGGGTAGAGCAGCCTCTGGTCCCTTTGGGGAAGGGGGTGTGGAGGAGGCTCAGTGTTTCTGTGGGCAGGGTGGTCCTGGAGGGGAGCAGCTGTGTACCCTGAGTCAGACCAGCAGGTGAGGTTTTGGGGAACAAGTTCACCTGTGTAGCCACCTTGGGGCAGCTACTGAAGGCCCAGTGGAGGCTCCTAAGGCTAGCGCACAGACTCCATCTATTTCTGGCTAACCTTATTGCCATCATCGGAAGAAATAAATACCAGCATTTTGCACCTTCCTGACTGGTACCCTCCCACTTTATCCTTGCATACCTGGGCAGAAAATGGGGTGCTCACATTCGACCTGTGTCCAGGACCATCACTTGCCCCCGGCTCCTCTGGTTAGAGCTGGCAGATGCCAGGAGGGGGGGGCAGAAACAACTAGAGGCCTGGCAAAGGATGGCCATGCTCCAGCAGCAAGGTGTGTGTTAGTCCTGGGGACGAGGGGGCTGCTGTGCACAGCAAGGCACCTTTGCAAGTTGGGCATTTATAAGACAGGGTTATCTGTCATGTTCCTGATGTACAATCCATATTTCTGTCCAACTGCAGGGAGAGCCACATGAGTTTCTTTCAGAGGCACTGCTGTGAATCAGGCCAAGTGGGAGAACAAAGCTAAGGAGATGGGAGACAGGGAAAGTAACAGCGAGGCCTTATTAGACCAGTGGGAAGGAAGTACAGAGAGAGAAGTTCAGTGTGGTGAGTGCTGTGGTCAGTGTGGGCCTTATCAAGACCAAAGGATAAAGCATGGCCTCCTGAGAAAGAAATGCACCCGAGTTACAGGGCCCCTGGCACTGAAATGAGGCACCCAGCTTTCTGGATGTTGTCAAAGACGGGATGAGCCTGGTCTTGCTGGGATGATTTATTTAGGTAGAATGTCTGGCGAAGAGCAGTCTCAGTTGAATTATTGCCTCTATGATTCATTTCCTGGAAGGGGCAAGTAAAAAGCAGCAGAATATGACTCCACTGGCTGAGGATATAAAACATGATCTGCATGGCTGATTAAACCTCTGAGGGGTTTTTATTCTTTTGTTTGTTCTGGATATTATTGGGCATCATTTCTTTTTTTGAGAGTGAGATGATCCCTTCTGTTCTTTGAAAAAAAGCTGAAGATTTGATTTGTGGTTAAAAACATTTTTTTTCCCTTTCCTGGAAATTTATATGATTTCAGAAGGATCGAGCTTAGGTTGGAGACATTTTTGTGTGGCTTACTGAGTGAAATGCCTGTTTTTGAGTCAGAACACTGTAGGCTGAACACTCACATTGTGCAGAAGGGGCGTAGGAGGCAATACAACAGACCCCGGGGGTGAGGAACAAGCAGGGATTGTGTGGCTCCCCAGCTGGCTTCACCCTGATGGAGAAGAGCAGGTGACAGCCCACAGAATGAACCCTGGGGGTCCCACCCCCTCACCACAATGCCGCCCTGCCTCCCACCTGGCTTGAAATCCTTGCCTGAAAGCCTTGCTTTAGACGTAGAGGAGTCCCTGCCCCACAAAGCCTCACTCAGGAGAACAAGGGACATGTGGCTCTCTTCTTCCCCCATGTTGGCCCTCTGGCCAGATGCCAGGCCCTGAGAGAATAGAAGACCGCTAATTTCCACAGAGAGGAGACCCTGTGTGCTATTTGCGCAGGCCCTGCTTTGGGGGCCAGGAGGAAGAGGAAGGTTCAGGGGCACAGAAGCTGGGACGGGAGGGTTGGTGGGACAAAGGCGTGTATACACTGTCTGTCTGAGGCAATCACGTCCCAGCCCACTGTCATGGTGGATGTGTATATCCAAGAAATGGACTGAAAAAGACCTCCCCAGGACAAGAGCAGCCCCTCAGGCCTCTTCTCCCTGACTGTCACCTAAAAACAGACAGGAAGCAACGTGCTCCAAGACATGAACCCCAGCTGACTGGTCATCAGGCCAATGGCATTGCTGTCAGGAGGTGGCTCCCACTGGCACAAAGTACCACTGACTCGGGGTTATTTTAAGTAGAGTAAAACGCTGACACCAGGCTTCCGACTGAGAAGGTAGCAGGATTTTTCCCAGGTCTTCATCCCACAGTTAGAGATTAGGCCTGAAAATAACGTTATTATGGAAACGGGGGCCTGTTTTCCAGGTGATAACTTTAGAAGCAGGCAGAACAAATCGTTCAGATAATATTTGTTTTCCTGTGAAAGTGGTTGAGGGTGGCCTGCAGAGCTAACACATTTATTCTCAGCCAGAGTGGGAGGGCGGCTGGGATGGTGGCCATGCTGGGGATTGGCCCTCACAGTCTTCCTGGGGATGCCCCTCCCCCACCCAGGGGGAAGCTTCCCACTGCTCAGGGCAGCCCCAGGCAAACTGCAAGACTTACGAAGACCCCTCAGAGAAGGAACATGTACACTGGGGGTGATGCTGGCTTCCCTGCCTCTGCCCCCTCCCACAGTAATACCACCTACTCAGGTGCCCTGGGCCCTCAGGCTCCCTCTCTGCCCCATCATAACTCCCCATCTTCCAAGAACCTTCTCTACTACTCATGAAAGCAATGTATGCTCTCTTCCAGGAAGAATTTCTGTTTTGGATTTCTGTCTAGACTTTATAGCCAATGCTTCTTTGAAAAAACAGGAGAAACTACGTGCACACACACACGTACATGTAAACATATGCATACGATTAGTGTAAGCTCAAGACTATTTCTAGGACTTAAACATGATCCTGGCTAACCTGAGCTGTACATTCCTTCCACTGGGCCACTTAGAGGACCCCACTCTGGCCCTTCTCCGGCTGTGCATGAGAAATGAGTATGTGGGGCCACAGGGAGCACCCGGCCAGAGTCCTCCTCCTTCACTTCCAGCCCATGACCTGGGAACCCATCCCTCTGCCCCTCCCCTGCTCACTCTCTCTCTCTCTCTCTCTCTCTCTCTCAAAAAAAATTATGTTAAGAAAAAAAATTTTTTTTTTTAATTTTTTTTTTATACGTTTATTTTTCAGACAGAGAGAGACAGAGCATGAACGGGGGAGGGGCAGACAGAGAGGGAGACACAGAAGCAGAAGCAGGCTCCAGGCTCTGAGCCATCAGCCCAGAGCCCGACGCGGGGTTCGAACTCACGGTCTGTGAGATCATGACCTGAGCTGAAGTCAGACGCTTAACCGACCGGGCCACCCAGGCGCCCCAAGAAAAAATTTTTAAAGAAATTATCACTTGGCAAACATTATAGTAATGATTGAGGCAAGAATCATGAATGTATGCTAAAACTAGTAGGAGCAGAATATTTACACAGCCTCAAGGTGTATCTTGACAAAGCATTTAGTAATTACAAAGGAAAAAAGTTGTAACTTCACATTAGAGATAACTGGCAGGCTGGGTGATCAAAGTTAACATCACTGGAAGGGGACAAACCAACACCACGTGTCTCCTACTACGATGCACTAAGGATTCAACGTTCCTTCTATGGGGTTCCACCAAAATGTGTAACCTCAATTTCATCATGAGGAAACGTCAGACAAACCCCAACTGAGAGACATTCTCCAGAGCAATTGGTCTGTGCTCTTCAAAGCTGTAAAGGTCATAAGAGACAAAGACAGACTACAGACTGGAGACATGACAACCAATGTAATGTGTGACTACAAATTGGATCATGGACCAAATATATCTATATAAAGGACCTAATTGGGTCCTTTTTGGGCAACATATGAATAAGATCCATAGACTACAGTATCAGTATAAATATCTAGATTTTTATCATACCTCTCTATTTATGTAAAAGAGCATCCTTGTTCCTAGAAAATACACATGGTAATATTTAGAAATCATGGGGCATCATGTCTGCAATTTACTCTTAAATCGTTCTGGGGGGGCAGAATACACACACACACACACACACACACACACACACATATATGTATATACATATATATGAGACAGAGAGAGAGAAAATGATAAAGAAAATGTTAGGCATCTGCATAAAGCATTATAAGAGCTCATTCATCCACTTTCCTTGTCTCTATGTCCATCATCATGCCTGATCCCCAGCCATTTCCACACAGGGAAGCCAAGGGGAAGCCCTTGATAGTCTCTGTGGTGCGGAACACTCTGCAGGATCCTCCCTTCCCTGATTCTGTCTGATCTTCCAAAGACCACAGGGATCCATCCAGGTTTTCTATAGACCTTCCTGAACATGGAGAAAAAAGTCCAAGATGAGGGAGCCAAACAATAGACTTGGGAGTAATAATGAAAGTTTAGCCTCAAATTATAAAACTCTGTAATGACACCTTTTTATACCCAACATTTTGTACATGTTCTTCCATTTTTTATTGTAATCAAACAGAATTATGTACCATAATGAGAGTAAAGCGCTGCCCCTTATGGCAGCCTAATAATTCCCCTTATCTGAATTTAATTAAGATAAAGTATATGACACCTTCATCTTAAATCACTAGCATTAACACTTCCAATTTCCTATTTCCAGTCGTTTTTATACTATAAGGACAAAAGTGAAAACTACACGGTATTGCCACTGAGGGAAAGACCGTGTTGCTGCTGAAACTTGAATGTTGACTGATGGGCAACTTCATCCCGTGATAGCTCAAAATGCTTGAGTATCGGCTGATGTCTAGGTTCGAGGTTGGCATGCAACTGTGCTTTAGGGCCCAGTGAACAAAGCATAAGAGTGTGGGTTTTATGAAAAACTGAAACTTACAAAAGGAGAATGTCCCATATAAATTGCTAATAGATAAAAATGAGAAGAGCACTCATAAGGCTACAAAAATGTATCATGGTGCTCCTGACATGTGCCTAATAGATGCAGCCTGCCTCCTCTGTGATCCCAATCCACCCTCAAAATCGGTACAACCCCATATCATGTGTGTTACTGTGATTGTTAATTAACGTATATAAACAAACACATGCATACACACACATACGCATACATACACCCCATGACCGCCATTAGACTGTGAATTCCTTAAGAAAAGTGATCATATTTTTATCCTTCTTTTTTGACCAGCTTCTAACACAGTGCCAAGTTCAGACGTAGGTGTTCAACACAGAATTGTGGGATTAATGAATTGTCTGAATCAATTACCTTACAGCCCACATCTGGGACCAATTATCATGGCCACTGCTTGCCTCAAGTCACTCTTCCAATGTTTACACAATAGTTCACATTGCCCCTATTTACCTACCAAATACATACATTTGGGGATTGAAAGGGCCAATGTTTTACAACCCTCAATATGCTTACAATTTCCAGACTAAATTAAAGAGAGATTTATTGATACATCTCAAATAAAGATGCTCTTGATGCATTTCCTAACTAACTGGAATCAGAAAGTCCTGAAAACCAAGCCAAAATACAAGTTCAAGGTATTTTGGACTGGACTTGGTGAGGAAGCAATTACCTGATTTAGATAAGCTAAGACCTCTCAGGTTTAGAGATCTTATTTATAACAAAGAAAATAACGAAGCCATTTTCTTAATCACCATTGAGAAAAAAAATTCAAAAAACAATTTATAATAAGCTTAAGATTCTCCATCCAAAGAACTGGAGCAAATCATATAATTTTATAGCTGGAAGCATACTCCCCAAACTTCTCCAGTTTACAAATGAGGAAACTAAGACACCGTTTCAATAAAGTGGGTTTTACTGGTGGGCAGGGAACCAAATCATGCATGACAAAGAAGAATCACGCATCAAGCACTAGAAGAAGAAGATGGGTGTGTTACTACCAGCGTGGTATGACTTACTCCTTCGGACACAGCACTGTCTTCAGATTGTTTGACAAAACCCTAGTCGTTGTGAGCAACAAGACACAATGCAAAAGAGCTCTGAGGAACCACAGGGAATTTTCCATCTATATTTTGTGAGTAGCTATGCAATTATTTATGGCTATGCTATGAAGGATAAAGGAAGCAGCAAAGAGCCATTTCAACTGACCTCTTCTCCAACCATGGGAGGTAGGCAGGGCTTTCACATTTCAGAGTCGTGAAGGCGTGACCAAACACATGCTGGGGGAATTTCTTCAGTTCAGCCTTGGTCATCTTTCGAAACCCCAGAACCACATCAGCCCAGAATGGCACTTCTTCAGCAGGAATGCTCTGAAATATCTGCCAACTCAAATACATAAGTGGGAAAATTTCCTGAAATTTTGTGAAATAACACATTTCCGGTGAACCCTGCAAGACATTCTCTAAAGCATTTTTAAAACACACTTCCTATACCCATAAAAAGAAAAAGATCGGGGCGCCTGGGTGGCTCAGTCGGTTAAGCGTCCGACTTCGGCTCAGGTCATGATCTCGTGGTCCGTGAGTTCGAGCCCCGCATCAGGCTCTGTGCTGACTGCTCAGAGCCTGGAGCCTGTTTCGGATTCTGTGTCTCCTTCTCTCTCTGACCCTCCCCCATTCATGCTCTGTCTCTCTCTGTCTCAAAAATAAATAAACGTTAAAGAAAAGAAAAAGATCTCTTCTTCCATTCCCTTGGGTTCAGATAATTCAGCAGCTAAATTTAAAATATTCAAGGGGGGGTCTGGGTGGCTCAGCATCCGACTCTTGCTTTCAGCTCAGGTCATGATCTCACTGGTTGTGAGTTTGAGCCCCACGTCGGGCTCTACACTGACAGCACAGAGCCTGCTTGGGATTCTCTCTCTGCCCTTCCCACATTCATGCACTCCCTCTCTCTCTCAAAAATAATAAGTGAACACTTTAAAATATTCATGATTGGTGGGGCACCTGGGTGGCTCAGTCAGTTGAGTGTCCGACTTTGGCTCAGGTCACGATCTCGAAGTCTGTGAGTTCGAGCCCCACATCGGGCTCTGTACTGACAGCTCAGAGCCTGGAGCCTGCTTTGGATTCTGTGTCTCCCTCACTCTCTGCCCCTCCCCCGCTCATGCTCTGTCTCTCTCTCTGCCAAAAATAAATAAACATTAAAAAAATATAAAAAATAAATAAAATAGTCACGATTGGGGAGAATAAGACACTTAAAAAGTTGTGTTTTAAAAATTTAATTTAATTCTTTTTTTTCCTAAAAATCTGTTGCTCAGATTTTCTTTATTTACTTATGACTATGCATTTTTGATGAAGGTTTTTTGTGTTTCGTATAACATTTCACATAAATTGTAAGCATCCATCAAAAGTTTAAAGGTTGGCCTCAATTCTGAACAAAACATCTAAATTACAGTGAGCAGTGGTGGGTGTACAGGAGGCAGGAGTGTGAATTACGAGTTAAGTTGTGAATTATGAGTTAAGTGTGAATTTTCGGTTAAGATGTGGGTCATCACCTCACACTGTTGGTAAGAAAAACTGGGTTGTCAGGAGGAACCCCATTACTGTTAGGCCACCAGCATGGCTGGAATGGGTGAGGCTGGAATGATATTGGTTGTTAACAAGCCCGAATAGTGCTGCCGATAGCTGCTGGGCATATGTTTGGATTTGTAAGTATTGGGTTGTTTTCATCAATAGGAGTAAGTGTTATAAATCATGGCTGCTCTAAAAGAGCAAGGAAAATCACCTGAATGCTGTATGTGGTTGTTAATGATGTGGTCATTAACACACCAGAATTCATGTACCTCTAAGTAATTTATTCAAAGCAGTCCCCGGCGAAAGTATAAATGTTTGCTGTGGGGCTCCATGAGAGCCTTCTCACTGTCTCATTCCGTGCACTCTCCCTGGGCTAGATTTCCCCTTCCATATCTTCACCATCACCGATAGACCAAACAGGGGGCCCCACCTCCAGCCCTCCTCTCTCTCTCCTGAGCTCCCGAACCAGAACCAGACCTACAGTGACTTTCTCTCTCCCCACAAGCCCACATGCCATCAACCACCAAGTCTCAAGCCCTATCAGCTTTCCTCTCAGGCTTCTCTCAAGTCCGTCTCCTCTCTGTCCCCACTGCCAACACCTAATCTATTGCACCACCATCTCTCTCTCCACATACCTGTTCTCCCCACTGTAGGCATATTTTTGACATGTAAACATGATCAGTTACTTCAATGTGTAAAATCCCTCAATGGCTTCCCATCAATCTGGATGACCTCCAGTATCTCCAACACACCACAGTCGCCCTCGACTCACGTCTATGCCTATGCTGCTCTCTCTACCTGGAATGGTTTGCCTCCTGTGTCCCCGGCCCTGTCTCTGTCCCCTTCACCTCTATAATGTCACCACGTTAACCTACACTCATCCGGATGGTCTCTGCTGAAATGTCACTTTGCTCCAGGTTGCTTCTCATAACTCCTCCGAGCAAGTTTATTCTCCAAATATATTCTTCCATAGTACCCTGTACGCTTCCCTTGGTAACTCGTGTCTTTTGCAGCTAGTTACGTTTAGGACATTCCTTACAGACCATAAGCTGTATGAGAACAGGTCCGTGTCTTCTTTTCTTAAAAATTCACTCAACATACATTTATTAAGCATTTACCATATGCCAAACAGTATGTGCTAAATTGCTCGTCACTATATCACCAATATCTAAGAGAGTACCTGATACAGGTGAATGCTGAATAAATTGTTTTGAAGAAATGTATAGACGAACAGATGAATAAGGCTATACACTTATGCCAAAGAGGTGCAGGCCCTTGTCTTCATTTGACTGATTCAAATTGTCTTTTTGGAAGCAAATGGGAGAAAAATCATTCATGTGAGTGCAATAAATAACTCTCTTTTAGGCTAGCTTAAAGTATATTCTTTTTAATATCCTTAATGGTGGCAAAATCTTAGTCTTGAAAGGACATTTGAATTTTAGACACATCTGTTTTCAAAAATTACTTAGAGACAACGTTTGTGAGTTAATTGGTTTTGAGCAAAAATGAAGTGTGGCCATAAATCAATAAGGACAATTTTTCTCTGTGACTCATCGGCTGGATCTGGGGACAGTTATAGTATCAATTCATCCTCAGAAGATGGAGAAGTAAAAGTTGCTACTTTGGGTATAGACTGGGGGAAATTAGTGATGTCAACACCATTAATGACGGTGAGGGAGGGCAAGAAGAGGAAAAGGATAGAAACCTGCCTGCTGCAGGTGTGTTTCCTACCAGAAATGTAAGCAGACAGCCTGATCACAAAGGAGGAGAGAGGACAGGTTTTTTTATACAGTACAAAGGATGCAGTGATTGTGAGAACTTAGTAAAAAGCAAACATCCCTCTGCTCTTCAGAAAGGTATAGGGCATTACTGTGTTAGCACGTGGGGTAACACAGATGACATACGTGTTATGTCATAAACTAAAAGTGATAGAAGGGTTAGTAATCTTTTTTTAAGAAGATAAAGAAAGAGGGGCACCTGGGTTGTTAAGCGTCCAACTCTTGATTTTGGCTCAGGTCATGATTTCATGGTTCGTGAGATCAAGCCCTGCATTGGGCTCTGCACTGACAGCACAGAACCTGCTTGAGGTTCTCTCTCTCCCTCTCTCTCTCTGCCACTCCCCCGTTTATGCTCTTTCTCTCTCAAAAATAAATATTTTTTAAAAGAAGATAAAGAAAGATATTGTCATATTCTAAGTGCTGGTTTGTGCCAGAAATGTCAAATAGGATTTTTTTTAAATTTTTTTTTAACGTTTATTTATTTTTGAGACAGAGAGAGACAGAGCGTGAACAGGGGAGGGGCAGAGAGAGAGGGAGACACAGAATCTGAAACAGGCTCCAGGCTCTGAGCTGTCAGCACAGAGCCTGACGCGGGGCTCAAACTCACAGACCGTGAGATCATGACCTGAGCCGAAGTCGGACGCTTAACCGACTGAGCCACCCAGGCGCCCCTCAAATAGGATTTTTTAACTCTTTCATTTAATTATGCATGTCCCCTGAAATCACATATTAAGAATCAAATAGAAGTGCCTTAACCATTTCAGAAATATAGTTCCTAAATGGCACCTCAAAGGTCACTTTAGTGACCTACAACATTTACTTTTTGGGGATGTCTCATTCTTCAATATCACACCTGTTGGCTTGCCATCAGCCACATCATCCCCATGCTCAGTGTTTGCCTGCTGCATTTTTTTTTAGCCGTATTTGCAAATCACTGCAAAATCTTTGAGGAAACTCACACTAGTATTGGTGATGAGACCCTGTAATCGTTGTTTAAAAGTCGAATGCTATATATACTGATATGTAATATACAATTACTATACTAATAACTTGTCTTTCTTGAGTTCTTTGGAGTAAAGCTGAAAATGTTTTTCAAAATCCTCCTGCATTGAATTCAGCACTCTGCTCACAGCAGTACCCAACAATATTTTATGTTGAATTTTTTTTAAACGTTTATTTATTTTTGAGACAGAGCATGAACGGGGGAGGATCAGAGAGAGAGGGAGACACAGAATCTGAAACAGGCTCCAGGCTCTGAGCGGTCAGCACAGAGCCTGACGCGGGGCTCGAACTCATGGACCGTGAGATCACGACCTGAGCCGAAGTCGGCTGCTTAACCGACTGAGCCACCCAGGCGCCCCAATTTTATGTTGAATTTTAAAGTCTGTTAAGATCATTCTGAATTCTAAAATAACTTCAGATATCCTCTCTTACCCAGATACCAGATGAACACCAGCATCTTCAGCTTCTGCAGAATTGGCGATTGCAAACAGGTGATCAAAGGTCTCTTGAAACCACTGCTTCAGCGTGGGAATGGGTGTGTCTGTAATCAGGGCGGGGGGGGGGGGGGGAGGGGAACAAAGCAGAACAGAAAGGAAGTGATGATGATAACTATGCTTCAGACAATCTCCTTCCTAGAAGCCGGGAGAAAATAAAGAGGCAGAGAGGAACATTTAGATAAGGTACCACATTATAGTGGAGAATCTATCAGCAACCTGAGTTTTGAATGCTGACACATGCTGTTGACTTCTGTTCAGGTAAAGATTAATCATCAGAGGGTAAAATGGCCGATCAGGACAAAATCTGACATATGAGCCATCTGGAAGGTAGTCTTTGGCATTAGATATTTTCCAGACCTTGACAGGTTCATAACCAATCTGAGCAGAAGTGAATTCATGGCCGAGGTATCCAGCTGGCCACACAGTTGAGATGATAGGAGAAAGAACCCAGAACTTCTCTCATGGGTCCTGAAAACATGGTGGGTGATAAGGGAAGATCTGTGGGGCCCAGGTCAACCAGAACAGAGAATAACTGAACATCAAGAGAAAGCCCAGATTGCTCACCCTCTGATACAAGGAGACAAGGTCTGCATTGTGGAGCCGAGCTCCTCAGGAAGGACTCCCTGCAGTCCCATCCAAGGCTGCCATTGTGTCCATCCCCTTCCACTCTGTGGAATCATGCAATAGCATAGAGTAGCATTCCCCGGGTCACTAGAACATGCAGGGACCACACGAGGCACACCTTTCTGGCAGAGTCCTGTGGATCAGTGCTCCTGTCACCCAGGCATCCCTGCCAGAGCACAAGAGGCTGGACCCACATCCAGCTTCTGGAAGGGTGCAGACTTATCGGAGAGGAAATAAGGGTCAGGGTTGAAAGAAGGGTCATGGTTCAAGCCCCAAAATAATAGTGTCCAGTGTAGGCACAGAAAACAAGCATAATCTGGACAGGCAGACAAATCCAAATGGGGTGAAGAATTTGGCCATCCAATCCCTATGGAAGGGTCGTGAGGGAGAATCCAGGGTCAAGCGAGGGACTGGGGAATGAAAATCCCAAGGGGCTGCTATGGGGGGAGCCAGAGAGGAGGTGAAGGAACTGAGGCAGAGAGGACACTGGGTAAGCTCTGCTTGGAGAGATGTCCCTAGAATTCACAGTAGAGATGAAAAGGCCCCTGGAGACATCCTGCTCCCCCAGACCAAGTCCCCAAGTCAATGAGGGCATTTCAATAGCAGGGTTTGTAACAATTCACTTGTTAAAGTGCCTATAAATATTTCTTTAATAGTGGGTCTGTGCTGTCATCTTTAAACACGTGCCCATGTGAACTCAACACTGTATTCCAAAATTGAAGACTGGGCCACTGGTTTAGAAATAAGGAAGAAATAATAAGCTGCAAAATGAGCTAAATTAGACCTCACATTGGATTATACCCCAACAATCTAAGCCAGTGTATGGGGCTGTATTGAAACGCATCCCCTTGTTGCCATTTCAGACTTTAGAAACAAAATATTGGCTGCGGCTCACATGCTGTAGGAGTCATCCCAAAAGAATGGACAGTTCCAGTTCAGCAGTGGATAGAGCCAGAAGCCTGGTGATCTACTCTATGTTCAAGTGCTGGTAAAAGAAAGCTGTAGCTGGAGTAGTGGTAAAAATAGCAATTGCTGATACAGCACTTACTATGTCCCAGGCACTGTGCTAAATGCTTTACATGTATAAATATATTTAATCGTCGCAGCAACCCTATCGGATAGGTATCGGATAGGTCCCCATACGGTACTGATATTTATGAGCACAGAAGATATCACTGTTATCACTGAGGCTGGTCTGAAACAAGCCCAAAGAGAAGACTAAAGTCCTTATCTGGAAGCACCAGAGAGTAACACTCTCTGATCCAGGGGCCCCAACCACCTAGCCAAAGGGTGAGCTCGGGCCTCAATGGCCTGGAGGAACTCTTAGACGAGCCTCCTTCTTTGAAGATGATTCCATGACTATCATGCAGCCTTCTGACCACTCACCCAGGCCTGATGCAAGCAAAGGGGTTCCTGGACAATGGACATAAGAACTCTGGTCACAAGAAAGGTGCCCAGGAAGTGTGAACTAGCATTCTGCAAACACGCCACGTTCCTGTGCTTAATCCTGTGCATGTGTAACTTTGATGAAAAGAAAACAAAAGCTAAAATTAAAGGGGAATAAAAGCATGGGAATGAGGAAGTGGAGACAGTGAGTATAAACCTCATTGGCTACAAAGTGATTTGGGTTTTTATTTAATGCTGTTTCCCTCCTCTATTCTATTCTATTCTATTCCATTTCACGAGAAGAATACAGCTGGAAAGGATGTGTGACCATGTTTTAAAAACTCAATGCAGGGGCACGTGGGTGGCTCAGTAGGTTGAGCATCCCACTTTGCCTCACGTCATGATCTCGTGCTTCGTGAGTTCAAGCCTCGCATCCAGCTCACAGAGCCCGCTGCAGATCCTCTGTCCCCGTCTCTGCCCCTCCCGCTTGTGCTCTCTCTCTCTCTCCCCGTCCCAAAATTAAATAAACATTAAAAAAAACAATCAATGCATCTTTAGGCCCAAATACCTACTGACTGATTGTTTGTCTACCAGCTGAGAAGTGTGGATAATTTTAGTCCCGTTACAAGTAATTTCTGACCTTGTGGTCATTACTGGTATCAGTGGAAAGACTTAGAGTTACCAGTTGTGGTAGTCATGAGAGCGGTTCACCAAATCCTTCTAACTGTCTGCCTTCTGGGAGCCTTATAGGATTGCACTTCTTGGCCACCTTCTGAGGGGTGGGAGCATGTGACTCGTGCTGGCCAATGACCGGCCATCAGAAGTAATGAAAGTTGCATCCTGGCCAGAGCCAGCTGAGGTGAGACCTCCCCAGAGCTGCTTTCCCCTCAGGCACAGGTACTGATGACATCCAAGACAGTGGCTGCCCCATCACGTATGATGAGCAGAGCCCTTGCCGATGCTCAGTTGACATGCGGTCCCAGCAAGAATCGAACCTTTGCTTTTTAGGCTGCTAGGATTTGGAGGTTGTGTTTGCCTTACAGCATAATTGAGCATTTCCTAACAGATGAACCAGTACGATGTTAAAAGTGAACACTAAGGGGACACCTGGGTGGCTCAGTCGGTTAAGCGTCTGGCTCAGGTCCTGATCTCACGGTTTGTGAGTTCGAGCCCCACGTCGGGCTCTGTGCTGACAGCTTGGAGCCTGCTTTGGATCCTGTGTCTCTGGCTCTCTCTGCCCTTCCCCCATTAGTGCTCTGTCTCTCTCAAAAATAAATAAACATTTAAAAAGATTTTTTTTTCTAAAAAGTGAACATTAAGTTACATGCATATCCAACTGTCTCTGTCAACAGAATTCTGACTGAGGAATCATATCTGACAGAGGAGCTAAAATCCCTCTTACTTGGATAAACATGAGGTATAAGCATTCCAGCTGCCACGTCACTTGTGGTATCAGGACTGAACTTGTCCGAAATGACAGTAATGGAGCATCGGGGCACCAGTTTGGAAACGCACATGGCAGTAGAGAGCCCCACCACGCCTGCCCCCACAACCGCAATCCGTACCGGGTCCATGGACCTGTGAGGAGAAAAAGTGTGAGCTATAAACCTTGTTTAAGGGTCATTGCATCCGGTACAAAGTCCGGCCCTGAGGATTCTCTTCCTAGGTCCGCAGCCTCTCAAAATAACACCTTTCCTGTCAGCATTTCTCATGGGACCAAGAGAACTCCCCATAAGCTCTGTTTCTGCTAAATGTTGGGGTATGGGCAACAAGGTCTCGATGGAGTGTTAGACATTAGCCCCAAACCAGCCTGGAGTTGCCTTTAAAGCACACGACAGGTAAATAGGTTTGGTTTAGGGGGAAATTGCTACTCATTCCAGCCCCTTCCTAAACCACTTTTCCTTTGGGCACAGTCTAGGAAGGCAGACAAGAACAGAAGAGATGCCGTCTCCACTCCCAGAAGCTTCCTGAGGAACAGCCGCTGAGAAACCTGACCCATGGGCAAATTCAGAACTCAGCTCTTACCGTTTACAAACTGGATTTTAGTTATAACAACAAGACAAAAAGTGTGAATGACTGAACCCCACGTCCCCTCTCCTGCCCCCCACTCTAACTGGAAACCAACCCTTCTCTCCCCTTCCTTGACTCTGTCACTGTTTTCCCCACTCCATGCCCCCACCCCATGCCCCTCCCCTCCACTCCTGTGCCTGAAGCCGCACCCTCTGAAAGCAGACTTCCCAAATAAGGAAACTGGATTCCTTCGCAGACTCAGGTGCTGATTCTGTAAACTGGGGGGCAACCCAGGGGCTCCTAGCCTCAATTCCCTCATCTGTAAAGCAGGCCATGTGAATTCTTTATTAACTCGTTTGGGTTGGAAATAAGAAGGACCCACTCAGGTTGTCTCACAAAGGTGGCTCCTTCTGAGGGTTGGTATGGAAATGCAGGAGGCAGATATCCAGAAGCCTGAGACTGGCACCCAGCGTGGGAACTAGGGGGTTGGTGAGGGCCCAACACCCTCTCTCCTCCTCACCGCTGAGCAGTGGGAGCCCACCGAGCCTTGCTCTGCTGTCAGCTTTCCCGACCCCTGTTGCTTTCCTGCTTGTCTTTCCATTTCTGTTCCCACTCTCCAAGGCTCTCTGTAGGTCTCAAGTCTCCAGAGAGAAAAAAGAATGCAATTATTCCAGTTGGTCATTATCATCCTTACCAAAGTTCTAGCACCAGATCAGCTCATTGGGCTAAGCCAGCCTGTAAACGCGCTCTTGGCACAGTTGTCCTTTCCCATCCAATCAGCAATAGACGGGGCATCTTGGCACAGGGCAACCAATAGGCTGTGGTTCAGATCATGGCCACCTGCCCATAAAATTCACCCTTCCCCTGGAGCGGGTGGGGCATTTCTGCTGTGAGCAGGGCAAACATGGCCGGGCTCAGCTTCCAGCTCTGAAGGTCTCTGGCTCTAGGATAATTTAAAGTCATTCCAATGAGGTTTAATGTGTGTTATTTTTATTTCTCAAGCAATCTATGCATTTATTTGGCCATTAATTTGCTTGCTCCCCAGTGGGCTGGCTAACTGAGAAGGCAAGGAGGGGGGCAAGCTGGAAGAGCATAGTCCCACACATGTCCCCTGGAGGTAGGAGGCACTCACCTGTCCCTTGCTGGCTTTCCTACTTCACAGGCTCCCCTGCCTACCAACTTTCTCAAAATAGCTGTAATAAATTGAGAGGGGAAAGTAATCTGTGGCTGAGAATAACCAGCTCCCAGGGAGGAGAAAAGTGAGCCAGCAAGGTGGGTACATCCTAGCCCAATGACCTATGAATCACTGTCACCTGATCCCATTAAGACAGTCCCAAACTCCCAGAGTACGCACAGAATGACCCCTGAGCTGCAAGCACAAGGATTCAAGTACCTGAGTCTGGAAAAGCAGTCTTGGAACCCACAGAAGGCTCTGGCACCAACACTTGTTTTCCCAGTGAGTGGTTGGTCTAGTGCCTTGAGAGACAGAGGGAAAGTAAAACTGCTTCCCATTGGGGAATTTATTAAGGACATTCTCTGTAAACTCACTTTCCATTGGCCCATACCCCCGTGTCTCTGGAACTTATTTCCCTGGAAAAAGGAGGGATTAACTTCGTTTTGTAAGCTTCGTGGAGCGTGGAGCCGTGTGGAGCTGTGGCTCTGCCGAGCCCCTGGGAGCCGGTACACCCTCAGCAGCTCTTCTCTTCCTAGTTTACAAACCCTCTGTCTTTCCAACAGTCTGGGATTTCTCCAGCTGATTTACAGGCACAGTAAATAACAGTTGAATTCCTCCAATTTCCAACAAGTTCTGGCCAGAAGCAACACTGGTTTCCTCATTTGGCTCTTCTGGGTCAGCAGGCGGGGGCAGGAATGGGGGTTGGGTGAGGGCAGAATAATGTTGTTGATCACTAAGAAGATGACCTGATTGCAGTTGGGAAAATTATTCAGGAGACAATTGAGGATAAAAACCAAATGATTCTTTAACCCGCATATTCAAATATTTGCTGATTGTCCACCGTGTGGTCAACAAGTTGTCGATGGGGAAGCAGTCTGATGAATCAAAATAATAAATAATATTGTAACTAATATGGAGTTAGCATTAACCATGTGCTACATGCATGTATGACACCATAGAACACAACCACCCTCTGAAGTGGTGAGGTACTATTATTATCCCCATTCTTTAGATAGGTAAATTGAGTCTCCAAGAGAATAAGGAAGAGTCCAAGGTCTCCTAAGCAGCAACGCCCAGTCTGAGTGTCAGACTCCAAGGCTCAAGGTCTTAACCAAAGCACACACTATGGCATCAAGAGACCTGTCTGTTTTACCTTGAGTAAGTCACTTAACTTCTGAGTTTTCAGTTTCCCCTTTTGAAAATAGGGGGTGAACTAATTTCTCTTACAAGTTGTGGTGAGCATCTGCTGAGTTGAAATATGCAAAACTGTCTGTGAGGTGGTATATATATTTTATTGAGCACCTACTATAAAATCATCCAACATTTATGGAGCACCTGCCCTGTCCAAAGCATGCTGCCGGGACTATCAGAGATTTAAGGATTTCTGGAATGATGTTTTCTCCCTCAAGAAAGGAAAGAAGGCAAAATAGACAGTGCTCTAATATGTAGCACCAAGTGTAGGTGCTGTGGGGGTTCAGAGAGAAGGCAGCACGGTGGACCCACGTAGCCAGCCCAGGAGAGAGGATGGGAAATGAGGAAGGTTCCAAAGAATCAGTGGGATGTGGATGGACAAGGAGGAGGAGGGAGAGACATATTGGGAGGGAGGAGAGTGTGAGCAAAGCCACAGAGGCAGGAAGCTTCAAGAATGCTGAAGAAACAAGGTGTGGCTCCATGGGGAGGTTTGGGTGAGAGCAGAGTGTGGAATCTGGCCAGGATGAAGGACAGCGTTTGAAAAGTAATGGGAACCATGGAAGACACCTGAGAGGGCTCCTTCTTCCCACCTGGGTCAGGACTCTACTTTCCTATGAAAGCAAGAAGAGGAAACATTCAGAAATGAAACCAAGAACGCAAGCTACGTGCGTCAACAGGTCTTTTAGCTTAGGTAGTTTTGCTTTACAGACTTGTAGCAATGTGACTCAAAAAAGGGGTCATTTGGAAAACTGATTTAGGCGTCACTGAGGGTGGGAGTTGAAAAGGGGCAGTGGGGACCATCTAGGGGGGTCTTGTGTTATCATTTTACAGGCAAGTGGCTGAGGGCCAAAAAGTTGAAGTGATCCCCCTGAGAATGCAGGTGAGCTCAGCATCACATTCCTCCTCAACAATTTTTCAGAGACATTTTACTGTGGGCTCTGGAGGTCCACAGAGCCGCCCTTACTGCAGCGTGTTGGAGGCCTCCCTGGCCACCCAGCCCCTCCTGCTCTGCTTCCATGGGTGTCAATGGCTTATGATGTGCTGGCCTTGCTGGTATGTTAGTCTGCCAGTAAATGGAGAGCTTCAAACCAACAGAACTTGAATCTTTTTGAAGGCTGTTAAGGAAGCGAGGCTTGTGGGGGCCAGGGATTCAGTCATATAGGCCACGGGTTGGGGCAGGGAAATGGGGGAGGAGTGAGTTCAGGGTGACGTAACTCTCTGATACACGGGCTAGCCCTGACTTGAGATACAGAAGTAGGGCAAACTCTGTAATGGAACCCTTTCTTCTTTGTAAAATAATCTGACTTTCAAGACTTACTTATTGGAACATCCATGAAAATCTCCTGATGGACATTAGAAAGACATTAAAGAACCCAAGTAGGTGAGCCTAGGGAGAGACAGGGAATAAATGAGAAAAATGAATTTACTTAGGGAACTAGCAGTTGTCAGTAAATACTGGTGCAATGTGGACTTTAGAGGTAAAGTGAGCAGCTGTTACGGACTTCTGGCAAATTCAGATAATTCATCTCTGTTGGGGAAAGTTACCAATGGGCTTTGGCTTTCCTGGTCAGTTTAAACGATCTTAAATAAGAAAAGATTCCTCTTCACCATCTGCAAGAATTTATTAAGTACGCCCTTGGATGTGTCATATTATAGAATGAACCCTTTGTGTTCAGCATGTTGTCAGTAAATATTTGACAGGTGTGAGAGAAGAGAACAGAACTGATCAAGCCCCTCATTCAGGGTATACATTCAGGGTATACATTCAGAGTATATTTTCAAGTTCAATATGGACTTCCCTAACAACACAACGGTTGGGAAGAGGGACAGATTTTGTGGGGTCTGAAGTTTATACAGTTTTCAAAGCCCCCTTTAAGAAAACTATACAGAATCATAACAGAAAAAGTGCCTGTGGTCACTTTGATGTCATGTGACAGAGGCGAAATGTAACAGAAGGGAAATAGAGTGGTAAGAGCCAGCGTTCTTAACTGATTGCAGTGACTATATCTTCCTTTTGCAAAATTTACAAGAGTTTACAAAAACTTATGACCAACGAGCCCATTATTAAGGCCTCTCACAAGAGCCTGGGCAAGGGTAGGACTCGAACCCGAAGTTCATGCTTTGTTGGCTTGCCTCACGGGAGGTCTTCCCTGCAGCTATCACGGGCCAAGACTAATCACCAGAACAATGTGAATAGCAGGGTCCTCAAGAGAGAAACAACGTATGTTGGAGGGCACAACCAACTCAGGACAGTGACAGCATGCTGTAGTATTGACAGAATGGGCCCCACATGCCCACTGGCCAAGACCAAGACTGGACAGGTCACCTGCCACACTCTCCTTGACCGAGTGTTGGAATGGTACACGGAGCAGGGAGAAATAATGTTGTACAGCATCAGAGCTGTGCAGGGTGATTGATGCAGATATAGTGTTTCATCATCAGGTTGATGCATAGACCTCAGTTAAACAGAACTGATAACGAGGTCATCTGCCTGAAGTTCACCTACTTGTGTACGGGTTGTTCTCTGAGCTTTCCGGCGCCATGGTAAAGTACTCCTTGAAATACTTACAGGGAGAGACACATCTGATGTGCTATGACAAGGGTCCAACTGTTAAAGATCTATATCACTATTTTGCAAGGATAAAATCAGAAGACTGTGCATGTTAAGAAATGCTGGAGGAACAAAGCATGTTTGGCTTCCTGTATGACTAATATTTTTAATTGTCATGATGAAAAGCTCAATTTTTCTCCCAATAAAGTTTTCATCTCCTACTGATTTAAAACCACTTTTTATCAAGGTTGTTGGCTATAACAACACACAAAAACCAACCACCTTCCTTAATGCCAGCAAGAAGCAATAGAAAATATATTAGAAACTCAGCACTTCCAGTAATAAATGTATATCCCCGGGACTAAGTATAACAAGCTATGTGCATGATTTGTGGAGAAAATTATACTTCGTTGAAAGACATTAAAATAGCCCAGCTAAATGAAGACATTACCCATGATAATGGATAGAAGAGTCAATACCAGAAACAACGGAAATTTTCTAAATGAATCTAAAAATTCAACTCACGTTGAAACCATGCCAGGCAGTTTCAGTTGCATCAGTGGGAGTGTGGGCTCCTTTGTTTCTTGTCAGGAACAGAAATGTGATTTCTGGATGAGCAGTGGAAGCAGAGAGTATAGGCATGGGGACTCCTAGCCCAGTGAGGGCAGTGGCTTCCTGGTCCCTGGGTAACTTCTTCCATTTTGTTCCATCAGTCCTTCCCACACTTTGGTAACTTATTCCCTGTATTAAATTCTATGCCTGAAATAGCTCAGAGGGTTTCTGTTTTGGACAGAACGCTTCTGGACACTTATAAATACAGAAACACATACATGGGTGTTAGAGACCAAATGTTGGTGAGGTTCGAGGAGGTAAAAACAGTGGGGGCTCTCCTGAAGGGATTAGTGCCCTTTTGAGACACCAGAGAGCTTGCTTGCTCTCCTTCTCTCTGTCTCTCTCGCTCACTTGCTCTCTCTGTGCACAGGCACAAAGAAGAGGTCATGTGAGCACATGGGGAGACCCTGGCTTGCCCACAAGCCAAGAGAAGAGGCCTTAAAATGAAAGCTACATTGCAGGCATCTTGATCCCGAACTTCCAGTCTCCAGAACTGTGAGAAACAAATTTCTGTTGTGGAAGCCCCCCAGTCTGTATTCTGCTATGGCAGCCTTAGCAAACTAATATAGACCATAGAAAGAAAGTCGAGAAAACAGGTTAACTAAGAGGGAAAAACCTAAGTAACAGTTGAAAAACAATGGGGCCCCTGTGTGGCTCAGCTGGTTAAGCGTCCGACTTCAGCTCAGGTCATGATGTCACAGGTTGTGAGTTCGAGCCCCACATTGGGCTCTGTGCTGACGGCTCAGAGCCTGGAGACTGCTCCAGACTCTGTGTCTCCTTCTCTCTCTGCCCCTCCCCCACTCACACTCTGCATCTCTCAAAAATAAATAAACATTAAAAAAATTTTTAAAAAAAGAAAAACAAGCTAAGGTTAAAGGAAAAAAAGAAAGAGACACAAGAAGAGGTGAGATAAAAGAGAAAGAAAATCTCCCTCTTATATCCTTCTATTATTTTGTTTTTCTTTACAAAGGGAGAGAGGTTTGGGGGTTTTTTTATTTTCCAAGTGATAAGGCCAAGTGAAGAACTGAGGTTATCCAGGGAACTGAATTAATATAAAAAAGTCTGAATAATTCGGGGCAAATCCCTTTTTCCCCCTTAGCAATGCTTTTTAAAAACCAGTATCTATAAAGTTGTCTTAATCCTTTTACTTGCCTCTGCCACTAATACTTCACCAAATTCTTTTTTTTTTCCTTTGAGAGAGAGCGCGCCACGCACGGAAGCAGGGGAGGGGCAGAGAGAGAGAGAGAGAGAGAGGGAAAGAGAAAGAATCCCAAGCAGGATCTGCACTGTTCACACAGAGCCGGATGCAGGTTTCAAAGTCATGAACCGTGAGATCATGACCTGAGCTGAAGTCAAGAGCTGGACACTTCATTGACTGAGCCACCCAGGTGCCCCAGTACTTCACCAATTCCAATAAAGCGTATCTGACAGCTCGATTTCTAGAGCAAAGAAGAAAAAAATAATGAGCTTCTGATGAAACCGTAAGAAAGAAAAAGTCCAAAACTTACAGCAAACTTGTCTGAAATGTATTCTCCTAAAGGTAAAATTATGCCCAAATTTTGCTGTTGAAATGTTCAGGATGTTAAACTGAACATATTTGCAAAATATAAACTGAACATATTTGCAAAATACGGTTTTAGATAAAGTTGAGGAAACAAAACTTAGTACTTAAAAAAAAAAAGAGTAAAATCTTCCTGTAAAAAAAAAACCTCTCAAAAATGAATACTTAATGTTTTTGTTTTTGTTTGTTTTTACACTGGTGACAGATCCAAATGGTACTTAGAGGCAATTTCCTGGATGATCTGCAAACAAAAATTTTGCAGTGCACTAAAATGCCACAGTTTCTCTGTAGCTTGAAGGAGACTTAGGGAGGGCATTTGGCAAATTTAGGAGAGATAAGAATGTCAGACTAGAAAACTCATGCCTTGTGTCCCAAGGGTGCTGGAAAGCAAGATCCGTTTTTTCTGCAGCTATGGTTTTCACGGTTAAATTATGAAAACAAACATTTTTTGACAGAGCATTTCTGAATAAAACCTGCATTTAGAGCTAGGATTCTCCTAAGAGGGAAAGGAATATCAGAAATAGAATCTTCAAAGGGCTTTGTCAAAAGCTCCCATGCCCATTTTTCCCGGTCCACAGTTCCCAAGGACCCTGGTCCTGAAGACAGTGTGGGTCTTCCCTCAGGCGGGCACAGCAGGGGACAGGGGGGAAGGTTGAGAATCAATGACATATAAGAACAAATAGGAAGAAATATTTTGTGGCAATAAAGCGGCGTAAAAAATGAGAATTCTCATCTTGGTTTTATTTCTTTTACTTTTACAAAATTATCATTTTAAGACTTTCTTACAAAAAATTTTTAAAAGACACATACAAATCACATTCAGGAGATGAGAATAATATTCCTCTAATACAAAGTCATGAAAGTAAACAATATTTCAGGTGCTAGATGGCACATATAGCACATTTATTCACTAAGACCAGAAACCCCTGAGTCAATCACTTCTATTTTTTCCAACGCAGTATTATTGGTTGTGGGAAATAATTTGCCTGAACTATCTTTTTCTGTATCCTGTTTAGCAGCTTCCTCCCAAGTCGTTGCCAGAGGCCTTCCCATGGTTTCTGGAAGCATTAGTGACAGCACTCCACTGATGAAGGCCAAAATCCCAACAAGCAACTAGAAGGAATTTAAAAAAAACAATAATAAGTGACACACCCAGAAAGCAACGTACCCTTCAGAATAATAATTTCTGAGCCTTTTTCAGAGGCAATAGAATTAAATTTGATGTAACAGTTGTCATTTTTATTTCCTGGTGAAATCTTTGGTTACTTTTACAGAACTAGGCTTTGGTTACTTATGCAGTCTGGCATAATGGTCACTCATCACTTCATTGACCACTATGGAGACCTACTCAATAAATCCCAGTTGTGCCTAGAGTAGTACTCTTGCAGGCATTGTCCTAGGAGATGCATGGAGAAAAAAAAGTCCTTATTGCATCTTCCCGGATTCCAGAGTCTTATAGAGAAACCCAGCAACTGAGCCTTGGGTTGGGACTTAATGGTCAGAGACTGCCTTGGTCAACCTTGTCCTTACCCCCAAAACTGGTACACTGTCAGTGTTCAATAAATGGCACAGAATGAATGAATGAATGAATGAATGAACGCACAAATGGAATGTTTCAATGAACCAAAGCCTACAGAATTTAGGGAGAAACCAAACAAAAGCAAATGAAAACTAATTGCTACTTTGGGGGGGTAAGGATCCATCTAATTTCCTTAAAAAAAATTCAGTATTTCTTTACTTTCCAAATTTTGACACATCAAAGGCAACCTTTTAGATTAGCACCAAGGTGTGTGCCTTTAAAAAATGCAAATCACATTACACCAATTTTACCTCAATTTTTAAAATGCAAATCTATATATCTATTCTCTGTTGATCCGTATGAGGTGCTGGGTGGATTCTGGAACTAAACCTCCACACAGTCTGTAAAAATGTGTTCCATCCTTACGTAATTCAAACTCGTCCAGCCAAAACTACTGCCTGGGAAGAGCCCGTAAATTAGATGGTTTTCCCGATAAATCCACATACTTGGTGCTTTCACCACCTCTGAAAATGTGAAACGCAAAGCACACAGAGCAACCACGACGTGATGCACGGCCGCCTCAACAATACGCGTGGCCTTGAGAAGACAGGGCTTGGTTTTGTTTTGTGGAACGCTGCTAACCTAATTCTTAGAAAGACATGAGCAAGCCTAGAAGCAGTAGCAGAATTCAAAGCGATCCTCCAAAGGACGCTTGAAGGTATCTTTGGTGCCTGGAGAAGTAGCAGGTACACCCACCGAATAAGTCGAAACGAGAAATAGGATCACTGGAAGATCCAAGACAGGACTGGGGTTTTCTTTCTGGCTTGGCAGTGAGAAGAGTCCCGCAGTACACAAACCCATAGCCCTCCAGCCCCTCCTCTCTATCAGCAGAAGACCTGGTCTCCCAGCCTCCTGCTCAGCTCCCTCCAGCCCCTCCAGCCTCCTCACAAGCCCCTACCCCTCATGCCCCACCTCTCACTCCCCCTTCATCCTCTCCAGACCCCACTGCCTCCGGCCTCCGCCTCAGAAGGGGGCTCCTCTATCAACAGGCCTCCCTCCTTCTCACAGGTTTTTGACCTTTTCCTTTCCACTGGTTGTTTTCCTTCAGTAAAAACAACAGTTCTCGAGCCTCTTATAATCTCTGTACCCACTCCTCCTGGGAACTTGTTCTTGCTACCTGTGTGAACTTGAGCAAGCTACCTAAACTTCCGGCTCCTCGGTTTCCATATCTATGAAATGGAAATAGCAATAGTACCTCCCTCAGAGGACGGTTGAAAGGTTTAATTAAAGGACACATTTAAGGCACTTAAACAGTGCCTGACCATGGTAAGCAGTCAATAAATGTGATTTTATCATTCAAAGAAGCCAGAGAGGCCCTCAGCCTGGGCCTACACCACTCTGGCTGCTAGCTCATCCCCTGCACGGAGGCCACTGCTTCCCGCTGTCCTCTCTCCCTCTCCTTCCACCCACAGGAGCCGCGCTTCCCAAGCCACAGACTCCTAGCTGCCAACCAAACAGACATTTTCCTGTCCTGGTCCTTCTTGGCCGCTGTCCTCTCCTGCCTTCCTCACCTCCTCTCTTCCTTTGGGGTCCTGGTCACCTCCCCACCTCCCTGGCTGCCGCACCCGGGCCCTCCTTCCATCACACCTTAAATGCCATCGTTCCTAGGGCTCTGCTCTTCAGTCTGCTCACCCCTCCCTCACGACTCCCACACCCACTCCCCCCCCAACCCCCCCAGCTCCAGACCTGGAAAGGCGTTGCCTCCCAGACGCCTCTGCCGGCCGTCCTGCAGGTGCCTCACACTCATCACACATAATTCCAGGGCGCTGTCCTTCCCCACTTCAACCCTGTGACTCCTCCTGGGTTCCTTCCAGCCCCAAGAATGGCTCTGGCATCCCTCCTGCTTCCCACCTCCAGCACAACCAACGGGTCACCAGGTCCTGCGGAGGCGACTTTTCCATCCTGTCATCTCTAAGCCGACTGTAGTAGGCATGCACCTCCCTTCTGACCTCCTTTGACATCCCTGCCTGTTTTTCCAGATTTATCTCCTGACACCCACAACCCACCCTAGCTGTTAGCAATAAGCTCGCCCCCAAACCCAAACTGGTCGTGTTCCTTTTTTCTTTTCTTTTTTTTTTTTTTAACGTTTATTTATTTTTGAGACAGAGAGAGACAGAGCATGAACGGGGGAGGAGCAGAGAGAGAAGGGGACACAGAATCGGAAGCAGGCTCCAGGCTCTGGGCCATCAGCCCAGAGCCCGACGCGGGGCTCGAACTCACGGACCGTGAGATGGTGACCTGAGCTGAAGTCAGACGCTTAACCGACTGAGCCACCCAGGCGCCCCTCCTTTTTTCTTGTAAGCTGTTGCCTTCCTGTTCCCTGTAATAGGTCAACTTATAAGATATCAGAAAGCTTATTGTACATGAGTTCGGCTTAAACTCACCTTTCATGAATAATTGAGATAAAAAGCTTATGTAGTTCCCTATTAGGGTTATGGGAAATTACTAACCACCCTATCTCGCTTCTGTAACCTCGCCTGCTTGCTAAATAGATAACTTAGGTTGCAAAACGTTCCCCCACCCCTTCTACCAAGATCTAGCCTAGACAAGACCAACATGTAAAAAGTCACGAACTCACTCCCCACGGTATCTTAGGTGTCTAACTATGGTCATTTTAAACCCTCTTAGGACAAAGAACTTTAAATTGATAGGTTCTCGCCAAGACTAACGTCTCTGTGTCACAATATGAATGGCTACCATGAAATGCTATAAATTGTAATTGGTTAACTAAATAATGACGTACTCTGACTTGCTAAAATCCACATAAGCTCACTGCTACTTTTGTTCGGGGCCATTCTCTGCACTTTTTTCTCCTTAAGATCAGGAGATCAGGTTTGGCCCAGCCGTGAATAAAATCTTGCCTCGCTTCTATTCGGCGTCTGGTGTTGTTTTTTTTTTTTTTTTTTCAACAGCACCCTGTTTCATTCCCCCTGCCTAGAATTCCCTTCTCTCCTTGTCCCCTGGCTGACCCTCACTGGCTCTTCCAGACACAGATTAAAGGCCCCCTCCTCCAGGAAGCCTCCCCTCTGGCCTTAGCCTGGGTTGGTCGCCCTCTCCTACAACTCATAACTCTGGCATTCCCTACATGCAGCCCTCATCTATAGCCCTTGTCTTTGAGGCTCAGGATGGTTTGCTCTTCGGCCTTCCCCACCACACTGGACCGATGTCTCTCAAGAAGAGGCTGTTTCTCTCATCTCTGCTCCATAGCACCTAACAGAGGGATTGGTTCAAAATCAACACTCAGTAAATCTTTGCCAAACTCAATGATGAATTCAAAACTGAAATGAATTAGAGTCCACTCTTTTTCAGATTACCAGAAAACAACGGTTGATAAGAGAAGCATCAGAATGAGTGATTTTCATGTGCTTCTTTTCAAAAGAGAAAGACAAACTTATCTTTTAGTTTAGCATTTCCATTCCTTCAAATGAAAATATTGGCTCCTTAGGCAGTTTGACTCCCGTAAATAAGCTGAATGAGAAATTTAATCATTTATTGTTTTTACTCATTTAAAACAACAAGCAACATCTGTTGCATCCAAAGGAACCATATTCACAGAATAGTCCTGAAAATATATACAAGATCCTCCTGACAGGGGTCATTTTGGGGAAAGGGGACTAGGGCGGTTCCAGGTCAGGGTAGAGTAGGAGCTCAGTTTTTTGTATTCCCTTTTGTACTGTTTGTTTAACCTCATGGGTGTTTTGCTAGTTATCGGTTTTTCAAAATACAGTAACAAAATCTGGTATTTGGTTTGAATCCAAGCTCTGTCACCTCTAGGGTATGTGACCTCGGGTTAATGATTACTTTCTATTCATCAGCCTCATCTGTAAAATGGGGATAGCAATGAACAGTATCTGCATTCTATGAAGACCAATTTTTGTGGTTTTGCATAACAAGTGACATTTAAGTATCTGTTGTATAAAATTTAAAATCCCTTTTGACTACATAGCCCCTAATTGACTCTTACGGGTGTCTTTTTTTTTTCATCTTTATTAGTTTTTAGTATTTTTATAGTAGCTTGCTTTTATAGATATATGTGTCTTCTGTATGTTTCAGCTTATTGGTTTCAAAAACGCCTTCTCCATTTTTATCTTCTTTTTATTTAATGAGGAACACAAAGTGCTAGCCTAAAGGAGATGCTTCTAGAAAAGCCCATGCCCTAAAAAGGATGGTGGGCTCTCCAAAAACACCTCCCCGCACAGGCTAGACAGCACATATCGTTTCTCAACCTCAGGGTCAGCCCATAAAATATGCTGGCATCCCAACACCTCAGTTAAGCAAACTTGACTGAGTGCCTGTTGCTGGAACGTGAGATTCCCAAAGACATCCAAAGAGCAGGTGTACCTGTGCGTGCAAGGTGATTTTTTTAAGGTAGCACCACACACTTTGTTCTATTGTGAGATTTTGTTAACTGTATTTTGAAAAACCGATAACTAGCAAAACACATGACTTCTCTGACAATAGTGTTGAAGACAAAGCTAATTTTAAAAAGCCAGTCTATTTGATTTAAAATATCAAATAAATTATAACGTGAGTGGCACACAGGGTGAGGGAAATGCTTTTGCTGGACACAGTTGTGGGGATACAAAGTGCCCTGTCTTGCAAGAGGCCAACAGTTTAAGGAGACATGCATGGGGACAAAAACATGCATGAAGGGAGACAAAAACATGCATGAAGATAATAAAGCCAGACTATGGCCGTGGGCTGGGAAAGGGGCACATATGAAATGCTACACAGACTGAGGAAGGGAGAGGTGGGGTCACGGATCCGGATCTTTCTCAGAGAAGTCGGGTTTGCTCTGCCTCTTAAAGGGTACATGCAAGTTTAGCAAGCAGAGATGGGAGGAGGCTTCTCTGCAGAGGGGAGCAGGCATAGGAGGAGAGAAGGGTGCAGAGGAGGGAAGTGGGTGAGGAAAGAAAACAGGATAGGGGCGATCTGCAGGGGGTCCATCTGGAAAGGACTTCAACATCCGGAAGAGCTTGGAGTTTAGTCCATTCCGAAGGTGACGGGGCAGTTGGGTCAGAGCTGTGGTCTGGCAAACTCTTCTGATGGGGTGGGGGTGAGCGCAGGGAGAGAATCTGGGAGGCAGAAGGTGGGGGCAACTGAACTGGAAGCAGGCAAGCTGGGGTGGTTTTGAGAAAGAAGGGGAGGATTTGGGGTCATGGGTTGGGAGGAGAGGGGGACAGAAGCACAGGGTAAATGAAACGCTGATGCTCAAGTGTCAGGCTGGAGGCCACGGACTCCTAACCCAAAGCGGGAGGCAGAGGAGAAGGGCTCTAAGGCACTGACCCCTTCAGTCTGGGAAAAGCTGACTTCGTTTGTGAGACACCCAGGGAGAATATCCATGAGCCCAGTGGAAGGGTGGGTTTGCAGCTTGGAAGGGAAGGAAGAACTGAGAAGAGGTTATCCATGCAGGGACTGGGGAGGATAGCCAGGACGGCTCCCAGAGAGTGAGTCTAGTTAAGGGGAACCCAGAAAAAGAATGAGAAACCTTGAGGACGAGAGGGGACAGCCTAGACTGAGCTACGGCAAAGAAATTCAGGAGAGGGCACCTGAAGGAAGGGGGAGAGGGCCACAGACCCAGGGCTCTCCCCCTAGTCTCAGAGCACCTCGGGCCGCCCCCAAACCCTCCCTGCCTCCCTAACCTCCCACCCCACCTGCTTCCCATCTTCTTCCTCCTCACCATGAAGAGCCTGTCAAGTTTCAGGTAAGCTGAAAACCAGGACCCTAAACCTCTCCACCAGGCACCACAGAACCCTCCAAGCGGCAGGCAGCCTCCAGAATTGACCCTGACCAGCAGGCATGCAGCGGGAACCCAGAGGGAGGACGGACAACAGAGCTCTCCCCACGCAGCTGCATGAGATGGGAGGGGAGAGGGTCCCTCCACAGTGGGCACGATTGCGGTTAACAGCTCACCAGTGGTGGAAGGGATCGACCAACAGGAAAACAGCGGCCACCACTCTACTTACCGCCTGGTGAGCTGTTAATCACGTTTCTAGAAACCTCCATCATTGAATTACAAATTGACTTCCAATGAGTAAAGAGATAGAAGGCAGTTAGCTGCTCTGCCTCTCTGCTGTCTCAGTGAGGGCCTATAAACTGATGGACACCTGTGGTAGGAAGTTCCAAATGCTGGAGAGGTAAACGCAGAACGGGGCCATGATGCTTCCCACGCGGCTCACCATGCTGCCGCTTCCCACGGCCAGCGACCTGCAAACGGGAGGAGCGTTAAGACAGCAGCCACGGGGTGCCTGGGTGGCTCAGTCGGCTAAGCGTCCGACTTCAGCTCAGGTCATGATCTCTCGGTTTGTGAGTTCGAGCCCCACATCGGGCTCTGTGCTGACAGCTCAGAGCCTGGAGCCTGTTTCAGATTCTGTGTCTCCCTCTGCCTCTCCCCCACTTGTGCTCTGTCTCTCTGTCTCTCTCAAAAAATAAATAAATAAACAAAATGTTAAAAAAAAAAAAAAAAAAAAGACAGCAGCCAGAACTGAAGCCCAGCGGAGCACAGAGGCAGCCCCTGTCCGCACGCCCAGCACAGAATAAACCTAAGAACACTTACGCTCGGCCTAATATACTTGAAAATCATTTCACACTGTTTCAAGAATCACTTGTGATCTATATCCACGTTCTGTGAAACAGTGGTGTATACAAGCATACAGAGAGTTCAAGACCAAAAAAAAAGATAAACCATTCTTCCTTTGCTACGCAGATGAGGCCCTTCTGTATATTCATTCAGTCTAACATTGAGAATAACATCAGCCTTCTAGAGCAGGAATTCCTTTGGGGTAGGGAATGGGAATTTGGGAGAACGGAAGATTTATACCTGTGGAACATTCTATTTCAATTTTTTAAAGCCAAGCAATATCTTTTTTTAGGTTTATTTATTTATTTTGAGAGAGACAGACAGTGCGAGCAGGGCAGGGGCAGAGGGAGAGAGGGAGAGAGAGAATCCCAAGCAGGCTCTGCACTGCCAGTGCTTGGGGCTCCATCTCATGAAACAGTGAGATCATGACCTGAGCCAAAACCAAGAGCCGGAGGCCTAACTGAGCCTCCCAGGAGCCCCAAGCAATACCTTAATGTGCTTTTTGTTAAAAGTTATGTAAGGAAACCTTACAGAATATCTAGTAAGAAGGACAAAATGTATTTTTTAAGTGCATAAGAATCTCTTATTAAACCAAGGAGAGAGGCTCTAGGAGAAACCAAATCTGCCAAACACCTTGATCTTGGACTTCTAGCCTCCAGAAAAAAGATTTCTGCTGTTTGACCCAAACTTTGGTGTTTTGTTACAGCAGCCCTAAAAATTAAGACAAGTGACATCAGAACATCAAGAGACACATCCTGAGAAGATTAGCCTTGAGTCGTATGGAGAGTCAGTGTAAGTCAACTGCACTTGAGATTTAGAATGGTTCTAGAATAATAGAGTGTGATTTCACAAACAATTTCTTTAATATCCTTGCTAATGAAGTGTAGACAAAGCCTCAGATTCGGAATTAGCGTCATCCTGTAACTTTCCCATTATCTCAGTGCTCCGGTAACTGCTACCGAAAGAAAGCATTTATACTCAAAGGCCAAATATATTGAAATGACATGTAAGTAAAAGACAACAAGGAAACAGAAGAAAAATAAGTAGTTCTTACCTTACCATGGTTGGATACAGCTCTGCTGTATAAAGGTAAATGAGGCCAAACGCTGCCCCTATGGCAAATTTTCCAGCCATGGTCACCACCACAGTCCAAATAAAGTAATTCTGAAAAGACATGGATTAGCAAAATAGACCATCATAAGTAATACTTTTAAACAGAAAATATAAAATCTTTAACATTATTATTTAAAGCTTTCTAACTACCCAGGATTTTTCAGAACAATAAAAAGTTTTATTTCTCTGAATTTGTTTTGTAATCTCTACTCCTGGTCTGGAAAAGCTTTCCATCTTTTTGAAATTTAGGGAAAAGTTTAATTGTGCCTCCTCCCAGCCTCGGAGATTTCAAATTACCCAATTAGAAAAGCCATTTGCAGAGGCTGCTTTGGAATGAGACATGCCCAGATGGTCCTGGTTCCACAAGTAATTGACCTACTCCTTCTGGAAATGATCCAGCAGAAGGAATCAAAGAGCCATAAAAACAAATTGTGTCCTTTGTGACAGTAATCCTCTAGATTATAAATTATCTTCAGAAGATAATTTGAAGGTGATAAACTGAACTATTAAAACATTTTTTTTTCTTCTTTTGGCTGATAACATTCCTCAACAGTGAAACCCCTCAGCGCCTCCAACTCTGTTTCTGCTGTCCCTGCTGTGCTCCATTTTCCGCTGTGTTTACAAAGACCTCCCACTTTCCATCTTTTCTCTCCTCCCCTATCTGCCAGCTGGATGTTGAGACTCAGGTGACCCTGGAGTCCCTACGTTGAGGATGGCAGCGCCTTGGTCTACCTGAATCCCTGAATAACTCCATGGAGCCAGATACTCTCCCTCCACTTCTGCCAACAACCAGGTGCATCCACATCAAACTTTCTAAGAACGAGAAATAAATATCTGCTTTGGGAAATCACTGAGATTTGATGATGCCTCTAATAAAGCAACTAATGTCACACTGTCACCCTGTGAACTATGTGTTTGCCGAATGAATTTGTTGACAGTCCCTTTCGTAGACAGTTATTTGCTGAATGAATTAATGTCACTTGAAAAAACCGAAGTGTGTTGACATTGCCATTTGGGGAGAGATTTTATCAGAAGGGAGAAATTTGTAGGTAAGTGTTAGTGCCCTGTTTCTAGAAATCCCCATCATCTACTTTCCTGTCTTCCCCATTACCACTGGGGCTTAACCACTATATAACTCAAAGGTTCTGGGGCTCCTGTAAATCTTCACCAGCTCAAAAGCAGCTGCCATCACTCAACTAGTATAGCTGCAAATTACTTTAAAAAGCAAACTAGGGGCACCTGGGTGGCTAAGTCGGTTAAGCGTCGACTCTTGATTTCGGTCATGATCTCACAGTTCATGAGATTAAATAAATACACTTCAAAAAATTTCTTTTAAACAAACCAAAAACGGTATGGATGAAGTCCCCTCACGGTCCTCTGAGTCTTTTTACTGCATTCATATTAGTTGTGTATCAATCACTTGGAAATTTCAGGTACATAAACAATTTGATTTGCCAACCTTGATAATTAAATGGAGTATTACTACAAAAGGAAGTCACTGGGTAACTTAAAGTAAATTTCAAACAATATGCAAAACTTAAAATGCCTTGCTCTAAATGTTGAGATACTATTGCTAGATAATGATACAATCATTACAGAAAATTATAGAAGGTATTTTAAAGTATTGTTATAGTGACTATATTTTCCAAATCAAGAATGAAAATGGATTCTGATAACATTTGGGCGGGGAGGAAGGGAAGAAAAGGAGCCCTTTTTGACGCAAGAGTTATTCTAGGGGACGGAGTTTGCCCAAATGCAGGAATCGGAAAGTTGTTTGAGTAGTTTCTCAGTGAGAAACTGCATTTTTAGGAACAAGCTCCTTGTGGGATTTAGGCATACTAGAAATTGGAAACGACTAATCTACTGCAATGAAAAACAAGATATTCAAATTAAAATAGTCCTGAATATAAAATTCATTTTATCTTTCAGATGTCTCTATGGCTTCCTCCCTCCTTCAGGTTTCTAATCAGCTGTCACCTTCTCTGAGAAGCACACCATCCCCCATCACCCTGGATAAAATAAAATAGTACACATGTCACACACACGTGCACGCATGCACACACACACACACACACACACAAATACACTCTATCCCTTATCTTGTTTTGTTTTTCTTCATACTTCTAGAAACTTGATTCACTGTGTGTCTCCAGCAACTAGAAGGACTCCTGGCACATAAGAGATGCCAGATACATATTTGTTAAATGAATGAATGTTTAAGATAATGATAATCACTGGAAGGCGTGATCTACTTTCCTCATTCAGGATCATTGTGTTTACAAAATGCAACACAGGCCATCTCTGGGAAGTGAGATTACGGGCTTTTTTTTTTTTTTAACATATTTTTCCTTAATTTTTTTTACAATGAACATGTATTATTTATATAACACAGAAAGAATGGTTTTTTTTTAAAGAAAACATTTAAAAATGTTATGTATATATGCTGTTCATATGTCTGAATGGATCTTCGTACTTCCTGTCATAATATAACTAACCGTGCCCTAAATAAAACAAAAAATAACTCACCTTGGGGATCACCATAATGACACCACAGAGCAGTGCACCTGAGATAAGGGAGAACACCAGAACTTTTCTTCTCCCTATACTGTCCATCCCCAAGCACATGAAGATGTAGGCAGGAATTTCCACTGCACCTGTCATTGAGCAAAAGGGCTCTCTATAAGTCATGGCAACCAACTGCACAAGGGGACCTCTCCTTCTAACCCACCACCCAAAAGGAATGGTTAGCCCTCTCCCCACTTCCAGGAGCCCCCAAGAACACCCATTGACTGCCTGAAAGGCGGCAAGACCTAACCCTTTTAAATCCCCTGGAGTGAGGAGGATGTTTCCTGTGAAGGGCACTGATGCTCACACAATCCACCTGGCACTTATCACCTGTCCCAGGGATCCTGCCCCCTACCAGGCTGTCAGCTCCCCAGTACACAGCGTGGTGTCCAGAGGACAGACCTGTCGGATGAATAAATAAGTAAATTCATAGATGACATTGATAAGTTCTGCTCTTTGGTTTCTCGTGCTTGGCAGAACTAGGGAAACTTCTATATTAGTAACTTCAAATTTAGGAACTAAGTAGAAAATTCAGTGTCGGCTAGCTACACAAACTAATGAAAATGTGTGATGGGTTTCAAACCCAAAAGTAAACATTTAAAACTCTAACACAAGGGGCGTCAGGGTGGCTCAGTCGGTTAAGCCTCTAACTCTTGCTTTCAGCTCCTATCATGATCTCAGGGTTTGTGGGATAGAGCCCCGCATCGGGCTTTGTGTTGACCGCTGGGAGCCTGGAGCCTGCTTCAGATTCTGTGTCTCCTTCTCTCTCCACCCCTCCCCTGCTCACGCTCTGTCTCTGTCTCTCTCTCTCTCTCAAATATAAAATAAAACATTAAAAAATATTTAAAAATCTAACACTAGGGGCACCTGGGTGGCTGAGTCGGTTAAGCATCCAACTCTTGATTTCAGCTCAGGTCATGATCTCAGGGTTTGTGGGATCAAGCCCCACGTGGGGCTGTGTGCTGACAGTGGGCAACCTGTTTGGGATTCTCTCTCTGCCTCTCCCCTGTTCGCGCTCACTCTTTCTCAAACCATATAAATTAACTTGAAGAAAAAAAATCCCCTATAGAACAAAAACTTCCTCTGGCCTCTTCTTACTGCCCCACAGCAAAAGTAAAGAGCTGGATCTAGTCCATAACTGACTTAAAAGCTCTTCTCTTGCAAAACCAAAGTTTGCATCGAAGATCCAGAGCAAAAAAGCTATGTATCTACCGCCACAATGAAACAGGGAGCAAGCTCGACCCAGCTGCACAAACCCCACAACCGCCCTTAGGAAACTGCCATCTTTTCGCAGCTCAGATCGTCCATGTAATTCAGTCTTCAAGTTCCTTCCTCCCTCTGCAGCTCACCTAAGCTCGGGACACAACCGGGCGACCACCTCTTAGGAGCGACCTGCACTTGTCCTTGCAACTACAGAACACCACAAACACCTGGAGAGGCAGGTGTGCATCTATCTGTACGTCTCCCACAGCTTCTGAACACGTCACAGGGGTAGATAACATATTTTCGGAGTGAATGGTCTTAGTAGTACATTAGAAACTAAACTCAGTTGCCGCCGCTCAAAAACAGTGGCTCAGGCAAAGGCAAAAAATAAGCCGCCTTTGACAGCCGGTCTCTCTGTTTCACTGAAATGGAAAACAGACACCTCTGGAGGAAATGCCTCCCTGCCACAGACTCTGGACCCTGTGATAAAGTCCATGCTTTCAGGCCGGATCAGTCTGTACATCTGTTACTCTACTCTTTTTTTTTTTTTTCAAGACTTTATCAAGCACTTTTCAAGGTCAAATAAGAGACAACGATCCACAAAAGAGCCACATGGGGGGAGCCCTGGGTTAGTGTCCCCACTTTACAACGGAGATTAACTGCTTTGAGCGGGATGAGTAAGTGACAGCTCAGGGACTAGAAGCAAGGTCTTCAGGAGCCAAGACTCCTCTCCTGCAGCCTCCCTCCCCCACTACCCCCCCTCCCTGCCTGACTCCTGGAGTCTAGCAACACTTGGGCAGCAACTGTGAAATGGCTGAAGAGCATTTAAAGTACCCTACACTGGTTTTCCTTGAGTTGTCACTTCAGGATACTGATACTACATCTAATTTTGAAAGTGTCTGGGATATAAATGGCACAAGCAGTGAGGCCCAAGCGTCACGGGATTAGGACAATCTGCCATTACTTTCCTCACTCTATAACATATAATCTCTCTAATCACTCAGGCCCAATTCCACTCCTATCCCCGGATGTCTTGAAGCTACTGAAGCATTTATCACCCAAAACTTGAGCTGAAATGCCCACCAGCCCCAGCCCATCTCCGGAGATAAAAACTCGTTCAAAAATTTCCCAGCGTAGGAATTTCAACTAGAAGCACCTGTCAGCAAGAGGACTTCTGGGAAGGGTGATGACAGGAAAAATCCAAGACAGTAGAGAATATAAAACCATGTATATTTATCTTAGAGACATTTTTATATTTAGGGGATGTCCCAGTTTCTTGAGAATTTACATCTCCATTACAATTAAGAAACTATATTGTAACGCTCTAAAACTCCAGGTTGCCAAAAGCGTCCCTATGTCACACCCTGCCCCACTTGGTTCTCCTGCCATTTGCTGCCCTGTCCTAGGAATTCTGTGTCATTTCTCAAACCGGCACATAGAATGGGTTTGAAATCAAGCCGGACTCTGCAAACTTGTTGGCTTGCCCAAAAAGAGAAAAAAAAGGTTTTTTTTTTCTTTTCTTAAAACGACTTCTCTCATAATTCCTGCTGAGCTCTAATAAACAAACACAGAAGTGTCATCAGAGCACTTTAATGAGAAGGGATGATATCTATGTGTGAAAATGTAAAAGCAAGCTTTTCTGAGGATAATATCAAATGCAGGCAGCCTATGTGAAAATAACCAGGAGTTAAGGCTAGACAGACAAATATAGGTTTCTCATATTTCTCTCATGTTTGGTCTGAATTTGGTTGACCCTAGGAGTCATGCTTCAAGATGTCACAGCAAAATCTGGATCCACTTTAACCCGCTATACTAAAATGAAAGAAGCATGACAACGAAATTATAGTTGCATTTAAGTGATTTTACTGCCTGAAATGCCTAAATTAAGGACTTTTGAAGGTAGAAAGACAGCAGAAGATCTCTAAGCCATATTAAGTTTTAAAAGGAAAACAAATTACAAAGAAGAATAAGCAGTGAATGATCTCTTTATCTGCACAAATGTCTGGAAATGCACAGAAAGAGATCTAAAAGGGTACAAGCCAGACGTAATAGATGTTACCTCTCAAAGACAGTTCTGAGGGGATGGGCTTCCAGGAAGGAAGCAAGCAAGGAGCAGAAGCAGGGAAAGAAGAAGGGACTAAATTCTTCTGACTGTTTGCATTATTTTGAAAGAAAATATACACTTGTGTTCCAGTATATAAACCCTAAAAGAGACCATAGTAATAAGGTTGGCAGTATTGTTCTTGGTAGAGAACGGACAATGAAAACACACTAAAAACATGGTAGAAATGTCACTTCATTGCTACACTTACATATAATTTAACTACTTACCCATGAGGAAGAGGTTTAAATATTCATTTCCTCCTAAGTTAACAGAATTCAAGGAGAAGAAGTAGAATCCCAAACACCCAGTGAACCAAACCAGCCAAATAGTAAGGGTCCTTGTTCCAACATTCCAGTCATAAAATAGATCTAACAGGTTGTGCTTCTTAACTTCAAGGGGTTCATTACCAATGGGACCATTTAGATCCAGTGACAACAGTTCTGACAGCTTACAGGAGCGTGCCCTATTCCACTTGGCAATTGTATCAACTACTTTTTGTGCTTCTTCACATCTTCCCTCTGAGAGAAGCCAAAAAGGTGTCTCTGGGAGTATCCAACAGCACAGGACAAAGGGGATAGTCACTGTGGAGAGGACCATCTGATAGATCCACCAGGTCCTGACAAAGTAGCCTGTCAAAGCCACCACCATTGTTCCAACTGCAAAAAAGGAATGCATCTGGATGCATGCCCACGTCCGAGACTTCATGCCAATAAATTCCGTCACATAGACAAACACCACCACGAGATAGCCACTTCCAGACTGAAAAACAAAGCAGGGAGGGTGGTCCAGATTTAAGGTCATATTTATAACTGCTAAGGGGTCTGATCTCTCTGTAAATCACACATAGGCAAGAAAGAAAATGACAAAAATTGTTTTCTGAAAGCCATACCACATTTATAAAATGGTGTTTCATCCAATCCATCCTTCTTCTTCAAATGGGTTTTTTCATTCTTCCCCCACCCCTGCTTCCCCAAATGGCCAAACTTGAGAGGTTAAGTATGAGATAAACGAGTGGATATGTACAATACATGTTAGACCCTACCTCTTGTTTCATGTAAGTATTCCTCTACAGTGTGAATTTATTTCCCAGTTAATGTAAATGTGAATGTGCATACCAATTTACCTATATACAAGAGGCCCTTATTATTAAATCCAAAATTGTTAAATGGGGACAAAAAATTATGGCAACTGATGGGAAGAAAAAGATTTGACTGAAACTTTTTTTTAACAGGCAACAAAAGAAAAGAGTAAGCAAATTGGACTTCATGAAAATTAAAAACATCTGTGCATCAAAGGATGCTACCGACAGAGTAAAAAGGCAATGTATGGAATGACATATTTGCAAATTATATATCTGATAAGAAATTAATACCCAGAATATATAGAAGACTCCCAAAACTCAACAGGAAAACAAACAATCCAATTCAAAATGAGCAAAGGATATGAATTGTTCCAAAAAGATATATGAATGGCCAATAAGCACATGAAAAGATGCTCAACATCACTAACCATTAGGGAAATGCAAATCAAAATCACAATGAGATACCACCCCGTAACCATCAGGATGGTTACTATAAAAAAAACAAAAAAAAAAACAAAACAAAAAAAACAAAAACAAAACAGAAAATAACAAGTGTTGACAAAGATATGGAGAAATCAGAAACCTTGTGCACTTTTTGGTGGGAATGTAAAATGATACAGCTGCTGTGGGAAACAGCATGGGGATTCCCCCCCAAAAACTAAAAATAGATTACCATATGATCCAGCAGCCCTACCTTGGATACATGCCCAAAATAACTGGAAGCAAGATCTCAAAGAAATATGTGCACACCCATGTTGGTAACAGCATTATTCACAATGGCTAAAATGTAGAAGCAAGCCAAGCATCCATCGACAGATGAATAGATAAGCAAAATGTGGTATATACAATAGAATATCATTCAGCCTCAAAAAGGAAGGAAATTCTGACACAGGCTACAACATGCATGAACTTTAAGGACATTATATTAAGTAAAATAAGTCAATCACAAAAAGATAAAATACTGTATGATTCCACTTATATAAGGTACCTAGTATAGTCGAAATCATGTAGATTTCATGGATGTAGAATGGTGGTCGTCAGGGGCTGGGTGGAAGAGGAAATGACTTACTGTTTAATGGGTATAAGAGTTTCAATTTTTGCAAAATGAAAAGAGTTCTGGAGATGGATAGTGGTTTTGATTGTACCACAACATGAATATACTTAATATGACCCTAAATGTATACCTAAAAATGATTAAGATAGGAAATTTTATGTTATGTGCACTGTTGGTGGGAATGGGAAACTACAATTTTAAAAATCAGGGAAAATTATTTTGAAATTAAGCCTATCTTTATCAAAAATTAGACTATAATAATATTATGTGGTCATTCCTGGAGTAAACAAAGAACAAATCAAATGATGGATTTTTTTTTTGTGGGAGGCATGACGAAAGGATTAGAATTTTTCCTACAGGATTATTTCACATTTGACTTTTATAACACAAATCATAAAGTTAATTTTTGCAAAATTATTCGAAAGCCAAAGGCATCTCCTAATCCTTTGATATTCAAATCATACTCTTTTGAAGGCTCATCATGTCATCATCCTGTGGACGTCAGTTTCTTCATAAGTTAACTTGTCTATCTCAGTCACATCCCAACTGGCCAAGGGATTTGGGTAGGATTCAGTTTTCCCCCATCGTTTTCAAAGACATTTTGTAATCAAACATCCTTTGTAAGACCTGCAATTTCACCTGGCATCAGAGAGTCACAAAGAGGCTAACTAACCTACAAGCAATTTCCTGTGACAGGATGACAATAGTAGTAAGTAGGGGTGTGCTTAGTGGGGCCTCCGCATTAAAGTTCAGTTTAATATTTTTGTGACAACAGCCTTCATTTCTCCATACAGCCTCATAATTGCAACACTCAGACGATGAACCCTGATAATGAGGACTCCCACATCCAAGAGTCTCGTTGTTTGGTAAATGTTTGTTGCTGTTACGGTACCCAAACAAAGATTGTGATCATTGTAAAATACTATAAATTTCTCCATTAAGTTAAGCAGTAACATCAGTCCATGACAAGTTTTTTTTTTTCCATATTAATTCTTGAGTCCACTCCCACTTCCTATTGGTTACTTCTGTCATTGGGTTCAGACAATCTGTACACAACTGCCTATATTATCCCCAAAGACTGCTTGGATCCCTTCACACCTGTCACCTCCACTAGTAACACTCTGTTCTTCACATCTACCCCCACAGAGCAGCCAGAATGGTCACTTCACCACACCTGAACCCCTTCAGGAGATTCTCACAGCCCTTAAGAAGTCAAGCAAACTCTTGATCACCTTCTAAGCCTCTGCCTAACCATCTCCCTCCCCTTCAGCCTCATCAAGGTATTTCACCTCCTCTCTACTCTCCAGACGTCTGGACCTTTCATTCCTTCTCAACTTGGGGCCTTCTCACTTGCTGCGTCTACCTGGAACATTCTTCTCTTACCGGTCCCTCAGAACTAAAAAGCCCTGACTCTCCAGACTCTCCACTGCTCCCCCTGCCCCACCCCAACTTAAACCACTCCATTGTCGAGCCTCCATTGTCAACATTGTATTTTTGAAGATGGCCCCTCAGTGTCTTGCCTTCCCACCACACTGTAGGGTTACTGAAATGGCCTGGTCTGCTTACTTAGCATTACATTCTGTGGGCAGATCAATAAATGTGGTGAGTAAATTGGTCTGTCTGCATCTTCCCTACTCAGAATTCAACCACAACAACATTTTGTGTGAAAATCAAAGACAAGAGCCGCAGAAACTTAAGGTCACATTTTACAAATGCATTCAATGAGTGGCTTGTTTTCTCAGCTCTGAAAACAAACACTTTATTTGCAAGACTGAAATAGCTATTTTCAGAACGTCCTCCAAAAGAGGACCTTCACCCTCTCCCATACCTGTGCCTCTGGAACCATCAGTCCCACCAAAAGGCCTCTTATCAAATCTCATCAGTTACAGGGCCATTTCCTCTTACTCTGCCCTCAGTGGAGACAGACTGCTGTTGTTACCTTTTGTATTAAACACTCTTTACGTTCCTAAATATATATATAATTACTTTTTTTAAAGGTGCTACACCTCCCATTCTCCTAAATGTTTCTCTTTTTATGCATCGTCCCTACCCTTGGCCATCTGTGTGGCTTCCTAGGAACGCTTTCCAGCCATCAGTGAAGACACCGAAACTGAACACAGCACCTTGCTCCGTGAGGGGCTGCAGTGACCTCTTCTGAGACCAAAGTCCTTGGCTTCTCGCTGGACCCTTAGCTCATATACCCTGGTGAGAGGGGATGCACCCCCACCTCTGTGTTCAGCAAGGCCACATGTTCCTCCCACAGACGGTAACTTCACATCATTATCCTTGACCAGTGACCTCCAAATAGAGTCGCTGCTGCTGTCATTTGGCAGCTGGGGAACCTGTCTGGAAGCCTCACCAAGTGTGGGGACGCTTCCTCACTGGCTGGTCCACTTCCTACAATAGTCGCTACCAGAAGGAAGGCCTGTTTCGTGACAGCTGCCACACTGTGGAAGTTTTCTTTAATCTCGTTGAATCCTGATCACAACCAGTTATCAATACCAGTGAAGCAGGTATTATTTTCTACAGTTTATAGATTAGCAACTACGGCTCAAAGAGGACAACATGTTTGCCCAAATAAGACAAAGCGGATATTCAAACTATACGTCCCTGTTCCTCATAACAGAAAAGCCAAATGCCTCTGGTTTTCATTCCTACTGTGCATTACACAAACGACTTTGTTTACACCTTAAATGTCTGTTTGGCCCATGTGTGCAGGCCCTGACCAGGCCGATAAAATTGCTCAGAAATAAAATAATGCCTTAGTAGTCATGGAATGTGGGTCATGTGCCAGGCATGGAGTCAAACAAAAAGGTTCTGCCTAGTAAGCAACCATTTTTCATTTTAATGAGTTTCATTCAAACACAGAGCACTACTATTCTGCAGAAAGACTTCTCAGTGGAATGAACAAAGATCAGGCCCGGATCTCTCTCACCACATTCTAAAGGACCCACACTCAGAGAGAGTAAGGTTTAATATGAAAATACTGCAGTAGAATTAGAGGTTTAAGAAAAGCGCCCCCCACAACTCACCATAGCGAGAAGAAAGCGTGCGATCATGAAGCTGTAATAATCGAATGAGAACGCCGCTGCAAGGCCAAATAAAAATATGCCAGTGCTTGTGGCCCACAAGACAAATCGTCTTCCTATCCTGAAAAATAAGAAGCACACAGCAGAAGCAGCAAGGTATGGTTATCAGAGTTTAAACATCCACTCCAGTTCATGAAAGTGAGCGTGATCTATGTGTTCAATAGCTTCTGTATTGATTGTTGTCATCCATCCATTCATTTGGGGGAAATCACGAGTTAACGCAGGATTTCTTCAAGAGGCCGGTCTTCAGTGGGGAGGCCTCTACCTAAGCCGCTCATATACATACATGATCACCCTGGGTGATGCCCAGAGGACCTCCTAACCCAGGATTGGCGAGGGAGAGTGGGGAGGATGTGTCCTTTCGCTCAGAGGACTTCTGCTCTCGGATCTGTCGGATCATCTTCCGTGTCAGGCTGGCTGTGCCCACAGGGGTAAGTCAGCTCTTGCCAGGCCCCTCTAAAAACAGAGCTCTTGCCACATTCTGCTCCTAAGAATAAGGTGCTTACCTGCCCTATTATTTTCATAATTGGGAGGGGCATTTCTTTGTCTAAAAAGCAAACAAATCATATTCCCGACAGGTTTTTAAAAATTGAGATATACTTCACATAAAATCCAATCTTTTAAAGTATATAATTCAGTGGCTTTTAGTATGTTCAAAAAGTTGTGCAACTCTCATTACTAATTCCAGGACATTTTCATCACTCCAAAAAGAAACTCTGCACCCAGGAACCATCATTCTGCCCTCTCTGCTCCCTCCAGTCCCTGACAACCACCAACCTACTTTCTTTCTCTGCAGAGTTGCCTGTTCTGGACATTTTACATTAACAGAGTCATACAATAGGTGACCTGCTGTGTCCAGCTGCTCTTACTTAGCATTGTGTCCTCAAGTTTCGTCTGTGATGTAGCATGTCTCAGTACTTCGTTCCTTTTTGTGTCTAAATAATCCTTTATGGCTGTATCACATTTTGTTTATCTATTCGTCAGCTGATGGACAGTTGGGACTGTTTCCACTTTTTGGCAATTGGGCATAATGCTGCCACGACCGTTTGTGAGCAAGATTTTGTGTGAACTTGTTTTCCCTTGGGTGTATACCTAGGAGTGGAGTTTCTGGATCATATGACAACTCTTTGTTTAACATTTGAGGAAGTGCCAAACTGTTTTCCAAAGTGGCGGCCCTATTTTTACAGTCCTACCAACAATGTATAAGGGGACCAATTTCCCCACATCCTCAACAACACTTGTCTATTATTGTCTGTCTTTTTTTTTTTTTAAGTGAGAGAGAGAGAATGCGGGTGAGCAGGGGAGAGGAGCAGTGGGGAGAAAGGGAGAGAGAGAGAGAGAGTATCCTAAGCAGGCTCCACATTGTGGAGCCTGATTTGGGACTTGATCCCACAACCCTGGGATCATGACCTGAGCTGAAATCAAGAGTCAGACACTCAACTGACTGAGACACCCAGGTGCCCCGTTGTCTTTTTGATTACAGCCATCCTAGTGCGTGTGCAAGGATATCGCATCGTGGTTTTGATTGACATTTTCCTTAATGATTAATGATGTTGAGCATTTTTATATGTGCTTATTGGCCATTTGCATATATTCTTTAAAGAAACATCTGTTGGGGCGCCTGGGTGGCTCAGTCGGTTGCGCATTCGACTTTGGCTCAGGTCATGATCTCGCGGTCTGTGAGTTCGAGCCCCGCATCGGGTTCTGTGCTGACAGCTCAGAGCCTGGAGCTTGCTTCGGATTCTGTGTCTCCCTCTCTCTCTGCCCCTCCCCCACTCATACTCTGTCTCTCTCTGTCTCAAAAATAAATAAAAACATTAAATTAAAAAAAAAAAAAGAAATATCTATCCAAATCCTTTGCCCATTCTTAAACTGGGTTATTTGTCTTTTTATTGTTGAGTTGTAAGAGTTCTTTATATATTTGGAATACTGGACTCCTATTAGATACATGATTTACAAATATTTTCTCCCTGACAGATAATTTTAAGGCAAAAGAATATAGTCCTGAGATTCCAACCAACACGTTTGCCTGGTAGAACAGAGGATATGTAAGCAAATAAACACTGTCCTCTGTACACGCTCAGCCTTCTCTGCTCCCCCCACACACTAGTAGGGATGGTTGGTCCTACACGTGCATGTGCTTCAATCTCATCTGAGCCCTGAATGCAGTTTCAAACCTTTTACCCGTCCCCAATCAACTTCCTCGACCACCCACAATGTCTCCACCACCCATCTCCTGCAGAGAACAGAGACCATCAAAGAGAAAGCCCCACAACCTCCTCTTCTGCCCACTTGTCAACACAACCTGAATCTGTGTTCAGCTTTCTCTTCTTCTCTCCTCTCCAGGGACACACACACTTTTCTCTCCAAATACCATTTTGCAATCTTTGAACTGGATCATGCCTCTTCCCACCTCCTCTGAGAACTTATTCTAACAATTACTTTTTTTCCTCTATGTTTCTCTCTCCTCTGACTCTTCCCTTTCAGTTTAAGTCTTTTCCAACCAAAGACAAGAACCGCTGGATCCCATCACTCCTTCGGCCTCATTGCACCTTGCATTTCCTCTACTGATGGCATCTCTGAAAGGAATATCTACTTCCTCAACTCCTACATTTCCTTAGCCATGACCATCAGGTTGCAACTGGATTTTCTGAGATTAGCTCTCCAGTCACCAGGGACCTCCAGGTTGCCTCTCTCAGTCCTTATTTGCTTACCTTCTCTAGTGCCACCGGCCACACCCACTCCTGAGGAACTGCTCTCCGTCAGCTTGTAGAACCCCACTCTCCAGGTTTGGCTCATATCACCCTGGTGGCCTACCTGTCTCCATGCTGGCATTTCCTAAAGTCCACCAAATTATGTCAGTTTCGAAATGCCTTCTCAGGCGCCTGGGTGGCTCAGTCATTAAGCATCTGACTTCAGCTCAGATCATGATTCAGTCTGGATTGGGTGAGCTCGTGCCCCGCTTCAGGTGAGCACGAGCCCCGCTTCGGGTGAACCCTGCTTCGGATGGGCCCTGCTTCTCTCTCTCTCTCTCCCCCTCTGCCCCTCCTGGGCTTCCTTCTCTCTCTCTGCCCCTTGCTCATTTGTGCTCTTTCTCTCTCTCTCTCTCTCAAAATACATACATACATACATACCTCCTCAATATGTGTCCATCCTTCCCTCTCTGCCCCTCCTGCTTTCATTCAGACCTTCACCATTTTCTACAGCCCTCATCCTCAGGGCCTCCCACCCAGTCCTCCTAACATCACACCAGTGTACCCCCCCACACTGCCCAGAAATAAAACAATCCCAGATGCGGTTTTGCATCACTTGGTTTATCCATCCTATGCTTCTGCCAAACTGACCTCCTCACAATTCCCTGAATGTGCCAGCCTCTCTCAAGACATGAAGTTGTTCCTTCTCCCTTAGAAAGCCTTCCCCATTGTGTGTTTAAAAGCCAGGTCAAAGGTGCAGCCTTTTCTGACCATCCTCTGGGGTCTCGTGGCAGAAAGGAAGAGACAATACAATATAGTAGTTAGGTGCCCGGGCCTGGGTTCAAATCCCAGCTCCGCTGCTTTACTTTCCAAGTTGACCTTCTGTCCTTCCTTTTCCGCACTGGTATTTAAAATAGGGCCAATGATGTTTACCTCACAGACTTTTTTAAGTAATTACATGAGATAATACACAAGACATTTAAAATAGCTCATAGTGAATGGTCCATAAAAGTGAGCTATTTTTTTTTTCATTATTTTAGAGAGAGAGAGAGAGAGAGCAAGTAGGGCAGAGAGACAGAGAGAATCCCAACCAGGCAGCACAGAGCCCAAGGTGGAGCTCGACCCCACCACCCCAGGATCATGACCTGAGCCAAACCAAGAGTCAGATGCTCAACTCTTGTGGTTTTGATTCACATTTAGTGCTGTTGAGCATCTTTCCATGTGTCTGTTGGCCATCTGCCTGTCTTCTCTGGGAAAACATCTATTCATATCTTCTGTTCATTTTTTAATCAGATTGGAGGGTTTTTTCTGGTGTTGAGTTGCCTAAGTTCTTTATACCCTTTGGATATTATTCCCTCATTGGATATATCATTAGCAAATATCTTCTTCCTTTTGTTGATGGTTTCCTTTGTTGCACAAAAGCTCTTTATTTTGGTGTAGTCCTCATAGTTTATTTTTGCTTTTGTTTCCCTTGCCTGAGGAGACATTTCTAGAAAAATGTTGCTTAGGCCAATGTCAATGAGATTACTGTCAATGTGTTCTTCTAGGAGTTTTATGGTTTTAGGTCTCATATTCAGGTTTTTAATCCATTTTGAGTTTATTTTTGTGTACGATGTAAGAAAATGGTCCAGTTCCATTCTTGTCCAGTTTTCCCAGCACGATTTATTGAATAGATTGTCTTTTACCTATTTTAGATTCTTGCCTCCTTTGCTATAGATTAATTGACCATATAAGTGTGACTTTATTTCTGGGCTCTGTAATGGCATTTTTTAATTTTTATATTTGTTACTAGTAGATATAAACATAATTAATTTATATATATTGATAACCTATCCAGCAACATCATTAAATGCTCATTAATTCCAATAATTCTTCTGCTGGATTTTCTTCATACAGAATTGTAATGGCTAAAAATAATGACTTTTTTGTCTTCTTTCTTTCCATTTATGCCTTCCCCCTCCCCCCACCCCTGCTTCTCCCTCTCTCTTTTATTTCTCTGTTTTGCTTTACAGTAATAGGATATCCAGTATAATACTAAGCAGAAGCAGTGTTTCATACATCCTTATGTATTCCTGATTCCAAGGGAAAGCTTTCAATATTTCACAGTTAAGATGTTCATGGTAGATCTCTTTGTAGACACCTGTAATTGGGTTAAGGACATTCTTCCACTTTTAGTTTTTATCATGAATGGATTTTGAAATTTATCAAATGTTTTTCCTGTATTCATTAAGTGGATAATAGGAATTTTGTCTTCTAATCTATTAATGTGGTAAATTCCACTAATTATTATTTTTTTAATGTTTATTTATGAGAGAGAGCATGCAAGCTGGGGACAGGCAGAGAGAGAGGGAGAGAGAGAATCCCAAGCAGGACACCGAGCTTGATCCCACAAACCGTGAGATCATGACCTGAGTGGAAATCAAGAGTCGGAGGCTTAACCAACTAAGCCACCTAGGCGTCCCTGGTAAGTTTCCAATATTAAGTATATTTCAGACCTTATCCCTCTGCCTTCATGAATTTTAATTTCTCATATTTTCCAACTGTCTCTCTGATGTTTACTGTTGATAATTTTTTCTGAGCTCTTATCAATTTTACTCATTCTTTCTCTAGTTATATGTAATAGGTTGCTAAAACTGCCCAGGAATTTGTCACTTATTATGGTTTTTTTTCCTAGATGTTCTAGGTAGTTATTCTTCAATTTTATGTCATTTTAAAATATAATTTGCAGGGACACCTGGCTGGTTTAGGCAGTGGAACATGCAACTCTTGATCTTGGGGTCATGAGTTTGAGCTCCATGTTAGGCAAAGAGCTTACTTAAATAAATAAATAAATAAATAAATAAATAAATAAATAAATAAATAAAATACAGAGCCCGTGTCAGGCTCTGTGCTGACAGTGTAGAGCCTACTTAGGATTCTCTCTCTCCTCTCGCTCACTGCCCCTCTCCCACTCGTGTGTGCATGCTCGCTCTCTAAATAAATAAATATTTAAAAAACAAAAATAAAATACAATTTCCAGATTTTTACTAATAATTTCAGGCTTGTCTTCTATTTGTTTAACAGCAGTAAGCATAGTGAATTTTTATCTGTGCCTGACAATTCCAGTATTTCAATTCTTCTTTGTGCAGAAGGTCTGCTTTGGGGGCCTATTGCTTCTACTGACTCTCACTCATGGTGCCTTTTAATCATGTTTTTGGCTTTGACGGACCTAATTTCCACATTCCAGGAAGATGGTTATGAAACAGAAGATTCTTTTTTAATGCTTTTTTTAAGTTTATTTATTTATTTATTTATTTATTTATTTATTTTGAGAGAGAGAGAGAGATAACCAGCAGGGGAGGGGCAGAGAGAGAAGGGGACAGAGGATCTGAAGCAGGCTCTGTGCTATCAGCAGAGAACCCAATGTGGGGCTCGAACTTGCAAACTGCAAGATCATGATCTAAGCTGAAGTCAGACACTTACCTGACTGAGCCACCCAGGTGCCCTGGAATAGAAGATTCTTTTAAAAAATTTTTTTTTAATGTGTATTTATTTTTGACAGAGAGAGAGAAAGACAGAGCATGAATGGGGGAGGGGCAGAGAGAGAGGGAGACAGAATCTGAAGCAGGCTCCAGGCTCTGTGCTGTCAGCACAGAGCCTAACGCAGGGCTCAAACCCATAGACCGCGAGATCATGACCTGAGCTGAAGTCGGATGCTCAACCGACTGAGCCACCCAGGTACCCCTGGAATAGAAGATTCTTAAACATAGTAACATAACTTCATCCACCAAATAATAACTAGACTCCACTTCTGCCTTAATTTCATTATTCAAATGCCACCTCCTGGGATAGGGTTAGGGGTGGGAAGACCTAGGCACTCCTCCCTTTAGGCTTCCATAGATTTTGCCTCCATTTGTTCTCACTTCTCCTATGGCCCCGGCCACAACAAAGCCCTATCATTTTATTTTGGACATGTTTGTCAGTCCCATTAGACTAGCACATCCCAAGGGTGGGATGTGGACCTAAGCTGTTGTCCTCAGGTTCCCAGGGCCCAGCATATGGCTGTAAAACTCACAACTATGGGGACCAGAGAAGTTCATTTCTGTGCTTTAGCACAGGTACTTTAAGTACAGTCCTTGTCCACACAGAGATGAACTTTGCCTTATTTAAGGGCTATGTATTCATTTTAATGTGTGTGTGTTTTTTTAAGAAAATATGGCTGGTGTATCAAACCCACAATTTCATAGATATTATTGCTTAGAACTAGGCTACACTTCTTAAAAAACAAGTTTATTTTTAGAAAATTAGATAGATAGATAGATAGATAGATAGATAGATACAGATATATATATGTTGATATTCAAATAGTAACCAGTATTTATTGAGTGGTTATATGTCCAAGGTACTTTTTTTACTATTTTTGCAATAACCCTTTGAAGTGAGTGCTATTATTTTCATCACCAGCTTATAGACTACTTTCTGAAACACAGGTTATGCAATTTGCCTAGGGCTCATGGCTAATAAGTGGTAGAACCAGGGTCTGAACCCAGGCAGACTGTCTTCAAAACCCATCCTCTAACACTATGGTTTTTTGTGTGCCTCTAAATAACAGATCAGCAAAGAGGCAGGTATTTAGATAGGAGTTATGAAAATGACTAAAGCTTTGAACATAATTCCTTGACCTTTAAGAAAACCAGATAGGAAAATGAACCCTGATGCAACAAACTTAAATATTTCATTTTACCTGTCAGAAAGGTAGCCAAAAATCATCGCTCCCAGCAGGACTCCCACCATAAACACAGGCTGGATCACCTTTGCGAACCATTCTCGGTTACAGACCAGATCCCACTGAGTCACCACGGTGCTGTCCCACTTGCTCTTGTCATAGACATAGCCATCCATGCAAGGAAAGCTACTCTTACGGCCACTGTAATCATAGTTCAAACCAGATTTGTCATCCCTCCGGAATCTGTGACAACTTGTGAGCTCCCAGACCTCACCGTTCTGTAGCTGCACTATAATGTGATCTTCGTGGCCTGTGAAAAACAGGATCCAGATGTCCTCCAACCTCCAACTAGAGATATTGTGGAAAAGAACCCGACTCACGTTGCCTGGGGGCCTGCAGGTATGGTAGGGGGACACTGTCATGAACACAGAAGCCAAGTAGTGGATACCACAAGAGATGTTCTGGAAAGCACATATAAAATAGAGGAATATCTGAAATCTGCAAAGAGAAGAAAAGCAAGTTATTATATCCAACCTACAGGCCAAAAAAGACTATAAGCAAATATGAAGGGTGTTCATCATGGTTAGCTTAATATATATATAGATGAATAAATACAGAAATAATTATAGATATGTAATATATACATATACATAACATGTTAGTATATACACATAGCTCTGTCTGGTAGGAGGGCCTAGAAGCAATGACACTGAGACAGGGAAACTAAAGGGACTGCTTTTTTTTTGCTCCTTTTACTGTTTCTATTCTTACTAGGACCTATACCCCCACCTTACACATGCCTTATAGAACAGGTAATATATGTCCTCCTTGTAAAGGCCAGGGAGTTAATGATTTCTTTGGAGTCTTCCAGCACGGGAGATAGCATCAAGGGAGTGACCAGGTAGGACCAAGACCACTAACTCATCAAGACACATGGCTCCAGGTCGTAAGTGACCTATGGAGAACACCTGAACACTCGTCTTTGGTCCTGGATGCTTGAGAAGACACGTGCACCAGACCACTGTCCCCAATAAAAACCCCAGACTCCAAGCAAATATGGAACTCAGTCTCCTTTCCTTTCGGAGTCTCCCAGATGCTCTGTCTATATCTGCTCTCTCTAGGTCTTCGATAAACTCTGTCCTCACTTCCTCTTGGCTCACATTTGATTTGTATTCTCCACGAAGCCAAGGACCCTTTTGGCTGGTCCTCAAACCCAGCCAGCCTGCATCAACATCTCAACAGCAACAAGCACACCCAGTGCCCAGATCTTGTTTTCTAAATACCATCCTTCAATAAAAGAAACCAGGAAAAATGGCTCATTTAAGACCAAGTCAGGGAAAACGAAAAACATGCCTAATGCTTTAGGTATGCTTGCGGTATCAGAAAGTAAGGAAGCGCTCAAAATACAAAATGATGGGGGCATGTTAAAGGGACACAGGAACCAATCTGAAAAACCTCCCAAATGGGCAAGGTTGAAACAATTTGAGCAACAAAATAAATAGCATGGTATATCCCAACGTATAAAATAAATATACAAGTCTATACTGTGATGTTTAATTTTATGTCAACATGACTGGGCTGGTAAACATGATTTCTGGATCTGTCTATGAGGTTGTCTCTGGATGGATTAGCATTTGAATCGGTAGACTGAGTGAAGAAGAGGGCCCTCATCAGTGGGCGGGCATCATCCAATCCAGGGAGGACCTGAATAAGAACAAAAGGTGGAGGCAGGGCAAATTTGATCCATCTACTCCTACTCTTAGACATTGGCATCCCTGGTTCTCAGGCTTTTGGACTCAGGCTGATACAGGGAAATTGAAGACTCCATAAAAACCTGTCTTTTGCTCCTTTTCCTGCTTCTATTCTTGCTAGCACCTGCACCCCCCACTTTACACATGCCTCAGAATGCAAACAGTGTATGTCCTCCTTGTAAGGTACGAGGAGTTAATGATTTCTTCAGAATGGATAACATCTAAGGAAGGACCAGGTGAGAATGACCAATGAAGCTGTCATATACATATTCCAGACCACCAGCACTAGACATCTCGACGCCAAGGCCCCCTGGCTCCAAGCAATAGCACTTGGGCCCTCATCTTTGTTCTGAGTCCTGGATGCCTGAGAGGACACATACACCAGGTCACGATCCTCAATAAAACCCCCCAGACCCCGAACAAATACAAGACTTCCTCCTTTCCTTTCTGAGTCTTCCAGAAGCTCTGTCTGTACTGGCAGTCTCTCTATACTTTGAATAAACTCTGCTTTCACCTCCTGCTGGCTCGAGTTTGATTTCTATCCTGTGCACAGACAAGGACCTTCCTGGCTGATCCTGTGGGACCCCTTCTGGGTCCTCGAACCCAGCCTGCCAGCATCTGAACCAGGACTTACATCATCAGCCCCCCAATTTTCAGGCCTTCAGACTTAGACCTCACAAATACGCCACCAGCTTTCCTGGATCTCCAGCCAACAGACAGCACATTGTGGGACTTGACTGTCTCCATAACTGTGTGAACAAATTCTTACAATAAATCTCTTATCTACATCTCTATATATGTCCTATTTGTTCTGTTTTTCTAGGAGATCTTGATGACTACAGGTTTTGGTACTGAAAGTAGTTCTAAAGGAACAGAATTTTAAGAATGAGCTTTCTGAATTGGTACTGGGGTTTCTGGAATTGGTTGTCTAATCTGATTAGATTGAAAAGCACTAATGGCTATTTCCAGCAGTAGAGAACACTGATAATCCGTGGTGTGCACTGTTTAGAGAAATACACAAAATATCTGTGTTGGACGCTCATAATCAACCACTTAGAAGAAGCAAGGGGCTAAGTGACTCTGTATTTGAAAATTTCAACCATTTTTTGAAAACTAAAGAAATGTAATGGCATTGGTTGGTTGCTCCTATTGTCGTTGGATAAATTAACGAAAGAAAACAGATGAGCTCAATGAATTTGAATCCCCAGCTCAAGCAATGCCTAAACAACCTAAGAATTTCTAAGGTGTATCTTGAAAGAGATCCTTATCTCCTGTAGCCACAGGCCCCAAAATCAAACACAGAACCTCATCCTGTGAGCAGCTGAATGACAATGCCTAATTGGCCTCTTTGCATATGCCCCAAATCAGTGTCCAATATATGGTGCTATTTCTCAAATAGTCAGCACTCACGGGTCCAGGAATCGAGGCGTGGAAATGAGGGCTGTAGCACTCACTTTTACACCTAGCGATCTCCTAACAAAATTTTCGCTTCCTGTTCCCATAATCTTACGCTCTGCTAGCCTCAAGATCTTAGTTCCAGAGGGAAGAATACTGCCACCAGGGGACACAACAGCGATTCCACTGACCTGGAAATAAAGACTGTTGCCTGACCACTTTGGGTTCCTCAGGCGTCTGAATCAAAAGGCAAAGCAGGGAGTTACAGTGTTGGCTGGGGTGAAGGATCCTGAATATCAAGGGGAAATTGACTCCACGATGGAGGTAAGAAAGAGTATGTCTGCAATACAGGAGATTCCTTAGGGTATCTCCTTAGCATTACCATGCCCTGTGAATTAGGTCAATGGGAAATTACAACAACCCAATCCAGGCAGGAATATTAATGGCCCAGACTCTTCAAGGATTAAAGGGTGGGTCACTTTATCAGGTAAAGGTCCACAGGCAACTGAGGTTCTTGCTTAAGGCAAAGGGAATAGAGAATGGGTCCTGAAAAGAAGGTAGTTATACTAAATACCACCTACAACCACATGACCAGTTATAGAAACAAGGGCTGTAATTATCATGAGTATTTCTTCTCTAAAAAAAAAAGTTTATTTTTTGAGAGAGAGACAGTGTGTGTGTCAGTGGGGGAGGGGAGGACAGAGAGGGAGAAAGAGAATCTCAAGCAGGCTCTGCACTATCAGCACAGAGCCCAGTGTGGGGCTCAAACCCATGACCGCAAGATCACGACCCAAGCTGATATCAAGAGTCTGACACTTAACCAACTGAGCCACCAGGCACTGCGAGTATTTCTTCTTTATTTTGTTATGAATGCTTATGTATATATAGACACATATTAAGCAAATATCTTTGTTTTCTTCCTTATTGTCTCCTCATATAACATAAGATGTATTGACATATAAGTATTTAAATAGTTTTACACCATAATATTTAAGTTACAGGATATCAAAAAAAGAGTAAGCATCATCCAAGGACTTTATGTCCCCTTCTGGGAAAGGGATTAGTGTATTTAGTTGTATGTTGGATAGTTGTATCATGTTGGGTGGAATTAGGACCTTGTTATTGTCTTTATTTAGAGATCAAGTTTGGTGTAAAGAGATCCATATGGGTTGCAAGTTGACAAGGGGTGAACCTATGATGGTTAATTTTATGAATCAACTTGACTGGGCCAAGGGGATGCCCAGACAGTTGGTAAAACATTATATCTGCGTGCGTCTGTGAGGGATCTCCAGACGAGACTGGCATTTGAACCTGTAAACTGAGTAAACATCATCTTCACCAATGTGGGTGGGCATCACCCAACCTGTTGAGAACCTGAAGAGAACAAAAAAGCCAAGGAAGTACTAATTCACTTTCTTTGCGTGGACTGAGACCTCCATGTTATCATGCCCTCAGACATCTCGTGCCCCCGTGCTCCTGGTTCAGACTCTGCCTGGGGCTTACACCATCAACCCTGTGGTTCTCAGACCTTGGGACTGGGACTGAATTGCACCATTGGTTTTCCCAGGTCTCTGGCTTGCACACAGCACACTGTGGGACTTCTCACTTCTATAATTGTGTGAGCCAATTCCTGTAATAGATCTCCTCTTATCTACATCTATGTCTCTCTATTTATATATCCCATCGATTGTGTTTTTCTGGAGAATCTTGATAAATATACCACTTGGTATAAATAAATGGTTGAACAAACAAGTACAAACGAGAGATGAAACTAATCTTTCTTCTAGTAGAATTCCAAGTACTATCTGCAGATATTCCCCCTCTATGGGAGATGGAGTTTCATTCCTACCCTTTACTCCTGAAGGGCAGTCTAAGACACAGTGACTCCTTTCCAAAGAATATGATAGGAAAAAAAGGGGGAGTGTCTTGATGGCTCAGTCAGTTGAGCATGGGACTCTCGATTTCAGCTCAGGTCATGATCCTGGGGTCATAGGATTGAGCCCTGTGTGGAGCTCTGAGCTGAGCGTGGAGCCTGCTTAGGATTCTCTCTCTCTCCTTCCCCTCTCCTCCTCTCACGCACACACACTCTCTCTCTCAAAACAAAAAAAACAAAGAAGGAAAAAGGAAAGAATAGTAACTTTACAGTGGGAGAAATCAGGTAAATCCTATCTTAACCAAATGTTGAAGGTTAATACCCCCAATGATGCTATGTGGATATCATGTACCTCCTCATATGATGTGATCATCAAGCACTTCACACCTCGGCGACATCTCCCAAAAGCCATAATCCCAGTCTATCCAGGAGAAAAACAGTAAAAAATCCCAGATTGTAGGACATTCTACAGGTTTCCAGGCCAATATGCCTAAAGACCACCAAGGTCATTAAAAACAAAACAAGGAGAGACTGAGAAACTACCACAGACCAGAGGAGACTGGAATAACTTATCAACTAAATGCGGTGTCATACCCTGGATTAGATCCTGCAACAGGAAGAGAATGTGAGTGGGAAAACTGGTGAAAGCCTGGAGTCTAGTTGATAGTAATATACTAATGTCAGCTTCCTACTTTGCCAAATATGCCGTGGTGATGTAAGACGTTAACAATGGGGAGAACTGGGTGAGGGACATACAGGAACTATCTTTGCAACTCTTCTGTAAATCTAAAATGATCCAAAAATTATTTATTCAAAATTTAAAAGTAAATGTAAAGTCTCCAAATTTACAGACTCAAACCAACAAGCAGTGACATATTCTCCGAAGTAAAAATCGTCTCACAAGGACAACTGTGCCCATAGGACGGCAGGGTAAAATGTATAAAATGTGGATTTCCCCATTAATTTCAGACCCCTGGAATCAAGATAGAACAGCCCCCTTTGGGCAGGTGGTTTCAATATTCAATTTTAAAATGATCAGTTCGGACAACGAGGAACATTACTGTAAAACCGTTATAACAGGAAGTAGAAAATAGGTCCTGTCAGATCACACTGAGCCAAACTGCACTGTTGATACATACAATCTTTATCTCCCTGCCTGCTTTTCGGAGCTGCCCACCGCCCTGGTCCTGGTGTGCCTTCTATCTGGAAGGCATTTCTGACCCTCCTGTAGCTCACTTGTTCTCAAATGTTTTGTTCTCAGGAGCCTTTGTGTCCTTAAAAGTGTTGAGGGTCCCAAGGGTCTTTTCTTTATGTGAGTCGTCAGTATGTATTAGAAATTAAAAAGGAGAAAATTTTTAACATTTATTCATCCACTTAAACATAACAGGAATAAGCCGTTAAAGAACATATAGCCATAGTTTTCAAAACAAAATGAAACAAAACTAGTGAGCAGCATGGTGTTGTTTTACATTTAAGATTTAGATTAATGGGGTGCCCGGGTGGCTCAGTCCATTAAGCAAGTGTCCGACTTGGCTCGGGTCATGATCTCACAGTTTGTGAGTTCGAGCCCCATGTTGGGCTCTGTTCTGACAGCTCAGAGCCTGGAACTTGCTTCGGATTCTGTGTGTCTCTCTCTCTCTTCCTCTCTCTCTCCCTCTCTCTCAAATAAATTAACATTAAAAAATTTTAAATTTAGATTAACGGAAGACAGCTAGTTTTTCATACCAGTGTCTGCATTCCATCTGATGCATTCTCACGTGTCGGCTAGCCTCTGGAAAACTCCACTGTGCCTTCATGAGAGAGTGAGACTAAACGAGTCAACTAATGTCTCTGTGTTACTATGACAGCAGCTGGGATCTTGCAGACCCAGAGATGTGCAGGTCTCACACCATGACAACTGCTGGCCTCACCTGTTCCTGCCGCAGCACCTCCTCTCCACGGCTCTGCTCCCTCCATGCTAACCGCCTCCATCCGGCCCCTCCTTATCCCCCACTGCTGCTTCTCTCAGGTCCACCCTTTCTATTTGCTTCCCCTGCTCTGCCATCTCTCGTTTGCTCATCTCCTCCCCCATTTCTTTCTTTCCCTTCTCTGACCACCGTACACAGCTGAAGTACCTTCTGTTATATACGTGTACTTTTTTTTTTTTAATTTTTTTTTTTAACGTTTATTTATTTTTGAGACAGAGAGAGACAGAGCATGAACGGGGAGGGTCAGAGAGAGGGAGACACAGAATCTGAAACAGGCTCCAGGCTCTGAGCTGTCCGCACAGAGCTGGACGCAGGGCTCGAACTCACGGACCGCGAGATCATGACCTGAGCCGAAGTCGGCCACTTAACCGACTGAGCCACCCAGGCGCCCCAATACGTGTACTTTTTAACGAACGCCAGGTGAATGCTTTCTATTCCTCTACCAAATCAACAGCCACCAAAAAAATCCCACAAAAGGCTGAACGACAGTCCCACAAAGGTAGGAACGGTGCTTCAATCACGTTAGTCTATCCCGTGGTGCCCAGAATGGTGTGCTGTGCAATGTATACAGAATGTCATAGGATCCCTCCGGGTAAAAGGGACAGTGCTGAGGTTAATGCATACTCAGTACCTCTGGTAAGGAGAGGTGTTCACGAGGCCAGTGTATGGGGGCGCCCGGGCGGCTCAGTCAGTTAAGCATCTGACTCTTGATTTCAGCTCAGGCCATGATCTCATGGTTCATGGGTTTGAGCCCCGCGTCAGGCTCCATGATGACAGCACAGAGCCCGCAAGGGATTCTCTCTCTTCCTTTCTCTCTGCCGTTCCCCTGCACACGCTCTCTCTAAATAAATAAACTTAAAAAAAAAAAAAAAGAGGCCAGTGTATAAAAAATTTTTACTGGGTTCTCCACCAGCAAAAAAAAATGAATGTGTGTGTGGGCACAGATGTATAAAATGAGCATATCTGGATACACGTATTCCCAGATTACAGTGACATACATATGATGCATATGGAAATATAAAGTCATATATATTTACTTACACGTATACATTCGTGTATAAAGTAGGTGTTTTCATGGTGCTCCAAAGAATCATCTTTGCCCACCAGAGGGGTGAACACACCCCACTTGGGAGACTATCACAAGGTGGCAACGCTAAGCAAAGTCATAGAAGTGGTGCCGTGAAGCTGTCAAGCTGGCAACGTCCCCAAGTCCTCGGGGATGACTGCCAAGCTGGCACGTGGCCACAGTTCCTCACTTCTCATAGAAACCCACGTCGATAAAGAAGTAAAATGGAATCAATGTAACATATTGTGGCCATCAAGACACCACACGCTGGAGCTGGCCATGGTTTCAAGGCTGAACTCTGTATTTGGCACTGGCCCCAGCAGCTAGTTCAGAAAAGAAAAACACAAAGCAAAAGGCAAGCAAGCAACAAGTGGCTTTTTTCTAGCAACAGAAAGGGAGGGAGAACACACAAATACTATTCTCAGAGTATGGGATGGGCAGCCAAGAAAAGAGCCTAGAGCGCTAAAGCCTGAGTCCTTGCAGCTAAAAGGAGCCAGCTCTGTTTTTCTAGAAAAGGCGCCCCTGCCCGAAGAAAAACTATCAGAAATCTGCCTCGGTCTATTCCATACAGAGGGGCCGGGTAGGAACAGCAGGCTGGGAAGACAAGCCTGAGTTGCTGTGACTCAATAGACCCCGAGAAGCTAAGATCACAGCTTGAAATGGTGGTGCCTGAACCCTCACCCCTGCAGGTCACTAGCCCCCGTGCATGGGCTACTAGATATCACTGGAGAGCCACAGGGTCAGGCTCTGCCCTTGGCCTGCACACACTATGCTACTTGTGAGCACCTGGCGTGGTTGGTGGGTCACCTGCCCCAGGGAACAGGCTTGTGAATTCAGGAAGTGTTTCTTCCTTCCCCGGCAATTTCTCAGGAAGCCCTCTCCAGCCTGCAAGGATGATGGATAACAGGATAGAAGGATCCTGTTAGACAATTCCATCTGAGTGGTTCTGCTTCTGTCAGGCAGATTCTAGATTCGGCTGTGGCTGTTCTTGCACAGCAGAGGCTCCCCATTTCCCTCATCCAGGTTACACCTGCTGCTTGTGCTATACAGGACACCTTATTCGGCACTGTCTGGGTGGGTTACTGTGCCTATTCTACTAACACTGTATGTTGGATCACGCACGTTAGCATCTGGGTTGGTACCTAAGTAGTTTCTTCCCCTGGAATGGCTCCACCGTTGAAAAGTTCACATTCTGCTGACCGTAACCTCCCACTCTCCCCCATATCCCCGAGTCCTTCCCATTGACCCCATCCCCAACACCATCCAGGTGCCCAGTCTTTGGATCCCACCAGCTTCTTTAGTTTATTGCCACCTTCCTGGCTTCAATTCCTTCCCCAACCAGCCTGAATCCCACAGTCAACACTAGAACTACACACACACACACACACACACACACACACACACACACACCAACAGAGCATCCACCACAGCAACCTCTGAGACTAGGATTTGTCTTCTCTATCCCACCCCTAGTGATTGTGGTTCAGGAGGTCTGAGGTAGGATCCAGAACTCTATACAAGCTTAAAACGCCTCCTAAGAGACTCTGACATAGATGAGAAACACCACCCCGGGAAATCAAAATCTTCGGTTGAATTATCTGTTGATACAAGATTTGACGTTGAAAATATTTAACAGTTGTTGTGGAGCCACTGGGACTCTCCTAAACAGCTTGTGAGGGTGTAATTTGCCACAGCCGCTTTGCACATCTGTCTGGCACCTGACCACATGCACACTTGGCCAGAGGGATTCCTCTCCCAGGTACGTACCCAACGAAATGCATACACAAGGACTTAAAATACATAGACGAGAGGAACTATGTGTGATAAACCCAACCTGGAGACAATATAAATGTCTGTTAACAGTGAGTGAATGAACTGTGGAATATTCGTGTCATGACATCCTGTATGCTGGTGAAAATCAACAAACTACCATAGCGCTCAATGTGGGTGACCCCCCCCCCCATATATGATGTTGAACAAAAGAAGCCCAACCAAAAGTCTATGATTTTTTACTCCATTTATTTAAGTTTAGAATCAGACAAAACTAACCCGTGACCATAGCTATGAGGACAGTGGTGGCTGGGGGAGGGGAGAGGATATTGCTTGAGAGAGGGCATGAGAAGGGGTGGTCTGGCGGTGTTCACTTTATGATGATTCATCAGGTTGTAGAGTATGGTGCATACTTTTCTGTATACATGTAATATATCAATTTAAACGTTTTATATCTGCAAGACCCAGAGAGCAGGAAAAGTACTCGGCAATGCCCTGCTGAGGCTTGACTGGAATGGGTACCAAGTCATACCCAGTCTGTCCACATTGTGCCTTCAGCCCTGAATGGCCACCCAACCCATACTGACAAGGAGGCATCTTGCCTGAGCAATACATCATTTATCCAAATGCCTGTTAAATGGCTCAACCTGGAATTCCCACAAGACTCTCAAACTGATGCAAGCCCCAAGCCTGTCCCACCTGGAGTGTAACTGTTTCTGAGTTTAGGACACCATCATCTGCACAAACCAGAAATAGGATGCATGGAATGGGGGTATCTTGCCCACTTGTCCTTTATAACCAGAAGGCCCCATCAATCCCTCCTGTCAAAACTGTCCAGTCCTCCCTGCTCACACTCCCCCTCCTTATCTCCCGCCTGGGCTCTTACCTAGGTCTTCTCTGGGCTCTCCCCAAACTCCTGCCCCTCCAATGCACCTTCCATTCTGCAAAGTGACCTTCCTAATACCTGAACTCCTCAGCATGCCACAGAAAAATATTCTTAGATATGATTGTGAACTTACCTCCCTTCTGTCGCCCTCATACTTTATACTCTAGGAATAATACGCCTCTTCGCAGTTTCCAAACAACCCATGTTGGTTCACAGAAATATGCTTTCTACATGCTGGAAAGGTCCTGAGTATCCTTGCAACTCAAATTTCCCTTGCCTCGTTGCAAGGATAACTTCTGGAAAAAACGAGACCCTACTTCCTGAGGCATCTAGCATTCTGACATACCACTCTCTCCCTTACAAAGATTACGGTCCAACAGGTGTTATCAATCTGCCCAACCTGAGGACCCTCTGGGATAACACTTATAGATATAACACAGCACTCTGTTCACAGCTAAAGAGGCACACTAATGGAAAAAAAGAATCATACAGACACAGTAGGCAGAAACCCCAGAGGCAAGGAAAAGCAAAGATGACCAGAAATGGACCCATGCAATCTGGGTGACAGGTGAAGAAAATTACCTTCAGTCCTAGATTTATATCATTCTGTATAAAGAAACGTAACTGGTGGTACCCCTCTGTGGTCAAGAGCATGGCCTCCAGAGCCAGATTACTAAGGTTTGAATCTTGTGTCTGTTACCACCTGGGACCATGGGCAAGATCCTTAAACTTTCTGTGCCTCAGTTTCCTTATCTGAAAAGTGGGTTGTTGAGGGAATGAAAAGAGTTAATGTAAAGCACTATGGCACACTGTTAGTGCACAGAAGTGCTGGCTATTACGATGTTCATAAGGTGAAGTCAGAGAAGATGAGCCAAAGCAGGTTCATATATTGAAAAAACAAAACTACCTATGTCCATAGGTGTAAATCAGCTACAGGCTCCACATTCCAACTCTAGTATTTTAAGTTATTTTTCCCCTTAAGCCAAGACAACTCAGGGAACCAGTTCTGAGATTATCCCAGCACAGATACCTGAGTATGCTTCCTCATTTCCCTCTCACATGGGCGTTAATCCATGAAGTTTATGGAACTTCAGGACATAAACTTATGTCCTGAAGTTATGGCTTCAGGACAAGACCAGGAACTGCTTTTTAATTCTTAGGTGTCCTGCTTCCCTCTCTTAAAGGTGACTAGGATAGTGCTTCCTCCCCTTAGAAATGATTAATGCTAAATGAAAGATAATTAAGGTTCCCTACTTAACACTTTCACTAGGTTTCCCTAAAAGAAGGCTAAATAACGAAACACGATAACCTCCCTTTCTATTTATAAACAATAAAAAAGCACAATTACAGCAAATATCAGAGAAAATTGGGGATCCCATGCCATGGTCACACTGTTTTCACCTTTTGTAAGCATGCTTGTTACCCTTGCCTCGCTACATGCTGCTTTCACAAGCCAACCCTTCCTACCAGGATGGGGACTCGGGTAACAATAATAACCACGATTTATTGAGAACTTACTGAATGTTAAGACTTTTGCACACATCATTGTAGCCAGCTAAGAGTTGTCTCCCCAAATCCACTCTCTCCTTTTCCCACCATGGAGAGCTACGTTTGACCGTTTGACCACTGCAGGTGAGGACAATGGGACCAGATGCCCCAAGCACAGAGAGAGAGAGCCCCATGCTGTGGATGACAGGGCTGCCTCACCCACTTGGGTCCCTGGATGACCCCGTGGGAAGAACCTACCCTGAATAGTTACTGGAGAGGGACAAACTTCCAACTGAGGGATCTCTGTTAGCCAAACACCAACTGATACAATGACCTTGTTAATCTCTAAAATACAATTGGAAAGAATGGTATTAGCACTTCCTACCTCATAGGGTTACTGTAGGGATGTAATGAGAGGCTGCATGTGGAGTCCTTACAATAAGCATTTGGAGGGTAACAATTACCCTCATTTCACAGATGAGGAAGTAGTAAGTGAAATGTTGAAGACCACACAGTATGTGGTAGAGCCAGGACTGGAACTCAGACATCCAACCCCCAGAGCGGATCTTGTACTCCCCATGCTATTCTGCTTCAAGAAGGATAAAACAAGGTAATATATAAAGAGCCCGATGGAGTCCTGGGGATGGTACCTAACCGTGCTCAGGAGAGCATCATGGTTGAGAGCGTGGGCTATGGGCACTGATGACTTCCAACGACATCCAATTCTGCCCTGCCATTACCAGATCTGTGACGTACGCACAAGCCCCAGTTTTCTCAGGTGTAAAATGAGAGTGATACTACCAATCTCACGGAGCTGTAGAGAAGACGAAAGAAGGTAGCCCGTACCAAAAGCTTCTGACAGAGCCAGGCACAGATCAGTGTTCAAGAAACACAGGTATTAGGAGGAAGCAGGAGAGAGCTGGGACCTCCTGCCCCTCCTAGGACTGCTCAACCGCCTTCTCCCTCCAGCCCCGCAGGATCATAACCAACATTTATGCAACTTTCCGACTTGGAAAACAGCACCACACCATCTCCTCACTACAAGCCTGGGAGGTAAGGCAGGAATTATTGTGATTCCTGTTTTGTGGATAGGAAACTGAGGCACAATATTACCAGAATATTAGAGGTAAGAAGCAGGCTAGGACTTAGCTCCAAACCTCTGATCGTCATACTTACTGTATAGCCCCTCACCCAGCAGCCTCATCTCCCAAAAGCCTCTAGGTCAGAGAGGAGCGTTTCTCTATGAATGAATGAATGAATGAATGCAATATTTTAATGTCTTAATTAATTTGACGAATGAAAGGGGGGTGCAACGTGGCTAAATCTGGGCCCCAGCGTGTGGCGTCTGTGGGACCCTGGCCCTACCAGCCTCAGTTTCCCAATCATTAAAATAAGGATGCAAACACCTCCTTTGCAAAGGCATCAAATGAAACTCCGTGTGTAACAAGCCGACACAATGTACCTGGCACATCTTTAGGCTTCTATAAATGGCAACAAAATCTGACTAACGGGTTTTCCTGGGGCAATACCTGCCTGCCAGGCACAGAGGGAGACCCTACGGGGCAGAGCTGGTCAGCAGTCGTCCGGTGAAGTGAAAGAGGAGCCGGTTTGGCGGACTGGAGAAACGGGCCGCCAGGAGCAGGCACTCCTCCACTGGTGTGAGCCGGCCGCTCCGGCCCGACCTCGGACTTGGGCTCCCGCAGAGGGCGCGCCCCGGGTCCCACCTGCTCGCAGCAGCCACCACTCCGGAGGCCAGTCCCAGCGCCCCGCTGCTCGCTGTCGGGGAGACCCCGGCGCCGGAGTCCGAGAGGACAAGCCCAGCCCTGGGTCCGGAGTCCGGACGCGGGTCTCCCGACTACCCCACGAAAAGAGCGGGAGAGGTTTCCGTATCGGGAGCGCCGCGCGAGAACCCCCCCACCGCAACGGAAAGAAACAGACCCCACCGGCGCCCCCTCCACGTGGCTCCCGCTCCCCTCCGCCGCCCTCCCCCCTGCCCACCTCCAACTCCCTACCTGCCGAAGTGCCCCACGTGGTCAAAAATCAACTCCAAATTGTGGGGCTTCATGGTGCCGCCGTGCGCTGCGCTCCCCAGCTGGACACTCCGAGCGCGCCGAGCGCCCGGGACGGCGGGCACCGCGCCCCGCCCCGCCCGGCTCCGCCCCGGCCCGCCGCGCCCCAGGGGGCCAGCCCCGCCGGCAGTCCCCCGCGCGCCAGCGGGCGGCTCGCGGGGCCGGGCTCGCTTCCCCCCTCCCCGCCCGCGCAGCCTCTGGCTTCTCCCCGCCGCCGTGGTCCCGGGGCCCGCCGTCGCGCCCGCGCCCTCCCTCCCTCCTGTGGGACACTCACCGCGTCGTCGTGGTCGCCTCTCTCTCTGTCTCTCTGTCTCTCTCGGTCGTGCCGGTGCCTCGGGACTGCCCGAGGAGGCAATGCAGAGACCGGGGTTAGGTTTGGGGGCCGCAAGAACCTAGCATCTTTGGAAAGACACGCCTCACAAGCGTGGCACTCAGACTTGCGGGAAGGGGCTACTGCAGGTACTTGATTTTTCTATGTAACGTTTCTGGACTCCACTCTCGCCTGGGACAAAAACCGCTCTCTCAGACGAGGCCGACAGTTTGAGGGCCAGGACAGAGTCTCCAAGAGCAGAGCATAAAGAACGGATTCTGATGGCCCCGAAAAGTGACAGGATCTGGCAGGGCTGTGTTAAAGCTTTTATGTCACCCAAAGGGCTAAAGAACGTTCTGGGCAGAGGCTCGAGCAGAACAGTGGCAACAAGAAACTTGTACTTGAGCAGGATTTGAAAAAGAGAGAAAAGCTCACTCCCAAAATACTTCCCTCACCTACTGGTATATTCTGGATACCTATCCTTTGTCAGTTAAGTGTTATGAGAAATTGTACTTTCAATCCATTTATGGTGTTTTCGATGATCAGAAGTGGTATTTTTTATCTTAATGAAGTCAAATTCATACATATGTTCCTTTATAATTTGTGGTTTTGTATCTTGTTTAAAAAATTCTGCTTTACCGGGGGCACCTGGGTGGCTCGGTTGTTTAAGTATCCCACCTGGCCTCAGATCATGATCTCAGGGTTCATGGGTTCCAGCCCCTCAACAGGCTCTATGCAGACGGCTCAGAACCTGGAGCCTGCTTCGGATTCTGTGTCTCCCTCTCTCTCCCTCTCTCTCTGCCCCTACCCACCCCCCCTCTGAAATGAATAAACATTAAAAAAAATTTTTTTTTAATTCTGCTTTACCATGAGGTCACAAAATATTCTATTTTCTTCTCAAAGTTATAGCTTTTGGCTTTTCTCATTTAGGTCTTAAATCCACTGAAAGATCATTTAGTTTAAGATAGAGATCCAGTCTGGGGCTTTTGTCATACACATAAAAAGTTGTCCAGCACCATTTATGGCATTTTCTATCTCTGCATTGCCACCTCTGTCATCTATGAAGTTTCAATTTATGGGTGGGTTTGTTCTGGGCTCTCTAAATCTGCTCCAGTGACCTATTTATTTTTCCCTATACCCATGTGTCTTTATTATTATAGTTTCATACAATATGCTCCAATCAAACTTTTACTACTCTTCCAAAATAGCTCTTATCAAAGACACCATGGTCCCCATGTTGCCAAATCCAATGGTCAATTTTCAATCCTTATCTTACTTAATGTCCACTGTTAAAGAAAAATTATTTTACAAGGTATGATCATGACTCGCATAGAAATATAAAATGAACAAATCAGTAATTTTATTTCACTCATTAATTAACGAAGGAACCAATAAGATGCTACAATCTGTTCAAAGAAGAATTCAGTGAACCCCACATATAAAAATAATAAGGAATGCTAGTACGAAGTTACAAATAGATGCAGAACTGATCTGTCCACCAGGCAATGGCATTTCACCAATTCCACCAATGTATCAATTGCATTCCACTAAACACAATTCATTTCTATGGACAAGAACAATTTGCATTATTATCAGTTTTCTACAACTTACAAAGTTGTAAAATCGTTCAAAAATAATGAAAGATGAAGATAACTGTGAAGAGTATTCCAAAAGAATGTTCCCATCTCAAAGTGTCTCACAATACTTACTGGTACCACAATATTGGTTTGTCTTAAAACATCCTCCTTGGCTTCTGGGCTACCCCAGTCTCCTGATTTTCCTCTCACCTTTCCTCTTGCTGTTATCTCAGTCTCTTAGCTCCTCCTCCCTTTCCCGGTTTCTCTAAATGTTGGAGTGCCCCAGGGCTCTGAGCTCTTCACTTTTTACATTCTCCCTCAGTAGCATGATGTAGTTCAAGAGTTGGCAAACCACAGAGGCCAGGTCAAGTCTGGTCTGCCACCTGCTCTAGCAAATAAAGTTTTTTTGGAACACAATCATGTTCATTCATTCATATATTGTCTATGGCTGCTTTCGTACCGCAATGCCAGACTTGAGTAGCTGTGACAGAGTGTATGGCCCACTAAGTCTAAAATATTTACTATCTGGCCCTTTATAGATAAAGCTTGTCAACCCATGATCTACTCCCAAGGCTTTCAAAACATGTATGAATGACTCCCAGATCTATGTGTCCAAGCTGACCTCAGCCCAGCACTCCAGACTTGTTAATACCACTACCTTCTCCACCCCTTGTCCACATGTCTAAAAGCCACCTCAAAATTACCATGGCCACCTTCAATCCCATTCCTCTCCAGCATTTCCTGTCTCAGTAAATGGCACCTCACCAGTTGCTTAGGCCAAACCCTGGGTATCTTCTTGTATCCCTCTCTTGTTTTCACAATCCACATATTTTTCCAATGGAAAATTCTGGTTGTTCTGCCTTTATGATAGAGCCTGATTCTGAACCCTTGTCTCTACCCCCACCACTACCCTTCCTGTCCAAGCCATCATCTCCAGTCTGGATTAGGCAACATCCTCCTAATTGGTCTCCATGCTTCCTCCCTTGCCCCCCACATCTCCCCAAAATATAATTCAGAGTAAGACACTCCTCTGCTTGGCAGCTTTCTCTCACTATTAGAATAAAATCAGAGTCCTAGCATGGTGCGGTCTGCTTCTCTGATTCATCTCCCACCTTTTTCTCAACCACTCTTCCACTCCAGCCTCCTTGCCCATTGTAAACCACACTCCAGTCCCCACACTTTTACACTTGCTTTTCCCTCTGCTTGAAACTTTTTTTTCCACTTTGACTTTCTATTTATTTTTCAGTTTAAAAATATGCACCCCTTCCCAGATAAAACAGCCACAACTATATTTTAGGGAGATGTGTGGGACAAGGGAGAAAGCATGGAGACCAATTAGGAGGGGGTTGCACAATCCAGGCTGGAGATGATGGTTTGGACAAGAAGGTTAGTAGTAGGGCTAGAGAGAAGTGCACAGAATCAGGCTCTATCATAAAGGCAGAGCAACCAGAATTTTCTGCTGGAAAAGGATATGGAGCGTGAAAACAAGAGAGCGATGAAAGAAGATACCAGGGGTTTTGGCCTAAGCAACTGGTGAGGTGCCATTTACTGAGATGGGAAATAAACCCAAATAAATCACCCCCACCAAGAGTCTGGGACTTTACTGAGATATAATTGACACATAACAGTATGTCAGTTTAAGGTGTACAATGTGATGACCTGATACAGGTATAAATTACAAAATTGTTACTACAGTAAAATTAGTTAACACACCTATCATCTCATATAGTTACCGTGTGTGTGTGTGTGCGCATGTGGTGAGAAATTCTAAGATCTGCTCTCTCAGCAACTTTCCAGTATACAGTATTATACAGTGTTGTTAACTACAGTCACCATACTATATATTACATCCCTAGGACTTATTCATCTTAATGCTGCAAGTCTATACCCTTTGGCCACCTTCACCCATTTCTCCCAAACCGCCCCCCCCACCTCTGGAAACCACCAATCTCTTTTCTGTTTCTATGAGTTCAGTTTCTTCTACCTGAGACTTCTGTCTCCAAGGAATCACACAACTCATTTCCTTACTTCAGTCAGTTCAAATGTTTCCTCTTTTGAGAAGATTTCTCTGCTGCTCCTACAATATCAGTCTTCACCACTCTCTAGCCCCTTACTGTGCTATCCTGCTTTATTTTTCTTCAACCTGGCATGTGTATATATAATTTGATATCACTGCTATAGAATATAAACTCCATGAGGGCAGGGACTTTGACATACAGTAGATGCTCAGCAAGTATATGTTGAATGAATGAATGAACATAATCCAAACATCAGGAATAATGAAATAAAATGCACACAATTTTCTAAGAGCCCCAGCGTATCCACACATGAATGGAAGAAGGCTAAGGTCCTGGCTCAAATCCTACACACAACTCAGGCAAATCTTGAGATTTCCTAAAGAGGAGCCCCCTAACAATGCACTTGCCTTCTTAGAAATCCAGTGAGATCGTTTTAACACAAATACAGGGCAGATGTATTTCTTCCAGCGAGTAGAAGGGGTAGAGGGGAACAGAAAAGGGAGAAAGGCAGGAACCCAAGAAAAAACAACGTTTTTGTATCCTTCTAAATCTAAATGGTTAGTTGTTTAATTGGGTGACTTGAACTCCTTGGCACATGAGTAAATATTCCAATGTCCTGTGGCCTCATGGTTTCCCAGCCTGGACTTTCTTTCTTTCTTTCTTTCTTTCTTTCTTTCTTTCTTTCTTTCTTTCTTTCTTTCTTTTTTAATGTTTATTTATTTTTGAGAGAGAGAGAGAGACAGACAGACAGAGTATGAGCGGGGGAGGGGCAGAGAGGAAGAGAGAGACACAGAATCTGAAGCAGGCTCCAGGCTCTGAGCTGTCAGCACAGAGCCAGACATGGGGCTCGAACTCACAAACCACGAGATCATGACCTGAGCCAAAGTCAGACGCTTAACTGACTGAGCTACCCACCAGCCTGGAGTTTCTGTTCAAAGTCTCTTTGGAACTATATCTAGGTATCTAAGAGGTATCCACAAATCGGAGAGAAACCAAAGAGCAAATGGTGATTAGGTTCATTGATGGGCAAAGAGTGACCTGGAGCTTTATTTATAAAATGCTAAGTACACATCAGATTATCAAGTTAGTAATAAATGTGTGGAAACAGATTTTCTGCCCATGGCTAAGAAATCACCAACATGAGCAGGAAGGGGATTTGTTTGATGTGGTGGGAGACAGGCAGAAGCCCACAAAATTTCTGCCAGTGCAGGTCTGCAAACCATTTCTCAAAGGCTCTGTCGCACCTTGTCCTCCCCATGGTCTAGACAGACAGCCACATGCTATCAAACCAAAGTCCTTCTTCAGCAGAGCCCAGGCAGAGCCTGCCTGAGGGGAGTTTCTGGAGTAGAGCTTGTCTTGGCATCCTCTCACTTCCCCGACCACACCTCCCTCCCACTCCAGGGACCCCATCACCTCTGTCCCGGGGCTCCAGGCTGGGGCTGATCTCTAAATACCACTTCCACTCCCACTGCCCCCTCACTCTATCCCACCCGCCTGAAGGCTCCCAGCTAAAATTACCTCCTCCTCCTCTGTCAAAGCCCTGCTTCCCAAAGCCAGTGATTCTAGATGGAATTTATATTGGGTCCTCTTGTAGGAAAAAAAATATCTCGGCTCCTCCACTGCCTGTGAATGATGATGTCTCTGGCATTTCTTATCTTTGGCCTTTTTCTTTTCTTGCCCTATATTCTCTCTTGATTGAGCAGACTCACCAGTATTGGAACCCAGAAAACACCACCAAAACTACTTGATAAAGTCAAGCAAAGCTGCGGTAAGGGAAAGCATGGACTTGCCAGCGTCCCGTAGCATTCAAAGGGGGAAGGGCAAACGCAGGTGAGGTCTTGGAGTCTAGTTTCAGGAAGGTCTTTCCATGGGGTTGACTGGGCTTGGAAAAGGATCTTAATATATGAGTTTAGAATTGGAGAGCACAGAAAGGTAAGGATTTTGAAACAAGGCATTAAGAGTCCTGGGAAGTAGGGGCACCTGGGTGGCTCAGTCAGTTAAACAACCGACTCTTGGTTCATTCAGCTCAGGTCATGATCTCATGATTTGTGGGATTGAGCCCCACATTGGACTCTGTGCTGACAGCATGGAGCCTGCACTGGATTCTCTCTCCTTCTGTCTGCCACTTACTCTCTCTCAAATAAATAAACTTTTAAAAATGAATTAAAAATATAAAGAGTCTTGGGAAGTAAACAGTCGTCTCAGGCTTTTTATTGAGAATTTGAAGAGTATGATGATCATTTAAATGCTTTGGGGAAATTCCTGAAATGAACAATAAGGTATTTGTAACTTTTATCTTCCTTGGCAAGAGTTTTCTAGAACAGTAAAGTCATGTTAATGAAGACAGAAAAATAGTAAAATTATGTCAATGTGGACAGTCAAAGAAGCTGATGGGATGAGAGCAGGCATGTTTTGAGCTCAGTCTTGTGCCTGACACACAGAAAATAATGGGTACATTGACCCGAACGGCCTTGGAATGCACTGTTAAGAGCTCACGCTCTGCAATTGACAACCTGGTTGTAAATTCCACCTCCATCACTTAAAAACTTTGACATGCAGGCCAAGTAACATCTCTCTGATGTCACTACGTGGTCAAAATGATTGAATTCAAGTAACAGTCCTACCTTACGGCACAGTGGTGAGGTCAATTAGCTAAGCCCTGTAAAGTGCTCTTGATACTTTTTCAGTTGCAAATAGCAGCAAACCATGCTCAAACTAAAGCCAGAAAGGGACTTTTTTGACTCACTGTGGGAGAAGTCCAAAGGTAGAGCTAGCAGGATATGTGATGTGATCCAGAGGGACAAACAGTGCCTTGGGTTTCCCTTTCTCTTATTCTCCATCTCTTCTCTTCTCTGCTTTTCTGTGTAGATTTCAATCCCAGATGAGCGAAAGCCTCTCATCAAAGGCAGGGCAGGGAATGATCTGATTGGCTGGCCTACATCACATGTTTGGTTCTCATTTTAAACATTTTATAGTCACACATATCTATAAATAACAGTATTTTATATACATTATCCCATTTTATCTCAAAACTATGGAGTTATATAGGGGAACTGAGGCTCAGAGCTATTAAGTATGTTTGAATTTACCCAACTAGTGAAAGGCAGAGCTGGGATTTGAATTAGTTTTCCCCTGATTCCATAAGCCTGCACACTTTCCATTGTGCAAACTGGACTCTCTGGGCAAATATTTCTCTTTTTAAAAAAATGTCTATTTATTTATTTTGAGAGAGAGAGAGTGGGGGCAGGGCAGAGAAAGAGAGAGAGACGGAGAGAGAGAACACTGAGTAGGAAGCCCCACCTCAGGCTCGATCCCACAACCCTGGGGTCATGACCTGAGCTGAAATCAAGAGTCACAGGCTGAACTAAGTCACTTAGGGACCCAGACTACATTTCCTTCTTAAATAGCTGCATGATATTTTTCTATTCTATAAATATACCATAGTCCATTTATCTAAACTTCTATTGTTGAACGTCATGCTACAATGAACATAGGGGTCCATACAGCTTTTCAAGTTAATGTTTCCCAGTTAGTGGAACTGCTGGGTCATATGGCAGTTCTATTTTTAATTTTTGGAGGAACCTCCATACTGTTTTCCACAATGGCTGCACCAATTTACATTCCCACCAACCGGGCATGAAGATTACCTTTTCTCCACATCCTCACCAACACCTGTTATTATATTTTTCATACCAGCCATTCTAACAAGTATGAGGTGACATCTCATTATGGTTTTAATTTGCATCTCCCTGATGATTAGTGGTGTCGAACATCTTTTCATGTAGTTCTGAAGTTTTTCTTTAACCAGAACTTCCATATTGCTTTTCATTTGTTTTTTCAGTTACAATGTAAATAAAGTCTTCCATTACATCTTCGAATTGATTATTATTTTTTATTATTTTTATGTTTCAAAGGCTGTTTATTCTGTGTGTGTCTGCGTGTGTGTGTTTTAACCAAGCCAAATTACTTCCCATATTGTTTAACATCATTTGTCAGATGAATCTCTCTTAAACTTTCTAAATATAACATTACCTCATTTAAAAAAAATTAATGTTTATTTATTTTTGAGAGAGAGAGAGACACACACAGAGTGTGAGTGGAGGAGGGTCAGAGAGAGAGGGAGACACAGAATCCGAAGCAGGCTCCAGACTCTGAGCTGTCAGCACGGATCACGACACAGGGCTCAAACTCACAAATGGTGAGATCAGACCTGAGCTGAAGTCAGACGCCCAACCGACTGAACCACCCAGGTGCCCTATAACATTACCTCATTTGTAATAGTGGTTATGTTAACCCCTTCTTTCTTTCAGTATTCCTCTAATTTCTTTCTTTTACCTAACTGAATTAGCTAATACCTGCAGAATGATGTTAAATAATCGTAGTGTTACTAGACATCCTTGCCTCATTTCTGACTTTAATGGAAACATACATTATTTCACCATTACACTAAATGCTGGCTTTTAGACTAAGATAGATCTATTGAATCGTGTTAAGAAAGTGTCCGACTATTGCTAAGTTTACTGCATCTTTACCCGGCATAGATATTGAATTTGATCAAATGCCTTCCTCATACCTGTTGGAAAGATAATATTAATGTTTTCCTATCACAAAATTAGATATCCTAAAATTGAAGAGTCCTTATATTCCTAGAATTCCTAATTGTTAATGTTAGTGTTCTTTTAATGTGCTACTGAAGTTTGATTGCTAATATTTATGCTGGATTGTTGGATTGACATTCATAAGTGAGATTTTTCTACAGTTTTCTTGTGTAATCATTATTGCATATTATCAGTGTTATGTTGGCTTCATATAAAATAATTTGGATACTTTATTTCTCTTTCTAGGCTCTGGAACAGTTTAAATAGCATTAGAGTCATCTGCATCGTTCATAAAATTCTTCTTTTTAAATGATTCCTTGCTTTACCAACTTTTTTTTAATGTTTACCAACTTCTTAAAAATGTTTTTAATGTTAACTTTTTTTTTAATTTTTGAGAGAGAGCACGAGTGGGGGAGGGGCAGAAGCAGAGAGGAGACAGAGGATTTGAAGTGGGTTCTGCACTGACAGGAGCAAGCCTGATGAGGGGCTTGAACCCAAGAACTGTGAGATCATGACTTGAGCCAAAGTTGGACGCTCAACTGAGTGAGCCACACAGGCGTCCCGCTTTACCAACTTTTTCAGTTAACCACCTACTTGTCCTAACTGCCTTAGGTAAAAATATTGTTATTATTTCCAAATATGGTAACATTCATTATCCTTATAACCATAAGGATATTAAAATATCATTAAAATGAGGAAATAATCAGAGAAATGTGCAAATGTCTATATGCAAAATATTTCAATACAGTATTATTTATAACGAAAGCAAAAAAGGAAACAACTTAAGAGCTAACTATTCATAGAGGACTGGTTAAATTATGGTGTTTTCTATATAATAAAATACTGTGCAGCTATTAAAAATGACGTTTTGATATGGGAAAATAGGGCTTCCAGGGTTTGTTTTGTTTTGTTGTAGAGAGAGAGCACGCATGCTAGCAGGCGAGAGGGGCAGAGGGGGAGAGAGAGAGAATCCCAATCCATGCTCAGCACGGAGCCCGACACTGGGCTTAATGCCACCACCCTGGGACCACAACCTAAGCTGAAATCAAGAGTCAGCCACTCAACGGACTGAGCCACCCAGGTGCCCCAGGACTTTCAGTTACTATACATTCCTAAACCGTCTGAAGTTTTTGCACTAGGAAATTGTTACTTTTATAGTAAATAATATATAATTTTAAAATAAAAACTAAATGATGGTGTAGTTGTATATTTGTTAACATGGAAGGATGTTCACAACAGATGGTAATGCATGTTTCAGAGCAATATGATCCCGTTTTTTAATGTGTGTTTCTTTAGTTATAGAAAAAGCTTGGAGGTGATTTTCTTGAGCTAAATGAGTTTTGGATATTTTTATTTTTTACTTATATGCATTTTCCATTTTCTTAGGGTGATTATAAATTAGATGGATGGGGGGCGCCTGGGTGGCTTGGTCGGTTAAGCGTCCGACTTCGGCTCAGGTCATGATCTCACAGTCCGTGAGTTCGAGCCCCGCGTCAGGCTCTATGCTGACAGCTCAGAGCCTGGAGCCTGTTTCGGATTCTGTGTCTCCCTCTCTCTCTGACCCTCCCCCGTTCATGCTCTGTCTCTCTCTGTCTCAAAAAATAAATAAACGTTAAAAAAAAAAAAATTTTAAATTAGATGGATGGATGGGCAGATACATAAAAAGATGGATGAAATGCAGAATTTCAGGATTAAACAAGAACCATTATAGAATTAACTGGATGAAAGGTCAGGCATGCTAATTGGCTCTAGTCGACTTAAATAAGTCTCCCAGTACAAACCACTGGTGAAAGAAGATCGTATTTTCTAGTCTCATCCCCCATCTTTCATGCCACAAATTGGAAATTGAGCACCCACCACCCAGCTATACTGTCTCCTACAGTAGCTCTGAATTTTCAGGACTGGGGAAGGAAGTGAAAGGAGGAAGGAGAAGAGACAAGAATATATAGACCTAATCCTACATAATTGCCACAGACCTTAAATGTCCTCCACCTTTCAAGGGAAGAATCCACTAAATGAGTTAATTCAATAAATTAGTGGTTTTCTAAGCATGGTCCCAGAGCAGCAGGAGCATCACCTAGGAACTTGTTACAAAGGCAGGTTCTCAAGCCCCACCCTAGACTAGCTGAGCCAGGAGCTTTCGGAGTGGGACCCAGCAATCTGTGTTTGATACGCCCATTCTGAGGCCTACGAACCCACTTACATCAATATTCCCAATCCAAGAGGATTGTCTGAGGCAGGCTGGTTTAACAGCTGAGGGGGAAGAAAAGTCTCCTTCCTTCTAGGAAATCTCAGAAAACACAGAAAGAATTAAAGTCAGTACATTCACAATAAGCTGAAGAAGATTCCTGAGTTTCAGGGAACTATTTCTCATGTTAAGTCTTTAACATTTGTCTGAGACTATCTGTATATCATAATCTATAGAGTACTATAGAATATAGTATATAGAATATATATATCTTATCATAGGATCCTAGAATGACAGACTGTCACAGCTGCTTGAACCTTGGAGATCATTCTGGAACAGCCTCTGGTTTTTACAGATAAAGACGCTGTGCTGAGAGAGTCCACTAGGCAAACAGCAAAGTACAAACAAGGTGCATCCTCTATTGTTTGGAGTTGTTCCCAATAGGCCCAAAGAGACCCAAGCTGTGGTTACTTAATAATGTACCAAAGGGTCACCCATAACTGCCAAATGAAGTCTTTCTAGTAGAAGCCAAAGATTCTTTGAGGGTAAGATCTTCACCTTTCCAGACCAATGACAACAATCTCTAGACAAACCTAACCAAGTTCATTCTCACAAGCTTTCTTACTGAGAATGAATTTTAGCTCATGACAAAACTGAACATGAATCCCAGACCTTTCCCATAAAGGCCAGGGTTAGCAGTCTAATTCAATTATTTTCCTCCCAAATAATTTCACATTAACTCTTTATGGAAATGCATTTTCTTTGTCAACCCTTAAACTCATGCTCTTTTCTTTTTTTTTTTTAAATTTTTTTAACGTTTTATTTATTTTTGAGACAGGGAGAGACAGAGCATGAACAGGGGAGGGTCAGAGAGAGGGAGACACAGAACGTGAAACAGGCTCGAGGCTCTGAGCTGTCAGCGCAGAGCCCAACACGGGGCTCGAACTCATGGACCGTGAGATCATGACCTGAGCCAAAGTCAGATGCTTAACCGACTGAGCCACCCAGGTGCCCCTAAACTTATGCTCTTCAAGGATGTGAGAAGACATTGAGTCAACTTTTAGTAATTTCCTAACATAATAACAATCTTATATCAGGCAACATTTTTTACTTGAAAGTTCTGTTTCAACAAATATCAGGGACATAGCCAATAGATAATTACTTGAAATAAGAGAGTCAGTGGCCAAGGCTTAGGTCATTGTTTTGTTCTCTATCCATGTTTTGCTATTGTTGTAATAGTATTTCTATATAGGATTCTTTGAGTTTATGATTGAACTCCTCTGGAACTTGGACTCCTCCATGAGATTTTTGTGTATGGTCAAATAAAAAGAAAGTATAATCATTTTGGAATCACATTCCTGGAAAAAAGCATTAATAAATCAATATGCTTTTATACACAAACTACTTTGCTGATCACTGGGGGGATCAACCAGAAAAGTTTAACACATAGTCTCTGCCTTAAATAGCTTCATTACCAACAAAACCATTCATTAGACCCGTATAGGCAGAACTGAAAGCTAAGAAATCTCAAAACAAGTTTAAAACCTAGTGGTCATGTCTTGTTTGTGTCACTAGATGTCCTTTCACCCTCATTTTTATAAAATATTTTCTTCTGGGAGCAACCTTCTCCCCCTCTCTTCTGCAGGAACAAATCCAGGTTTTGTGAAGTCCACAGTTTATGCAATTGCAGAAACCACTCTAAAGGATAAAAAAATATATTTAGAATAGGAAAAAAATCACAATGCATTACAAATATCAAAAAGCTGACAAATACAAAAAAAAAATCACAAAATCTGAAAAACTTACCTAATAGTGTTATTACTGAATGCTCTGAGACTCTTTATAATCCTTTTCTCCTCCATGACATTGTTTGCTGGATCAAACCTTACCTGAAGCTAACTACCTGTGGACTTTTCTGTTAGATAAGCCATTATTTCTCTTTATTGTCTAAGCTACTTTGAGTTATTTACAATACAGAATACTAATTGATACAAAGATTACGAAAAACTCATAATAAACTTCAATTATACATAGATCTCCATCCACAAAGAAAAGTATTTTAGGATTTATCCCAGCTTGCAAAATATAGAATGATTTGTGCAATCACACAGCAATTTCCTCCAAGAGCAGAAGCAACTTAGAATCACTTAATTTTTAGCACTGTGTGATCAATATGATCAAACCACACAAGGATATGTGCAGGAATGAACACATTTGTTAGGTCAGAACAATAAAATGAAAAGATTATTATTGCCTTTACCAAGTATTTATTAATTAGCTCTTAATGGGAAATGGTTAAATGGCTCCTTTGGTGTGGTTGCCTAGAATTAATCATTGCCTAGTACTGTTTTTTTTTCCCAATGGAATAAGGAAATAGTCAATCTGCGTAGAGATGAAAAACAAGCGGGGAAAAGTTTAATTGGCTAAGAACTGTATTTACCTAAAATCCATTAAGAGCATTGGAAAGAAGCAAGCAGAAATCATAGCATAACAAGCATTGGATAATGTAGCTTTGAGACAGAAGTGTGCTGTGAGAAAACAGCAACAGCCCTGAGTAGAAAACTCTATACAACTTTTAGCAGTATGGGAAACGAATGGTCCTTTTGAACGTGTGGGAGCTCAGCATGGGTCTGCTTGGAATAATGAAAGAAAGGAACCAAAACAAGAATCGCAGAATATGATGGAATGGAACCCTGTGGGGCTCATGGTGTGATGACTGCCTGCAAAGCACACTAAGTCCTAGCATGTGTGTCTTTTACAACTATGGCTTCTTTGATGATGACCTTCCTGGATTTACCTGGAACCCGTGAAAGGAGAAAAGGGCAGCATAATTTGAGAGGTCTGCAAAAACAGTTCATGTTCGGGATGGATTTTCTGACAGCAATTTGACAAAACAACCTACGCAGTTACTGCTCGTAATGGAAAAGTAGGTTCCGTGGCAGAATCACAGCACCGTGGGGTGGGGCCGCAGAGAGCACCTCATCTAGAATGTACTTGGCACATAAATTAAGGGACTTCTCAAAGGCCTCAGTCAGCTAGTAGCACAGTGGGTCGTAAGTAACTCTGGGTAACTTAGGCTGAAAGGATAGTTGAGCTTAAGGAGGAACGTTTGTTCCAAGTTGTGAAATGCATGCCTCCCACCCCCCTGCAAATTTATTCTTCAGTTTTCACAAGCTTCCTTCTCTCCACCTGCTCTCAGCAGATACCTGAGAATATTCTCCCTTTTCTCCCGACTTACTTCAGTTATAAATTGAGATTTATTCTTACAGAAAAATACACCTCCATAGGTTTTATGTTCCGGGAGGAATCTCATCCATTATCACATCTTGACCTCCTAGCCTGGTGGTGGCTCTCAGCCAATGTTTGTACAATGAACGCAATGCCACAAAAGGTAACTGAATTGCTCAGCAAAGGCTCCCCCCGTTCAGCTGGCTTTCGATTTCTTTGGTTTTCTAGAACAGCTCACTGCCCTGCCTTGCCAGTAGGCACAACAGTCTTTCCTTGCCAATTCACTTATGTTTTATGACACAGCTTTAACCAGGTGTCCTCCATCATAGGCAAAACTTCTCACTCACCCCTGGTGGGACTGCCTTCAACACCCAGCCCCTCAGTCTTGCCTGATTCTTATTTCTTACTGCACTAAGGACACAGTAGAGAAAAAACCAGTCGAGGACATGTACACACTCCCAGCACCACAACTACCCATGCTCCTGCCGCATGCCTACATACTCTGTTCTCTCACTGCTGTGAAGGGCGGACTCTGTTCTAACTCAGGCCAGCCCTGCAACTTGTGAGCTGCGTCCCTATCTCCTCTCTCCTACTCCAGGTCATCAATCATGCAGCTACCTCCTCTCTCCTCCCGCACTCCCCTCTCAGCTTGGGATCTCTCCTCTGCATACAAGAATGTCTCCGTATCTTGACCTTAGCATTCTCTCTCCCCTGGCTTCCTCCTCTGTCGATGGCGAGTCCTTCTCCGTGTCCTTTACCGGGTCTTTTTCCTTTCTCCAATTTCTAAACGTTGGAATGCTCTGAGAGCCCATGGACCTCTTCTCACTGCGCCTGCACTCTCTCATGGGTCTCGTGGTTTTAAATACCATCCGCACAGCCCTGACTCCCAAATCAGGATCTCTGGCCCTGAGCTTTGCCCCGAACTCCAGTTTCTTGGCATCTCCACTGGGAAGTCGGATGGGCATTCAACCTTGATGTTTTCCAAAACAGAATTTGTGATAATTGAGCTTCTCCCCAAGACCGCTCATCCACCAGGGTCTTATATCATAGTGAGTGGTACCTTCAATCTCTTAGCCCCAAACTCTGGAGTCTCTTTGACTCTTCTCTCACAGGCTACCTGTAAGCATCAGCAAATCGTGTTACCTCTACCTCCAAAATGCACCCCATTCCAGCCGCTGACTTCTTTGCCACTGTCCTTGTCACTTCTCTGGGCTATTGCAGTGGCCTCTCAACCCATTTCCCTGCTCTCCTTCTTGTTGGCTGACCCCAGCCTATTCGCAACACAACAGCCAGAGTGATCCTTTGGAAATACGGGAACCGTGGCAGAACTCTTAGAGCAACTCTCACAAGAGAACATGTACGAGAAGGGTTATTGTTGGGGTGCCCGGGCAGCTCAGTGTCCAACTTTGGCTCAGTTCATGATCTCATGGTTCATGAGTTTGAGCCCCACGTCGGGCTTTCTGCTGTCAGCACAGAAGCCCACGTCGGATTCTCTCTCTCTCTCTGCCCCTCTCTTGCTTGTTCTCTGTATCTCTCCCTCTCAAAATGAAGAAATAAGCTTTTTTAAAAAATTAGGGGCAACTGGGTGGCTCAGTCAGTTAAGCGTCCGACTTCGGCTCACGTCATGACCTCACAGCTTGTGGGTTCAAGCTGCGCATTGGGCTCTGTGCTGACAGCTCAGAGGTTGGAGTCTGCTTCGGATTCTGTGTCTCCCTCTCTCGGCCCCACCCCTGTTTGCGCTCTGTGTCTCAAAAATGAATAAACGTTAAAACATTTTTTTAAATAATAAAGAAAGAAAGAAGAAGAGGAAGAAATGTTACTGTTTGTGATAGAGGAAGATTGGGAACAACCTGTCAGTGGATAAATACACTGAGGTATATTCCTACAGCAGAATACCAAGCCACGGGGGAAATGAGGGAGATCCGTACGGGAGATACAGGAAGATCTTGAAAACATATTGTTGATGAAAAAAGCAATTTAAGAAAGTAGTTAAATACATCATGGTGCATCCATACAATGATAATGAGTAGGTAGAACAATATGTACCAAATGTTAAGATGTTCATGATATTCTGTGAAAAGGGAAACAGGGGGATCCTTTTTGCCTAACGGAAATGTGTTTTAATAAAAGGAATACATATATGTGCTTAAATATATACAGAATATCTCTGAAAGGAATGGATAAATTGATTTCTTCTGGGGAATAGAACATAGGGGTTAGATGAAGGCGAGGACATTTACTTTTTACTTTACACTCGGGTGCTGCACAATTTTTATCATGAGTGTGTGTGTTCTTTTATAGCCATATTATTAATCCTGAGAAACTGTGCCCACAATGCTTCTCATCTGCTTATGTGCTTTCAGTCCAGCTCTCTGGGTGTATAATTGTGTGTTTAACAAGTATTCACCTGGATTTACATAGTCGTTTTGCAGGAAACTGCCACAGAGCCAGCATGTGGTTCAGACTGTTCGTCTCCCATTTAAATGCTGCTGCGTAACCCTCCCGGCTGGCCGGTGGGCTCAAGGGCTCACAGGAGCTGATTTAAATGCTGAAAAAGACTCAGAAAATTTCAGGTTTTACTGGCTTCTGGTCACTTCTTTTCTTTCCAATATATTCAAAAGGCAGCGTCTCGCTCTATTTCTTCTGCCCCTCCAAACAGGTAAGTTCTATCTGTGTTCATAATGTGATTGCACCGCAGAGAAATAATCTGTACCTTCCATACAATTAATATGTGACTATAATGGTAGCTGAAAAATAGTAGCAATCACGGGGTGAAATACAGTTGCAGACCTTCTGTATTACAGATTCAGTTCTCTGGACAACCTTCCCCCTGTGAAACAACTAAAGATGCCAGATGAAATTATTTAAGTGTTTTCATTTATCTAAATTTAAATACATAACAAAATGTTAAATTAGGAGTTTTGAGTGAGACCCCAAAATGCAATAAATATCAGATGCAAAGCGAGTTATGAGACAGACCAAGATAAAGATGTCCATCACAGGTGGCCAAGAATACAATACACTGAAGACACAAAACAGCACAGTGACTTTCTACCTGGAACCCCACTGCGGTGGGGCCTGTGGGAAGACTTCCCTGGTGGGAGCTGTGCTATGCTATGAAGTGTGATGATGCCTCTCTCAAATCTAGTAAGAAGAGCTTCCAGAAAACCCCTTAGAGAGCTTGATATGTGTTCCTGGAAATTGTGAGACACAGGGCGCAGGTGACTCAGGGGTGAGGAAGCTTTAAAGGCAGAGGCCAGGGGCAGCAGGGCAAAAGGCAGGGGGGGGTACTTTTGAATTGTGATGAATCTGCATTCTAAAATTTATGTGGAAATGCAAAGCACCAGAATGGCCAAAAATCCTTAGAAGAAAAAACAACAAAGGAGGACTTTGTATTATCTGATTTCAAGATTTATTATAAAACATTTTGTTAACATTCATTCATTTTTGAGAGACAGAGATAGAGCATGAGTGGGGAAGGGGCAGAGAGAGAGGGAGACACAGAATCTGAAGCAGGATCCAGGCTCTGAGCTGTCAGCACAGAGCCTGACGTGGGACTTGAACTCATGAACTGTGAGATCATGACCTGAGCTGAAGTCACACACTCAACCGACTGAGCCACCCAGGCACCCCTCAAGATTTATTATAAAGCTACAGTAATTAGGACAGTGTGTGTTGGCATAAAGATAGACATATAGAGCAATTGAACAGAAAGTCCAGAAATAGATTTACATTTATACAGTCAATCATCTTTTGACAAAGACCCCAAGGCAATTCAATGGGAAAAGGATAATATTTTCAACAACTGGTGCTTGAATAATTGGATGGTGAAAGAAGAAAGAAAGAAAGAAAGAAAGAAAGAAAGAAAGAAAGAGAAAAGGAAAAAAAGAGAAAAAGATGATCTGACTATAAAAAATTAACTTGAAATAGATCAAAGGTATACACAAAGGAGTTAAAATTATATAACTTCAAAAAGATAACTGTACTAGTTATCTATTGCTAAGTAACCATATTACCACCGATTTGGTGGCTTAAAACAACACACAGTTGTTATCTCACAATTTCTGCAGGTCAGGAGTCCAGGCATGGGTAGGTGAATCTTCTGCTTAGGGTCTCACAAGACTGCAGTCAAAATGTCAGCCAGACGATAGTCTCACTCAAGACTCTACTAGAGACAGTTACTGGCAGAAGTCAGTTTCTTACAGCTGTAGGACTGAGGACTTCAGTATCTTGCTGGCCACAGGCCAGAGGCTGCTCTTAGCTCCTAGCTCTTAGTTCCTTACAATGAGGGGTTCCCTACGTGAATACTTGCTTCCTCGAAACCAGAGAGAAAGAGACCCCAGCAAAGTGGAACTTAAAATCTTAAGTCACATAATCACGTAATCACACGTAGTCGTATATATATCATCCATTTTGCCATATTCTGTTGATCAGAAACAAGCCACAGGTCTTGCCCACACTCAAGGCCAAAAGCAATAGAACAATGAAAGAAAATATATAGAAATCTTGCTGTTTGCAATGATGTGGGTGGAGCTAGAGTGTATTATGCTAAGTGAAACAAGTCAGTCAGAGGAAGAGAAATACCACATGATTTCACTCCTATGCGGAATTTAAGAAACAAAACACATGAACATAGGAAAGGGGGAAAAGGAGAGGGAGGCAAATCATAAAAGACTCTTAATTACAGAGAACAAACAGGGTTGAAGGAGAGGAGGGGGGAGGGATGGGCTAAATAAGTGATGGGTTATCAAGGAGGGTACTTGTGATGCACATTGAGTATTACCTGTAAGTGATGAATTACTAAATTCTACTCCTGAAACCAGTATCACACTGTATGTTAACTAACTAGAATTTAAATAAAAATTTGAAAATAAAAGAAAAAGAAATTTAAAAAAATTTTTTTATGTTTATTTCTGAGACAGAGACAGAGCATGAGTGGGGGAGGGGCAGAGAAAGAGGGAGACACAGAATCAGAAGCAGGCTCCAGGCTCTGAGCTGTCAGCACAGAGCCTGACACGGGGCTCGAACCCACAAACCGTGAGATCATGACCTGAGCCAAAGTCGGTTGCTCAACCGACTGAGCCATCCAGGCGCCCCAAGAAAAAGAAATTTTTAAAGAAAGTATATAGCTTTTCTGCACTGATAGGGGGAAAAATGTACATGACCATAGAAATCCTTTGTTTATTTGTTTGTCTGTTTAAAATAAAAAAATAGTTCTACAAGGGTGCCTGGGTGGCTCAGTTAGTTGAGTATCCACTCTGGATTTCAACTTGGGTCATGATCTCATGGTTATGGGATTGAGCTCCACATCTGGCCTTGAGCTGACAGCATGAAGCCTGTTTGGGATTCTCTCTCTCCCTCTCTCTCTGCCCCTCCCCTGCTCCCACACACTTGCTCTCCCTCTCTTCCTCTCAAAATAAATTTTTTCTAAAAAGTTCTACAAAGTTATTTCTTGTATGTTGATTTGCATGGTGGTATCTTTTCCATGTATGCTTTTTTTTTTTATTTATTGAGGAATAGTTACCATACAATATTATATTGTTTCAGGTGTACAACATAATTTGATATTTGTATATACTATGAAATGATCACCACAATAATTCTAGTTAACATCTGTCACCACACATAGTTACAGAATTATTTTTTCTTGTGATGAGAATGTTCAAGATTTACTGTCTTAGCAACTTTCAAATACACAATACAGTGTTATCAACTATAGTCCTCATGCTGACTTATTTGATAACTGGAAGTTTGTGCCTTTGACTCCTTTCACCCATTTTGCCCACTCCCCCCACCCCCCACCTCTGGCATGAACTTGTTCACTCTATCTATGTTTTAGTTTGTTTTTTTTTTTTAGATTCCATATATAAGTGAGATCATACAGTATTAGTCTTTCACTGTGTGATTTACCTCACTTAGCATAATGCCTTCAAGGTCCATCCATGTTGTCACAAATGGTTAGATTTCATTATTTTTATGATTGAATAATATTCTATTATATATATGTGTGTGTATATATATATATATGTGTGTGTGTGTGTGTGTGTATATATATATACACACATTTTTAAAGGTAGGCTCCACACCCAGTGGGGGGTTTGAACTCACGACCCCAAGATCAAAGAGTAGCATATTCTACTGACTGAGCCCACCAGGTGCCCCCTTTACATTTTTTTAAACCCATTTCATCGATCAATGGACACTTAGGTTGTTTCCATATTTGACTATTGTAAATAATGCTGCAATGAACATGATGGTACATATCTTCTTGAGTTAGTGTTTTTGTTTTCTTTGGATAGATATCCAGAAGTGAAATTGCTGCATTAGATGGCATAGCTCGATTTTTAACTTTTTCGGGAACCTCGGTGTTGTTTTCCATAATGTCTGCACCAATTTACATTTCCACCAACATTGCATAAGGGTTCCCTTTTCCCCACAATTTTACCAGCATTTGTTATCTCTTGTCTTTCTGTAATAGCTATTCTAACAGGTATAAGGTAATATCTCATCATGATTTTGATTTGCATTGCCCTCATGATTAGTGATTTGAGCATCTTTTCATGTACTCGTTAGCTGTCTGTATAGGATATTTAGATAAATGTCTATTCAGACCCTCTGCCCACTTTTTAATTGGATAGTTTAGTTTTTTGCTATTGAGTTATAGGAGTTCTTCATATATTTTGGATATTAACCCCTTATTGGATATGTTATTTGCGAATATTTTCTCCCATCCAGTATGTTGCCTTTTCATTTTGTTTTTGGTTTCCTTTGCTGTGCAGATGCTTTTTAGTTTGAAATAGTTTATCTTTGCTTTTGTTGTCTTTGCTTTTGGTGTCAAATCCAAAAAATCATCCAAGATCAAAGTCAAGGAGTTTACCGTTTATGTTTTCTTCTAGGAGTTTTCAGGTTTCAAGTCTTGCATTCAAGTCTTTAATCCATTTTGAGTTAATTTTTGTGGACGGTGTAAGGCAGTGATCCAGTTTCATTCTTTTGCATGTGGCCGTCCAGTTTTCCCAACACCATTTATTGAAGAGATTGTTCTTTCTACATTGTATATTCTTGCATCCTTTGTCAGAAATTAATGTTCCATAGACGCATAGGTTTATTTCTTGGGTTTCTGTTCTGTTCCATTGATCTATGTGTCTCTTTTCATGCCAGTATCCTCCTGTTTTGATTACTATTCCTTTGTAATATAGTTTGAAAACCAGGGAGAGTGATGCCTTAAGCTTTGTTCTTCTCAGACTGCTATAGCTTAGGGTTTTTTGTGGTTCTATACAAATGTTAAGATTGTTCTATTTGGCTGAAAAAATGTCATTGGAATTTTGACAGAGATTGCATTGACTGTAGATTGCTTTGGATAGTATAGATATTTTGACAATATTCTTCCAATCCATGAATATGCATATCCTTCCATTTATTTGTGTTGTCTTCAATTTCTTTTATCAATGTCTTATAGTTTTTAGAGTACAGGTTTTTCATCTCCTTGGTTAAATTTATTCCTAGGTATTTTATTATTTTTTATGCAATTGTAAATGGAATTATTTCCTTAATCTCTTTTTTTTATTTAAAAAAATTTTTTTTAATGTTTATTTATTTTTGAAGGAGAGAGAGACACAGAGAGGAGTGGGAGAGGGGCAGAGAGGGCGAGAGAGAGAGAGAGAGAGGCATAGAATCTGGAGCAGACTCCAGGCTCTGAGCTGTCAGCACAGAGCCTGACGTGGGGCTAGAACTCACAAACCGTGAGATCATGACCTGAGCCGAAGTCGGACACTCAACTGACTGAGCCACCCAGGCGCCCCTCTCTCTTTTTTTTTTTAAGAGAGAGAGAGAGAGAGAGCACTGGTGCAAGTGGGGGAGGAGCAAAGGGAGTGGGAGAAAGAGAATCTCAAGCAGGCTCCACACTCAGCACAGAGACTGTCGTGGGACTCAGTCTCACAACCGTGAAATCATGACCTGAGCTGAAATCAAGAGTCGGATGTTTAACAAACTGCACTACCCAGGTGCCCCTTTAATTTCTCTTTCTGTAGTTCATTATTAGTGTATAGAAATGCAACAGATTTCTTTGGGGTGCTGGCTGGATCAGTTGATAGCACATGTGAGTCTTGATCTTGAGGTTGTAAGTTCAGGTCCCACACTGGATGTAGAGATTCCTTAAAAATAAGATCTTTAAAAAAAGAAATGCAACAGATTTCTGTATATTAATTTTTTGTTTCCTGCAACTTTACTGAATTCATTCTCTTAACAGTTTTTTTGGTAGGGTCTTTAGGGTTTTCTGTATATAATATGTCATCTGCAGATAGTGACAGTTTTACTTCTTCCTTTCAAATTTGGATGCTTTTTATTTCTTTTTCTTGCCTAATTACTCCAGCTAGGACTCCTAATATCATACGAATAAATGTGGTGAGAGTTGGGCATCTTTGTCTCGTTCCTGATCTTAAAGGTAAAGCTTTAATGTTTTCACTGTTAAGCATCCATGTATGTTTTTATTTCCATATTTAGGCTATAAGTTCCTGAAGAATAGGGACTATCTTATACTTTATAAGTCTTAAGGCACCCAGCAACAGTGTCTCACATGTGTCAAACACTCAAGAAATATTTGGCTAGCGAGGCGCCTGGATGGCTCAGTCAGTTGAGTGTCAGACTCTTGATTTTGGCACAGGTCATGATCCTGGAGTCGTGAGATCGAGCGCCATGTTGGGTCTACTTGGGATTTTTTCTCTCCCTCTCTCTGTCTGCCCCTCCTTCCCACTCTCTCTCTCTCTCTCACTCTCTTTCTCGATCAAAATTAATAAACATTTAAAAAGAGACATATTTGGCTAGAGAGTCAACTCTGCACGATGGAAAGTATGCAGGTTTATGGAATCAGGGAAAGACTAATTCACATCCCAGCTCTGCCATTCACTAGTTGGAGAAACTCAAACATACTTGATAGCCCTGAGCCTCAGTTTCCCTATATAACCTCATAGTTCTGAGATAAAATGGGATAATGTATATAAAGTACTTGGATAACTATAAAACATTTAACGTGAGTGAGTTTTAACATTAAGCAGAAAATTTAAATGCCAGCTCTCTGTAATGGGTATTTCTATGCATCGGTGACAATGTCATGATTTCTTTCCATTCCTGCTCCCCGAAGGATAACCCCACCCAAATGTACATGCGGTCAGTGCCCAGCAATGACCCTTTTCTGCAAACCATCTTTGCCCTTGAATAAGCTTTTCACAAAACAAATCTCATAAAATAGGCCAGGACGTCTTCTAAATTCTAATTATAATAATGTTTCTACCACAAGAGGGCACAGTGGGACTGTGTATATTGCACGAAACAATGGACAATCCTAAAAGTTAGTATTACACAACAGGACACACTGTGCTTCAGTAACTGTTTTCATTTGAACATTGTTCTTATATACTTGAATTAATTCTACTCTTTGAAGCAAGAATAATTGAAAGCAGAATATTTCCACCATATCCTTCTGGAAAATCTTCTCTCAGGCTATAACTGGTAAGTACAAACGTAGCATCATTCTTTTCTGTTTAAAATAGCGATTCATCTCCTTTCCGGCAGACATTTCCTGTAGGGCCTTAAGAGGCCTTCTACCTCCACATCACTGTACATTGCCAGTTCTTGTTATGTTTCCTGTAGGCCATCAAGTTCATGGGTTTTATTATAGCCTTGCAAATTAGTAGAAAAAATTTACTAGCCCATAAACATTTTATCAGCCTCATCTTGCTCCTGGGGGCGGATTGGTAACCTAACAGCTGAGAACACTGTTATGCATAACTTTCCCAGCTATGAAACTAATGACTGTTATGCAACCATTCTTAACGTTTTACTTCATCCCTGCAAAGGGTGTGAATGTGCAGTGGACGTGGGCATGAATGTAACCAAGTAAACCCGCAGCCCGTGTGCAATCTGTGGCATGCATGGCAAAAGTGATACACACACATGGATTTCACTGGCAAATGGAAATCAGCCTCCTTTGAAAAGTCTCACTGGCCTCTCTCTGCTCAAGAGAATTACGGGCCAGAACATGTCAGTTCCTTCCACCTCCTCCTTGCCCCTCTGCTCCCCCTACTCTGCACCCAGATGCCAGAGGGAGAGAGGGTAGAACATAGGCACACTATCTTACAAAGGTAAATATTTGATCTCAAAGGTAAATTCCTGATCTCTGGACTGAGATCGATGCTTCCTCACTCAGGAAGCTGGCATCCAGGTGGTGTGGTGCCGTGGCCCAAGTCACTGTCTACTTGATTGTCCACTGTCAACAGTGAAAATGAAAAGACAACCTACTGAATAGAAGATATTTGCAGATGATATATCCAATAAAGGGCTAGTATCCAAAATTTGTAAAGAACTTCTACAGCTCAACACCAAAAAAACACATCATCCAATTAAAAATAGGCAGACGCATGAACAGACATTTCTCCAAAGACATCCAGATGGCCAACAGACAAATGAAAAGATGCTCAACATCACACATCATCAGGGAAATGCAAATCAAAATGATACAATACAATCAAAACAGTACAATAAGATGTCACCTCACACCTGTCAGAACGCCTAAAATCAAAAACACGAGAAACAACCGTGTTGGCAAGGATGTGGAGAAAAAGGAACCCTCATGAACTGCTGGTAGGAATGCAAACTGGTGCAGCCACTGTGGAAAACAGTATGGAGGTTCCTCAAAAAGTTAAAAATAGAATTACCATATGATCCAGGAATTCCACTACTGGGTATTTACCCAAAGACTATGAAAGTCCTAATTCAAAAAGATACACGCACCCCTATGTTTATTGCAGCATTGTTTACAATAGCCAAATTACGGAAACAGTCCAAGTGTCCGATGATAGATGAATGAATAAAGAAGATGTGGTGTATATATACAATGGAATATTTTTCCGCCATAGAAAAGCATGAAATCTTGCCATTTGCAATGATAGGGATGGATCTAGAGGGTATTATGCTAAGTGAAATAAGTCAGTCAGAGAAAGACAAATACTGTATGATTTCACTCACATGTGGAATTTAAGAAACAAAACAAATGAAAAAAGACAATCAAAAACCAGATAATACAGGGAATAAACTGGTGGTTGCCAGAGGGCAGGTGGGTGCAGGGATGGATGCAATAAATAGGTGAAGGGGATTAAAAGTATACTTACCGGGATGAGCACTGAGTAATCTATAGAATTGTTGAATCCCTATATTGTACACCTGAAACTAATATAATACGGTAAGTTAATTATATTGGAATTACAATAAAAATAAATAAGTTTAATTTAAAAATGATAATGTGTTGTTCCTTATTAAATAAGAGCAAAAATGGTTTTTCATGTGTGACAAAAAAATAAGATTGAGGGATACCTCTAGAGTGTTACTAGAGAGTTGGAGGTGGCATTGTCACTATAGTTTTGCAAATACCTAGGGTCCTAGTGAAAGGTACAAAACTTGTTTCTCATCCAGCCGCACCTTTATTTCAACAACGCTTCTCAGATGTCACCTTGTAGGAAATCTCCAAGTTCTAAAAACTGGTTTAGAGGTAGCCTGGCTCATGATGTGACGGATTGATAAATGAAGAGGCTCAATGTTCTTTAGGCAGGTTCTAAATGCCTGATATCTCAGGGAGAGACACCCAGCAACTGTCTATTCTTAGCGAGGTATAAGGTGCTGCCCTTGCTGAAAGTCATAGACTAGACTATTCCCTCATATGTAAATCAATGCAGGTTGATGACCTGAATGAAGCTAAATTTATTAAAAGGAAGCAGATTGCAGGCAAATAAAATCCCAGGAAGATCTGAAATAACATGAAACTTGGTGTTGTAACCATTGTCTTACAGAATTGCTATGGTAGCACGAGAGGAGGAAGCAAGGAAATTATTTGGCTGAGTCCTTCTGCAGGTTAGGGAGGGCTCTCTACTCATCTACAAGGCTTCCTTGAGTCCTGCTAATACTGCTTTGCTCTGCACCATGAGGGTGATGATAACGGATGGTGTCCTTAGAGCATGTCTGAGGAAGGGAGAATTGCCAAGAATTATCTTCCGAATTCCAAATGGAGGAAACCAACTATCAGTGTTCAGGGCTCAAGAATAAATGGCAATAACTCAGTCCATATCGAATTGGGTTTATGTTATCTAGCCCCAAACCTATAGACACTTTGCATCTAGAGTGTCTTGTGTGAGTACCTGTGTCAAACTGACCCAAAGGTAACCTGCAGAGCTCTGACCGAGTAAGAAACTCAGCCATCTATTCTGCAAAACCAAAGTCTGACTTCAAGACCAAAAAAACAGGAAAGAAAGAAAGAAGAGAAAAGAAAAGAAAAGAAGCAAGGAAAGAAAGACTCCTTAATCTCCTCCTGAAACCTAGGGAGAGGGAGGGGGTGCATACCAATACTTGTGGCCACACGGAGAGAGGACTTAAATGGCCCAAGAAAAAATGTGCCATTCTAAGTGGAGAAGAAAACAGCTATTGTCTAACACTTAAATAAAAAATACTGTATAAACAGCTAACAGCTGTTTTTCAGCCTTTGCTTTTTAGAGCAAAAGCCAATAAAAGAAAAGACATACTCTTTCAAATGTGGTTTTTGTTCAGAGCCCAGATTTTCTACAACTAATTTCCAACCCAGAAGTAGGTCCTGTTTTGGATCGTCTTGTTTTGAAGACTAGAGAAACGACAAAGTTTAGATGGCACCAAAGATCTGGATGGAGGCTGAGCCAAACAGACTTTCCATACCAAGGGGGAGGCATATGTGTGTCAGAGGGAATTTTAGTGTTAAAAAACAGAAACCAGTATTCTAAAAATTCTCCTCAGTAAGTGGATATTGTAAGGAAAAAGCATTCATTTTGCACACAGAGGTAGGAAACAAGGTGTGTGTCTTTGAGGTATTGTTGTTTGATTTCAGCACCCTTAACTACAAAGTCATCAAGGAGGGTAAATGGCATGGTTCATTCATTCAGTATACACGTATGTAAGCCACCTGATAAGACCAGGAGGACTCTAATAAGCACCCTTCTTGTAAATAAGGAAATTACAGGGGACTTTAAAAGGGATATTCATATGAAAAATTACTAGCTAAGTCTTATAATTATGAAGCCAGAGGAATAAAATCACAGTGAGGCGAGGCCTGGTTTATAAACAGACTCAAAGATAAGCCCTTATTTATTCCTTCTTGGTGCCTCTGTTAATGCTGTTTACTCCACCCTGAATACCAGCTTCAGTCCCTTACAGATGATACTCCGGGTATGAGCTCTTCACTCATCACTAACCGTTTTATTATATACATGTAATGTATGTATACACACACACACACACCTATGAAGAATGACAGAAAGAGCCTTGAAATTTTCTTTCTCATATCTTTATTTTATCTTAAAATGTTGACATGCAGGCTATGTTTGCTTCTGCATGTGTATATCTTGCTGCTATGTCCATATGCCCTGAATATTATGAACACATGATATCCATTCCCAGTATCATGGCAGAGCCGATCATCCAAAGGCTCTCCTGCTACAATTCTATTAGATCCTAAACCCAGTGTCATTTAAAATTTTTTTTAATGTTTATTTTTGAGAGAGACAGAGAGACAGAACGTGAGTGGGTTAGGGGCAGAGAGGGAAGGAGACACAGAATTCAAAGCAGGCTCCAGGCTCCGAGCCATCAGCACAGAGCCCAAGGCAGGGCTTGAACCCACGAACCGCGAGATCATGACCCGAGCTGAAGTCAGACACCAAACCGACTGAGCCACCCAGGCGCCCCAAGACAGTGTCATTTTTAATGTGTACTACTGGGCTTGCAGATAGAAAAGGAATCCTCCAGAGTCCAAAGAAATGAGCAGTGAGCTGAAATCCAAGTAAGGGTGGCAAGCACAGGACCAAATTGAACACTGAGTCCTGGGCCCTTTGCAAGATGCCAAAGCCAAATTCAAGTCCTGCTTTCAACTCTAACCCTTGAAGGGAGCTAAATCAGCCCTCAGGTCTTGGAGGAAGCAAATGAAAACCTCTTTTAGAGTAAATAATTCTAATTTAGGCCCTCAGCACTCCCACAGATGAAGCAAAATGAGTTCAAAATCAAACATTACCAAACAGCAAGGAAATAAGCCACAACATGTAAGGGAAAGCAGGAAGAACAGACAATACATTTTTATTTCCAGGGCTTTAGTACTGGAATTATCAAATGCAAATTTTTTAATACCATATATGAAATATTCCAAGACGGAATCATAGTTGTGAAAGTACCAAGAGACCAAGAAATATGACCAAGCAGATTTGAAAAAGAGACAAGTAAAACATTTATGAGTAAAACATATAATTGTTGAAATGAACAACTCAGTGGCTGGATTAAACAGTAAATAAGACAGAGTTGAAAAGAGAGTTAACTAACGTGTCTGAAAAAATTACCCAGAATACAGCACAGAGATACAGGAAGATAGAAAATATGAAAGAAGATGGAATGAGAAACTTTAATATGCTGATCAGAAGAGTCCCAGAAAGACCAGAGAGGATAGGTGAAAGGCATTATTCAAAGAGATAATGAATTAGAATGTCCAAAATGAAAAGTGATATGAATCCACAGACAGAGGAGCACAACATAGACCATGCAGGATTGAACAAAATTTTTTAATCTATACTCAGACACATTGTCATAAAACTGCAGAATGCTAAACTCAAAAAAGAGGATCTTGAAGGCAACAAGCAGAAAAAAGGCAGATCACCTACAAAGAAACAATCAGGTTGTCAGCAGATACCTATAAAGGTGTCAACAGAAACAGAAACCAGAAAATGGTAAAATAATACCTTCAAGGTGATAAGAGAAAATAACCCAGAATTACATGTGCCACAAAACTCCTTTTAAGAATGAGTGTGGAATAGGGGCACCTGGGTGGCTCAGTCGGTTAAGCATCCGACTTCGGCTCAGGTCATGATCTCCCAGGTTCGTGAGTTCTCCCCCACAGCGGGCTCTGTGATGACAGCTCGGAGCCTGGAGCCTGCTTCAGATTCTGTATCTCTCTCTCTCTCTGCCCCTCCCCTGTATCCTCTGTCTCTCTCTCAAAGATAAATAAACATTGAAAAAAAAAAGAATCAGTGTGGAATAAATAATTTTTAGATAAACATGATATGTGAACCAAAAAATGAACAATATGAAGGGTGCTATGCTTAAGCTTCTTTCTGGGCATCATACCAGGAATGTTTTTTTGTGGAAAAAAAAAATTAAGCAGGAGTTTAACATTTACTTAGTTGAGTGACAAAGAAGGTTTTTGGTGTTCCTGACTCCATGGGAATTCAGGAAACAATTGAGTTATTGGTGGTTTAAAATGTCAGAGAGCAGTAATCACAATGTGCTTCCCACTCTCAATTACTTCAAGCATTGTCTGATTTTGAGGCTATTCTTGAGAACTAAAATGTTTTTCTAGTATATATTGTGCAGTTTCCACGTGCTCAGTATGACTAATGCATTAGTCACAAGTTACAGTATGAGAGACTCAAGAAAAGACAGTCTTGATCTCTGGAATGACTTTCTTCCCAATACTTAGTCTTCCTGCTCCCCATCCAAAGAATTATTGTTCCCTCTGAGACTGGCTCTATTCTGGGCAGAGTACTCTATTCCAGAGTATAACCTGCTGCTCCTTGAAGCTTTTACTCCAGTAAAAAGCTCCATCATCCTTTTTGGGCAGACATTCTCCCTGTATTTCTCCTTCCTTTCCCTATAATCTCTTGTCTAATGTGTGAGCCCAGCTATTAGAGAAAAGAAAGGGGGAGACAAGAGAAAAAATTAGGTGGGGTTAACACAACTTGAACGAAGATATTTTAAGATGTCGTTTTTGTAATAGGGAAAAGCAGCAACCGACCCAAGCATCCACCAATTAGGAACCAGTTAAGCAAACTTCAGCATCTGAAAAAAAAAAGATGGAATATGATCTTGCCATGACTGATGATAAATGCAAGCCTGTGTGGACTGTGGCTCCATGTGGATTATGAGATTGCATCAAACTACTCTATAAACTAATGTCAGACTGATAAGCATAAATTACAGACTCAATTATGTACAAGGATTACAATTATGTAAGAGACATGCAGATACACAGCTAAGAATTTTAAAAGAATAGTTTTCTAACTAATTACTAAATTTATTATTTATTAGAATGTATTAGTAAATTTATGGTGAAAGTTTTTATGTTGTTTTCATTGCCTCCATGAATTCTTACATGTTTTTCCATAGAAAAGATACATCTTTATTTAAAATGGCAGACTAAAAAAATAAGGTAAATATATTAGAGAACAAACAGGAGACAGAAACCACACAGTAATTTCTACAAGGAAAGTTAACTATAAAGAATTATTAATAGGGAATTGGAGTAACAAGAGATTGGCTAGTAAGAAGTAAAGAGAGCTCGAAAGAAAACAGTAGTAGCAGACACAAAGAACAGCTATCACCCTTATGGCTGAGATAGAACATTGAGGAAGAGGCCACCACCTCCCAGGGCTGAGATCTAGACCTTATTGGAGAGGGTACAGTTGTGGTTCTCTGAATATTGGAAAAGTTCAGAAGGGGCTGCACTGGTGGGACTTTCAATTTTTTTTTTTTAACGTTTTATTTATTTTTGAGACAGGGAGAGACAGAGCATGAACAGGGGAGGGTCAGAGAGAGGGAGACACAGAATCGGAAACAGGCTCCAGGCTCTGAGCGGTCAGCACAGAGCCCGACACGGGGCTCGAACTCACGAACCGCGAGATCATGACCTGAGCTGAAGTCGGCCACTCAACCGACTGAGCCACCCAGGCGCCCCATGTTGAGGAAGCCATCCATTGAGCGAGATACCATGCCCCAGAAATCACTACAAACCAATCCAATGGGGTGCCAGGGAAGTCATCCAAGGAGAGACATCCTACCTTTGGCCACTCTCTTGTGAACCTCCTGTGAGGGTTCCAGCAGACATCATTCAAAGGGAGATGCCCAGGGTAACTGCCTACAGGAAGGAAAGAGCTATGCATGCTACAGGATCCTGACAAAGCAAGCCCCCTGGAACCAGAAAGAGAAGCCCAACCTTTCACAGTTTCCCTTTAGGACCCTCTGCGGACAAAACTTACCACCACACTAGCCGGCAAAGGAGAACTGCTAATAAGGTCCAGGTCCATTATTGCAGAGCAGGTAATGAAGGGTGAAATGGGACCTGAGAGACAATAAACTGGCAACTGTCACAGGGAATTAAGCTGATGGCTACACCTATGTTCATTGGTTTGCCCTGGATTTTCCTATTAGAGAGCCAAGCCCATGCAGGAAGCGTCAGCTGCCGAGCGAACAGGTTCTTAGCCTCCTTCTGTGCAATAGCTTTTATGAAAGTCCACTGCCTTTCCATATGAATCATTCCTACTCTACCCAAGGCAGGCTGGACCAAATGGATCTCCCAGTCTTAGGATTTAAAATATATATTTAACAATACTAATATGTCTGTTAGTGGCATCAAGAAAAATAATGAATTAAGAATACTGTAAGGATGAATTAAGAATCATGAACAATGGATATGTTTCATAGTTAAATAAATGCCAATCGTGGTTGTAAAATTTCTGCAACATACTCCCTGACAATGTAGTGAACAAGAGCCTGGGCTCTGAGTTGCTTACTAACTGTGCAACCTGGGGCAAACTACATCACCTCTCTGTGCCTCAGTTTTCCCATCTGAAAGCAGACATAATGATAATACCTACTTCAGAGGATTGCTGGGAGGATTAAGTGAGTTAATGGCAAAGCTCTTTGGACAAGGTAGCACATCGCACCTAGTAAGCACTGTATCTGTCAGCTATAATTATTAATATCTGAGAACAGGTACACCCAGACTGATTTAGGCCAGACTCCTCTCCAGTCCCCTACACTTTGTCCCACTCTCCTTCCATAAGATGTTCCTCACAAATACTGTTCCTAAGAGGCACACAGACACAGCGCGACCACTGAATCGTGCTGCGTGGCCCATCAGTTCCACTGGTCACTCAGGACACAGGCTCACTCTTCTGTCATCAATGCTGGACAGAAAGGCTGAAAGCCAAAACAAGTAAACTGGCCCCCACATAACTGATCCAAACGGCCTGGGGCCTGGCACTGACAGTGGAAGAGCCTGAAAGGAAAAACAACCAAAAACAACGCACAGGCCTGTCTTTGTCATGACCGCCCCAGCTCACAGCCAGGCGTGGAAACAGAGCAGCTTTATGAGAAAATGCCTTTCTTTCCCCGCAGTAATTGAATCCAGTTGTGGGTTGAGGTCGTACATTAGTGGGGCTTAAGAAAGGTTTACTTCTTAGATACATCTACTCCAGCTGAACAATCTTTTCTTTCTGTTAAATTCTCTTTCCGCGGGGTGTTAAAGCATCCACGGGCGATATAATGCTCTGGAATCTGGCTCCCACACTCACCCCAGAGATATATTGGCAATCCTCTAGGTGTTTCAAAAACTAAACTCGTGGGTGAAGTCCAAGGCATCCCTCTGGATACTGAATTCCACTTTGTAGCAAACAGTGTTTGGGGCAGTTTTAGGGTAGCTGAATGTTCAGAACACATTAGATCGACTTCAACATAATTCCCCTTCAAGGGGGCTCTCCTTGGCTGATTACCATTCTTCTCCCGGAAAACCCCTACAGGGGAAGTTTGCTCGAGGCTAGGACTGGATGTTTCAGAGTCAGATTTGGTTGCATCTTGTCCTATGGCCATTGATGCCTGGTGACAGCAGGCTTTGCTCTGTTAATGAAACGGAACAGTCCCTGTTCGAGCAACTCCCACCCACGTGAGGACAGCAAGTCTTACGCCACCCAGCTAGAGTCCTGCCCCACAGCCTTAGGGGCACAGATACAAGGTTCTTAGCCAGAAGCTCCTCAGTAAAGCATGCTGTTTAAACTTTGTAATTATTTTCATAGTCTTGCAATGATGAAATGCTCCATACGGGAAGTAGAGTGGGGTATGGGTTAGGTTAGAGTAAATTTCTTTTAATAGACATGAAAGCAAAAAAGGTTGGGCATCCACTCTGTGGCACAAGACTCTGATATGCAGAGGTTACACCTTGTGGCAGCGTCTTCTGTCCTCAGGCTAGGAGCTTCCGTCTTCCAGGTTTCCCCTGGGAAAGGCTTTCCACCCATGCAGGTCAAGGGGATGAATGGCTCACTCACACACCTTGGGGACATGGACTAGAGGAACCACCCACAAAGGTGTGAGCAGGTGTGGGGAAGCCACAGGGATGGGTGGTGCGACGGCATGGGGCTCGCGACAGTGGGCACAGTTGCCACCCTTTGCCTGAGGATTGAAGGCAACCAACAGTTACTAGTTCCAGAGAGAAAAAGCAGTGACACAGACCAACCAGGGCAATTCTACAGCGAGGAGCCGGAGAAGCGGGACCGCTACCACACAGAGACTTGCTCCTCTACAGGGGAGCCCACCAGAAGCTGGGGGGGGGGGGGCAACGGGGCCTCTAGATGGCCCTGTACAGGTCAGCCTCTCAGGCATGAGCAGGGCAGAGAACGGATGTGGGAGAGCCAGTGGGCGACACCCAGCGCATACACCACACCCGAAGCTCCCAGAAGGCAGGCACTAGGTTTTACTCACCTATATTCAAATGCCTGGCACATGGTGCATTTCTTTTTCTGAACAAATGTAGGAAAGAGTGAATGAGAGTGCACCTGCATCCATGAAAATTATCAGAGGCAGATGAAAAGTGAGTCAGGGCCCGGGACGATAGCACCGAACCAGAAACTTTCACAGGACAGAGAAGGCTCTGTGGACTACAATAGGTAGAAATGGCTTCATGGAGAAAGTAGGAAAGCTGGGTCTTAGAGGAAATGCATGGCTAGATCCGTGGGGACACCATTCCAGGTGGAGGAAACAGGACGAGCAAGAACCCAGAGCCACGTGTTAAGGAAACAATAGCCCTGTGTGGCCAAAGCGGGAGGTTTATGCAGAGACCAGGAGCTGTCAATGGGGACCAAGTTACAGAGGGCACGGGGGAGGGGGGGGTGGCAAGGAGCCTGGAATGCGTTTTGCATGCAGTGAGCAGGCACTAAGACCTGGACAGCGGAGCAGGCAGTGGGCAGACCAAGAGAGACAAAGACCAAAGGTTCCCGATAGGGACACCTGTAGCGGGAATGAGAAGGAAAGGAGAGAGGTGCACCAAGTGAGAGAGAAGCAAAAAGACTTGGTGCATTGCTGTGGGGATGGGGGTGGGGGGCGAATAGACCCTGACCGAGAGAGGCTCAGGGGCCGGGGAATTACAGCGTTGGCGGTGGAGGACCCTGTCAGAGGTGTGCTCTCCCCGAGGGCCACCCTACTCAGCAGTCATGTCTGTGGCCACAGGAAAACTGGGTGGAGTGTGGACTTTCAGAGGACACGGCCTCCCCAGCATGCCAGCCCCACTCCCCTCCTTCAGGCCTCAAAATAGTACCTCAGCTCTGGCCGGGACGAGGATCCTGGCCCACATCCATCTCTGCCAGGGTTGGGAAGACAGATATCTCTGTCCCCCGGCGAGCCTGGCCCGCAGTAAGGCCCACCCGTCACTGGAATTCAGAAGGATTGGGATGGTTGAAATCAGCAACTAATGTGCATCACAGTTGTGAGGGGCAGGCCCACCTCCGGGCCTCCCCGGAGCCCTTCCCTTTGCCACTTGCTGCCCCCCTCGGTCCCAGGCTCCCCTATCACCTGGCCCGTGTGGATTAGCACAAGGTGCATGCTCCCAGGGAGGATCGCTGCCCCCACCTCCAAGAACAGTTTTTCATTGGGAGCTTTCAAAGTTTGAGGAAAGGACTTCTTTGGGACATAAAGTTTGCTATTTTAACCCTCTTTAAATGTATGTTTCAGCGGTGTTAATTACAGCCACTTACTTTTCAATGTTTTGTCATTTGGTTTCCACCCTCTCTCCCCTGTCCTGTATGCGTTCTCTCAAAGATCGGCAGCTTCCGACGTCAACCTTCTCTGTCCCTTCACCAACTTGGATGCTACTGACCACCCCCTTCTTAAAACTCTTCCCTCGGCTTCCCAGACCCCTGTTCTTTTCTGGTTGGTCTGTTTCTCTAACACCTTCTTCCCATTCCCTAAATCAAGATTCTTTAAGGGCCTGCTCTGTTCCCCTTAGTTTTGATTGCTCTCCTGGAAATCTCTCATATTCTTATCCAGCGTCATGGCTCCAACCAACCCCTCAATGCAGGTGGCATGGTCTAAAAGCTTGGCTAATAGTTTAAGCCTCTGAGTCATAGGTGCACACATCCAGTCACCTTCTAAGCAACCCCACCTACATGTCCCATTGACAACCCCAAACTCAGCATGTCCCAAAGGGGTCTCGTGGTCTCTTCTTTTAAGCTTGTGCTTCCTGGTGTCCTCCCCATATCTGTACATGGCACTACCATCCTCCCACTCACCCTGTGCAGAAGTGTTGGCACGATCTTTGCCTTCCATATGCACCCTGATCCTGTAACTTTTGTCTCTACAGTAGCTGTCCCCCGCTCCTGTGACATCTTTTCCATTCTCACCCTCTCCAGATGCTAATTCCCGCCTTCCCGTGTCAGCCTGGCAGACCCTGGGGGACCCCTCGCAGGTTTCCCTGCCTCCACTCTCTCTACTTTCCATTCTGTTTCATATACTGTGAATAAATTGCTCAGCTTCAAACACAGTTCTGATCCACCTCACCAAAAGCCCTTGGGAGCTCCTGCTACTTTGAAAATAAAGCCTAAACTCCTCAGCTGAACCTTCAATGCCCTCCCTGAACTGACATTGACCTCCTCCTGACCGCCACATCCCCTTTGCTCCAGCCAAGCAGATGAGCTGTCTGTCCTCTGGACACATCCCACACTTCCTTCCTTACCTTACCCCATTCAAAATATGGGTTTCATAGTTTTCTAAAAGACCTCTTTTCTCTCTTTTAAAATATGAGTAACAAAATAAGAGATACTGACTAAAGAGAAGACTGCCAAATTCCACAAAGTGGAATCACCCACCTCCTATTTCCTGTACCAAACAGAAAACACACTCCAGATTATTCTTATCTGACAGGGTTACAAACAGAGCTTTGTTTGCTCATGGAATTCACCAGCTTGGAGTGGATCTGTCCCCTTTTGAGGGCTCAGACATTTTCTTGGTGACTCACCTGTTGGGGAAAGCATCAATTTTCCTGCTCCAAATTTCTGTCACAGAAAGGGGACTCTGGGAGAAGGTAAGATGGTAACAAAAACTATCACTTCCAACCTGAAATCTCGTGAGTAAGAGGTTCGGGAAACCAAAAACATTGGTGATGGGATGCAAAAATGAAAAGAAAACCAGCCCGCAGATATACGTGGAGGGCCAAAGAGAACAGACTGTAACTTGCTCCATTGAGTGCTCCCTTCTTGTGCATTTCAGTTCCGAAGCCCTTGGCCTTACCAAGAGATGGCATCAGAATGCTTTTACAAAGCCCACACACACCTCACCGTCCAGGCACACCGAAAGGAAAGTTCTTTTGGAAAACCTAGGTGTGGCATCCTTTAATCCATTTGAAAAGACCCAAGTAGTGCACCTTTTGGTCTACACAATATCTGAAAGTTTAGACTCTTCTTTTAAATCCCTTGTCCATTCAGCATTATTTCCATCCCTGTGGCCATTGAGATGTTCAAAAGGAACTGAAGCTGTGGCTTCTGAAGCTGCAAAAGCATTCTGAGCACTAAAATCCCTCAGAAATTCAGCCACACATAGGTTTAGGGAATTCGACGTTTCCTTGGCAGAGAAAGACACCCTGGCATATACAACCTGAATACTTGAATCATTTAGGGGGAGCTACTAGTTGGGTCACTCTGGGAAAATTATTTACCCTCCCTCAGCCTCAGTTGCCTCATCTTTAAAATGGGATTATTATTTGCAGAGTTGTAGTAGAATTAAAAAATAACATGTAAAGGGGCGCCTGGGTGGCTTGGTCGGTTGAGCGTCCGACTTCGGCTCAGGTCATGATCTCATGGCCCGTGAGTTCAAGCCCCGCGTCGGGCTCTGTGCTGACCGCTCAGAGCCTGCAGCCTGTTTCGGATTCTGTGTCTCCCTCTCTCTCTGCCCCTCCCCTGTTCATGCTCTGTCTCTCTCTGTCCCAAAAATAAATAAACGTTGAAAAAAAAATTAAAAAAAAAAATAACATGTAAAGAGCCTAGTGCACAACCTGGCACTGAAAAAGTTCTCATTAATAGTGAAATTATTTTTAACACTATAAATTTGGTTGAAAAAGACTAGGTTATCCTTCATTTAAAATCTTCTTTTGTTTAGAAGCACATGAGGGTTTTTTTTCTTAAAAGAGAAGAAAACAAAAACAAAAACCTTGTAGTATTAACTAAGCTAATGTATGCCCTCAGATTTAATATTTAATTTATTTCCAGTCACTCCTCAGGTAGGACTCCGACACTCAAAACAAAATGCTCTCACATAATTTATTTTGTCATAGTTTCTCCTGCTATATACAAGCATTCCACTACATTCCCAGGACGTTCCCACTATTCCCAGCACAGAGCTCGATTTTCATCAATTTTCATCCTTAGATCCACCTCTCTTCTAGTTTTACCTCCTGTGTGCTGGGTGACCCCTCGCCCCAACTCCAGGGCTCGGAGAAGTGGCCCAGATGTGGCCAATTAAAACGCTGTATTCTCTGGCCACAGTCATTGGTTCAGAGATGAGCACGTGACCTTGAATCCAGTGAAAGAGTCACTAGGGAATTGTGGGAACCACTAGAAAAGATACTCGTCTCTGCCATAGACAAATCTGAGACGGTGTGAAGCTGAGGCCAGTGCAGGCGTGTTATCATCACATGGCCCTTAGGAAACTAGCACAAAGGCGGGCTGAGAAATGGAGAGAAGGTTCAAAGCCCCAAGGCGGAATGGGATTTGAGCACTGGTTGGGAACGGTGGGAATAATCCAGAGTTGAAATGGCAGAAGGGGCAAAGGATGAAGAAATTAAAGGGTGAAAGAGAAAAGAGGAGACTAGAGAAAGAAGGGGTAGATTAAATAGGTGAACAGAAGGAAGAAAAGGACAAAGCAGCTTCTCCAGCCTCAGAGGTCCTGCCCTTTTTGTTCCCCCGACCTCTTCTGGTCCTCCACCATCACAGAAATTCAGTGACTAGCCATAAAAATGTGCAACCTCCCTGGCACAAAAACAGACACATAGACCAATGGAATAGAATAGAAACCCCAGAACTAGACCCACAAACGTATGGCCAACTCATCTTTGACAAAGCAGGAAAGAACATCCAATGGAAAAAAGACAGTCTCTTTAACAAATGGTGCTGGGAGAACTGGACAGCCACATGCAGAAGGTTGAAACTAGACCACTTTCTCACACCATTCACAAAAATAAACTCAAAATGGATAAAGGACCTGAATGTGAGACAGGAAACCATCAAAACCTTAGAGGAGAAAGCAGGAAAAGACTTCTCTGACCTCAGCCGTAGCAATCTCTTACTCGACACATCCCCAAAGGCAAGGGAATTAAAAGCAAAAGTGAATTACTGGGACCTTATGAAGATAAAAAGCTTCTGCACAGCAAAGGAAACAACCAACAAAACTAAAAGGCAACCAACGGAATGGGGAAAGATATTTGCAAATGACATATCGGACAAAGGGCTAGTATCCAAAATCTATAAAGAGTTCATCAAACTCCACACCCGAAAAACAAATAACCCAGTGAAGAAATGGGCAGAAAACATGAATAGACACTTCTCTAAAGAAGACATCCAGATGGCCAACAGGCACATGAAAAGATGTTCAACGTCGCTCCTCATCAGGGAAATACAAATCAAAACCACACTCAGATATCACCTCACACCAGTCAGAGTGGCCAAAATGAACAAATCAGGAGACTATAGATGCTGGAGAGGATGTGGAGAAACGGGAACCCTCTTGCACTGTTGGTGGGAATGCAAATTGGTGCAGCCGCTCTGGAAAGCAGTGTGGAGGTTCCTCAGAAAATTAAAAATAGACCTACCCTATGACCCAGCAATAGCACTGCTAGGAATTTATCCAAGGGATACAGGAGTACTGATGCATAGGGGCACTTGTACCCCAATGTTTATAGCAGCACTCTCAACAATAGCCAGATTATGGAAAGAGCCTAAATGTCCATCAACTGATGAATGGATAAAGAAATTGTGGTTTATATACACAATGGAATACTACGTGGCAATGAGAAAGAATGAAATATGGCCTTTTGTAGCAACGTGGATGGAACTGGAGAGTGTGATGCTAAGTGAAATAAGCCATACAGAGAAAGACAGATACCATATGGTTTCACTCTTATGTGGATCCTGAGAAACTTAACAGAAACCCATGGGGGAGGGGAAGGAAAAAAATAAAAAAAAGAGGTTAGAGTGGGAGAAAGCCAAAGCATAAGAGACTGTTAAAAACTGAGAACAAACTGAGGGTTGATGGGGGGTGGGAAGGAGGGGAGGCTGTGTGATGGGTATTGAGGAGGGCACCTTTTGGGATGAGCACTGGGTGTTGTATGGAAACCAATTTGACAATAAATTTCATATATTAAAAAAAAAAAAAAGAAAGAAAGAAAAAAAAATGTGCAACCTCCCTGCCTCAGCTTCCTTCTTGGAATTTATGCAAAGGAAATTATAAAGAATATGCACAAGGATTTATGTGGAAGAGTGTTCATTCATTGCACTTTATGTAGGAGAACAGTAAGTTGTGAACAATATAAATGTCTTATAATATGTGCCCACAATATCAATCCATTTTGTGTTTGTGTGTGTCTATATATAATTCATACACTCATCCAATCTGGGAGAAATTACACAAAAATGTTATTAACAGTGGCTGTTCGATGGTGAGATTATAAGAGGTATGTATTTATTATTTATTTATCCATTCACATACCTGTATGTTCTAATTTATTCAACTAAGAATGTGTATTATTTGCAGTGTAAAAAGGAAATAAAATAACCAAGTATAAAGGCTTCAACTGGGGTAGAGCTCAGCTGCTATTGACCTGCTGTGAAGGGGTCTTCCCAGGAGAGAGACATACCCCACTCTACCCTCAGGCAGAGATTGCTGGACAAGATCACTCTCTCACGTTTTCCTTCCAGCCAGACAGACCATGCACTAAAGAACAGCCAGCTTCAGGGGCACCTGGGTGGCTCAGTTGGTTAGGTGTCTGACTCTTGATTTCAGCTCAAGTCATAATCCCACATTTCATGAGTTCAAGTCCCATGTTGGGCTCTGTGCTGACAGCACAGAGCCTGCTTGGGATTCTCTCTCTCCCTCTCTCTGTCCCTATCCCCTCCCCCCAAATAAATAAACTTTTTTTTTTTAATTAAGAAAAAAAAAAAAAAAAGAACAGCTAGCTGCAGAGAAAAGTCACCAGCCTGAGGACCAGGCATGATGAGAGTTCCACAGGAGCAGGGTAAAGAAGGTGAATGGTTTCATGAGTCCCTCCCCGGCCTCATTAGCACTCATTCACTGCTGGGAACCAGAGCACTAAGATGAAAAGTCTTCACAAAGGTAATTGTGCCTTTAGGGGAAGACAGTTTTTGCTTGTTTGTTTGTTTGTTTGTTTGTTTGTTTTTTCAAGACATTAAAGCTCTTTACTTTTCTCAAACACTCTCTCCAAATGTACTACACCAAGTCTAGCTTCTCCAGTAGGTAGCAGATCTCTTAATGGCCTCTTAGGCAGATTCATAATTTTCCAGTTGTTTTCAGATATTAAGCCTTAGTAGAATTGAAAACATCCATTCCAAACTCGGTTCTATTCTCATGTTCTCACTTCTCCCACCCTGTGCAACTTGGACCCTGATTGATTGGAGGTCTCATTCTGGGATACTGGTGCTTCTCCTTTCCCCTTCCAGGACTGGTTCCTCTAGTGTGTTGAGCTAAGACATAGGACAGGGAAGGGAGCAAGGGTCTTATATAAACAGACCACTGCTATAGCCTAGTTGTGGCAGCTGCTTCTCTGACAGACCTAAACTGACTGATGATCCCCTCTGGGAGGTGGACACCCAAACCCTGGCTTCCCCTGGGGGATACATGTGAGTTTTTCACAAGGACTTGTAAGGCAGGGATATGGTAAATCCATGTTCAACCCTTCCATGCTCTTCAGCACCTTAAAGGCTCTGAGTTCAACCTCCCTGGGGAGTAGGAGAGAACTGACTTAGGATGGAAATGTAACAAATCCAACTACTTGCTAAGTAACATGCATATAAACTACAGAGAACTCATTCCCTAGCCTTGACAAACTGGGTGCATTCCAACTTCTCCCCACAACCTTTGTGCCTTCTCTTCTTTCTTTAAGATGCCTCTGAGGGTCCTAATGATGTACTGGTAAATCAGAAAATCCTTTTGTTAGTAAATTGTCCCACTGGAGAACTGCATTCTACCCCAATCTTTATTAATGATTTTCTTAGAACCCCCTCAGTGGAGAAAAAATACAGCTACCCCTATTTCTCATCCCCATGGGAAGGGGAGGAATTGCCTCTCCTCATACCCACTGTACTTCAATGACTCTTAGATCAACTTCTCTCTCTCCTTCCTCATCTCATTACATAGAAGGTGGTGATTGGTGGTAACAGGGCCACATCTGTCTCCTCTTAGGAATCCTTGGTTCTCTGGCTCCTATGGATGTTGGCTCAAGTATTGAGTAATTCTCTTTTCTTACTCTTCGATGCTGGTACCCAGGGCCAGGGCAACAGAAAGAGTCCCACCTAATAGCTTGCTATTTTAATGTTTGAAGTAAATGAAGTTCCATTTCCAGATTTCTCCATTCCTTTGTGCAGAGGCAGAATTTTATCTGGTATTATTTTACTTCTGCCTAGAGGACTTTCTTTAACATTTCTTATAATACAGGTTTGCTAGGAATAAATTTTTTCAGTTTTTGTGTGTCTAAAAAAGTCTTCCTTTTGCATTCATTTTTGAAAGATATTTTTGCTGGGTATAGAATTTCAGATTGACAATATTTTCCTTTCAGCTCTTCAAAGATCATTGTTCTTTTGTCATGTGACTTGCTTTATTTCTGACAAGAATTCTGCTTTTATCCTTACCTGTGTTCCTCTGTCCATAACATAATTTTTTTTCCCTCTGACTACTTTTAAGATTCTTTTTCACTAGTTTTGAGCAATTTGATTATGCTGTGCCTTGGTATAATTTCTTTCATGTTTCTTTTGCTTGAACTTCACTCTACTGAGTGCTGGATATTCTTTTGTTTTTAAGATATTATTGGGTGTCGTTCTAGGACATGGTTACTTGGAAATAGTTGGGTCCTTTAAAGGCTTGCTTTTAAGCCTTGTTAGAAATGCCCAGAGCAGCCTTTAATCTTAGGCTGATTAGGCCTCATTCCTGAGACTTCTGAGTACTAAATGCCCTGTGAATTACAAGGTTTTCAACTCTGGCTGGTGGGAATGGGGACTATTCCCTGTGTTGGGTGAGCTCTCTGGATTGTTCCCCATAATCCTTGTGGGGGGTTCTTTCCCTGGCTTTATGGAGTTCCCTAACATGCACTTGCTGATCAGTACTCAGCTGAAGACTTGAAGGGGATGCTCTGTAGAACTCCACAGTGTTCTCTGTGTGTAGCTCCCTCCTCTCCAGTATTCTGTTCTGTGAATTCTAGCTTCATTGGTCTCCCTGGGATCCCAGCTCCATTCCCTCTACTCAGGGATACCACTGGGCCCCACTTATATTCCCTTTCCTTGCACTGTGGTCTGGAAATTCTCTCTAGGTAGTCAGCTGGGGGCAATCACAGGATTTTCCTCATTTGTTTCCTCTCTCTCAGGAATCACCGTCACACACTGCCAGTGGTCCAATGTCTGAAAATCATTGGTTCAATTATTTGATCTGTTTTTTCACTTGTTTCAGAATGTTGGTTTGAATGTGCATTTCCTGAAATTCTCAGAATCTGAATGTTAGCTCTTAAATGGGCTTTAGAAATCAGTTAATTCCATACTTCCCATTCACCAGTGAAGAAACTGAGGTGGGAAAGGACCTGCCTGAGTTTGTGGCAGACCCCGAGCTAGGCCAGTTCTCCTGACTTCAGATGAAAGTTGTTTTGAAAGAAATGAGCTCCCAGAAGAAAAGAGGGGGCTCGAGGAATTTAAATCAAGGCTCCTTTTGTGTCAAAAAGTAGAGTCAATTGCTCTCGCTGTCCTCATTTCAACATTTGCCATGTTTAATGCCTTCATTGATGTTGGCCCCTTCCCTCAGTTTCTCATTAATGAAGAGGTTCTCATTCCTTACCAACATCCCCTACCAACTCAGTCTTCTAGAAGGATATTGTGGCATCTCAGAACCAAGAAAAGGCAGATAGTAGAACTGGAATTTCAGCTCACACCCCAAAGACTTTCCAAGGGAGCCTTTGATCATCTGATCATCTGAGCAAATGCATCATTGTATAGACAAGAAAACTGGGACCAGAAGGCTCACTGGTGCACCCAAGCAGGACAAAGATCTTGGTTTTGCACTCAGATGCCCATGTCTGAGAAACGATGTGTTTAAGTGTTAAACAGTCAGCTCTTAATGAGGCTGTAGTTTCAATACATGTTCAGCTCACTACATTGTTTACCGACAAGAACCACTTCACACCCAGCTGGGTTTCTGTATCAGAAACTTTCCCACGTCTTTTTGTCCGTGTTTTCAGCGCACGTATAACAGTCTGTTTTGCTTGTTTATCCATGCAGCAGGGTGAACATTCCCGACAGAAACCTGGGCTCATTGTGAAAGGAAGTTGTGGAGAGGAGGGCAAATGTCAGAGAGAAGGAGGAGGAAGAAGGAAGGAAACAATGAAAGCAATAAACCCATTTCTCAGGTCATTTTAAAAGCCTCCAATTTGAGATACTGAGCAGATAGGTGTCTAGTTTTCTTTCCTTTAGGAACTGCCCCCTCCCCGTTTACGTTAGTACGATACCAGGCACACACTTCTCAGCACGTAAAAAGTCAGGACAGTCCAGGTTTTGATGCATGGGGCAAACTTTGCTTTGCCTTGTTGACTAGTCATCACAATGGGGCCTTTCATTGCAGAAGCACATGGTTCCGGGCAACGTGACCTAAGAGTTGGCAAAGGCTCTGGGCAGCACAAAGGAACGGAACTTGTCTTTGTGCTGTGAGTGCAGTGTTAGTGTTTGGAGTTACTTGCAATTGCTCCTCAGTTCAGGGCTCGGGCAATGGCCTGAGCCACTCAGTTGTACTTTTTTACCCCTTCCCTGACACCTCTGGGGTTGATGGGTGGCCAGAACCAGGCCAGGCTCCCAGAGGAGGAGGTGGGGCCAGGGCAAAGTTCACCTAGGGAAACACACAGAGGTGTGTATAAAGAAATTTTGTAGTGGTCAGAAACCACCCCTCTGTACACACGGTGGTGATTATTTTAACTTTTGTGAATGTGTAAATTTTCAGAGAGTTAAATTATGCAAGTCTGAAAGCGGAGAATTTTCACACTGAAAAAAGTGGGAAAATAAAATTGGGTCATCAGGAAGATCCTCGTGGCAAAATACATCTTCTATCCAACTGAGGGAAGAATGATTTCAAACATTGTCTTTAAGGCAATTTAATGGGTGTTACTTAATACTCCCCCACAGTGCCCCTACAGCATGAAGTGGGAGGACTATTTATCTCAACCACGGGAAAAGGCCTTAATTTGGGCGAGGAGGAGGGGGCAGGGACAACTGGGCTGGAGTGGCATTCTGTCCAGCACAGTTTTGGGGATTAACTGAAATTGGTACTCATCATATGGAATTTATTGAGCATCTACGATGTGTACTCTGAACACGCTGTTATCCTCCATTATCACAGTTTCACTGAGGACCAGTCGCCAAGGAAATCTAGAAAGCCACAAGAATATTAATGACAAGATAAATGATGTTTATTGAACCCCGCAGTACTTTATACTAGGCTCTTCCGTGCAGTATCTCATTTAATGCTCGAAACAGTACCAAGAGGAGGGATCAGCCTATCCTGTCTCACAGAGGAGGAGACAGGCTCAGAGAGTTTAAGTGACCCAAGATCATACAGCTAGAGCCAGCGAGTGGACCCACACTACACACAGACCATGCACTTACCCACCAGCTATTGTTGGAGCCGGCGAACAGGAGCAGGAGGCAGAAAAAAAGGGGCAGGAAGGTGGGGTTCTAATGAAGGTGTGGCTCAGATGACATCCCCTGTGAATCTCCCAGAGCCCAGATGGAGAATTCCTCTCCACTGCACCAGATGGAGAGACTGTAGAGAGAAAGAAAACAAAAAACAAAAAAAAAACAAACCCCAACATCCCCGGTCCAAATGAGCCAGAAAGAGGAGTGTTGATGGCAAAGTATCGGGGAGACGCTGTGTTTTAAGCTCTTTGTCTTCCCACTCTGGCTCCCCTAGCAACAGTTCAGTAACATCAGTGCTAACACACAGCACGCTTACTTGACTGTCGCTCCGGGCAGCATGACTGCTAAACAGAAATGCACGCTGATTTCTGCTCCGTTAAGCAAGGGAAACATCATCAGGGTCTGCCTGGTGGAAAAGGACTGAAAGCAGATGGAAAGATGTTTCAATTTCAAGGTTATACGAGAACAGAGAAGAGAGAACAGGTTGTAAATTATTTTTTGAAATATTAAGCTACTAACAAAACCCTCACACTCACCAAGACAGACAGCAGAGGAAGGAAAATGGGGGGCGGGGGCCAGTCGTGACTGAGGCTGCTTTGGCACAGCATATAGCTGCTGCCATGGTTTTCTAGAGTGAAAATATCAGTCTTTAAAATACATATGCATTATTTTGGGGGCCGTGTGTGTCTATAGCCTCAGGGCTGACAGACAACTCTATTGCCATGAGCTCATGCTGGAGTTGGTGTGAATTGTTTCCCTCCTATGTATAATGTTTCTAATTAGAACTATTATGGAGGACGGGCTTTGTGGGCTGTTGAATTGGCTCTTTGTGCTAATTGCAAACAGAGGGCTCTGTGCCGGCCTGTACTCGGCTGACCTGCTTCTTCGATGCATCACTAGATGGGTGACCTCTCCAACCCCGAGCCCTGCTCTCCTGTATTAGGAGAAACACGGAGGGGACGTGCTCTCTCCCCCTCATCTCACTTGTCATTAAAAATAAGGCCTCGTGAATACCATCATGACTCCAGTTGCTAGTTGGTCCTTTTACTCCATACACCTCTCATTTACAGAAATCCAGGTTGAGGCCATTTTTCTAAGAGGGAACAATTTACCTAAAAGGAGTAGGGTGGATAATATACACTGGCTCCTCCCTCCGCATCAAGAATTCTAGAAATATCCCACTCTGACATTTGTGAAATGAAAATAGAGAAGGCTTCCGCTTCCCTGAACCGCCAAGGCCTTGGAGCGAGGAGGTAATCCAGAAGGTATGAATCTTCCTGACTCGGACCCTAAGGTTCCCCACTTCTCTGTGTAGGTCAGAAACACTTAAGAAATCAATCCTCAACCACCTGAGTAGCTAACAGCAGGTAATTGCCTTCTACAGGTAAAAACCTCGGTCATCCTTTTAAGAACCATCTTATTAACTAATACCTCCCAGGTCTGGTTGAGGTGGCCAAGGCCTAGAAGCACAGGGTTGGCTTGGCTTAGAGGTCTCTGCATTCTTGGTCGCAGAAGACCAAGTAAAGGTCCCTTGTTGATCTAGCAAAAACACTTCCGTTGCAGGACGGGAGGCTCCACAGTACCCAAGAGGTGCCAGAATTGTAAGGTGGGTGGAAGCTGGCACTGAAAAGCCTCCCGCAGGGATTCTGATAAGCTCAGATGGCGAGATGGTGATGGTCTTGGGCAAGTTTCACATTGCCCCAGGCCAGTCGTATCAGTGCCTTGTCTAGGCCTGCAGGGTCGGAAGAGCCCGGCCCACCAAGCCCAAGCCACATTGAAAGAAGTTCAAGCTGTGGCCGGAGAGCCTGACGTTGCTAGAAGAAAAGCCCCAACATTGTCACCCCAACCGAACCCTAGACAACAGGGAGATCCTCCTGCCTATGAGCCCATTGGCAGCTCCCTGGGGCCCAGGAACCGAGTAGGGCGGTGAACCTCCAGAGCCAGCAGGACATGGGATTCTGGATAGTCTAGCTGCAAACCAGGCCAAAGGGGTGGCACTAGACTGCTGCTCTGAACCCCAGAGGCATTCGTGCCTAATGCCTGGTGGGTTGTCTGGATGCCCTTCTCCATAACCGAGTTTTTTTTAACCTGGCTTGAAATGAGAAAAACAAGTATAGCATAGTGTATTTTTAATGAAGCTAAATTTGCTTAATTTTGGAGAACTACCATTTGTTCTGGGACTATGTCCTTTCTACTTTTTTCGTGGAAAAAAAAGGACTTGCTTTTAAGAAACAGATGGGATAATGTAATAGATGATAACATTTTTGGCTTTGCTGTTTAATATTCCTCTCCATCAAAATAAAATATGGCAGTGCTATGTTAGCCTTCCCTTTTGTCTGCGATTTTGTTTTTATTCGTGTGTGTAGTAGCTTAAAGATGGTCACAAATTCTTTGGCACTTCTCCCATTGAGAGGTCGATCTAATTTGTCTCCCCTTGAATCTGGGCTGGCCTTGTTGACTTACATGGCTAATAAAATGTAGTGGACATAACAGCTTAGAACTCTTTGTTTAAATTTTCTTTAATGTGTATTTATTTTTGAGAGAGAGAGATAGACCATGGGGGGCGGGGGGAAGGGCAGAGAGAGAGGGAGACTCAGAATCTGAAGCAGGCACCAGGTTCCATGCTGTCAGCACACAGCCCAACACGGGGCTCAAACTCGCGAACCTCGAGATCATGACCTGAAGCGAAGTCGGACGCTCAACCGACTGAGGCACCCAGGTACCCCAATAGTCTAGAATTTCTGAAACTAGGTCATAGAAAGCCTTTCAGCTTCCTCCTAGGACCTCGGGAGCACTTACTCTTGGAACCCAACTGTCATGCTGTTAGAAAGCCCAAGGAGCCACAAGGAGAGGCCCATATAGGAAGGAAGCAAGGCCCCTGGTCAATACACTGGATGAGCTCCTAATTGATAGCCAGCACCATCTGGTCAGTCACTGAGTGAGTCCTTCTGGAAGTGGATCCTTCAGCTCCAGTCCCACTTCCACAACTAATACTACATGGATCAGAGATGAATCCCACAGATGCTGCCCAAATTGCAGATAGGTGAGGAAAATAAATGATTTTTGTTGCTTTAAACCACTAAGTTTGAGAATACAGAAATACATACTAAAAACAGCTTATTTATCTAAACAGTTTAGGAAATTCAAAAGTCAGAGAAATGCTGGTTCATGTTTTCGTTAAACATCTATAGTAGGCTTAGGGGCACCTGGGTGGCTCGGTCGGTTAAGCGTCCGACTTCGGCTCAGGTCACGATCTCGCGGTCCGTGAGTTCGAGCCCCGCGTCGGGCTCTGTGCTGACAGCTCGGAGCCTGGAGCCTGTTTCAGATTCTGTCTCCCTCTCTCTGACCCTCCCCCGTTCATGCTCTGTCTCTCTCTGTCTCAAAAATAAATAAACGTTAAAAAAAATTAAAAAATAAAAATAAAAACATCTATAGTAGGCTGAATAATGTCCCCACCAAAGACATCCAGGACCTAACCTGCAGCATCTGTGGATACATTTCTCTTACATGGCAAAAGGGAATGAAGATTACAGATAGAATTAAGACTGCCAATCAGCTGACCTTAAAATGGAGAAACTGTTCTGGATTATTTGGTGGACTCAATATAACCACAAAGGTCCTTCAATGTGGAAGAAGGAAGAAGAAGAGGAGGTCAGAATGATGTAGGGTAAGAAGAACTTGACCTACTGCTGCTGGCTTTGAAGATGGTGGAAGGGGGCCCCTAGCCAAGGAATGTGGATGCCCTCTTGAAGCTGGTAGAGGCAAGAAAACAGATTCTCCCATAAAACATCCAGAAAGGAACACAGACCTGCCAACCCATTGATTTTAGCCCAGTGAGGTCCCACGTCAGACTTCTGACCTCCAGACTGTAAGAACATAAATCTGTTGTTGTAAGGCACTAAATTAGTTGCAATTTGCTACAAAACCATAAAGAATGAATACAGTGCCTAACCTGTGCTATATGTACTACTGACCTCTTAGAGTTAGAATAGGTGGTTAAATCAGCTTTAAGATCTTGTCCTTTAGAATTTAAAAATCTTGTGCATTAACTTTTTTTAACGTTTGTTTATTTTTGAGAGAGAAAGAGAGAGAGATTGCACAAATGGGGGAGGGGCAGAGAGAGAGGAAAACACAGAATCCGAAGCAGGCTCCGAAGCAGGGACTGGAATTCACAAACCACGAGATCATGACCTGAGCTTATGAAGTTGGATGCCTAACCAACTGAGCCACCCAGGTGCCCCGAAAGATCTTGTACTTTAAAATAGAGTCCCAGAGGGGAAAATGGGTGGTGGGCATTGAGGAGGGCACTTGTTGGGATGAGCACTGGGTGTTGTATGTAAGCGACGACCCACAGGAATCTACCCCCAAAACCAAGAGCAACCTGTACACACTGTATGTTAGCCAACTCGACAATAAATTATATTAAAAAAATAAAATAAACAAACAAACACACAATAGAGTCCCTATTTTAAAGATGGGAGTATATAAACCTGAAGATTCTAAGGACTCCTAGCTAATCTGTAACATAGCCAGGACTAGAACTTAGGTCCTCTCAAATTTAAACTCCTTGAGGAAAGGGGCTCAGTCAGTTAAGCCCTTGGTTTGGGCTCAGGTCATGATCTCACGGCTCATGAGATCGAGCCCCACGTTGGGTTCCGTGTGCTGACAGCACAGAGCCTGCTTGGGATTCTCTCTCTTCCTCTCTCTCTGCCCCTTCCCCGCTCGTGTTCTCTATCTCAAAATAAATAAAATGAAAAACCTTTTTTAAAAAACTCTTAAAAAATAAACTCCTTGAGGAAACAAAATTTGGGAGACAAGGCGGAGTTCTGTTTTGTTCACCATTCTATACCCAGTGTCTGCAACAGTGCCTGGCACATGGTGGATGAAAGAATAAAATTAATTCTTACATATAGTCACTTGCTCCAGTAAAGTTACCAAAGGACAAAAACCATAGCTCTGTGAAAGACAAAAAAATCTCTATCACATCTTATGTTTTACATCATATTATGTAGCTTTGAAAAATGTTCTAAGTCTCACTATCTCCTTAATTTTAATCATAAATTATATATACATATATATATATATACATATATATATATATGAGAGAGAGAGAGAGAGAGCATGTGCAAGCAGGGGAGGGGCAGAGAGAGAGGGAGAGAGAGAGAATCCCAAGCAGGCTCCACACTATCAGCACAGAGCCCAATACGGGGCTGGATCCCACAACTCATGAGATCACGACCTGAACCAAAATCAAGAATCAGACATTAACTGACTGAGACACCCAGGTGCCCCATAAAATTATATATTCCTATATAGGTACATGGTACACAATTTAAAAAGTACGAAAGGGGCGCCTGGGTGGCTCAGTCGGTTACCTGTCCGACTTCGGCTCAGGTCATGATCTCGCAGTCCGTGAGTTCGAGCCCCGCGTCGGGCTCTGTGCTGACAGCTCAGAGCCTGGAGCCTGTTTCAGATTCTGTGTCTCCCTCTCTCTCTCTGACCCTCCCCCGTTCGTGCTGTGTCTCTCTCTGTCTCAAAAATAAATAAATGTTAAAAAAAATAAAAAATAAAATAAAAAGCATGAAAGAATACAATGAAAAATAAATCTTAATTTCATCCCAGTCTCCACATGTAACCAATTACCAATTCCTTGTGCATTCTCCCAAAGATACCAAGCCATATCTTTGAGATCTGAGTCTGAACAGTTTTAAGTATGTCTAATGTAATCATTGGATTTTTACAGTCTCAAACCTCTGTTGTAATTTGTCACTTTGGCTCTGAAAAGGTCTGAGCTACTCCCTGTAACTGGACAAGACCCGTCCAAGTGAGGCTCACCCTCACTGCACCAGTGTTCAAACAAACATGCTAAGTGATACAGAGCCCTTTCAGAGGCCGGAGGCAAAAGTCAGGGGTCTTCTCAGGTGCCAGGGCTCACACAGACCTGTGGGAATAGGGCTTATGGTGGTTACTCTGCTCCAGGGCTGACTATTTGAGGCCCAGGCAAATCTGACACTGCGTCCCATGTCCCATAGCTGGTGGAAGAGACATGAAGATCTCAGTGGTGCCTTCCCCACACACTGCATGGAGGCGGATGCATATACAACATCCTGCTTTAACGACTGGACACTGGTTTAGTTCAAGAAGAGAACTGGCTCTTTTTCATGAACCACAGTCATGGGTGGCCAGTGATTATCTCAAGATGCCAAGAGAGAAAGTGGGAGCGAAGAACTGTAACGCCTGTCGCCCTTCCTCAGACATTTCACCCCAGCCTGGGTGATATTCCTTATTACACTCTCTTAGTACTGTACCCACTGCTCTCTTGCAGCAAGGTTTCTCGTCAATGCACATACAATAGGATTACACGAAATGTTTGCAACAATTACAAGTAAATACAGCATAATTATTTGATTAAAGTCTAAGAACACTTCACTGAGACTGGAGGCTTCCCGAGGGCAAGGACAGCGCTTCTCTGCATTCACAATTGTATCTCCACCACCTAACGCAGTTCATGGCAAGCGGATGCACAATACAAACGTGTCGAATGAATAAAGAAATGAGCAAGAGCCAGCCTTCGGGCCAAACGCCAGGCATTAACGAGTGCTCAGTACGTACTTAACTCTTTCAATTCCTGCAACAACCGTATGAAAACGGCCTGTATTATCATCCCCCTTTACATAGAGGGAAACTAAGGCAGAAAGTGCTTGAGTATTTGCCCACGATTGCACAGTGAATGGCAGTCTGGCCCAGCGCCTACCAACCGTATGAAAACAGGCTGTATTATCATCCCCCTTTACATAGAGGGAAACTAAGGCAGAAAGTGTTTGAGTATTTGCCCACGATTGCACAGTGAATGGCAGTCTGGCCCAGCGCCTACCTGCTTAACCACCACATGAATTGCCTTTCGATAAAATTTGGGGCAGGTGCCCAACGAGTGAGGCTCAGATGCCAAGTAAAGCAACAAGAGCTTGCGGAGCCCAGAAGACAGCCGCGTGTGCAAGACCAGGGAACATGGGAAGGAGAGGAGAGCCGTAGCCCGTCAGTGACTCTGGTGCTGCGCATCACAGGCGGGACTAGAAAGGCTTGACCTTCAAGCCTGAGGGGTTTCTGCTCAATTCCTCCCGTGTGTCCTGGCCACGGCCAAATGCAAGCAGAGCAGATTCTGAGTTGAAGCAGAGTGGAGGTGGTATTTAGGGTCCGCAGGCAAGGACAGAGGAAAGGATGGGCTGCCGCAAGGGAGTCGAGACCTCATCAACATAGCCTCAGGGGAAACTGTGGAGACCCAGGCATAACAGCGATCCCTGGCGGTGCCCTCGGTGGGCCTCTGCAGCCTGCTTGAGGTCTGGGCCTCCTCTGCCTGTCCCGGGCCTCTGTAGGAGCCCGCACACCCTCCCCCAGCCTCAGGCCTCTCATACCTCTGAGGCTCATCCTGCTAACGCACTGTTCTCACTCTCAGTTTCTGCCTCGCGGCCTCTTCCCCATCAGCCACCCTCCAGCCTCCCGCTGTGCTCCCCAGAAGCTCCTAGGCCAGCAGCAGCAGTCCTCCTATTTCTGCACCTCCCCCCCCCCGCCCACCCCCGTCAGTCAGGCCCAGTATCTCCTCACTTTCAGTCAGGGATGTGCTGTGCGTGTGCTGCTGCTTGTCATTTTGTTTGTCGTGTGCCCTGAATGACACAGGTCTGGTGGAGAGATGGCTTCCAAGCTTCCTTTCAGGGACCTAGAACCCTCCGCAGTTGGTTCTCTGAAAGGGCTCTGTATCACTTAGCATGTTTGTTTGAACACTGGTGCAGAATTGACCTCTTCGACAGTTATTATTAGCATGCTAGACGCATAAATAAATGCATTTTTGGTAAAGGACTTTGGGGCTCAGGGAGAGAGGGACCCCACACATCGCAGGCCCTGGCATGCCCAGGCCGGAACCCCGCTCCTCTCGGCATCAGCACCAGCTCTGTGGGTCTGCCTCAGCAGTCTCAGGATTTAGCGTCCAGACGAGCCCCCTCTGGTCCAAAGTGAGAAGCGGGAAGTCATGTCACCAGAGCTGGGAGCCAGAGTTTCAGGGAAGGTAGGAGGTTGGTAAGGAGAGAAACTTTTCTATTTACCAGCCATCATTTCCTTCTCCAAATTGCAAAACAAAGCATCAAGTAAGATATCAAATAAAGTAAAATTTAAAAATCCCTACCAGTGCTTTCAGAGATAGACCAGTTCTGGCCTCTCCCCAGCAGGCACTACCCTTCTCAAATGCACAATAACTACATTCGGTTTTTGGTGCGAGAGCAACTGTTTATTTATAATAATGCTCAAGGTCCCAGGTAAGAACAAAGAATGAATTAATACTTAGGAATTTCTCTTTCCTGCAAGGGCCATGCCATTTTTTTTTTAATGTTTATTTTTGAAGGAGAGACAGAGTGTGAGCAGGGGAGGGGCAGAAACAGAGGGAGACACAAGAATCTGAAGCAGGCTCCAGGCTCTCAGCTGTCAGCCCAGAGCCCGACGTGGGGCTCGAACCCACGAACTGTGAGATCATGACCTGAGCCGAAATCAGGCGCCCAACCAACTGAGCCACCCAGGCGCCCCAAGAGCATGCAAATCTTATTCGGAGGGTTTTGAGTTCAAGCCCCACATCGAGTGTAGAGATTACTTAAAATAAATAAACTTAAAAGTTTTTTCTTAAATAAAATATTTTAAAATATAAAAAAAATAGTTTTATCAGATTAGTAATGACACCCCCTCTTTCTTTGGTGATTTTGATAATTTGTGTCTTCTCTCTTTTTTTGAATTCTTCACTCTAGCTAAAAGTTTATCTTTTTTTAAATTTAAATTTTAGTTAACGTACCATGCAATATTGGTTTCAGGAGTAGAATTCAGTGATTCATCACTTACATACAATACCCAGTGCCCATCACAAGTGCCCTTTTTTGTTTTTAATGTTTATTTATTTTTCAGAGAGAGAGACAGAGTGCAAGTGGGGGAGGGGCAGAGAGAGAGGGAGACACAGAATCTGAAACAGGCTCCAGGCACTGAGCTCTGAGCTGTCAGCACAGAGCCTGACATGGGGCTCAAACTCATGAACCGTGAGATCATGACCTGAGCTGAAGTCGGTGCTTAACTGACTGAGCCACCCAGGCACCCCCCAAATGCCCTTCACTCATCTAGCCCATCTTCCACCTATCTCCCTCCATCAACCCTCAGTCTGTTCTCTATTGTTAAGAGTCTAATGTGATCTATTTCCTTCTTTCCTCTTCCCCCACCCAACCCTCCCTATCTGCTCATTTGCTTTGTTTCTTAAATTCCACATATGAGTGTAATCCTATGGTATTTGTCTTTCTCTGATTGATTATTTCACTTAGCATAATACATTCTAGCTCCATCCACATCATTGCAAATGGCAAGATTTCATTCTTTTTGATGGCTGAGTAATATTCTATTTTGTGTGTGTGTGTGTGTGTGTGTGTGTGTGTGTGTGTGTGTGTATACCACATCTTCTTTATCTATTTATCAGTCAATGGCCATTTGGGCTCTTTCCATACTTTGCCTATTGTTGATAGTGCTGCTATAAATATTGGGGTGCATGTGTCCCTTTGAATCAGTATTTTTGTATCCTTTGGATAAATACCTGATAGTACAATTTCTGGATCATAGAGTAGCTCTATTTCTCATTTTTTGAGGAACCCCCATACTGTTCTCCAGAGTGGCTGCACCAGTGTACATTCCCACCAACAGTGCAAGAGGGTTCCCCTTTCTCCACATCCTTGTGAACATCTGTTGTTTCTTGTGTTGTTAGTTTTAGCCATTCTGACAGGTGCGAGGTGATATCTCATCATGGTTTTGATTTGTATTTCTCTGATTATGAATGATGTTGAACGTGTCTCATGTGTCTGTTATCCATCTGGATGTCTTCTTTGGAAAAGTGTCAGTTCATGTCTTCTGAACTCCTATGTTCTTCATTTTTTTCTTTTTTCTTCCTTCCTTCCTTCCTTCCTTCCTTCCTTCCTTCCTTCCTTCCTTCCTTTCTTTCTCTTTTTAATGGTGAAAACTTTACACTTAGAATTAGCCAACTGGGGGCGCCTGGGTGGCTTGGTCCATTAAGCGTCCAAATTAGGCTCAGGTCATGATCTCACAGTCCGTGAGTTCAAGCCCCGCGTCGGGCTCTGTGCTGACAGCTCAGAGCCTGGAGCCTGTTTCAGATTCTGTGTCTCCCTCTCTCTCTGCTCCTCCCCTGTTCATGCTCTGTCTCTCTCTGTCTCAAGAATAAATAAACATTAAAAAAAAAAAAATTAAAAAAAAAAAAAAGAATTAGCCAACTGGACTCAGTTTAAATGATCCAAACTTTGTTGGCAACATCCAGGAAACAAACATATGCCTTCTTCTGTCCATCAGCCTGATTAGGGTGTTGATCCCAGCCATGTCAATGTCATAGAACTTCCTCACAGCCTGATTGATCTGGTACTTGTTGGCCTTGACATCCACAGTGAACACAAGTGTGTTATTGTCTTCTATTATCTTCATGGTTTACTCAGTGGTCAGAGGGACTTGATGATGGCATAGTGGTCACGCTTGTTTTTCCCAGGGCACTCTTCCAAAGATATTTGGGATGTCTTTGCAGCTGCAGTGTCTTGAAACATCAGAAAGCAGGTGATATGTGAATTTTTTTTTCTGTGGCTGTGGACATCTTTCAACATCACTTTTTTTTGGCCTTCAAAGCCTTTACTTTGGCTTTGGAGCAGGGACAGGAGCTTCCTTCTTTGCTTTTGGCACTATCCTTGTAAAAAATCTTCATCTCTTCTTTGGATTCAAGTTACCATCTGGTGTCACTTCCTTTCAGCTTGAAGAACTTCCTTTAGTATTTTTTTTATAAAGCTTGTCAGCTAGCAATAAAATTCTTTCACCCTTTATCTGGGAACAGCTTTTTTTTTGTTTTCATTGTTGAAGGATAGTTTTACTAGATATAAAATTCTTGGTTGAGAGTTTTTCTTTTTTCCTTGAGCAATCTGGATATCTAATTCTATTGTCTTTTGGCCTCCATGGTTTCTGACAAGAAGTTGACCATTAATTATATTGTTCCTTTGCACATGATGAGACATTTTCTCTCACTAGTTTCAAGATTTTCTTTTGTATTTGGCTTCTTATAGTTTGACTATGTCTAGGTGTGAATCTCTTTTTATTGGAGTTTGTTGAGCTCCTGGGTTTGTAGATGACTATTTTCATCAAATTTGACAAATTTTCAGCATTATGTCATGAAATATTTTTCTGCAACTTCCTCTTTTAGCCTTCTGAGACACCAGTTACATGTATATTGATATGCTTGGTGTTTTCCCACCAGTTTCTGGGGCTCTGTTTATTTTTCTGTAATATTTTTCCTCTCTGTTGCTCAGATTGAATGACTTCTAATGATCTGTATTCAAGTTCACTGAGTTTTTCTTCAGTGACCTCTTCTAGTAGATTTTTAAATTTCTGTTATATATTTCAATTCAAAATTCCCATTAAGTTCTTTTCTATAATGTCTACTTCTTTGTTGAGATTCTCTATTTGTCAAGTCATTGTCACTAAACTGTTCTTTAATTCTTAAGTGTGGTTTCCTTTAGACCACACTTATGTTTCTTTAAACATATTTATAATAGCTGTTTTGAATTTTTTTTCCTGCTAAATCTAGTTTCTGGGCCTACTCAGAGATAGTTTCTATTGTTTTGTTTGTTTTTTTCCTTGAGTATGGTTCCATTTTTTTTTTTTTTTTTTTTTTTTGAGTATGAATCAGATTTCCTGTTTCTTTTCAGGTCTCACAATTTTTCTTGAAAATTTGACATTTCGGAAAATATACTGTAGCAACTGTAGACTCTGACTTCTTTTTCTGAGGCGGTTATTTTGTTTTTATTAAGTAGCCTGGACTTAATCTGCAGAATCTGTGTCTCCTGCAGTGTGTGGCCATGGATGTTCCTGCTCAGTTTTTTTGTTTGTAATTCTTATGTTTTAATTTTGACCTTGGTTCCCTAAGCATTTGTCCCTGTGTCTGCACAGTTTATGGCCAGCTGATGATTGGGCAGAGGTTATGCTCAAACATCTTAAGCTTATAAGATCCATCCTCTGCTGATGGATCTGTGTGTGGGTTGAGGAATGCATTCAAAATTCAGTCTGTTTTCAAGTCTGCCTGACTTGCACTTTCTTCCAGATTCTCTTGGCTCTCCCTTGTACAGATGCATAGTTCCCTGGTCAACGAGGGGTGTGTGGAAAACTCATATAGCTTTTTTATGGCTCTCTTATTTCTAAGATTTCCCCATTAAATTTCTGGCTGGTCAGCCATTCACTCCAACCAGGACTGCAGTCTCAGGCTAGCAGTGCTACAGTTTCCTTTTTAAATCCTACTGAGTTTGCTGCTTTTACTGACAACATTGTTGGGTGTGGGTTTTCAACTTTCATTCCAAATCCAATCCACCCCCCTCTGACAGTGATGTTGCTGGTTTTCACAGCCAGAATTGTGCTGGTAAAATTACCAGGCTACATGTGCTGGGGGCACGGGGAAGGGAGCAGCTCCAGGCATAAATGCCACAGATTCTCATCATTTTAATTTTAGCAGCTTTTCAGGACTAAATGCTTCTCAATTTGTTCTTGCCCTTTCCTTGATTTCCCAAGTCCTGAAATTGTTTTGTTTTGTTTTACCATTTTGCTCAGTTTTATACTTTATTTTGGGGGGTGAGAATTCGTCAGCCTTTTCATTCTGCCATAGCCAGAAGTCCCCCACCCCCTAAAATAATTTAAAAATACAATCACACTACACATTTTGTTTTCTACACTGAAAAGTCCATTCTAGATTTTCCATTTCATTTGTGCATTAGGTACTTGGCTTCTTTTAGTTGATTTTCTGAATTCCAAAATTGAACTTTGGGGATCATTATTTACTTTGACCTAGAATCCATTTAAAAACTCAAAAAGTTTTAAATGATCATGTATTAGGAGACTCCTAACTTGGACCCCTTAAGCCTTAGGAGTTGGAGAAATTAGGGACAGGGACAGGGAAGGGCAATTAACAAGATACTTTCAATATTTGAAAAACACCACATGAACATTGTACAATTATCAGAGACAATGCAAAGCTAAACACAATGTCTCATTTCTAAGTTTTGGGCTGGAATTACTTCAGCTCAATATAGGAATTCTGGTAATCTTATGCTGATCAGAGGCTTTTGTTGGTAGATATAAATAGTGCCAGTTAACAAAAGTGGGAGTGTAAGCCAATTATTACCTAATAAAGCAGTTTATTTTAAATATGGGTGTGGGTCCAAGGGAACAAAATAACAAAGGGACCCTTGGAGATAAAATAGATAGAAGCCTCCAATATGGCCCACACCTCCCTGGTACAGATAAGGAAACAGGAAGCCAAGACAGTAGGCCACATGGCAAGTTAATAGCAGAACCCAAACCAGGGCGCCAGTGTGGCTCCCTCAGTTAAGCGTCCAACTTCGGCTCAGATCATGATCTCACAGTTCCTGGGTTTGAGCCTCATGCAGGGCTCTGTGCTGACAGCTCAGAGCCTGGGGCCTGCTTCAGATTCTGTGTCTCCCTCTCTCTCTGCCCCTCCCCTGCTCATGCTTTGTCTCTCTCTCTCAAAAGTAAATAAACATTAAAAAAAATTTTTTTTAAGTAGCAGGACCCAAACCTACATCTATGGGCAACTCAACTTTCCCTTTAAGCTTATAAACATATTATAGCACAGAGTACACAGCCAGTATCAATTAAGCCCTATGATTTAAATAATATAAGTTATAGATCATTGCTGTCTAACAGAACTTTCTGCAACGATGGAAATGTTCCCATTTGTACTGTCCAAAATGGTAGCCACTAGCCACATGTGGCTATTGGGTATTTGTTTAAAAAAATTTTTTTTTAACGTTTTATTTATTTTTGAGATAGAGAGAGACAGAACATGAACGGGGGAGGGGCAGAGAGAGAGGGAGACACAGAATCGGAAGCAGGCTCCAGGCTCTGAGCCATCAGCCCAGAGCCCGACGCGGGGCTCGAACTCACGGACCGCGAGATCGTGACCTGAGCTGAAGTTGGACGCTTAACCGACTGAGCCACCCAGGCGCCCCTACTATTGGGTATTTGAAATATGCCTAGTGAAATTGAGGAACTGAATTGAATTCTTTATTTAACTTACAGGGGCTAATGTTTTGGAGAATGAAGATGTAAACATTTGTGTCACTCATAAAATTTAATTCCTTCTCTGTTATTCAAAGCATAAGGCGGTTATTTTCAAACTTTAAATCCCAGAATCCATTCTTTTAAAAAAAGAAAATATTGTTCCCAAACTAATAAAACACAAACCAGCAGAGCTTACATGAGGGTGGGCATGGAACCCAGCTGCTCCCTCCTCTGCTTTCCACCCTTATCTAGTCTCACCTGCCTGACCCACCCGGGTCCTTGGGCACCTTCTCAGAAGCCCTAAGACTGCACAGAGCATAGTGTGACAATCACCAACAAAAAAATGCAGGACAATAGAGCAGAGGCAGGTAATTCCCCTAACAAGTATTTACTGAGCAGCAGCTGGGAACTAGACACTAGGCTAGATATTACAGGAGTTACACAGGAAATATGGCCCCTGCCATGAAGAGACAGGAAAAGACAATAATGCTTATCAATAATATCTTAGCCAGATGCTACCCATACCTCGTCGTATTTTATCATCATGTTAGCTCTGTGAAGTAAGTGTTATGATCTTCATTTAGCAGTTTAGTACACTAGGCTCTAAAAGAGAAATAGCTCACCCAGGAACACACACAGTACTGGTCAGGAGGAGCTGAGACCAGGTCTGCCAGACCCAGAGCTATGTTGTACTCCTCTAGGGTTCATCGTCCAGATGGGGGGGTGCTGCCTGCACCTGCAGGCTCCCGTGAGCTCCTCTGGGAACTGGAAATGAGAGAAATAATATTACTCTGAGGGTTAAACTGTCATTGGATCAAAGAGATATTCACAAGTAGTTTCCAGAAGCTTCTGCTAGCACCAGATGGAACTATGGGTAGGTCAGCCATAAAAGAACAGGAAAAGAAAGGCTGAGGCCGATAAAGATGGAGCAGACGTAATCACAGTCAGGGGACCGGAATCTGGCAGAGGAGCTGTGTATTTCTAGCCCATAACATAGCCTTCCAGGGCATCCAACTGCAAGATGAATATATCAGTGTGATACTGTGATGTCATAAGAAATATATATTTGGTCTTTGTTCTCAGTTCCTACCACAGAGCTCCTAAACGGCTTGTAATTTTCTGAATGATAGGGGTAATAGAAGCATCTTCTGTTATCATATTTTGTCTTAGCCTCTGGTTCCGGACACAAAACCTTCTATGACCCTTGCAATCTCCACAGTAATAAGAGTGTCTTTTCATATGCTAATGAGATGATTCGTGGCTAGGCTCTTAGATAGCTTTAGGATGGGAGGCTGGTCACCAGAAAGACAAAGGCCGGGTATCAGCCCCACTCCCCAAGCTCCAAGGAGAGGAGAGATTGAATTAATCACCAGCAGCTGTTGATTTAATCAATCGTGCCTACATAATGGAATCTCCATAAAAACTTTGAACAGTGGGGTCGAGAGAACTTTCAGAATGTGGAACACATTTGGGAGGGTGATGTGTTCAAGAAGGGCAAGGAAGCTCCATGGCCCCCACTCTCCACCATACCTTGTCCTATGCATTATTTTGTTTGGCTGTTCTTGAGTTATATCCATTATAGTAAACTGGTAATAGTAAGCAAACTACCTTTCTGAGTTCAGTGAGGTTCCTGGCAGATTACTGAACCTGAGGAGGGGTTGTAGGAATCCCTAATTTATGGCTAGTCAGCCAGAAGTTTAAAAGGCCCAGACACATGACTGTCTCTGAAGGGTAGCAGTCTTGTGGAACTGAGCCCTTAAACTGTGGAGTCTTCACTAAATCCAGGAAATTAGTACCAGAATTGAATTACATTTGACACCCAGTTGGTGTCTATAGAGAAACTGAAGAATTTTTTTGGTGTGGAAAACCCCCACTTTTGGTGTCCCAAGTGTTTTGAGTATAAATGGATCATATTAATCAGCATCTTAAGCTTAGAGCCAGAGAATCTTCTGATCGTCCAGCGACCCAGGTTCCGTGTCCAGGCTCACTATGCCCTCTCTCACGGGTTGCCTACAAGAGAATGACAGGCCAGCTGAAGGACACTCTCTTCAATGAAGCCTGTCATTGCAGTTCTTCCAGAAGCCCATGACCTCTGAGGTAGGCCACTCAGCCATAGTTCATACTTCTTTCTCACCATAGAGCCTTCTGCTTAGCTGTTCCAAGCACAGAGAGAGTAGGAGCTGATAACAAGTCCATAACCCAAGAGGTTTCTATCATTGGACAGGACTTCTCATGGTTTTCCATGAAGTTTTGACCATAGGAAGTGAATGTGCCGAGTGAATATTGAGATGTGACATTCAGAGTTGAGTGACCAGCAGAACTCATGGACTCTGCTTGGGCCCAGAAATTAGATTAAACAAAGACTTCCAAGCAGCTATTATAAATATATTCAAAGAATTAATGGAAACTGTGATGACAAAGACTGAATATATACAGAGCATTGATAGAGAAGGTAGAAACTACTAAGAAGAACAAAATGGGACATTCATTTATGGCATGATGGAGTGAGGAGATCAACACTTCCTCTCACAGAAAATATCAATCAGGACACAACTGTCAAAACATATACATTTTAAAACTGAGGAACCCTTTGCTCAAACAGAAATGTAGATGGCAACTCACTTGGTAAATGGAACAAATGAAAACCCCTGATGGTGAAGCAGATCACCCCCTACCCCCAGCTTAACTTGCTGCCTCCCTTGATTAATCTGCAGCACCCTTCTCAGAACCATGGGAATGAACCAGTAAACTGACATTTGGGAGTTGACCTCAGGTTCTTAGGGCCTTTAAAGCTGAGGGTCAGGTTCTGGATTGTCTAATAACAATCCCACCCCCCACTGGCCTTGGTTTAGCTCAGTGGATGTCATTAGAACCTGTTCCCCCATAGGTCTTTTTAGAAATTTGCAGGGACTTTGGGGTAATCTAATGGTTGGAGGGTACTGCTGGCCTACAGCAGGTGAGGGCCAGCATTGCCGAGCACACTAAAACGTGCGGGACTGCACCCCACGTGAAGAATTGTCCTGCAACCCTTGCAACTTTTTTTTTTTTTTTTGAGAGAGAGAGAGAGAACGGGGGAAGGGCAGAGAGAGAGAGAAAGGGAGAGACGGAGAATCTTAAGCAAGCTCCATGCACAGTGCAGAGCCTGACATGAGGCTCCATCGCATGAACCATGAGATCATGACCTGAGCTGAAACCAGGAGTCCAACACTCAATGGACTGAGCCACCCTGGCATTCGCCCCACCTTGCAACTTTTGAATGTCCTTTCACAGTCATTCACTAGGCGAAAATTTTGTTTATAATTATTTGAACCTAGAACCAAACTTACCTTATATATAACAAAAAGTATTTTTTGCAGAATTTTAATAGACACTGAATTGCTAAGAACGAGACTACTACATAAATCAAGGTAAGTTGTATGTTTTTGTTTGTTTATCACTTAGATTGTTTATCATTTGTTTGTCATTTCAGAAAGTCCCATCACAAAAAATGCCATGGCCTGTGGAATTCGAATGGCCAATACCACACACTGCATCTGTGTGCATTGTCTCAGTAGTTCATTGTGGCTTCTACAGCATTGGTGACAAATTTTTTTTGTCATATTGACATACATATTACATATTGATATACATATTGATATACATATTACTCTGCATATTGATATACATATTACTTTATCATAAGTTGCTTTTCCTTTTCTTCTCTTACACCACAGCAAGGGCATTGAATTGATAAATAGATGACCCTTGAATAACACAGGTTTGAACCGCATGGGTCCACTCATATGCAGATTTTTTTTCCATACGGTATGGAACTGCACATGTATTTTCTCTTCCTTATGATGTTCTTAATAATGTTTTCTTTTCTGTAGCTTATTCGATTGTAAGAATACAGTACATAATACATATAACATACAAAGTATGTTAATGGACTGTGTATGTTATTAGTAAAGCTTCCCGTCAACAGTAGGCTTTTAGTAGTTACGTTTTGGGGGTGTCAAAAGTTACACAGGACTGTCAACTGGATGGGGTTGGCACCGCTAACCCCAGCATTATTCGAAGCCCAACTGTATTTTGAAGGTATATGTGTAGGCCAGTTACCATATCTATGAATGTCACACTAGATAAAGGGGTGTTACGGAAGTATTTCTTATAAAATGGGTTTGTTGGGTGAGACAGAGCTGAGAACCACTGACCTGGACAATACTCTTATCATGTCCACCTTCCTTCCACTCCTTTCACCCAACGGGGGACCTAGACAAAACACAAACTAATAAGAAAATGCAGGGTGCTTCAATTAAATGGCAGAATAAATGGTTCCGACTGGGGGTCTGGGAAGAATCCTTTGGCAAGGCTGTTGAGTGGAGGCTGGCATAACTGGGGAGGTTCCCCGGGGATGGACTTCAGCAGGACTGGGATGGGGAGTGGGACTTGGAGGAAAGGAGAGGAGCCTACCCAAGTCTTGCACACGGGGAGAACTCCATACAAACTTGCCGAAGGCAAAGGAAAGAACAGTCTTGGCCCAGACAACGTGCAGCACACGCCGGGCAACCACAGGGAGACACGGGGCTGCTGTGTGCGTTCGACTTCCTTCGACTCTGGGGATGGCAGGCAGTTTGATGATTCACTGTAACAGCACTTTGATGATTGTTTCTCAACTTAGCCTGTCCCCACTGTGAAGGAATAGGTGTTTCCTTTTCTAATTTAGAGACACTAAAAATGGCAGTATTAGAGTCGTTCATTTCAGTGTAAAGGTTGCAGATCCTGGTGATAATGGTAGTAGACACTCAGCTTGTAATAACCTACTGCTTTTTAATAATTAACATTTCAAAAAAAAACATTTAACATTTCCAAAAACAATCCTTTGAATGTTTTATAATTGTGCCAATGCCATATAAGGCTCTGACTAGTTAGAACCCCATGTCTGGATGATTTTGACTGCATATATTAAAAGAGAAATTGATTTTTAAAATAAGGACTATTTATAATGTTCCAGAAGAGAACTCCAGAAATAGGGAAGTCCCAAGGCTGGTAAAATCAGTGATTCAATGCAGTTCTCAAGAATCCTGGCTCTTTCCACCTTTTTTCTTTCTTTTCTTTTTTGAACGTGATTTTAAATATTCATATTTTCTTAGTTGTTTCCAAGTGTTCGAGTTCTCGGTCAGACTTGAAAACACTTTAAAACAAGTCCTTGGCAACCTTCAAACTATTGTTGGTGACCTGGATATCCCTGTGGCCATAATCTTGGGACAAGAGGGCATATAAAAAGTCACCTTTCTATCTCTCCTTTCAGTGGTCCTTGTTATTTCTGAGTGGCCTCTGAGGCTGGCTCCCTTCATGGTCTTGAGATGGTTGCCACAGCTCATATTTAGAAGGCCAGAAATAGAAAATGGAATGTTGGTGTCTTGGTTATCTTTTTAAATTTTTTTTTTAATGTTTATTTATTTTTGAGACAGAGAGAGACAGAGCATGAACGGGGGAGGGTCAGAGAGAGAGGGAGACACAGAATCTGAAACAGGCTCCAGGCTCTGAGCTGTCAGCACAGAGCCCGACGCGGGGCTCGAACTCACAGACCGCGAGATCGTGACCTGAGCCGAAGTCGGATGCTTAACCAACTGAGCCACCCAGGCGCCCCTTGGTTATCTTTTTAAGCTTAAAATAAATCCTCCTAAAAACCCTTCCGGTAAGTTTTCCCTCAAATTTTATTGGCCAGAATTGCATTACATGCTCATGCTCGAACCAGTGGCTTAGCAAAGGGAATGAGACCAGTTGTTTGGTTTCATTCAATCACTATTCATCATCTGGAGCTGAGGAGGCGTCCAACCCCCATGGAAGGAGAGGGCCACTCTGGACAGAGTGAACAAATCAGGCTTCTGACAGCAAGGAGGAAGCAGGGAAAGGCCCTAAAGGAGGCAACAGCATTGTCTGCCACAACCAGGGATTTCCAAGTTGGTTTCTACAGAGCATTTTTTGAAGGAAAAAGGAATTCTTCGGTCAAATAAGTGTGGGAAAGAGTTCAGCAGATCACCTTCATGGGATATTACAATATTACATCATATTAAAGGCTCTGAGAAAACCTATACTTCGTATTAAACCCAGAATTTCCCAGATGCACTTGACCATGTAAACGTCTGTTTGTGAATACCTGTGAACAATCCAACAGAAGTAATGTTTCATGAAACGTCTGCTTGTGAGATACTGGGTTGGATACTGGATATCTGCTCAGCTTTTGTAATAATATTTTAAGTTGGATTTGGATGTTAATGAGTTTTATGTGCCAATGCACTTTTAAGAAAATTTTTGACAGTTTTATTTTAGAAAGTTTGCTTCAAGAGCAAAAACGTTGCAGAATTCGTTTGTTCCCTTCTCCAAATCAGAAAGGGTGTGGTGGTGGTAGACTGGAGACTGACTTGTTTGCTGAAACTGGAGCTGGTGTAAAGATCTAGATTCTAGATCTATTGTTTTCATTACTTAGCCTTTGGAGCAAACAAAACTTAATTCCGTTGGCCAGGGTCAGCTCCAGATAAGATGTTCAGACTTACTCTTATTTTGTTTTCCCGCAGAACGCAGGGACAGGAACAATCCAAAGAGACTATCCAAGTCACGTGGTACCTAAACCACTCCAAGGACAACATAATGGTTAAAAGTTTCCAAAATGAGGGTGTGTGGCCTCACTTAGGTCACCAGCCAATTAGAAAGTTTTAATTTAGGAAGCTGTTTCATCTGCTCACTCTGAATCTTCTGTAACTCACTAACAAATGTCATTCAATGTTCATTCCATGCACAGGGCCCTGGGAATTTCCAAGGTGAACAAAACCAGAGGCGTTGGTTCTGCTTTAAACACGTGCACTATCTAGTTGGTTTCAAGATGCAAGTCCAAGTGTTAAAATGATACCAGGAGAGCTAACTGGTGCCGGGCAACTTCACCAGAGAAGTTACCAGAGAGTATTAATCATGACTACATGAGACACACCCTGAATTTCTGCCTAAAAACTTATTTTCCTTCGTCCAATCCTCACTGGAAATAAAGAACGTGTTACAACAAGTTGTACAAGAATTTTTCACATAACTCAGTTGAACCTATAGAGGTTCTTAGAAGAACCTGTAGTTCTTTGGATCATTGTTGTACGCAAGTTCCTATGAGTGACAAGTAATTATATATGAAATCTGTGTACACACATATATTACAATCAATGCTAAGCTCTTTGTTCGTGCCCAAAGAGCTTTTATATACATAGTGTAGATGGGAAAGTGAACATAAATCATTTTCTTGTTTACATGGAAAAAACATGTGGAATTTTTTAAGCCACTGGAAAAATCAAGAAAGTGTTTTTTGAAAAGATTTTTAGATACATGTGTAGAATTCAAATGCTCATGATACAAATATCTTAGGGGGAGAATACCTTTGGATTTTCTGGACCCATCTCCTCTGCTCCCTTCCCTGTTTTCATTTGGACCTTCTTCTCTTTCCTTTGGCCCCGTAACCCATGCCCTGCTCAATTTGGATGATGCTTCCAGCAGTTTCTCCTAAGCGCAGGGCTTTCTGGAAAGGAACTTTGTTTTTTTGGTTTAGAGTTTGGGCCCAGACGGCTCCAACTCGATCAGGTTTTTCCTCCATGGCACTCTCCAGCCTGGAGTCTGGGAACTGCCAGACCCGCTAAAGGCTGCTCTTCTCAGGGGACCCCTCATGTTGTGTCTGTGCAGACAGAGGATTTCTTTCCCTCTCTCTCTCTTCCCTCCTGTCCCTTGAGTGGCAGAGACCTTCCAACCCCACCTATATGGGCTAAAAAGGCAAAAGTCAAGAGCTATTTTTATTCCTGGTGATCTTTCTCATATGAAGCATACAAAAGTATTGGTAGCTGAGGGGTTTTGCAAATCTCTGGACCATGCCTTTGTGAGATATGATCACTCAGGAGTACAGATGGCGCTTATCAGAACCATGGTGGGGAAATGGAGGAAGTATGTTCTCTTTGGATCCAGACGATGTGGGCGGCTTCTGCTTTACGCTGTAATTGCGTGTCCAGAAAAGACAGTTGCTCTCATTGGTCTAACTACAGCTATAAGTGGCATGGAAACTCAATTTAATGAACTTATTCTCTTTTTAAAGGTTTTTATTTAAATTCCAATTAGTTAACATATAGTGTAATATGAGTTTCAGGTGTACAATATAGTGAGTTGAACTTCTTTTATTTTTTTAATTTTTTTTTTTTTAATGATTATTTTTGAGAGAGACAGAGACAGAATGCAAGTGGGTTAGGGGCAGAGAGAGAAGGAGACACAGAATCTGAAGCAGGCTCCAGGCTCTGAGCTGTCAGCACAGGGCCTGATGCGGGGCTCAAACTCATGACTTGTGAGATCATGACCTGAGCTGAAGTCGGTCACTCAACCAACTGAGCCACCCGGGCGCCCCTAGTTGAACTTATTTCTTATTGCGGTAGGAAAAAAAGAGAAAAGTTAATGGGTGATGCCACTGAAACACAATGAAAGAGTCCCTTGGTTTTTGATCGTATTTCATTAAAGAATGAACCCAGTGCCTGTTACATAGCCCTCGGCTTATAAGAGCGCTCCTTGGTACGACGGGTGGTGTCCTTCTTGCCATTCAAATGGCTGACGGGTAACCTGCGCAGATACAGATGTGTCATCCTCTGTGAAAAGAGAGATCATCAAATGAAGGAGATAAAGGATATTAAACTTCCTATTTATACTACAAACACACATTCAAGCATATAGAAATTTCAGTGGGAAGTGAAAACCAATGGAATCCACATTCCCTGAGAGCCTACTATGAGGCAGGTGCCCTGCTGGACACAACACATATTATGTCATTTAATCCTTAAACTGTATGAGGTAGATGCTTTTTTTTTTTTTTTTTTTTGCATTGTATAGGTAATAAAGTGAGATCAGAGAGAGGTTCAGTAACTTGTCCAAGGCTCCACAGCTCAGATGTATAAGTACTAGGTTTCAAACCTAAGTTTGTCTCCAAAACCCATGTTCTTTCTGTCATGCCATGTTGATACGACTGACGGGGAGCTGAATATCATGACTCAATAACTACTTGACACTGTAGATGGTAAGAATTTGCTCTGTGATTTTTTTTGTTTTTTGAAAGTAATGTCTATGCCCAACATGGGCCTCGAACTCGCAACCCTGAGATCAAGAGTCTCATGCTCTACCAACAGAGCCAACCAGTTGCCCCAGCCCTGTGATATTTAGCCAGCTAGTTTTTTTTATGGGGTCTTTTCTGCAATGTGGTGAAAATACAATGGGAAACACCATGAAATCAAATCATGGGGACCTTTGGTCAATCAAGGTTTTCTGTTCTTGGACATAAGAAAGGTACTCCCTCCTCCAAAAATGTCAAGGTCAGGGATTAGTTTCCCCCAAACACTTTTTTTTTTTTTTAAATGTTCATTTATTTGTGAAAGAGAGAGAGAGAGAGAGAGAGACAGAGTGAAGTGGGGGAGGGGCAGAGAGGGAGACACAGAATCCGAAGCTGGCTCCAGGCTCCGAGCTGTCAGCACAGAGCCCCACGCGGGGCTTGAACCCACGAACCATGAGATCATGACCTGAGCCAAAGTTGGACGCTCAACCGACTGAGCCACCCATGTGCCCCTCCCGCAAACACTTTTGAGGTTACCACTTGGGGTAACTACAGATCTCTTCTGCTCCTACACCTATCATCCTTGTTGATGTTCAGTACACTGGCACCACAGTGCCAAGATGTATGCAGAATTTCAAGAAAAATGCACAATTTAGGAAAGGATTGTCAGTAACAAAAGCTGAAGAAGACTTTGTATTTCATGCTCAGTAAACAAAAACAAGATTTTTATACTTCTAGAAGATAACCTATTTGCTTCTCCTTACTTGTAAAGAATGAGATTAATTTAGCACTCAAGCACCACATGGTTGCCTGGCAAATTCAGAAGGGTTAGACTTGAAAACCCACCCCCAGAAAAGGAGGGTCAATGGAGCCAAAGGCCATGCAGAAGAAGAGGAGGCCCAGGAGGGCAGGTAAAAGGACAGAAATGGACCCGCACTAAAAGGAGGAGCAAAATAGTTTTTTAAAGCAACAAGACATGACTCTCTGCCTATCAGATTGTAAATCTGTAATATAAAGATTGCTCAGTTTTAGGAGGGCGAAGGGACAGGGGCGCTCTCATATACGACTGGTGAAAGTAAATTAATACAGTTCTTGTAGAAGGTGATTTGGAAATATATGTGAGAAGTGTATGGTACAAGTCAGTGGTTCTCAAACTTTAGTATGCATCAGAATCACCGAGAGGCTCATTAAAACACAACTTCCTGGGCCCCACCCCTAGAGTATCTGAGTCAGCACTATGGGGGAGAATCTGAGAATGTGCATTTCCAACAAGTTCCCGCATGATGCTAATGTGGCTGGTCCAGGGAATACACTTGGAGAACTACAGGTATAAAGGGTTAGGCATTTGGCTCTGATGCTTATCAGTTGTGTGACTTATACAAGTTACTTAACCTCTCTCTCTGTTTTGTTTTTCATTTATTAAAAATTGGAGACAATGGGGTGCCTGGTCAAACCCCACCGTGGGTGTAGAGATTACTTAAAAATAAAATATTTGGGGGACGCCTGGGTAGCTCAGTTGGTTAAGCGTCCAGCGTCGGCTCAGGTCATGATCTCATGGTTTGTGAGTTTGAGCCCCATGCTGGGCTCTGTGCTGACAGCTTTGGAGCCTGCTTCGGATTCTGTGTCTCCCTGTCTCTCTGACCCGCCCCCACTCTCTCTCTCTCTCTCTCTCTCTCTCTCTCTCTCTCTCTCTCTCAAAAATAAAACATTTTAAAAGATAATAAATTATTTTTTAAATCTGGGGACAACAATAGTGTCTACCTCATACAGCTGTTGTCAGAAGTAAAAGAGTTAATAAATGTAAAATGCATGTAGGAAGTGCTGTGTAAATGTTAGCTCAATACATGTTTTCATAATTTAAAATGCTCATTCTGGGGCACCTGGTGGCTCAGTCAGCTGAGCATCAGACTCTTGATCCTGGCTCAGGTCATGATCTCATGACTCATGAGATCGAGCCCTGCGTCCAGCTCTGCACTGGCAGCACAGGGTCTGCTTGGGATTCTCTCTCTCCCTCTCTCTCTGCCCCTCCCCTGCTTGTGCACTCTTGCTTTCAAAATAAATAAACATTTTTTTAACACTCATTTCTTTTGACTTGACAATTCCAATGTCTAAGTATATATCTTCAGAGAAACATTTATATCACAACCTAGATGCAATAAATTCCTTAAAAAAAAATTTTTTTTTAATCTTTATTTTTGAAGGAGAGAGAGAGTGCAAGTGGGGGAGGAACAGAGAGGGAGGGAGAGAGAGGGAGACACAGAATCCGAAGCAGGCTCTAGGCTCCAAGCTGACAGCACAAAGCCTGACACAGGGCTCAAACTCACGAACCGTGAGATCATGACCTGAGCCGAGCTTAACCAACTGAGCCACCCAGGCGTCCCAATAAATTCGTTTAAAATACAACTTTATAAAATGAACTCAAAAATAGCAAATCTGTATGGCTCTATAATCTTTAAAGTAATTCAATTTCTAATTAAAGTGTTTCTCATAGAGAAAACTCCAGAAGTCCTCACTGGTGTCTTCTACCAAACCATTTAAGGAAGAAATAATACAAGTATTGCACAAACTCTCTCAGACCACAGAAGATAAAACATTTCCCTGGTATCATTTTATGAGTCCTGTATAACCTTGACACTAAACTTGAAAGGAACATCACAAGAAAATTATAGACCAATATCCTTCATGAATATAGATATGAAAAAGTCTTAAAATATTAGCAAATCTGTCATCGAAAACCAACCTCTGGAGCCAAAATATGTAATGGGAAGACAGAGTTTGGGTATAAAGAGGAATAATAGCTTTATTGCTTTGCCAGGCAAGGGAGGCTGCCTTCAAAACTGCAAGCCAGCCTCTAGGAACGGGCTGTGGGTTTTATAAGGAAATACAGTATGTAACTGGTTTTGACAGGAATTTTGTACTACTGACAGACTCCTCTGTCCTGTCTTCAGGGTAGTATGGGGTTCCTGAAATGAAAGGAAAGACAGGAGGAAGGGAGGCTGGGGGAAGAGAGGGAAAAGATTAGTGTAAAATCGAGCTTTGCTGAAACATTAGTACAGCCATTTTGGCTTTGGTTCCACTTTATGCTTTTAATTGGTTTCAAGTCAAACCCAGTAAATTAGTAAGATGATAATACACCATGACCCAAATCTGTATTTGTTTCCTATGCCTGTTATAACAAATTACCACAAACTTGGGGGCTTAAAACAACAGAAGCTTATCCTCAGTTCTAGAGGCCAGAAGTCTGAAGTCAAAGTGTCAGCAAGGCCACATTCCCTCCTGAGGCTAAAGGAGAATTTATCCTTGCCTCTTCTAGTCTCTGGGGGCTGACAGCATTTCTTGGCTTGTGGCTGCATCACTCCAACCTCTGCTTCCATCTTCACATTGCTTTCTCTTTGTGTTTATCCCAGGAACGCAAGGCTGTTTTAACATTCAAAAATCAGTCAGCGTAGCCCCAGATACACATCCTATATAATTCCCCTCACTTGAGCAGGACTTGTGAATATGATGAAATAGTCATATCAGTGATTACATTATATTATATAAAACTCTGCTGCAGCAGACTAGGTAGGAATTTTCCTGATGACCTTGAAGAAGCCAACTACATGTTGTGGATGGAGCAGGCCACATGGCAAAATAGTCTCTAGGAGCGAAGGATGGCCCTCCACAGACAGCAGACAAGTCCTACAACCACAGAAGCTGAATTCTGCCATAACCTAGTGATCTTGGAAGAGAACTCCAAGCCTTAGATGAGATCAAAGTCCCAGTTACCACCTTGAGATCTGGTAAGACCATGAGCAGAGGACCCAGTTAACACATGACCACACTCCTGACCCACAGAAACTGTGAGATAATAAATTTTGTGTTGTGTTAAGCCAAAAACTTTTTAAAGTTTATTTATTTAAGTAATCTCTACACCCAAAGTGGGGCTCAAACTCACAACCCCGAGATCAAGAGTCACATGCTCCTCCAACTGAGTCAGCTATCCACCCCCTGCCAAAAAATTTTTTTAAGGTAATTCATCATTGTAACAGCCTAAAGGAGAAAAATCATGTAATCATCTCATATGCAGGAAAAGGGATTTCACAAAATGCAGCACCTGTTCATGATTAAAACTTGTCAAAATAGAAGTAGAAGGAAACTTCCTCCATTTGACTAAGGGCATCTATGAAAAACCTTTATCTAATACTACCTAATGGTGAAATATAGAATGCTTTCTGAGGCAGAACATTACAAGGTGTTCACTCTTACCAGTTCTATTCAACATTGTATTGGAACTGCTAGCCCAAGCATTTAGGCAAGAAAAGTAAATAAAAGGTATTTAAGTTGGAAAGGAAGAAGTGCAACTGTCTTTATTCACAGATGACACAATTGTATATGTAGAAAACCTAAGAGAATCCTCTTCCACAAAACAAAAACAAAACCACAAAGCTATTAGAACAGTGAATTTGGCAATGTCACAGGATATAAAGGCAATATGCAAATCCAATGTCTTTCTCTATATAACAACAAATAACTACAAAATGAAATTTCATCCATCAACAATTCTACCTTCCATAAAACACTAGAGCACAATTCAGCCAAGTTATTTGGAAATTTGTAACAAGGATTGCCTTTTCTCCAGTCTCCAATTACCTGTTTCTTATTTCCATATGATACCTTTACCGTCCGTATTTCTATCAACATTCTGTTCGTGATTATTGATGTGTTCCCTAAGAAGATTCTCTAAGAGAACCTTTCTCTCCAGCTCTCTTCTTTTCTTTCAGAGCAATCACCAGAATTGCCTCTAACATTCCATGTTTCTAGCCTGTGCCTTAGATTCCTCCAACCTCCCCCCCATCCACCAGTTCTAAAACCGCGGCCACACTTTTAGGTACTTGTTACAACAGCACCCCATTTCTTGGTACCAAAGTCTGCATGAGTTGCTGTAACAAAATACCATAGGCTGGGTGGCTTAAACAATGAAAATTTACTTTCTCACAGTTCTGGAGGCTGGAAAGTCCAAGATCAAGGTCTGGCAGGATTTGGTTTCTGGTGAAGGCTGTCTTCCTGGCTTGCAGATGTAGCCCTCTTGTTGTGTCCTCACGTGGTGGGGAGAGAAGGCTGTGGGGAAAGAGAAGAAAAAGGGGGGAGGGGGAGGATGGCATGCAAGGAAAAAGGGAGAGGGGAGAGAGCTGTCTGGTGTTTTTTCTTACAAAGAAACTAATCTCATTAGATCAAGGTCCTATCCTTATGAATTCACTTGACTTTCATTACTTCAATAAAGGCCTCATCTCCAAATATAGCCACACTGGGGATAAAGGCTTCAACATAAGAATTTTGAAGGAATACATTCAGTTCACAATAGCATCTTTATGTGAAAAACTCAGCAGTACTTTATGAAAAAGTCTAAGCAGCAGAAAAAGTCTGAAAAAGAAAAAGGAATGTACTTAATACATCTTAATGTTTTAAGTCAATATTTTCTTTTATTTTTTCTTTTTAATATGAAATTTATTGTCAAATTGGTTTCCATACAACACCCAGTGCTCATCCCAACAGGCGCCCTCCTCAATGCCCATCACTCTTTCCCCTCCCTCCCACCGCCCATCAACCCTCAGTTTATTCTCAGTTTTTAAGAGTCTCTTATGGTTTGCCTCCTTCCATCTCTGTAACTTTTTTTTCCCCTTCCCCTCCCCCATGGTCTTCTGTTAAGTTTCTCAGGATCCACATAGGAGTGAAAACATATAGTATCTGTCTTTTTCCGTATGACTTATTTCACTTAGCATGGCACTCTCCAGTTCCATCCACGTTGCTACAAAAGGCCATATTTCACTCTTTCTCATTGCCAAGTAGTATTCTATTGTGTATATAAACCACAATTTCTTTATCCATTCAACAGTTGATGGACATTTAGGCTGTTTACGTAATTTGGCTATTGTTGAAAGTGCTGCTATAAACATTGGGGTACAAGTGCCCCTATGCATCAGCACTCTTGTATCCCTTGGGTAAATTCCTAGCAGTGCTATTGCTGCGTCATAGGATAGATCTATTTTTAATTTTTTGAGGAACCTCCACACTGTTTTCCAGAGCGGCTGCACCAGTTTGCATTCCCACCAACAGTGCAAGAGGGTTCCCATTTCTCCACATCCTCTGCAGCATCTGTAGTCTCCTGATTTGTTCATTTTAGCCGCTCTGACTGGCGTGAGGTGATATCTCACTGATAAGGAGTGACGTTGAGTATCTTTTCATGTGCCTGTTGGCCATCTGAATGTCTTCTTTAGAGAAGTGTCTATTCATGTCTTCTGCCCAATTCTTCACTGGATTATTTGTTTTTCTTACTTGACACATCTCCAAAGGCAAGGGAATTAAAAGCAAAAATGAACTATTGGGACCTCATGAAGATATAAAGCTTCTGCACTGCAAAGGAAACAATCAACAAAACTAAAAGGCAACTGACAGAATGGGAAAAGATATTTGCAAATGATATATTGGACAAAGGGCTAGCATCCAAAATTTGTAAAGAACTCACCTAACTCCACACCCGAAAAATAATTAACTCAGTATTTTCATTTCTTACCCTTATATTCTCTCATTTAGAACAAATGAACAAATGTTCTTGTTAGGCTTTTGCTGGTCCAAGCTGGCTTTCTACTGCCTGCAAAACAGATTGATGCTATTTGAGGCTTTAAAATTCCCACCATTTAAAATGATCCAGCATTCTTCAGATCTAGAACAAACAGTCCTAAAATTTGTATGGAACCAGAAAAGAACCCGAATAGCCAAAGCAATCCTGAAAAAGAAAACCAAAGCCAGAGGCATCACAATCCCAGACTTCAAGATGTATCACAAAGCTGTAATCAAGACAGTATGGTACTGGCACAAGAACACTCAGATCAATGGAACAAAATAGAGAACTCAGAAATGGACCCACAAACGTATGGCCAACTAATCTCTGACAAAGCAGGAAAGAATATCCAATGGAATAAAGACAGTCTCTTCAGCAAATGGTGCTGGGAAAACTGGACAGTGACATGCAGCAGAATGAAGCTGGACCATTTTCTTACATCATACACAAAAATAAACTCAAAATGGATGAAAGACCTAAACACAAGACAGGAAGCCATCAAAATCCTAGATGAGAAAGCAGGCAAAAACCTCTTTGATCTTGGCTGCAGCAACTTCTTACTCATATGTCTCTGGAGGCAAGGGAAACAAAAGCAAAAATGAACTATTGGGACCTCATCAAGATAAAAAGCTTCTGCACAGTGAAGGAAACAATCAGCGAAACTAAAAGGCAACTGACAGAATGGGAAAAAATATTTGCAAATGACATATCAGATAAAGGATTAGTGTCCAAAATCTACAAAGAACTTACTAAACTTAACACCCAAAAAACAAATAATCCAGTGAAGAAATGAGCAAAAGACATGAGTAGACACTTCCCTGAAGAAGACATCCAGATGGCCAACAGACACAGGAGAAAATGCTCAATATCACTCATCATCAGGGAAATACCAATCAAAGCCACACTGAGATACCACCTCACACTTGTTGGAATGGCTAACATTTAAAAAAAAAATTTTTTTTTTTAACATTTATTTACTTTTGAGACAGAGAGAGACAGAGCATGTACGGGGGAGGGTCAGAGAGAGGGAGACACAGAATCCAAAACAGGCTCCAGGCTCTGAGCTGTCAGCACAGAGCCCCACGCGGGGCTCGAACTCACGCACTGCGAGATCATGACCTGAGCTGAAGTCGGACGCTCAACCGACTGAGCCACCCAGGCACCCCTGGAATTGCTAACATTAACAGCTCAGGCACCAAAAGGTGTTGGCAAGGATGTGGAGAAAGGGGAACTCTTTTGCACTGCTAGTGGGAATGCAAACTGGTGCAGCCACTGTGGAAAACAGTATGGAGGTTCCTCAAAAAACTAAAAATAGAATTATCCTACAACCCAGCAATTGCACTACTAGGTATTTATCCAAAGGATATAGGAGTGCTGATTCAAAGGGGCACATGCACCCCAATGTTTATAGCAGCACTAAAGACAATAGCTGAAGTATGAAAAGAGCCCAAATGTCCATTGACTGATGAATGGATAAAGAAGATGTGGTGTATGTATACAATGGAGTATTACTGGGTAATCAAAAATAATGAAATCTTGCCATTTGTGACAACATGGATAGAACTAGAGTGTATTATGCTAAGTGAAATTAGTCAGAGAAAGACAAGTATCATATGACTTCACTCATATGTGGAATTTTAGATACAAACAGATGAACATAAGAGAAGGGAAGCAAAAATAACAACACGGAGGGAGACAAACAATAAGAGACTCTTAAATACAGAGAACAAACTGAGGGTTGCTGGAGGGGTTTCAGGTGGGGGAATGGGCTAGTTGGGCAAGGGGCATTAAGGAGGACACTTGTTGGGATGAGCACTGGGGTTATATGTAGGTGATGAATCATTGAATTCTACTCCTGAAATCATTATTGCACTATACGTTAACTATCTTGTATGTAAATTTAAGAAAATTAATAAGTGAAAAAATTGAAAAAAGAAATGACCCAGGAATTCTATGCCAAGATACAAAAGTGATGTTAATGACTTGCCCTATTGTCTGCTCTGTGTTGGGCATCACGACAGGCGCTGAAAGTGCAGAAGGAATGGAATCCAGGCCCCCTGTCCACAAAGAACTTACAGTCAGCTACATACATAGTCCTGTACTTTCAAAGTTACTTTCCTAGGAATGGTAAGGAGTTTATATAGTCATGCACTTTCTCTTATCCAGGTGGCTGGTTAGAAAGGCAGCTATGGTCAAAGAATAGTATTCCAAGAGAAGCTCTACCCTATAAATAGCACGGTATTGAATAGATATGGTCAAGGCCAAGCAGTGAAGCAACCGGATGGGTGCTGTTATCTATTTTAAAGAGAAATGGAAGTTCTGTGTTTGTGCCATTTAAACATTCTTCAGTTCACTCCATGATGCCTTTGACTATTGGAGTAACTGTATTAGATTCATCAAGTAAATCATAAGGGGCAGTCAGGTAAAACAGAATGTCCTTATAAAAAGGGGAAAAAAAATCCAATGCCACTCTAACCCACAAAATGCTGCCTATTTGTTTTTTCTAAAACATCATTCTAATTTTCATTTTTTTTTCTAGAAAGGATGTTTTCCTTAGAAGTGTTTTCAAAACTATTGCTTTGCTTCTGAGGTATCTGTAAGCATTGCATCTGTGGTTTGTGACATCATAAGCATCCTGAATAAAATAACATATTGCAACTCACCAGGAGACTGCATCTCTGCAGGACAATTGTAATCTGAAAAGCTTCTAGGTGCACAGATACAATTTTAACGCCACAACTTATTAACAGGAGTTTTTCTGTACTTAAAAAAAATCCACATAGAAACAAAGTCAATTAAATTTTATTACAACCAAGAATATAAAATAAATGCAATGTAATTTATTTTAGTTTTAACAGTCATTTCAAGAAGGATGTCAGGACAACTCAAAAGCGGGAAACACTCAGCTCCAAAGCGGTTGCCCTCCTGCACCCCACGGAACACGCCCCACCGGAGCGCAGCCGGCTCTGAGCGTGCACCTCGCAGCAGAATGTAAAGCATACACAGTCATCTCTATAATCGTAGAAAGAGGGGTGCGTGCAGAAATGGACTGAAAAGAGAGACAAAGACAGGTACACTTCACAAGTAGGAATTATGAGAATTACAAACTAGGCAGTTTAGAAAGGGTATATACTACATAACATATATAAAAAGTACTTTAAATTGTTGTTAAAAAGGACATCTTCAGTCCAGATTTTGTGTAATACTTTTAGTGTCTACACAGACAAATCTTTAAAAAAATTAAATAGTATTAATTTACTAAATATTTAGGAGATAACAGTGCATTAAGGATTTTTTTTTTCATATAATACATACATATCACTCCTTTGCAGTGATAGCATAGAAGAGTAAGTATGGCCTTAGGTACAACACATTTTTAAAAAATCCTAAAACAATGAACTTTGTTTTATGACATCTGTGACTACTCTTGAAGATTACGGGGGCCTAAACTGCTATGTTTGATATAAAATATTACTTATATCTGAGTCCTTCAAGCCTCCTTTAGGCTACCTGCCATTTCACTGCCTTTCTCCGTTCCCTAGAAAGATATCGCCACAGAGTTTAGGATTTGCAATTTTCATAGAATTCTTCCTTCATCGTATAGTTTCTGCTCCATGGTTTTATTCAAAGCAGATTAAGCTGCAAATCTTATCATCCAACATTTTTTTTCTTTTACCCTTAGCAGAGAAAACAGCATTGTTTTAGAGGCATACAACCAGCAGTTACTTCCCTGGGGATGAGGCAGGGAACATGTAGGCAAATATTGTCCCTTTCCATTCTTACATGTAAATTATGTTTATAAGAGCAAAAGAGTAGTGCAGAAGACCAAAGTTCTAAGTACTAAAATTTTAAAACCACACAGATATAAAAATATACATGTCCTTGGCTTTTGTATGTTACTGCAGGATCCACTTTCATCACAAGGATTGCTTCAGCTCATAGTTAACAGCCCTGCTGCCAGACTCCCTTACCCTTGAGCTCAGCTGTCCTGAAACTTCTAGAATCCCTTTATCCCAAACACACTTCTCACCAGAAAGCTAATTCGAAAACTGATTTGAATATGGAGGGCAGAAAACCTTCACTTTTATTCCTTCCTTCCTAATTTTTTTAAATGTTTATTCATTTTTGAGAGACAGAAAGACAGAGCGCCAGTGGGGAAGGGGCAGAGAGAGAGGGAGACAGAATCTGAAGCAGGCTCCAGGCTCTGAGCTGTCAGTCTGGAGTGTGGCGTGGGGCTCGAACTACTCACGGAACTGTGAGAAGTTGGGCGCTTAACCGACTAAGCCACCCAGGTGCCCCTCCTTTTTTCCTTTCAATAACCTTTCTTGGTTTGGGTGTTCTCATGGGCTGAGGGATGCCCCCCTCCCCCTGCATCCTCAGGGAACATGACAGTAATAAGTTTTCTGGAATGAGGTCACTTGGGGACCACAGAGGTAAATTTTAACGTCAAAAAGCGTCACAGATCTCCCCCGAGGTCCCAGTTTAGGGTCCATACATATGTTAAAGGCTTTGTTCCCCTTTACAGGGAAAAGGAAATCATGAACCACGATTATTTCAAGGGTAATGGGCACCAGTGGGCATCGCCAACTCCAAGGCAAGAACAAGAAGAAAAGGGCCAGTATGAGCACAGTGACCAGAGGAACGGGGGATACCTGGCTGTATCTTGGAGAACACTGTGTATTAGGAAAAACTGATGAAATCCCCTCACGGTTTGCCTATCAGTTCTGACAATAAAATTAGCTATATGCAAGGAAAGCAGGGTAGTCCTGTGATTATACAAACACATATCACAAGAACTGTATATTAAAGTTGCTTATAAAGTATCAAGGGGCATGGTATTTTGGTCCATGCACATATTTTATTTGGGCTTTTCTCTTGTTAAATGTAAGGGCCCCCTTAGGGCAGCAACAGGGCTTCTGCTTTCATTTAATTTCCTACAGCCGCTTAAGGAGTACGTTCTGCCTATAAGGTCCACCCCATTGTTGTTGAAAGGCTGCTGTGAACATTTCAAACCTAAAGTAATGCCTGTTGTGCTATTTCATCGCTGGCTTTCTCAGAGGTGGACGAACACCTCTTGGTAACAGTTTACTACACAGCAGAATTTGGAATAATAACTCTATCCAAGTGAGTTTAGAAGTAAACAAAAGGACCTTCACACTCATAAGCCATTCCTATCATCCCCAGAGAACTTTCTGTCATGGAATGGATCGTAAGTTCCTTAAGGACAGGAAGTATGTCTTGCCCTTTGTGGCTTCCACCCAGCATGGCATTGGGCACATGGTGAGGGTGCAGTGAGCATCTGATGACCAATAACTCTGGACAGTGAGGCTTCAGGGCACAGGACAGAACTATATACAGGTAGCTACATTACGCAGAGGGCTATTAACTTCTCCTTAAAAAAAACAAACAAAAAAAAAAATGGAAGGGGTGAATTATCAGAGAGACAACTAGAAATTCCTTCCAATGGAGTATGTCAACTGTTTCATCTTCAATGTTTGATGAGTGTCACTATACAGCTTTTATTATTAATAAGCATTATTATGCTGAGATCAGTAAGGTCCTTGCTGGCTACAGTATCACATCAATAGTGCAAAATGTATACTGGCTTCTGTCTAAAATCTTACTTTACTTGTATATGGACCCAGAGTATCATTACCAGGTAGATAAGTTCACAAATAATCGTTTAAAAAATGCATATAACTTGCATATACAACAATCAGCTATTTCTTCTAGCTCAAGAAAACGTTTAAAACAGGGCTGGTGCTGCTAGTAGCATTCAGAAGAACACAAATTTCTTGCCCCTTACATTACAATGGGAGCTCTAAGACTCTATATTTCCTGTGACTCTGGGGGGTGAGGCGGTCCTTTCACTGGCTAAAGAACTCAGCCTCTAATTCATAGATCATGGAAATGCAAATATGCACTTTATCTCGTATAGTCGTGTATACTATCTGCCCATAGTTTTTTAGGCACAATTATTAAGTTTTCTCCTAGGGGCGAAGAAAGCATTCAGTGCAATGAAAAGATTCTTGATAGAATTACGTTTCAGTAACAACAGCAAAATTATGCATACATAATACATACTTCAAACATGAATAAAACCTAAATTCTTAACATGCTTTAAAAATAGTCACTCTATGTCTAATGCAAATATGAATGGAGAACACTGCTCTTAATTTTAAAAGCAGATTAATTTGCAAATTAATTTTGCAGGCTTCTATTTGAGTACTCTTGATTATGTAAGGAAGTGACTCAAGCTGGCCCAGATGCGAAGAAACCAACAGTTCTTTAGAGAAGCCAACTTTATGTACAATACACACTCAAAGCTTTTCCTTCAAAGGTAAACGATACATCATCCTCTGATCAACATTACTCCTTAAAGAAACCCTAGTGCAGTTAATACTCTCTTCCACTTTCTGGTGTGGGGCACCAGAGGGCTGTATTTCATCGAAGCTCTTGAAACCCTTTTTCAAGGCAGACTTAGCTACATGAAGGTTAAATTAGAATTCTTACTGAATACTCTTCAGAATAAGGTGATTCTGGGAACTACGTTCCATATGGATGATTGATTATGTCAAAATTACCACACAATTCAGTTCTTCAGAGCATAAAGCATAGTAACTGCGAAGATCTAGGCTGTTTTTGGTTGTAGGTTCCCTCTGTCCCACTGTGTGTCTTTTCTTAGACCTTCCCTGAAACTAGATAAATAAAAACATAACAGCAAAGTACTTTGGGACAGTAACAGTTTCTGTTTAAGACTTCCATGAGCAAAACAGTCATATTCTGTGAAAACAACGTAGTGCTTTAAAAGGTGCATTTTTACCTGTGTTGCTAGATCAGTTCATGAAGTAGAAAACTATACACCACTGGAGTCTTGTTTCTAAAACATTAAAATCCTATTAAAAGAGCTTTGAAAAGATAAATCATAGTGATTGCTACAGCATGAGAAAGGTGCACCAGGAAATCCTTCCAAAAAATGCTGAAGGTTACAGAAGTTAAGTGCTGGGATTAGATCAGACGCTGTATCAAAGTCACAATGGAACACATGCAGGGAAAGGGTGTCGGGGAAACTTCACAAAAATCTTCTTTAAGTCAGTAAAGAAGAGACGTCCGTCCGTCCTGCAAAATGCTCAGTATGTAGTCTTCCGCCCAAGTGGGTGAGTTTTAAACGGCAGCATCGTCTGCATTTTTGGTTGCTTTCCATGCGGACATCATATTGCTGGGGTCTGTGCCCTGGGCCGCGGCGGTCAGTAGCGGTGGCCCTGGTGAGTCGGGTGGTACTGCGCGCTTTGCTGGGACGAGGAGGAGTAGCCGAGTGTGCTCTGGGACTGGGAGGATCCCTGAACGCTGCTTTGGTAATTCAGGCGAGAACTGGAGTGCTGGGGGAAGGAGAAGGAAAAGGGAATCACCGGCTCAGGACTTAATCACAATAGGATGGACACAGGAGCCATTTTCAGAGGCCCCTGGTTCCCATCCACGGCAGCTGACAGCTAACTTGAGCTCCTTAATATGTTTCGCTTCTTTGAAATGACAGGGTGCCCTCACTGTAACATGTTCTGGCAGGCATGAAGTTTGGCTGGATTTCTTTGGGACGTGAGCCGCACTGGCAAGAGAAAGGCAGAGGGGAAACCTGTGCTGACCCACTGTTCTTTATACAAACTCTGCCTATTCTCTGTAAAACTGAGATTTGCAAACAAGAATGATCAATTTGGCACACTGCATTAGTATTCATAGTGCATACTGATATGCTGTTAATTTTCTCATTATAAATAACAACGCTATGATCAAGAAGTCATTTCTAGAGAAGAGAATTTTCAGAGGTAGAGGCTGGAGTGGCAATCGCCAACACGACAAAGCAAGGCAGGCTGGGCAGGATGTGGCGGCAATAAGTGGGTTTTATAAATTTCAGGTAATATTTAGAATAAAAAAAAATGTTCGTACATGAAAATGCCCTTCACGGAAAGCAGAGACAAATGTATTTCAATTCAATGTCTTGTTATTACCTTAAATGGAACATTTACCTTCATGGTGCCAAGGGCAAATATGAAAAATTATGCAAAAGGAAGAATTCATCTATAGAATAAGAACATGGGGTCTAGTTAAAGGTAAGCATAGCTGGAGCCTGTGTCCTTAACTAAGCTCAGAACGCTGGTTCTTTCCATGAGCAAAGTGGAAAAGATCTTACTAATAAAATTATTACTTGGAGTAAAAAATGTAAATGACCTTGAGGCGGCACTATGGATTTAAAGAAGGACAAATCAGCAGGGTCCCCCAACTCAGTGTGCAAAGGCTGCCAAACATGATGTGGGAAACAAAGGTAAAAGAAAAAAGTAAATTTCCCTACAACCTACAGCCCACTGACAAGTCCTTGAGACAGGCAGAGTGACCTTACTCTAGGAACTCAGCTGCCTGGATGTTAACACTTTGCTAAGGGCAAAAGGCAACCTTAGCTTAACATTATCCCAACCTCCAGGATCCTGTGAGCTACTTTAACATATAAAAATGCCTTTGGAAACTTCCTTTATCTCTACTCCCCAAGATATATGTTAGCCATCATCCTCCAAGCATATGGCCCCCTGATACACATCTGAAGGGTCTCCTGACTAAGGTTTTACTAGACACTAGTAAATAACCTTTTCCTAACAAGTTAGCCTGCTCAAGGTCCTGAAAATCTTGCTTCTAAATTCCTTAGGGACTTATGCTATCCGTAACCCCCTCCCAACTTGAAAGTATACAGTCACCCATCACAACCCCAGTGCAGCTCTTTCTACCCACAGGTCCTGTCCCTGTGCTTTAATAAAACCACCTTTTTGAACTAAAGACTGCTCAAGAATTCTTTCTTGACCATTCACTCCAAACCCCAACATTTCCACATCATTTTGGTGCCCAATGTGGGGCCTGGGTTTTCGCATCTGGACCCTAAGCCTCAGTGCAAACTTGGCACCAAGTACTTGGGTAAGTACTTCCTCTTCTCTTCCTTTACTCTCATTTCAGGGGCTTTTCAGGGAGTATGGTCTTATTGGAAAACTTTCATGTTGATTGCTCAGGCTGCAATCCTCTGTGGCTACTACTCTATGGGAAGGAGAAAGCCTACATTTTGGATGAAAGTTAGTATCATGGCTGAAATGATAATGAGACTCAGAAACTTGATGTCCTCCCTTTATTCCTATCTGTCTTGGGCACGGGACAGCCACCTAAGTCACTAGCACGATCTTAAGACTTCTCATTGCCGATCTTGACTTGCTGATCTTAAGACTTCTCATTGGTCTAACCAGATCCCCTTGACATCCCTGGTCTAGCTGCTTCTGGCCACAAGACCTTCACTTGGAGCCAGCTGAGAGCAATACCCAATTTAATTAAAACCCAACTGGGACTGTTTCCTAGGGAAGCCGGCTGTAAAGACTACATGTGTTGGAATGTCACTTAGACCATGATGGATTTCTTTTAAAAAAAAAAACCCTTTTTAAAAAATGTTTATTTTTGAGAGAGAGAGACAGAGTGGGAGCAGGGGAGGGGCAGAGAGAGAGGGAGACACAGAATCCAAAGCAGGCTCCAGGCTCTGAGCTGTCAGCACAGAGCCTGACACGGGGCTCCAACTCGTGAACCCCGAGATCATGACCTGAGCTGAAGTCGGACGCTTAACCGACTGAGCCACCCAGGCACCCTGTGATGGATTTCTATCTTTACTGTTTTCTGTCAATGTCTTCTACTAACTACTTAAACTACAAAATTGGGGAATTTCTCTTTGTGAAACTTTTCTAGTGTTTTCCATGGGTTAAAAACAGTGGGTTCTTCATGGCAAGACAAGGCACAGCCTGGCCTTCACAGAATGGCAAGGCAAGGCCCAGTCTTCATGCCCTTCACAGCACAGCAAGGCAAGATAGCACGGCAAGACAAGGCATGGCACAGCACCTCAGTCCATATGCTGGCACCCATTTCACAGTCTAGAATGTGATGGGGAAGCAGGGGGATGCTAGCATACCTCCTACAGGCCTTTACAGCAGGACAGTGATCATAGCTATTTTATTTGAGGAACTCTCCAGGTGGCTTTGACACCAGGAATCTCTGACATATCCTGCACATGGGATGCCACCCAGGAGTCAGGGTGGATTTTCTTGGTAATAGACCTTCTTCTCTCTTCAGTTCCCAAGGATTCTTCCCTTGGAATGAATACCTTTTAACCCACTGGGACTAGTTTGTATTGCAAAATTTAAGAAAGGAATGATCTCCTGTAACAAGGCATAGCTTCAGTATGATCTATCAGATCTCTTTTGCAGGAAAACAGGGTAAATGGATGGAGGTACCCTAGGTCCAGGCCATCATGGCTCTAATCAGCACCTGGCCTAAGGGCCTCTTTGCAGAGCTTGTTTGCTCATTTAACCAGGCCAGTAAATTCCCTGATATACTGGATGATAAGTATCTAAATAGGGTTCCTGCTAATAGAACCCAAATTGCTGAAGGAAACAAAGGCCATCCCTAAGGAAGGGGATGCTGACTCTCTCTCATTGTTCCTCCTCCTAATAGATGTGGGGGCTTCTTCCTCATTCATTTCCTGGGTTAATGGCTATAACTGGAGCCAACTGTGGTTAGTCTAGCTCAGGACAGGGATATTAAGGAGTATTCTCAAGCAGCTGCCTCAACTCCCTTTGTTTCAGGGAAATTCCCTGTCTTCTTCAGGGAAGTTCAGACTTGGACTGCATATTTCTACACTGGTGGAAAAAAAAACATGGTGTCTGCTCCTCTGTCCAAGCTGACCAGGTTTACAACCAGGAACCCTCTTTCTCTGTCGTCTGGTAGCACCTCACCTCTTCTGCCTCCCCCTGCTCCTGTTTCTGCACCACCTTGGGTGCGGCCTGTGTAACTGGTTCCTATACCATCCTGGTGACTCAGGCACCATTGGCCCCTCCTTTTATCTTTACTGTCAAGAAGCAAAGGGTACCCCCTTCATGGGGGGGGGGTGGTGAACCACCCACTTCAGATTTCCCCACAGGTGCCCCAAGTAAAAACTGACTTTAAGTAGAACACAATTTGGTATTTAAACTAATTTAAGTTTGTTGTTTAATTAAAACGGACATGTCTTTAGAGTTATCAGTATTAAATACGAAACTTTTATTCTACCAAGGTTTACTAAGGTAAAATAAGCTCACGTTAGCTCTGTTGCAATTTGTTAGCAAAAAGATGACTTAGAATGATGGTTAATTTTGTCTGTCTCAAAGTTTTCATGGGTAATTGCTAAGACAGCTTTCAAAGTCTTTGGCAACCTAAAACGTTAAAGTTTTGCTTGGATGATAAATGGGATTGAATTCATTGGACATCTAGGTCTTTCCCAAATAGGATAAAGTGCTAAAGCACTGGTTACTGAACATAGGTTTGCACTTTTGACTTCTTATTGTAGAGAAACTAAGGATATTTGGGTATGTTGGAAAACATGCTGTGTATTTAAAAGTATCCATAAGTTTGCCATCTAAAGAATTCTGGTGTAACAGTCTACAATTGGTTACTACTTAGTTTTCATTGGAGACTAAGGTTTCTAAGAGTTAAAATTTTGCTAAATGTAATTAAGACTGATGGAAATAAGGGAAGCAACGCTGTATGTGTAAGAAAGATATAAGGAATGGAAATACATTTTTGTTGAAGGTAAAAGAAGGTAATTTTGTCCTAAATGAGACTGGTTGTTTGGAAAGAAATGGCTTGGGATAAAATGTGAATGCAAAGGAAAGTTGCAGAAGGTTTGTGAAGGGAAATCTTTGGAAAGAAATTTTATGTATGGTCAGGACTAAGGCTGAAATGAATGGATTTTTAAAAGTACACTGGTATAAGATTGAAAGTCTGCTTTCTCTCTGTTAAAAAGACAAAGTTTTCTTGGAAGTTGGTCTGCTCTTGATAAGAAAGTGTAAATAAAGTTGTTTTTCCTTTGCCCAGAAAAAACAGTTTCTATGTTTTGTCTTTATCAGGTCTTTGATGAGCTGTAATCCTATTTAGACATGTTCGTTAAAACTTTCTAGGTTTTAACAAACTTCCCCAAGATTTAAATCCTAAACGAAGTATCTGGCTAATTAAGTCTCTGACTAATTAGGCTTATTTGGTATGTTACTGTTCTGATATAAGGTCATCACTCAATATTCTAATTACTGAAGTGTTATGTATCACAGAAATAACTGGATTCCTTGTCAATTGCATCATAACGAGCTCTCCTATCAGATTGTTAACAGTGTCCATATCTGGTTTTTTTTTTTGTCATTTATAGTTATTGTTCTGATGCTCTTGCAAAATGAGTTTTACCTTCAAGGAGATTCATAAAAAGATTATTTTTTGATGAATACAGGTATTTGATATCTTTAAGATCAAAACTGAAATGGGTACGAATTTCTAGTACTAAAAAGCTGCATTCAAAGTGAACAAGAATTAATAACATGGCACTAAATGAACCAAAGATGATTATAGTATTGTGACTCTTGTTTGAAACATTGCTGGTTCTCTAATGTTTGCTCTTCCAGGTTAAGAAAACCTTCTCTTAAAATATCTATGACTTATAGAAATGGGAGAAACTATTCATTTGTGACCAAAGTGAAGCATTTAACTTTTCTCTCTACCTGAACCCTCTGAAATTCAAAAGGCCTCAGTAAGTATTCCTTCTTCCATGGCAATCATAGTTATTTATGTAAGTTTAATAAGAATCTGTTCTCCTTGCAATAGGACACCAATGGAAACATTGGTTATTTTACCAAGGCCTTGACTGGAATGTCATATTTGAGAGAGGCATGCATAGAGTCAGATATGACCAGACAGCTCTAAGGAATGGAGCCAACAGAGTCCATTAGAAACGCTGGCCCTATACCTTGCTTACAGAGTTCCCAGCGGCTTTACCAGGTGAGTAAAGAAAAAGTCACTTTCTGGCAGGTGCAGGAACCTCAGGATGCTTTGGGGACTTTAGGAAGAGGGATTCACCCAATTCTACAGGTATTGTAGGCATGTCTAATGGCAAATATTTGGCTCAGCTTCTGGCCTAGAGGGAATACTAAAAGTTCAATCAAGATTCCTTATAAAAGTTTCCAGCAAAACAAGATTTTAAAAGATCTATATCACTATTCTTGCTGACCTTATGTAAAGAATCAGGCCAAGTTGGTTAAAATTGGAACTGTTTTACGACCAAATTAGTCTTAATTTGGCTATCTCTGGAAATAAGGGTGATTTTAGAGAGAAAAATTATGTGGATGTTAAATTCTAGTTCTGATTGTCTTTGCAAATGTTTGTTGTTTGTCTAAGCTAGACAACTTGAGGTAAACTTCAGAGAAATTGCCACAACCGTTCATGTATAGACAATCTTTGTGCTTATTATCCTGTGGGGATAATAACAGGACCCCATGTGTATATGATTATTTAAACAGCTGGAAAAACAGGATGAATTCCCTAACAATTGTATAACTTAACTATTACCTTGACCAATTCTGTGTGGAGGGGATGACAAAATCACTCCTTAAAAGCCTGAGTGTACCCCACTCCGTGGAGTTAACTATGGACTTGTGGAAATAATGGATGGCCCCACTTTCCCTATGACTGAATTATATGATGCACTTGGGAATGCCCTTATTCCCTGAGACAAGTCTTCCATTTGCCAGCGATTCCTTGTAATTAGGATGTTATTTAAGGCTAGACATCAAACAAAGAGGGCTTCTTGATGGTTTTATCCCTTAACCATATTTGTTCCAGGAACTACCTCTATTGATGTAAAATTGCAAAATTCTTCTTTCTACTAGCCCTCCTGGCAGAAGAAGCCTCAAAATTTACTATATAGGCCAGTCCTTGACAGTAATGATCCCATATCAGGTACAGAGTGTTTTAGAGACCAAAGGCCACCAATGGATGATGGGAGGCCAACTTATTGAATAACAGGCTACACTTAAGGTACGCCTGAAATGTTTAAAACCTGTCAAATTTTAAACCCAGCTACTCTTATGCCTGGGCCTGACCATCATACTTCCATGTTAAAACATGACTGCTCAGAGATTATTGATCTTGTTTATTCTAGCTGATCAGACTTCAGAGACTCCCCCATTGAAAATGCAGAAGACAGTTACCTTACTGGTGGCAATAGTTTCATAGAAAAGGGGATAAGAAAAGTTAGGTACACTATAGTCATCTAACTCAGACTGTTGAGGCCAAAGCCCTCCAAGCAAATACATCTTCCCCAAAATGCAGAGTTAATAGCACTCACTCATGCTTTACGATTGGCCAAAGGCCTAAAAATTAACATTTATATTGACTCCAAATATGCTGTTCTGGTGCTACAAGCACATGAAGCAATTTGGAAGGGAAGGGGGTTATTATGAAGCCACACTTCCCCAATCAAATATGGGCCCCAAATTATTACTCTCCAGAGGTAGCTGTCATTCACCTCAAAGGACATCAAAAGGATATGACCTTAGCATCTAAAGGGAACAATTTAGCAGACCATGCAGTCAAGCAGGCAGCACAAAATAAATAAATATTAAGTCTTATACAAGTCTTAACTCCAATAAAATCCATAATTCCAGTTTATTCAGACCAAGGAATCCACATAGCCCAGGAATGAGGATATTCGAAAAATGCACAGGACTGGTTTATTAATAATGAGGCAAAAACCTTTATATCCAAAAATAACCAATGGAAGGTAATACAGGGTTTACACTAGGCTACTCATTTGGGTAATAAGGCCACCAAAATGACAAAAACTTTGTGAAGAGAAGTTGTCCTTAGATTTGGACTCCTTTAGTTCCTACAAAGTGACAACAGATCGTCTTTTATTGCCCAAATAACTCAGCAAATAGCTTAGACCTTAAAAATTAATTACTATTTACATTCGGCCTGACATCTACAATCCTGTGGGAAGGTGACCCTCTAAAACCGAGAAGTCCTTGCTATCCTGACTGCAGTTCAAGGATGCCCAGGATTAGATGGCTGGCTCTTAAGGAGACCCAATGGCTATGTGGCTCTAACTTGTGTCCATGGCTTCCCCCAGGCTGGACAGACTGCTGTACTTTGGGTTTTGCTCGGATGCACTGGTGCATTATTAAAACCATTACCAACTCAGCTGACCTTCCAAATTTAAAACAACAGTGGACACATTCTGTGTTTCATTGGGATGACCACCCAGCATCCATCTTTATTCCCTCTTTAGGACTGGAGGATGTCGTTTGGCACATGGAAGCTCTTAATTTAGGGTCACAGCCCTCAATGGCACTCACAATAGCATTTCTCTATTAAATACTGAAGTAACACAGATGCGTAAAGCAGTTTTACAAAACAGAATGGCATTAGATGTTTTAACTGCTGCACAAGGTAGAACTTGTGCTATCATAAAAACAGAATGCTGTGTATACATTCCAGATTACCACAAAATATTTCTGCATTTCTAACTGACATGAATACTCAATTGGTGCTTTAGAAGATTCCTCTCTTTCTTTTTAAAAAAAAAATTTTTTTTCAATGTTTATTTATTTTTGAGAGATAGAGAGAGACAGAGCACAAGCAGGGGAGGGACAGAGAGAGAGGCAGACACAGAATCTGAAGCAGGCTCCAGGCTCTACACTGTCAGCACAGAGCCGGACGCAGGCTTGAACTCACCAACCATGCGATCATGACCTGAGGTGAAATCAGATGCTTAACCGACTAAGCCACTTAGGTGCCCTGATTCCTCTCTTTCCTTTAATGATTGGTTAAACTCGTGGACTAGAAGAGAATTTTTGTCAACTACCAAAGGACTCTTATTTGGGCTTCTTTTTGTGTGTGTGTTTCTAAACATGATTTACTGTTTTTTTCCCATGTTTTTTCCCTTTCCACGTGGTGTCGAGACTCCTTCAGTGGTATAACTTCAAGTTGAAAGATGATCCTTTCCGCTTGGGAAGATCCATACATGCAGTCTCCCTTGGGCCTTTCGTAACTTCTGTATATATAAGTCCCCAACTGACCTATGTTGACCCCTAGGCAGGGACATCTCTATGCCCCTATTCATCAGGAAGAAGTTAGAAGACAAGACTTTCACCCTCAGCAACCATGAAGATTTAAGGGTCAGAATTGTTCAGGGGGGAATAATTTGGGAAACAAAGGCAAAAAAAAAAAAAAATTAATTTCCTTACAACCTACATATAACCCATTGACAAGTCCTTGAGACTGGCAAAGTGACCTTCCTCTAGGAACTCAGCTGCCGGATGTTAATACTTTGCTAAGGGTAAAAGGCATTCTTGGCTTAACATTCTCCCAACCTCCAGGATCCTGTGAGCTACTTTAACATATAAAAATTCCTTTGGAAACTTCTTTTATCTCTACTCCCCAAGATATATGTTAGCCATCATCCTCCAAGCATATGGCCCCTGATACACATCTGAAGGGTCTCATGACCACGGTTTTACTAGACAATAATAAATGACCTTTTCCTAACAATAGTTAGCCCCCTCAAGATCCTGGAGACCTTGCTTCCAAAATTCCTGAGAGGACCGTGGTCTTTGAATTTACTCTGTCAGATTTTGATTTTCAACAAGTGGAACCAATGAAAGTGCCATTATGTACTTCTCTGCTTGCAGGGACTCTTCCAAGAGAAGGTTTCAGGGAAGTGGTTGTGTGAAAACACATGAGTTTGTAGAGATGTATTCAAAATGTAAAGCCAGTTTAGGCAGCTCTTTATTATGTCTTTCTTGTTAATGTTTCTCTGGATTCCAGTTCCTTATCAGTGAGTTTATGGCTCCCTTGCCAGTGGTTTTGTTTTCTATTATCTCCATCTCCCCCTTCCACTAGTACCCCGAGGTTCTAAGTCTTTTTTTTTTACGTTTAAGCCCTGCCCCCCCCCCCCCAACTTCTTAGATCTTAGCTGGTTACTATCCTTGAAATTTTGGGTTTCTTTGTGTGTGTGTGCAAGATTCCCTATGCTTATCACAGGTATTTTTACCTCTCTCCCCAAATACTAATCCTTACACTTTTTTCCCTTTAATTTCCCAAATTAGCAGTACAATGTATAGAGGCCGCTTTTAGACATCAGCCTTGAGCAATGGAAACTCATCAAGGCAAGAGGGCCCACAGCAACCCCCTGGATGAATATAGACAGGCCCATCAGACGACCCACCTCAAAATATCCATAGGCCACAAGTGACCAATGGGCTATGTACAACCAGGCACGTTACCAAAAAAAAGGGAGAATTCCTTACACCCCCATCCATACCTCCTCATCTTCCCCTTTTTAAAACAACCCCCCAGGGGCACCTGAGTGGCTCAGTCGGTTAAGCTGTCCCACTCTTGATTTCGGCTCAAGTCATGATCTCACAGTCCTAAGACTGAGCCCCATGATGGCCCCCTTCCTAGGCATGGAGCCTGCTTAAAATTTGCTCGTGATGCTCTCTCACTCTCGCGCACCCCCCCCCCCCCAATGTTCCTCTCCACCCCTCCCCCCTAGCTGGCAGTCCTCTTTCTCAAAAACAAAGCAAAACAAAACAGCCCCCACCCAGTGCCTCCAGGCTGTCCTGCCTACTGCTCTGTACTCAATACCCACTGCCTGGGGCAGACAGTCTCTCCCCTGTGGTCCAGGCTGCTGCTCCCTGGAGGTGTATCCAATAAACCTCTACCTCCTTTGTTCTTTCACCACACCAGTTTCCATCACAAGGAGGTCCCACATCTGGCGGCCCCCATCTCATCAAGAGAGATAGCACATTTAGACAGCTGTAGTTTTTTTTTTTTATCTTAATAATAAAAAGTATTTTCTACTCTCAAAAATGCTTCTAGTGAGATTTAACACTGATTTCTGAGAAGTCGCAATCTTAATCCCTTTCTGTGTTTACGCTACTTCCTATTTCCTCTCAGTGGCAGCAAATCTTTCTCTTCCTGTTGTCGAAAATAAATCTTTCTCTTACTGTTGTCTCTCTTCCAATTGCTTGTCTAGTTCTCTTTTTCTGACCCAAACCTGACTGACAGCTGGAAGGGGAAAATGAGAAATTTTCTTTGAGGAGGAAGAGGCCTGTCTCACCCTCTCTCCTCAGGATGTCAGGAGAAGCAAGTCAAGAAATGAAATGTTCTCCAGTTACATGAAATACGACCCAAACCCTCATTTTCATAGCACGTCCTAGAAACAGGATTGTACCATTTGCACAGTGAAACTCTGGAGTTAAGTACTACTTAATTCTAAGAGGGTCTATTACAAAATCCACTTCCCATTTCTTGTTTGAGCGTGAACAAGAACAAATTCAGCGCAGTACCTGATAATCTGCCGGCATAACGGGCCCGCCGGAGTTGGCGCCCGAGGGCGCGAGGCGGGGCTTCTTGTTCGGAGGCACCTGATTGAGGCCGGAGTCCTGACTGTGCTGCAGCCCGGCTCCCGCACCCCCGGCGCCCGCCCCGGCCCCGCCCGCGGTCCCGTTGGTCTGGGTGCTGTTCTGCTGCGGCGGGGGCGCCTGCGGGGGCGCTGCTGCCTGCTGCGGGGGAGCTGCGGGCTGCTGATGTTGGTTCTGCTGCTGCTGCTGGTTCTTGTAAGAAAAAGAAAAAAGGCAAACTTGGTATGGTACTAAATCAACAGGACACTGCTGTCATTTACTTGATGGGCACCCGCGACGGCCCGCCAACCTGGGGACGGCCCGCCAACCTGGGGAGCGACCTACGGGGGACACCAAAGTGACTGCCAAGACCAGAGAAGGAAGCAGACCGTGGGGGGGGGGGGGGTGCGGGGGGAGAGGCGGGAATACAGCATCCCCAAAGGTCAGAGCACTGAGTCCTGAACGGGATTCATTCTGTAAAGTTCGTTTACATTGCACAGTGGTCCTCCACATCAGCCACTGGAGAGCACATAGGGCACACAGGAGAGTTCTGCATTCATTAAAACAGCTGTGGGTGCCTGGGTGGCTTAGTGTTAGGCCTCCCACTCTTGGTTTTGGCTCAGATCATGATCTCAGGGTTCGTGAGATCAAACCCTGCCTCCCGCTCTGCGCAGTCAGCGTAAGTAAGCTGAGCCAGTTTGGGATTTCTCTGTCTCCCTCTCTCTGCCCCTCCCCTGCTTACTTGGGCGCTCTCCCCCAAAATAAATGAATAAACCTTAACAAATAAATAAATAAAACTGCTGTTAATAGTCTTCTCGATCATGATTTTGGAAGAGTGGAGGGATATGGGGAGGGCCTGATCTAGCCAATTAGGAGCAAAGAACAGAACGGTGCTTTGAAGGAAGCCTGAATCAAGCCATGGTGATGACACTGAACAAACAAAACACAACCATTAAGGATCGGGGAATAAAATAGGCTATAAAACAAATCAGAAGCTCATTCATCTGTAAACTCATGATATTTCAAATTGCAAAGTACATCTACAATAAAGTAAGCACATAATTAAAATAGAAGGCAGCCAAATACATAGGAATCATTAAATTGTACTTCCCTAAATTCTCTTTTTGCCTCCCTTACTCCCTGGAAATAGAAGTGTACCGCGTAGCTTATACCTTGTCACCTTTCTCTTCAGGTTCATCTTCATTAAGGAATTCTCGTTTGGGGTACGGAATCTGGCAGCCAGCAAACACACTAAAAAATCATTTTTTTAAAAAAAGAATACATATCAGGACCTAAAATCCACAGTATCATTGACCTTGTTAATTTTAAAATTCCACTTTTTTTTCCTTAACATATTGCCTACTCTTCATCAATAGCTACTGTTTGCTGAATGTCTCCCAAGACAACTTAATTTAAGCAAATAAAAAAAGAATTTTGGGGGGTATCTGGGTGGCGCAGTCGGTTGAACGTCAGACTCTCGATTTCAGCTCAGGTCCTGATCCCAGTGTCACGGGATAGAGCCCTGAGTCTGGCTCCACACTGACCATGGAGCCTGCTTAACATTCTTCCTCTCTCCCTCTCTCCCTCTCCCTCCCTCCCTCTCTCCCTCTCTCTCTCTCTCTCTCTCTCTCTCTCCCTCTCTCTGCCTCTGCCCCTCTCCCTTACTTGTGCGCTCTCTCTCTCTAAAACTTAAAAACAAAACAAAACAAGAATTTGTTGTCTAAGTCTTATACTAATTACCGCTTTCAATAATAAATCTTAATTGCCATTAGTTGACGTATATGATGTAGAGGTTTCTCCACACAAACTCAATTAGTACTAAACAATAACTGAATTTGTAATTGCCTCAACAATGAAAATAGTTTTTTTTTCTTCAAGAAAAGCCACATCTCTAATAAATACAAGCATATGGGTATAACAAGGATGGGAAATGCAGGGGTTTTGGTAGCACAGTGGATGCACAGACTTTTAAATTTCGCAGTTCCCTACTGAGTTGGTTTAAACTCATCTGCCTGACTATAAACATCCCACCTGTTCTCAGTTGTAGTTTTCCCTGTAACACTGAATGATGGTCATTCCTAAAACACCTGTTTTCATTCACACCTCTCTAGAGCGCTGCCTGTTTCAGAATATAGTCCCTTTCTCTCCAGAAGTTCTTCTCCAAGGTAGGATTAATGGAAAACTTCAGTAACCCTATAGGAACAAGTGCTTCTCTTACTTTAGTCACCGTCTGACATCCTCAACCCGGAGCAAAGGACACGGAAAATGTAGCGTACATACTCTAACGTTGGCAAGGGGTCCTCCTGAAAATAGGGATCCTGTAGAGCTTGCTCCGAGGTAATTCTCTTGGTTGGATCCATAGTAAGGAGTTTCTGAAGCTAAAGTAACACATAAGAAATCAATAGCACATGGAAAGGTTGTTTATAAATCAATGTTTTGGCTTTTGTATTAATGTCTAGCAGGATTAATATCAAATGCCATTTCGTACAGCTCACCACAGATTAGTATGGAGCAATTGGCACACTACATACATTTATGTAAAATTGGTAGAAATCATTAGCGTTAAAGCCCTTTTGCTATGTCATTTTTTTTTTTCTGCTGATAAATCAGAAAAATTGGAAAAAATTAAGTCTGGAAGTCAAGAGTGACATCTCAAAAGAAAACTATTTGATGTTGCCTTAGCATCCACCAATTTCTTTTCGTTCTAAAAAGGAGGAGGGGTGCCCGGGTGGCTCAGTCGGTTAAGCATCTGACTCTTGATCTCCGCTCAGGGCTTGAACTCATGACCTCATGAACACCATGCTGGGTGTGGAGCCTACTTAAAAAAAGGTGGGAGGTGTCTTGGGGGTCTCAGTTTGTTGAGTGACCAATTCTTGATTTCGGCTCAGGTCATGATCTTGAAGTTCATGGGTTCAAGCCCCACACAGGGCTCTGCACTGACTGCTAAGACCCTGCTTGGGGTTGTCTGTCTCCCTCTCTCTCTGCACCCCCCCCCCCATAAATAAATAAACTTAAAAAGAAAAATCACCAGTTTGGGGCACCTAGGTGGCTCAGTCAGTTAAGTAAGCTTCCAGAGTCTTGATTTCAACTCAGGTCCTGATCTCATGGTTGTGGGATCAAGCTCTGTATGGGGCTCCCTGCTGTGTATGGAGCCTGCTTAAGATTCTTAAGATTCTCTGCCCCTTCTGGGCTCACGCATATGCATGTGTGTGTGTGTGCATGCATGCATATACTCAAGAAAGAAAGAAAGAAGAAAGAAGAAAGAAAGAAAGAAAGAAAGAAAGAAAGAAAGAAAGAAAGAAAGAAAGAAAGAAAGAAAAAGAAAAGAAAGAAAGAAAGAAAGGAGGATAGCTAGGACAATTCCATGAATGAGACAAGATGGGTCTGTGCTATGGACCCAACTTCCCCATCTGGCAGAGAGGCACCTACCAAGAGGAACACTTTGCTGTCAGGCTTGACCTTGTGTTTCTCCATGTACTTTATGAGGCTACTGTTGGCATACCTGCAAGAACATAATAATCACACATCACTGGAAACACTCACACTTTTTTTTCAAATAATGTTTATTATTGAAGTACAGTTTACACAATAAAGCTCCCAGATTGGTTTTCCTATAAGGTATGTGTTTAGGCCATTGTCTTTTCAATGATTAGTGAAAGAATACGTAACCAAATATTGGTAAATGTGTGCAGTGGGAATTGTTAAACACAGTATGTAAGAGTTTCTATTGTTACAATCTCTTTGGGAAATAATTACACATTAACCACTAGAGCTGAAAATGTGAACAACCTATAAGCTAGCAATTCCCTTCCTAGGTACATACTCCAAGAGATTCCTTTGTGCATGTGTATCACAGGATGTGTGAACAAGAATGTTCTTAGCATTCCTGTAATAGAAAAAACTGTAAACAACACAAACGTCTACCAATTAAAGAATGGGTACATTGTTACATATTCACAGAATGGAATATTGAACAATAGTTAAAATGGGGGCGCCTGGGTGGCGCAGTCGGTTAAGCGTCCGACTTCAGCCAGGTCACGATCTCGCGGTCCGTGAGTTCGAGCCCCGCGTCAGGCTCTGGGCTGATGGCTCGGAGCCTGGAGCCTGTTTCCGATTCTGTGTCTCCCTCTCTCTCTGCCCCTCCCCCGTTCATGCTCTGTCTCTCTCTGTCCCAAAAATAAATTAAAAACGTTGAAAAAAAAAATTAAAAAATAGTTAAAATGAATACAGAGGTTGAGTGGGAAATAAAAGAAAGAAAACTACAAAAGAAAATACAAACTGTAATATAATTTATATGAAGATAAAAGATATATTAAACTGAGCAATAATTTATTTGGAATACATAACACCTGTAGCAAAACTATAATGAAAAATGTGGAATGACAAATACAAATTCAGAATATATGTTCTTTCCTATATATGAAATATTTCACATTTAAAAAGGTCAAAAAATAAGTAACATATATGTTCATGGTAGAAAATTTAGAGAATATAGAAAAGTATAAAGAAAAAAACTGAAATCACTCGTAATCAAGCCACTCAATGATTAAAACAAACAAAAAAATACTGCCAAGATTTTGCTAATTTTCCTTTGACATTCTTGCTATGCTTTTATATATATGACACAGACACAGAGGGATTTCTGTTTTGTTTTTATAAAATTGGGATCACACTATACAAATTGTCCTCTTTTCACTTAATATTGTTTCATAAACATTTTTCCTTGTTCAGTGCTCTCTAAACTACTCATTTGCAGTGGTTATATATGTATATTCCTAGTGTTACTGATGTTATTTGTTTCACAATAGTTAAATACAGGTCTTTGTAGGTTAATCGGATCGGGTCCACATGGTAGGGAAACAATACTGCACATAGGTGGGAAACAGAGATCCCTTTCAGACCCTGACTCAGTCATTTACCAGTTGTGTGACCTTGGGCAGTTAGTTAACCCTTATGAAAACCTTAGCTTCCTCATCTGAAAACTAAAGATTACAATTATACGTCTCTTATAGAGTGTTGTGGGGACCATATGAGAAAATGCAGGTAAGGGCTTAGCACCACACCTGACACATAATAAACACTTGGTTAGCTACCTGTGGCTGCTCTGATTGCTTCCACAGGATAAATTCTTGGGTTTATTAGGTCAAAGAGTATGTGCATTTCAAAGCCAGTTTTATGTGCTCTAAAACCTTGCTACATGAACCTGGCCCTCAGATCAGCAGCATGGGCCCCGAGAGCCCACATTAGAAATATAGATTCTCAGGCCCTATCCCAAATTCAGAATCAGAATCTGCATTTTTAACAAGGTCTCCAGGTGATCTGTAGGTACATTAAAGTTTGAGAAACATTTTTCTCACCAGTGGCATACAAGGAAGAGGGCCCATTTTATCATACCCTTGCCAGCCCTAGGTATGTTCATTTTTAAAATCTTTGCCATGTGAGTCTGGGTGGCTCAGTCAGTTAGTGTCTGACTTCGGCTCAGGTCATGATCTCACGGTTCGTGGGTTCGAGCCCCGCGTCAGGCTCTGTGCTGACAGCTCAGAGCCTGAAGCCTGCTTCAGATTCTGTGTCTCCCTCTCTGTCTGCCCCCTCCCCACTTGAACTCTCTCTCTCTCTCAAAAATAAATAAAAATTAAAAGAATAAAAATAATAAAACAAAATCTTTGCCATGTATATATAAAATTTTTTCGGGGCTCCTGGCTGGCTCAGTCAGTAGAGCACGCAACTCTTGATCTCAGTTACAAGTTTGAGTCCCACATTGGGTATAGAGATTGCTTAAAAATAACATCTTAAAAAAATTAAAAAAATTTTTTTTCCTCCAATACTAGGAACATTTTTATTAGCAAGGTAACCACTAAATTTATTAATGGGAAGAGATTTTAAAGTTTATGCAGAAATGTAGTTTGTCTACATACATGTCTTTGGTCTTTCTGTCGAATCATTGATTTCTCTGGGTTAACTCCAGATTCTAAGTTATTTGTTTCTATCATAAGATCAGACTGTGCTTATTGTAACATTCAATTTAAAGTCAACTTCTAGATTTCCTTTTAATCCTATTTTCACGTTGCCTTCTACTTAGCTAATAAAAGCTGACACTTTAGAAAGATTACAGAAACTTCTATCACTATTCTTCCTGATTCACTTTAAGAGTAATTTTTTTCATTCTTTTCATCTGATATAATGAAAACAAGTTATTTTTCCTTTGAGATAATTTTTTCTGGAAAAAAAAATTTTTTTTAATGTTTATTTATTTTTGAGAGACAGAGAACGAGCAGGGGAGGAACAGAGGGAGAGGGAGACACAGAATCCGAAGCAGGCTCCAGGCTCTGAGCTGTCAGCACAGAGCTTGACGTGGGGCTCAAACCCACGAACCGTGAGATCATGACCTAAGCCGAAGTCAGTTGCTCAACCGACTGAGCCATCCAGGTGCCCCTGGAATTTTTAAATAATATTTTACTTCAGTGGCTTGTATGTACTACTACATTAGATTTAGCTAATTAAAAAAATTTTTTTAATGTTTTATTTATTTTTGAGAGAGAGACAGAGACAGAGTATGAGTCGGGGAGGGGCAGAGAGACAGAATCCAGGAAGCAAGAGCCTGACATGGGGCTCGAACCCATGAACCACGAGATCCGGACCTGAGGCAAAGTCAGACACTTAAACAACTGAGCCACTCAGGCGCCCCTAGATCTAGCTAATTTTTAATAAACTCCTTTCATCTTATATATTAGTAGCTGCTTTCATGGGGGTACAATTGTTTGCTTAAGACATATGGGCTCTTGTTGCTGAGCTTTTCCTATGACTTTTCTGAGTTTCATTTATCTTTTAAAGCTCTCCTTTTATTTCTAGTTACTGTAAACGCTGTAATTTTATGTGAAAATTTTCCTTTGGTCTTTAAACAATAAGTGTTCACTGCCGACATTAATATTCTCCATCTTTTATATTATTAGCATGTCTTCAATTACTTGAACCACTTTCATATAATGTCCATTTGACAGTAACTACTGAGCATGTACTATGTACCAGGCCCTGGGTATACATATAGTGATGGATAAGAAAGATATAACCCATACTATCTAGAGGGAAGGCAGATAAGTATTCAAAAGCTAACTGTAGGGGCACCTGGGTGGCTCAGTCAGTTGAGTGTCCCACTCTTGATTTCAGCTCAGGTCATGGAATCAAGCCCCACATTGGGTTCTGTGCTGAGTATGGAGTCTGCTTGGGATATTCTCTCTCTCTCTCTCTCTGTCTCTCTCTCAAATTTTTTTTTTAAAAAAAGGTAACTGTAGTGCAAAGTCATCAGTGCTGAGAGAAACAGCCCAGGATGCAAGAGAGGAGTACGTGACTCAGACCTAGAAGGTCAAGGGAGGCCTCAGCAGGCAAGTGATGCCCAAGGCAAGACCTAAAGGACAAGTAGAAAGGAAAAATAGGAGTTAATCTGAAGAAATGAGTGGGAGTAAAGTACATCCTAGACTGAAGAAACAGCATGTGTAAAAACCCAGAGGTCAAAAAAAAGCTCTGGGTTTTCAAGCTTCTTAAAGAAATTCATGCTGTCTAGGCTGTAGAATACAAAGTGGACAGTTGTGTAGGAGATGAATTTGGTGATGTAGAAGCCAGAGCTCTGTAAGCCATACTAAGGAAGTGAGAGCAATAGTGAATTGAGAGCAGCAAGGAGACCAACATGATCAAATTTGCTTTGGGCAATGACTGTGGTATAGACAGTGAGTTGGAATAAAGACTGGAGGTAGAAATACCACTTGGGAGGCCACTGCAGGATCCTAAGCGAGAGAGAGAGAGGTCTAGACTGTAATAGTGGCAGAGTAGATGGAGAGAAATACAAAGACCTACTAGATTTACTAGTTTTTTGGATCCTACAGGGTAACATGGAAGAGAAGGCGATAAAAGAAGGATCAGGGATATGTCAGGTCTTAGGCTTGAACAACTGGGTGAATCATGGAGTCGTTTCCTAAGATTGGAAATACAGCGGGAGGAAGGTATGGGAGGATAGATGATGAGTTCAGTTTTGGACCTTTAACTTAACGTATTTATAGAAATTTCAGGTTGGGATTCCATGAGGCAATTAGACAAATGGGTCTGAAATTTGGAAAAGAGATCTGAGTCGGATGCATAAACTGGGAATTATTAGCATCATCGATGGTAAACTGTGGCCAATAAGATCAGAGAGACTGCCCGGGACAATGTCCAGAGTGAAAAGACAGCCCAAGACAGAACCTTGAGTAATACCAGTGCCATCTTTAAGAGAGAGAGACAGGAAAAAGACCCCACCAAGGACTGTGTAAAAGAGGGGCCAAAAATGACAAGTGCCATCCCCTCCTTCTCTTTGTCATGTCTGCTTTTGTTCCTACAAGCTATCCTGTCTTGACATTTCCTGTTAAGTCGCCCAGAAGAAAACCTCTTCCTCTAGGTGTGTGCATTTGTAACAAACTCCTCGCACTCTGTCACCTTTATTCTCTCCCTCCTACTCAATATACACATTCCCACCAGTGTGTTTTATCCTGCTTCCAGGCCATGTGGCCTTCCTTCTGCTGTCCTTCCTGGTTGCCTCACCCGGCATTTCAGTCACTAGTCATTATTCAGATAAAGATCAAATCACAGTTGTAGCCTTGAACTGAGCCCTCATCATGCTAAAACAGGAGACACATTTAAACATGATACTGACCCTTAAGATTCTTAAAAGTTTATAAAATACTACAGCCTAAGCCTAACATGTATGTTAGCAACATCTGGAAAATCTTCTTTAAATCATAAGCATAATTAATACATTAAAATCTAAATTTCTGCTTTAAATACTAATCTATATCTGTTTTTTAAAGGATTAATTTAAATATTCCCAGTGAAGTTACTACTTATATTTAATATGAAATTACTTACGTTGTTCTTCTAAAGTCTTTCTGAAGTGTAGGGTATTCTGGCATCTTTCTAATATCTTCCCAATCTTTATCTTACAAAAAAATATCAAATATTGTTATAGAAAATAATGTTACTTCTATCAAAAATCTATTTTAGCTTAAAAATATACATAAAAATACACAAAATATGCTTTTGAAAAGGAATTATTTTGAAATATGACTCAAATATTATTTTGAGAAGAAAAATAAATTACCTGCAGGAAACCCCATGACACTAAATATCCGATCTAGTTGATCATGATGAAAGGGATTGCTTGTTTTTATATCTTCCTGACGACAGTGAAAAATAGGTTCTGAAGTCAACAATTCAGCAAATATGCAACCTATTGCCCATATATCTATGAAAGAAGAAGAAGTGTTTGCACACATTTATTATATTTCTTGGGTTATAACTCTTAGGTATAATCATAACCTACATGTAAAAATACTTTTCAGTGATGAAATATACAAAGTATGATAACTATATTAAGAAAACATATATATGACATGAAATAGCTGTTTCATCATGTAACAGATTGAAAGCCAAATAAAAAACATTTACTTGTAAATTTCCTAATGAAGATACACTTGGGAAACTCAATTTAGCAAGCAAGGAATTTACATTTAGGCAAAGCCTTTCTAACCACTATTAACAATGTAGTCAGCGAAGCATTCAACTGATAATCTAATACAGGGTATAAAATTCATGACCTGGTAGACTAAGACAATATCATCATCAGGTATATAGTGATTCATTCCTTTAGTCAATTAACTGCATAATGATAGAGCATAATTTCTGATTTAGGAGTCTAGACAAACAGGACAGACCATATAAATGATTTGCAAAAAACTTAACTTTTGTTTGAAAGACTACCAACTTCAGTTTTTCCAACAAATTGTAAGGTCTAGAAGCTAATAAATACAAGTATATATGGGTACAACATGACATCAGGAGAGAAGTTATTTGAACATAATCACTTGGATTAAGCTGTTCCATTGCTCCAATATTCCAGGAGAAAGTTAGGCATCTTTAAAAGTTTTACTAACCATTTCAAATCACCAGTTTTAGATTATTCTATTTGGATTTTACACATTGAAAAATTGTAATTTAGATTCTAAGACTATAATATTATATTTGCAATGCTTTGCCAAATGTATAAGTGAATTTTTATAAGATATATATTCACACTTGCCCACTTAAATAAATACTATGTCGTATTTTTTTTTAAAATAATAATGCACAGACTACAGTATAGGATAGAAAAGCACAGTGTTTAGTAGCCTACTAAATGTGGGAATCACATTCTGTAGACAAGCTAATTAAGGAAAAAGTCTAATTATAGCCATTAGCTAGAATTAACATTGGTATGTTATTTCATAAAACAAATTGCTAAATGAAAAAAAAAAAACATAGTGTAATGTCTCACTCCATTCAGGAACAGTTTCCTTTCACATAAGTTAGCCTTTTGGATAATGGAAACATATCCCTTCAATACCCATTTTTTTATCACACCATTACCTGCCATCTAAAGAGGTTATAAAATATCATTTACTCTTTCTTAATGACTCAGAAGGGTCATCATCATCATAAGCATCCATCATGAAAGAGTAGAGTAATAACTCTTCAGTGTCTACTATTAAATTCTTTTCTCTCTCCCACATCATGTTGTTGTCACTCTTGCCTCTGACAGAGCTGCCTCTGATAGTCCCATCTCTCTTCCTGCTGGCTGCCTCTACTATGCAGTCGGCTGGGACTAGTACTGCATGTTTCTGGTCATGCCAATTTCTGGTCTGCCTTCCATTTAAAGGACAGGAGCCAGGATCTAGATCTCCTGAGAACTGCTAAGAGAAGGAACCTCAGAGTAGCAGGTAATGTTAAATTTTAGGGTTTCTTGCCTCATATTAGCCTCTAATTTTAAATGGTTATCTGGTTCCTGTATCATCTATACCCATTTCTCAGCTCTCAGATCTCAAGACTGTTCCTCCCTCCTTCCTTCCCTCCCTTCACACACACACACACACACACACACACACACACACACACACACACACACACACGCTGTCATTCCCCAGCCCCCCTAAATGTCACTCCATAAAACTTCACTGATATCAAATCACCGAACTCTTTTTTTTTTTTATATGCTCTGAATAGAAATAATACTCATTTCTGACATGAACCAGCTATAGAGAAGAGTAAGAATAAGTGAATGGCTATGTATTTATTCTATATATTTATAATGTCTGCTAGGAATATATTTCAAGCCTAAAAATAACTTATTTGGGGAATATTCTTTTTCTGGGTCTTCTTTCCTAGTGTCTATCCAGAAGGGATAACTGCAACTTAACTAAAATTAAAAATCAGCGATTATATTTTTATCTTTATCTGTAAGTTGTAAACTGATTTAAACTTAATTTCAGTTGTCCTTACCCTGAGGAAATAGGAAATATAGTGGATTTCTAATTCATACTCAGTTAGCTTTACTTCCCCAAAAGATATCTAGTTTTATTTCAATGGTAAAAGAGCTAGTCAGAAAATATTCATAGAACTGTGCTTCTCAACGTCCGGGCTGTCAAAGTGTGTGGACCATGTGCAACAGAACCATTTAATGGCACATACTACATATGGGACTTACTGCCACAGATTGGCTCTATCAGAATCTCTGAGAGTGGGACAGGCTTTGGTGGGAAGTCACTTAGTTTAACAGAAGGTTTTGGCTGAATCTGCCTTTTCTTACTGGAAATCTCCCTTGTAGATCTAGACTGTGAGCTTGGTAAGAGCCCAGCGCATGTCGATTTCTACTGTTAGCACATCCCCTACTTGCTGCCCTGTGTTCTGGGTTATCTCATCATCAGTTCTGTGCTGAGGCACCAACCTGGTGCTGCTCAACTAACATGCCTCTTTCTCTGGCGTCTCTTCAGTCTCCTGCTATCCCCCGGTGCCTTCTGAGATTGTCTAAGAGACTTTACTGCTCTGGATTGAGAGATCCAAGAGAAAAAGCAAACGCAATTATCAAAGTTTCAAAGACACAGCTCCTCAGTAAAAATCACTCACTGGAATGTAAGTAGAGTCAGGTTCTGATTTTAACCCCTCATTCTGAGAGCCCTCTATTCCTTCCGTCTGCTTGTGCAGTTCTGAATTTTTCACAGACAGCTGACCCTGTCCGTGGCTGAGAGCGTGGCCTCGGTAGCCTCTGAATGCAGCCTCACTGTGGGCTCAGCTGCTGGTGGAAGGGTCTAAGGTCGGTATCAGACTCCTCTACTGTCAAACACTCACGGGATTTTTCACTAATTGAACAAAATCTTTCGGCAATATTTACAAAGTATTACAAGATTCCAGCCCCTTGCTAGCGTCACCATACCTGGACAAAGTATATATACGCTCGGCGTCTCAGTTTTGCAGAAATCAGACCTGATAAATGAGGACATCACTATATTTTATTTTTTGTTTCTCCTTTTACCCACGTATAGGTTAGTTATCTATCGAATCTTTTCCAACATGGGAGCTTCCTTTGTAGTTCTTTGCATGTTACCAGGTTTTTCAGAAGTTTAACAGAGAAAGGTTTGTGCTCATCTGTTTTTAATAATTTCGTATTTTTGGTGCCTTTATTAAATAGAACTCAACAAATGCAGCTAAATGTAGTCAAAACTGGTATCAGTCTAATACCAGTAAACAGAAAATTCCACACAAGGAAAATTTCAAGAAATACATGCGGGAGATTTCGGCACCTTATAGAACTAGCCCATCATAGTGACAGTACTACCCACCTCTTCTCTTTTCACCTCTTTTCGAGAAATCTCTAGGTTTGAGTACAGCTCCCTCTTCCTGACTCCCTCAATTCGTAGCTGGGCCCAGAGAGGACACTGTAGTCATCAGGTAGCAAAACCCTTGTCTGTTCTGGAGCAGACTTTAAATCCTACAGAGAGTGTGTTTATAACAGGTTTTCTTACTCCATTTTTTCTCTTGGCAAAATGGCAAGAGGCTGAGCACAGCTAACCTACCCAGACTCTTATTTCCTCCTGTAATGGAGAAACTGCTACTCTGATCAGCGTCATGGTGGGAGAGAAAAATTAGTCACGTTACTTCTTGTTTAGGAAAGGACGGACGGACTGACTTTCCCCCAGTAGAAGGGCCTTTTGCCAACACCACACTATTCTTGTTTTCTGTTTTTCTTTTTGTGGAGAAAACAATTCTAGAAATCTCTCCAGTTCTTCTGATCGATGGTAGGTAAGTGCAAAATAAAACTTGTATGTTATCATTTCCATGGCAATTCAACCGGATCAGATAACTCTATTCTCTAAAAGAAAATGTTTTCTCCTTTTACAAGAACCATATTCTCCTACACGGTTAAAAATCCTAATCTACCAGAATATAAAATGCAGGAATACAGACGACAATAGGACTTTTACAAAGAGATATAAAGCGGTTTTTACAAAGCAGCTTCATAATTATTATACCATTTGGTATTTATGATAATTTGATGCTAAGATAGTAAATCATTTTAGACTAACTTACCAATGGCCTTTGTATAATGTCTTGCACCAAGCAGAAGTTCTGGAGCCCGATACCAAAAAGTCACAACTACTGGATCCAAATCTGCTAGTGGCTTTAGAGGAGAATTGAACAATCTGGCAAAACCCATGTCCGCTAAAAAATGAAATAAGTTAATATAAAACTCAGTCTGGCATGCTACTAGAACCATGCAAGGTTGATGACAACAGCCACTATTGAAGACAATAACTTTATAAAGCAATCCTTTTATTCCTTTTCAACCAGGGGTCTGGACCAGGCACCAGATCCCCCCTTCTGAGTAGATATTATTATCGTGCCTATTTTACTGATAAAGAAACTGAGGCCTGAAGATATTCTGACTTGCCCAAGGCCACAGAGCTAGTAAATACAGAGTCATAATTAGAATCCAGGTCTGACTTCAGATCCCTGGCTTTCAGAGACATAATATTCTTAAATGTTTTTTTAAACTGAAACAGTCTAAAAATTTCCATGGTTAATTATGACCTCTGGACGCCTCTGCATCTAAACACTGACTACATCTGAGTGTGGCGTGAGCTGGAATTGGCTCGTGGATGCATGAGAGCCAGTTTGTACACATTTCTCCCCAACACTGAGTTGAGTGATGTCATGCGACTTGAAATTGGCTACCATGGGAATATTTACATCATAGAAAACAACAAACGCTACACACTGGGGATTTTTTCCACCCAGGGAGCCATTGTTGGATAATTACCAGCACATCATATACATGTTTCCAGGAAAATGTATACAATACGTACGAGGTAATTTGTTATAATTTGTTATAATTCAGGGTGTAACAAAGGTCTATGCCAAAGCTAACTGAGTTAAATATTAGAGGTATACACAAGTAGTAAAAAGAATATTTATTACTATAATAAGTTCCTGGGTGTCTGGCTGGCTCAGTCGGGAGAGCATGTGACTCTTGATCTTGGGGTTGTGAATTTGATCCCCAGGCTGGGTGTAGAGATTACTTAAAAATAAAATTAAAAAAACAATCTACCATATAATAAGTCCTTGAGACTATCTAATTTTCTTAAGATTTAATAAATAACAAATACCTTTCATTTATCAAGTACTTCAGAATTACAGATGGTTTTCACATATATCATGTATCTCTTCATCTAATCCTCATGCTGGTTTAATAAGTATTTTGTTCCCCACTTCTGAGATGAAGAATCTAAAGTCCAAGGCAGTTAAGTGACTTTCCCAAGGTCACAGGGATAGCAGTAAAAATGCTAGTATTCAAACAAACCATGTTATAACTTAGCAGCTATATTCTTGATCATTGATCTGACATCCAATAGATTATACATATAACAATCACATATCACAGAGGTCAAATCACAAGAATGAAAAACCTCCGTAATTTGAAATATGTAATGTACACAGTATATTTTGCAGTATATTTTGACTGTATAAGTGGTCCCAATGAACTATGTAATAGCACATTAAGGTTTAATGTACTGTTTAATCATTTAATCTAAAACTACATGCTATAAACATATATTAAAATTTTAATTTACAGCGATTTTGTTCCTTTAGAATTTGAATATTTTACAAGGCTTTCTGAGAATGCTTTGGAGAACACAGGTCATAAAAAATAAGGCTATCCAAGGAAGCCTGTGCTGATGCCTACTGTTTCCTAACTAAATTTCCTCCATAGCAAAGACATTCAAAATCTTTCTACCAATATTACGCCTACTTCAAAGCACTGCTTTATGTATTTAATACATGCTGATTGTTGCTGATGGCAAAGTAATGTGATGAAATGTTTCACCCATTGAAAAGTATGTTATTTTTAAGTAAAAGCTGAAGCCAGTATTTCTCCCTTTATTCCCTACCTTCTTAGTTTTATATAAGCCTCATCTATTCAATGTCAGATGAAATCAAGTCCAAAGGAAACCATAAACATTCTTAAAAATAATTCCTGTCTATTATTTGAACTTTAAAGGAGTTTCAAACCATTTCTCAAATAATCACCAATGTAGACAAAAGGTAACTAACCTAAACATTCCTAACAGTTGTTTTCCTAAAATTAGGTATGAGTGAAACCGTTCCATTCAACAGATTGCAGTGATAAAATTCTGGTGTGAATGCTAATGAGACAGTATCAGATGAAGAAAAGCAGGAAAACCATGGTGTCTACCACCAAGGAACTGACATGAAGGTGAGGTGACAAAATACACAGAGTAGATAAAAACAGAAGTGCTGTAAGACTAAAGGTGAGTTATCACTGGCTTCTATTAGACTCTAAGTCCTATGAGGGGAGGGCATGTATCTCCTTCATGGCTCTATGTGGAACACTGGTAAACATTTGTGGAAGTGGGCCAAATTGAACATGGAACTTGAGCTGGATTCTCAAGGGTGAATCACTGAACAGTAAAAGGGGCAGGAAGCATTTCAGGTAAGACCTGAAGTCTTCAGGTTGCTGGGGAGGGGGAGGCTTAGGCACAGGGAAGGGCGCGATGCATTTCTCATTTGACTGTGCTTTTCTTTTCACTCAAAAAAGGACTGTGTGGGGCGCCTGGGTGGCTCAGTCGGTTGGGCGTCTGACTTCGGCTCAGGTCACGATCTCGCAGTCCGTGAGTTCGAGCCCCGCGTCAGGCTCTGGGCTGATGGCTCAGAGCCTGGAGCCTGCTTCCGATTCTGTGTCTCCCTCTCTCTCTGCCCCTCCCCCATTCATGCTCTGTCTCTCTCTGTCTCAAAAATAAACGTTAAAAAAAAAAATTTTAAAAAAGGACTGTGTTAAAGTGTTAAGCACAGGCATCAGAGCATTACTAAGGTTTAAAAAGTAATGTGCTATTACCACAAAAATTAAAAGCAATTTAATCAACTAAATTGTTTTCTAGACTGCTGGTATTACTTCTTGCTTACTTTTAACCCTGATTGTATTCCAAATGGTGAATAGAATTACAATCCTAAAACTCTGAACGGTAGGGTAACCAACTGGCCCGGCTAGAATACAGAATTTCGGGTGAGGAGTACTAGAGATATCTGGGAGTAGTAAGAGGAAGACAGCAAGTGCGAGGGACCAGGATAGAGGGGATGGCTGGTACAAACGAGGGGAGAGTACAAGATGACAATGATGAATTTGGTTTGAAACAATGGAGCAGAGGTTGCCAGCAACACATCCAAATTAAGGTAAAGATTCTGGCTAGGGGGAGAGAAGAGAATGAGATTCAGATCTTAGAATGATTTTTACAGAATCCAAGATTTTTAGGCCACACTCATCAATTCCTTAAAGTAGCAATTGTAGAGGGAGGCCACGCCCCGGCCTCCTTGGGCATCTGACAAGGTTAACAGGAGTAGAAGCCAATAATAAATAAAATGCAGAAGTAAGAGCAAAAGTGGTAAGTAGAAAAACAGAATTATGTGATGTCACGTAGACCAAGGAAAAAGACAGTCTCAAGGCCAGACTGGTCAGAAGAACAAATGACTAAGGCAATAAAGAAAAACCATGACTAAATACAGGCCACTAGATCTGATGAGACAGAGGTCATAGGTGACCTTTTTGGAGAGCAGTTTCGATAGAGGGACAGAATTAGAGGACAGATTAGGGTGAGTGGAACCAGTGGGTGAACATCGTATGTTCTAGCAGTAGAGGAACAAGGAGGGGAAATTGAATGAATAGTAAAGAAAACGAAATGGATATGAGAAGATTTATTTTAGAATTGGAAAAGGATTATGAAGGTTTAAAGGTGAAGAGGAGAAACTGGGGAAGCAGACAGTGGAGACACTGCAGTGTGAGAGTTTAAGTACAATGGGAAGCTATTTAGAAGCTAGGGGGACCCCACATAGGTAGGACTCGGGAGGGGACAGTCACTCTTTCTCTGAGACCGTTTCAAAGGCAGCACTGTGCTGACAAAAAGTGGTCAGTGAGGGTACAGCAGACAGCTTTGATATGGCTGGGCAGCAACATTTGTAGGGAAAGAGACTTTGGACTTGAGAGGCTGAGTAAGCCACAACCTCTCTAAAGTCAGCTCTCCTTCTCTGGAACATCCACCTTACAGGGTGGTTGTAAAAAGTGAGGGAACATATGAAAGCATTTATGACACAGGGTAGTAAACTAATTATTTCACTGTCTGTCACAGGGAGGGACTGCCCTTTACCACCCTTTCCCTTTCACCAATGTCTAGCAAAAAGTAGATCCTCAAATGCCTATAAGGAAAAGAGTGTGAGCGTGAAACAGAAAAAAGTGAGGAGTGGTAGAGAGGGGTGGGGAGGGAAGCAAAACGGAAGTGGGGGGGAAGGAAAGCAGCTACTTGGTTCTTAGTGACCATCAACAACATTTTTTATGACTCTGAATCTCAGTAAACTTAGCATAGAGGTTGAAAGGAAAGGAATTTGGTTTATAACCAACCAAATTTGGTTTATAACCAACCGAGGAGGACGCTTGGGTGTAGTAGGACAGAATGGATGTGCAATAGGTCAAGTTAGCACAATTCTGCATCACCCCTAGCATGACATATCCTAACAGCAAAGAAAGCAGGTTGATGAAACAATATTTATTTTAAAATCCTTCTGAAAACCATTGGAACATTTAATAAATGCAATTTCTATTACAAAAAAAAATTAGAATGAAGCATTTCTTCACCTCATTCTCTTCCCAAATACGTCAGAGGTATAAATGATGCCAATTTCTTCTAGAACGATCTTCAGGGTTGCAAAGGGAATCTTAATAAATGGGAAGGACTCCTGTGGGTGCCTTAATCTAAGACCACCACATAAGAGGGTTTATAAACATGTATATTTCATTTGGAAAAAATATGTTGGTACCTGGCACGGGCATGCAGGGGGCGGGGGCAAGGTATGTGGGAAGATGTGCGTGTGTTAGGTCAGGTGGGAGAGATGCCTTCAGGGAAAGAACACTGGTGAAGCTGAGACAAAAGCAAGACTTATAAGATGACATTTAGGGCAGCTGTGCAGGAGAGCAACCACGGCACAAACACGTGCTTGGGTACTGTATGAGAATGAAATTTTTGTGGGCTTGCTTGCCTCAGCTTATTTGGGGAAGAAACCTGAGGAGTTTTAGCAACTATCTACCTACACCTCCCGACATATTTTCTAAAAACATGACGAGGAAGTCATTTTAAAATTAACTGCTTAAATAAGAGTCTTAAAAAGGGGAAACCATCTTTGCAGTCATTTCAGTTTCTTCATAAATCATTTGAGAAATAATTACCTACCTATTTTGACTCTCCCCCTTTCAGGACCTTCTCCCATTACTAGGATATTTGCTGGTTTCTAGGAATAAAAATAGAGCATTCAAATTACTATGTTTATTCTTTTGACATGCTCTAAAATGGAGAAAAGTTCTTAAAATATGAAAATATCACTTCTGTATTTTCATCAAAACCATAATACAATATTAAATACCTTCTATATAGTTAAAGCATTTGACATACTTGAAGTTAGCACTAACCTTCTATAAACATCTTTGCTTTGAAAACATTTATTTTCAAAATTATACAAATAATTACAAAGAAGCTGAAGCTATCATTTCTGTTTACCCCACAGCAGTCACAAGTGATGTGTTTTTTTTAAAAACCTACACATATTATAACTGTCCACTTGCTGCCCACAAGAAACAGTTTTTGTGGTTGAAAAGTGTTTTGTAAAATTTCAAATCACAGTATAATTACCTTCATTTAAATGAATTCAATGAAATATTCCTTGCTAAATATTTCTTAACTACTATAGGAAAACATGATCAACATTCAACAGACTCCATTCATATCCATATGCATTTCAGCTGTAGTTCATGCAAAAGTGCAAAATTCCAAATATAATTTCAAGATGTAGGAAAATAAAAATCAAGGCTAATACAGAACTGTATAAAGAAAAGAACAGATTGCAAATGTATCCATTGCTTTTAAGTCATCCTCATTTGTAGATATTTGGAAACAGAGAACTATGGAAATAGGCTTTTGGGCAAGTCAGTCTCCTCTGTAAACTATCAAGAGAGAAAATTTCGGATTCATTTATTCAATCAATGAACATATTTTTGTGTCTTAGGGACAAAAAACATATTGACAATCAAGAGGAAAAACAAGCACATGATGAATTAAATCCCTAGCCTCCAGATGCTCTTTACATAAGTAGAAAGAAAAAAACAGAAGCTTTGTATAATATTAGAAGCTAATGCTACGTGTGAGTTATAGAAAGGACTGACGTTTTGGGTTAGAGGTTAAACCAGATTACTTTTAGATCCCTTCCAATTTGCTGGCTCTTTTTTAAGTTTCAATGAAAACAATTAGCACTAAAAAAAAAAAAAAAAAAAAAGTTCAAAGGAGGAAGTGACAACTAGAGTTTCCACTGTTGAGGGAAATGTTCATTGGAGGTGAGGCAAGGGTGGTGTCCATTATCCAGATCCTGAAAAATGAACAGGAACTGGCATGTCAGGGTAGAAGAAGGACAAGGGCAGTGGAGGAGGTGAAAGGGCTATGAACAAGGTAGGCTTAGGAGACAGTAACCCAGACAGAACTCTGGACAGAAACCAGAGGACCCATGTTGGGGGTAGCAAAATTAACCTAGACTCTGGATAGTCTTAAATGCCAGGTGAAGTAATCTGATCTTTAAATGGCAGGCTGTGAGATCCCAGGAGAGGGGGAGCTATCAGAACTAGGTATAAGATAATAAAGGCTTTGTCCAAGGCCTTCTAAGCTGAAATGGAGAGGGAGTTATGGAGCTGAGTAACATTTTAAAGGAGAAATTAACAGGACTTTGTGACTAGTTGAAGTCAGAAGACTAAGACAAAGGGTGATACAAATTTCAGCAAGGTTTTGAGTTTCTGCAACTAAAAGAATGATGGTGCCTTTATTGTGGAACAGTTATGAGAGGTACTGGTTAGGGAGGGGGAACAATGTGAGATCCCTAAGTCATACTATTCAGAAGAGGATTTGAAAATTATTGTCACTGGAGTATGATGACTGAAGACACAAGACAAAATTAGTTTATCGCAGCAGAAAGAGAAAATAGCATCAGTCGAAACCCAGAGCTTCAAGATTCAAGTTTGATAATGATTTATCAAAGATCCATTATAGATAAAACACTATACTGCAGACCTTCAGGAAATAAAGAGAAATAAAACATGAAGCTCAAGACTTCAAAGAGCTTCAAAAATCTAATAAGGAAAGAAAGACAAACTGCTTTTTAGAATACAAGGCAGGTTATGAAAAGTACCAAAACAGCAAAAGAAAATGTCAGGAATGAATGATTCTTCTCAGTGAATATCAGGATAGACTTTAGGAAAAAGACTTTGGATGAATGAAGGATGACTAAGATTCTGATGGGCCTAAATGAAAGAATGACTTTTCAGGCTCTGAGAACTCTGTAAGTAAGGGCACAGTCACATAAAAATAGAGACGTGGCATACTGGGAGAACCTGCACTAGAGCATAGGATGCTGGAAAGGGGCACCTGGGTGGCTCAGTCAGTTAAGCGTCTGACCGGCTCAGCTCATGATCTCGCGGTCCGTGAGTTCGAGCCCCGCGTCGGGCTCTGTGCTGGCAGCTCAGAGCCTGGAGCCTGTTTCAGATTCTGTGTCTCCCTCTCTCTCTGATCCTCCCCCGTTCATGCTGTGTTTCTGTCTCTGTCTCAAAAATAAATAATTAAAAAAAAAAAAATAAGACTGGAAACTACATTGGGAACAAAATGCCACATTAAAGAAACTGGAATTGATCCTATAGGCTAAGCCAAGACAGGACGGTGAGATAATCAGATTTATATTTAGGAAAAAAACTGGTAGCAATGTGAAGGCTGAATTGGAAAGGGTGGATGGATCACAAAGCAGAGACAGAAACCAATAGTCTAGGGAAAAATAAGGGCACCCTAAATTGTGACAATGGTCATGGGGGAACATATAAGAGCATTTTAAGGTAAAAGTTCAAGACTTGGGATTGCTTTTTTATACCACCCTCTCCACCCTCCATAGTCATGCATTCAACAAATATTGATTAAGCATATTCTATGTATCAGGCTAGATGCTAGAGATGCAGCAGTAAAAATCCATCCAAGAAAAATCCTTGCCCTCATGGAGCTTACATTCTAGTGGGAACAGAAGGGCAATAAATAAACAAATGTACACTATATCAGATATTGGAAAAGAAACCAAGGAGAATACAAGAGATTTCCACATCTGATATTATGGCCGACTAGGTGCTCTAGGGGACCCTGCCATTACAGAACCATATGCTGCATAAGAAACCTCCCTTAAAGGATTCCCTGATCTCACAAGAGGTCAGGGATTATCTACAACTCCAAGTGCCGGCCCAAATAATGTATCCTTGTGGCTAGAGACTAAAGGAAAGTCAGGATGGGCCTAAGAACAGATGCCAACAACACTTCAATGGGGATACTGAATCATGGGCCACCAGCAAAGTAAGAAAGCTGAGCCTGCGACCACAAAGTCAGCTAAGACTCTCAAATGGACTAAAATAAACCTAGATACTACCAGTAGAAGCAAAAGAAAACTCTCTCTGGAGGAAAAACTTCTTAATTTAGGCCTAAGGACTAAAACAAAACTAAACTAAAACAAAACTAAAAGTTTCCTGCTAAAAGCAGATTATTTCCATTTTGAATTAGAAACAAAATCCATTCCTACACTATTTACGAGAGATCCACCTAAGCACAAGGGCTATAAAACCTGAAATAAAAGGCTATTAGAAGGTGTATCAGGCAAACTGCTAAGAGTTAGATCAACTATTAGTAATGTCAGATGGAATAGCTTTTAAGATAAAAGCATTACTAGGAATACAGATGGTCACTATATAATGATACAAGGTTCAATTCACCAGGAAGAGGCAACATTCCTAAATTTGCCATGGACTTGAAATATATATAAAGCAAAAGTTGATATAACTTCAGGGAAGGAAGAGAACAATGATAATGTTAAGATATAGACCATCCAGAAGACACAGTTAACAAGGTTCATCTAGTGGGCATATACACAACTTTTTATTCAATAATTAGAGAATACACATTTTTCTCAAAGACACATGGAACGTTTACAAATGCTGATCACATACTAGCAAGTCTCAAGAAATTTCAAGGAATTGCTATCAAACAGTCTATGTTCTCTGACTACAATGCAATGAAGTTAAAAGTCAATCACCAAAGTATAAATTTAAAACTCCATATATTTGGAAATGTAAAAATACTTCTATTGAGGGTGGCTCAGTCAGTTAAGCATCCGACTTCGGCTTGGGTCATGATCTCAGGGTTCACAGGTTCAAGCTCCGCATCGGGCTCTGTGCTGATAGCTCAGAGCCTTGAGCCTGCTTCGGATTCTGTGTGTGTGTCTCTCTCTGCCCCTCCCCCGCTCATGCTCTGTCTCTCTCTCTCTCTCTGTCAAAAATAAATAAACTAAAACAACAACAACAACAACAACTTCTATTGTGTGTCAACTATACTTCAATTAAAAAAAAGAAAGAAAGAAAGAAAAAGAATCAAGGCAGTAGCATTTAGACTGGTGGCCACTGTATTCTTCACAGCCATTACCCCATAGGACAAACAGTGCAACTTAATTAAGAATATCCTTGATGAAAGAGTAAAAAATATTAAGTTAATTAAATCTCAAACCTTGAGTATACATGTCTTTTTAATACTCTGATAAAATGAGATGTATACATAAAGCATTTCTGTTGCACTATGAAGCCAACAGTTGTCTAGAAGAAAAAGGAGTTGTGCAGTTGTATGCTGACTAGTGGTTTCTCACTAAATATTTTTGTTTTATTAAATATAGTTATATTTTTAAAGATTTTACTTACTAATTATTTTATTAAAATTTTTTTAATATTTATTTTAGAAAGAGACAGAGTGCAGAGTGCATGTGGGGGGCGGGGAGAGAGAGAGAGAGAGAGAGAGAGAGAGAATCTGAAACAGGATTCAGGCTCTCAGCTGTCAGCACAGAGCCCAATGCAGGCCTCAAACTCATGAACTGGGAGATCATGACCTGAGCTGAAGTCAGATGCTTATTAACCCACTAAGCCACCCAGGTGCCCCTTAAGATTTTATTTTTAAGTAATCTCCACACCCAACACAGGGGTCAGGCTCACAACCCTGAAATCAAGAGTCATATGCTCTACTGAGGGAGCCAACCAGGTGCCCCAATAGTTATTTTTAGTAAAATATGTTATTTCGTTAATAGGAAAAAAAATTCCTCTAAATCACTCAGAGGTAAAAGGAGAATCTATGAAGAAATTAAAAATACTCAGAAATGAAATAATGTATTACCTATCAAAACCCGTGAAATGAAGCTAATGCAGTATTTACAAGGGAAATTTATAGAATCCTTAAATATTTATGTTAGGAAAAAGGAAGGCTGAAAATAATGATGTACCCAAGCTAAGGGGAGTGGCGGGGGGGGGGGGGGAGCTCAAGAAAATACACCAAAAGAAAGTAGAAGTAAAAAGATAAAGGTAAGGGCAGAAATCTATGAATGAGACACGATTTATGAAGCCTCTAGGACAACTATTATGAGAGGATAGAAGGTGCAAATAAACATTACAAATTACAAGGAGGATCATAAATCTAGGGCCAATGGAAGTGAGAAAGATAACCCCACAAAGAACTTTATACTGATTACTCTTAAAATGTATACAAAATGGACAAAGTCGAGAAAATGTAACCTACAAATTGACTCAAGATGAATTAGGAAATCTTAACAAACCAATAAGTGCTAAATAAATTGAAACGATATTTAAAAATTTCCCTACTAAGAAAACACCAAACCCCAAATGACCACAGATGCAAGTTCTCCACAAATTTTCAATGAACAGTTTATTCAATCTTATTCAAACATTTGCAGAGAACAGAAAAAGAGGGAATGCTCCCAATAAGTTCTGAAAGGACAGTATAATCTTGGTAGCAAAAACGGACAAAGTATGGGAAAGAAAAAAATTTCAGGCCAACCTCACTCACGAGTACAGATGCGAATATATTAAACAAAATATTATTAAGCTAAATCCATTAACAGGAATGCCAGGATGGCTTCACATGAGAAAACCTACATAAGTCCCTCAGCATATTAACATATGAAAAAGGAAAGATGATATAATTATCTCGACAGAGGCTAAAAAAGCAGTTAATAAAATTTAATACCCATTCATGATAAAATCTTTCAGCAAGTTAGACTAGAAAATTACCCTCTTAACCGGATAATGGGTATATATCAAAAACTAAGAAGTAACATTGGAAGGATTCCCTTTAAAATTGGGAATAATGCAGTGATAGCCACCATTACCACTTCTAAAATCAACATTGCACTGTAAGTCTGGTGCTATAAAACAGTAATTAAAGGGATATGAATTGGAGAGACAGGAACAAAATTATTGTTATTTGCAAATGATGTAATTATTTACATAAAAAACACAAAGTATTTACAGACAAATTATTAGCAATAGTAAGGGAGATTAGTAAGATGTTTGGCTAACTGAACAATATGAAAAAGTCAGCTGTATTTTTATATACCAGCAAAAGAAAAAAAAGGGTAGGAAATAAAATTTTTCAAAGGCAGCATTTCTACAGTAATAAAAAAAAAACAACTATAAGGTACCTAAGAATATATACACTAAAGGATGTAGAAGATATTTATACAGAAAATCTTGAAACTTTATCTTAAATGACATTAGTAACTCTCAAATAAATTAAGAAGTCATGTTTATAGATAAGAGGACTCTATATAGTAAAGACATCAATTCTCTCCATTCTTATCTATAAATCCAGGGAATCTGGCTTAAGACATGACATCCAGATTTATTTTATTATATTTTTAAGTTTATTTATTTATTTTGAGAGAGAGAGAGAGAGAGAGAGAGAGAGAGAGAACAGTGGGTAGGACAGAGAAAGAGGGAGGGAGACAGAATCCCAAGCAGGCCTCGTAGGGCTCCAACCCATGAACTGTGAGATCAAACCAAACCGTAAGACCTGAGCCAAAATTAAGAGTCGGACACTTAACGAACTGAGCCACACAGGCGCTCCCAAGATTTATTTTAAAGCCATAGTAAAGACAGTATGATACTGGTACAGAGATAGACGAAACTGATCAATGTGATAGAATGGAGAACCCAGGCGGAACCATGATGCTGTAAGAAGAACAACTTCAGAATCAGTGGAGAAAAAAGGAACTAGTCAATAAATCGTGCTGGCACAACAGGTATCCCAGTGGGAAAAAAATAAATAAAATGAATCTTTGTCTCATATCAGACATACAACAGTTTCGAGCAGATTAAGGAATTAAACATGAAAAGCAAAACTTTAAAACTGTGTGTGTGTCGGGGGGGGATGCAGAATATAGCTAATATCTTTCTGACCCTCAGGTAGGAAAGAATTTCTAAAACGAGATATAAAAAATCATCACGAAAGAGAAGACTGACAAATCTGGCTATTAAAATAACTTTCAACCACCAACAATAAAGAAAAGAAAAAGACAAAAGCACAAATGGAAGAAGTCTGCAACAGATAAGTAACAAAGATTCTGTATCCAGAATAAAGAACTCCCACAAATCAATATAAAAACAACCTAATAGAAAATGGGCAAAATGTCCAAACGGGCATTTAACAAAATAAGAAACATTTAACCATTAAGCATATGAAGATGTTCAATCTCATTAATCAAGAGGGAAATGTAATTAAAATCAAAATGAGATACCATTTTATACCTAGTATATTGGTTAAAAATTAAGAACTGCTGAGTAGGAAGTCAGGGGGAACTCCAAAACATTGTTGTTAAGAGAATAACTTGGTACAACTTCTTTGGAAAACAATGTGACATCATCTTGCAAACCTGAACAATTGCATACCCTTCGACTCAGTTATTCCATTTTTAGACACACCAGAGAATGTTCCTAGCAGCATAGGTTGTCAAAAAAAAAAAAAAAAAAAAAAAAAAATCTGAACACAACCCAAATTTCTAGCTAACAGGAAAATGGAGAAATTAATTGTGGTAGAAGCACACAATGAATTTTAAAACAGCAATGAAAATTTGGAGGTTACTAATAAAGGTAAAAAAAATGTTTGCATCTTAGCAGCATTATGCTGAGTGAAAAAAGCAAGTTTAGAAGACTATATACAGCAGAATGCCATTTTCTTAAAACTTAAAACCAAGCAAAGCTAAGAATATACTATTTAGGCACACATACAAATGTGATAAACCTATTTTTAAAAAGGAGTGCATAATGTAGGGATGCTTGGGTGGCTCAGTCAGTTAAGCATCTGCCTCTTGATTTCGGCTCAAGTCACGATCTCATGGTTTGTGAGATCGAGTTCCTCCTTGGGCTCTGTGCGGACAGTAGAAATTGGGATATTCTCTCTCTCTCTCTCTCTCTCTCTCTCTCTCTCTCTCTCTTCCTCTCTGCCACTCGTGCTCTCTCTCAAAATAAACAAACAAACAAAAAGGAGTAAATAATGGATTCAAAACTTAGGATATTTGTTATTCTTGACAAGGCAGGAAGATGGGATGGGGGGAAAGGCATAAATAGAAGCAAGCTATGGGTGATGTTCCAGTTACTGGGGTAAGTGACAGGCTCTCCACTGTTACACCTTGTAAGGTATGTAAATGTTCCACATAGTCTTTGTAAAGACAAAAAATAAAGCAAAGAATGAGGATATGCACTGCTGGGAGGGTGTCATTTTCAACAGTAATAAGCGCTATTTAAATTGCTCAGAGAATGTCTCCTTGAGAAGGTAACACTTGGGATAAGACCTGAAGAAAGTAGCGTAATAAGCTGCTGGAATATAAGGGAAGGGCAGTGTAGGCAAAGAGAAAGAGAAGCTGGAAAGGCCGGAGACAGGCGCTTGCCTGGAGAACTGGAGACTTGTGAGGGAGAACAATGGGCATCAGGAAGGACAGAATGATAAGGCACTGATGATTCTAGAGACAAGGAAACCAAACAGAAGTCCGGCCTGCTGTTCCCAATGCTTCTGCTTTGGGCACAAGTCACTTGTGTACCAGACTTGGAGAAGTTCTTGAGCACTGTCTGGCCTGCACTCTGAGAGTAGGCGAGGGCCCCCAGAAGATCTGCACAAGGGCAAGGCCATGGCGTATAGCAGTGAGAAGAAACCTTGGTGAGCTAGCAGGCTGGCTAACTGGAGAAAAAGCAAAGAAGTCAATGCAGCTGGAGTCAACATGACAGGAGAGTTAGTGTAGGAGAAGCAGTGGAGAGGTAAGGTGAAGATGGGAGGCGGTGTCAATCATACAGAATGATGGTTTTACATGACTAGAATTGGCATCATTTTATATTACTTTATCTTACCCATAATTTTTACAGGTTGTACAATGTGGATTTTGGCATTTTGCTAAATCTCTGAGAACAGAATATGGAGAGATTATCATTTTCTACATTATATATTTTTATAATGTTTGATTTTATATTTTTTGGTATTGTTTCTAATTAAAGAAATGGCATTTTTTAATAAAAATGAATAATGCTGAGAGGAATAAAGGGTGTTTAGAGGAAAAAGAGCCCAGGGAAAAACCTATGAAGGAGGAACCAAGGTGAGAAAACAGCATAGGGTTCTAGAAGCTAAGAGAGCTTAAAAAGGAAGAGGTGGTCTTCAGGTGCAATAGAATGAAAGATAAAAAAAAGGCAACTTCCTGGCATTTACAGAAGACAGACACAGGGAAAGACACCCAAATAAGTGGGAAGAAGGTAAAGGCAGAATTAGAGTATACTTTGGAAGGCCTCAGGGAGAACAGACTCTCTGGGATATAACAATTCTTGGGGTACCTGGCTGGCTCAATCAGAAGGGCATGCGACTCTTGATCTTGGGGTCATGAGTTTGAACCCCACATTGGATATAGGGATCACTTAAATTAACGTTTAAAAAAATCTTAGAATTATCAAATCAACCATCTTATATATCTTCTGCTACATTATTTGTAATCTTACATTTTGAGCTTAAATCCTTCCAAAATAAAGCTGTAAGATAAAAACACACAGTATGTGATACGGGAGCAAAGTTGATTCACGTAAGAAATGAAAATAGATGATGAGCATTTGAATGGCAGAAGAGCAGGAAGCTGGTCTTAGATCACTGTTAGCTAACTCTCATTAGAAGTTCCTGCAGTCATGCTGTGTAGAAACAGAGAATAGCTTTCAACGACCCCTTCCACAGTGGAATGAGGATACAGAGAGAGAGAAACAGGGATTCTAACTGGTACTGAAGTTTGTAGAAATATCTTTTTTTTTTTAAGTTTATTTATTTATTTTGAGAGAGAAAGAGAGAAAGCACGCACAGGAGGGGCGGAGACAGAGAGAGAGAGAGAGAGAGAGAGAGAGAGAGAGAGAATCTCAAGCAGACTCCACCCTCAGCCACACTTGGAGCTTGAGCCCACGACCCTGAGATCATGACCTGAGCCGAAACCAAGAGTAAGGGCACTTAACCGACTTAGCCGCCTAGGTGCCCAAAAATACCTTTTATAGAGGATACTTGAAGCCTATGGAATCTCTAACTGTGGGGTCCCCATGTACAGTGGGGAGCAGTGGCTATAAGCTCTTTCATACAGTCTGAGAAAGGAATGCAGAGTTTGGGCAGTATCCACAGAGAAGGGCTCCTGTAGTCAGGTGACGATCTAGAATTGCACAGGATGTTATTTTTAAATGCACACCTTGGGGCACCTGGGTGGCTCAGTCAGTGAAGCATCCGACTCTTGATTTGGGTTCTGGTCACAATCTCAGGGTCGTGGGACTGAGCCCCACATCAGGCTCCGGGCTGAGTGTGGAGCCTGCTTGAGATTCTGTCTCTTTCTCTCTCTGCCCTTCCCCCACTCTCAAAATAAATAAACATTTAAAAAATATACACACCCCTTAACTGGGATTACATGTAACAAGTAAATAAATGTTAAGAATAAGTAAATACACGTTCAGGTCATAAGATATTTGATGGTTCAAAAGAACAATGATAACAACAAAATAAATGTCATGACCACCAATAAAAAGGATTTAAATATTCAAAGCATTTTCATATCAATCATTTCCTTTTTCATAACAGGAATTCTCCAGGGCCCACAGGGCTGGGGCAAGTCTCAGAACTCCACCTAATCTTCAAGATTCCAAATCAAGTCATTTTTCCAGATATTATGCTTAATTTTCAAAAGATTAACTTTAATAGTGATTGACCTAAGTGAGTGTATACCCTTTAAAAAAATATAAAGGGAACTGCAGCTCACGCACATGCACCTACACCCACACACACCAAAAAGAACGAGGAGAGGATACCAAAGTCGTTCTGACCTACTTACATCCCAATTAACACAGACTATGCTTTACTAAAACTCCTCTTACTGCGAACACAAAACGCCAGCTGTGAAAGAAAGTGATACTGCTGGGTTTGCACACTTTAGTTACCATAGAAACCGCAGAAATGGCAGGAGTTGGATGCTTCGCATTTAAGTTATCAGCAATAAAATCAGATAGACACATCAAGGCCGCAGGGTTCATTTTAGTTAAATTGCATTTTAAAGGCCAAAGTCAGGGAAATCATGTGATAAGCAATATGATTACTTAAAAACTATTCTTGAAATACCTGCATTTTAGCAGGATTTAGTTATTAATTCTTGAATTTACATTCATGACGCTTTACATGTACTTCAGATTTGCTTTTTCCTCCTATAGAATCACTTTTTTTCCACAGGGTTAAATTTAATTTTAGTTAATTGGCACCTCATAAATAGAATGGCCTAAAGATACACAAGTACCCTACTACATTTGCTTTGTGCTCCCCACCCCAGGACATTTGGGACAAAAATATGAAGCCACAAGATGACTCTTATCAGCACCAATAAAGAGAGGAAAAGACAAACACAACTGTCTACAACCCTGAGTAATAGGGACAAAACCAATCAGAACATCAATCAGACTAGTTTTTAAACAATGAATAGGGCTAACCTAGTATTGATGGCTACAACTATTCTTTTATTTAAATGTAGTAGCACACAACTCTCCTCACATCTGGTACAAAGGTACATTCCAGGACAAAACCATCAGTGTCTGTGCCTTTCTTTATTCTGTTCTCCATTGTTCACCTTGAACAAAAAAGATTCTGTGTCGTAACAAATCAAGCAGCGAACTAAGGGGGAGATAAATATGTTGTTGTTTTTTTATCATTTAGCAAACACAACAGTCATTTGCTAACAGAATCAGTTTATCATCACTGTTTACCCCTTAAAGTAACCTCATTGATAGCAGAGGGTTTACAAATATGAAGAATCTGATCATTATGACTGGAACCTCCCAAAGGGCAGGGAGGATATTTCTGTCACTGCTTTTTGTATCTGCTGAAATCCAGGGACTTAACATTTAATAAACATTTATTGGATGAGTGAATAAAAATTGTCAGTGGTTAGTACTCATGGTCTTTTGGTAGGCAAGTTTTCAATTAAAAAAAAAAAATTTTTTTAACATTTATTTAGTTTTGAGAGACAGAGACAGAGCGTGAGCAGGGGAGGGGCAGAGAGAGAGGGAGACACAGAATCCAAATCAGGCTTCAGGCTCTGAGCTGTCAGCACAGAGCCCAACACGGGGCTCAAACCCATGAACTGCGAGATGGTGACCTGAGCCGAAGTCAGCGCTTAACCAACTGAGACACCCAGGTGCCCTGAAAGTTTTCAATTTTTTTTTGGAAAGTTTTCAATTTTAAAAGAAACTGTGGGGTGCATGGCTGGCTCAGTGGGTGGAGCATGTGACTCTTGACCGTGGGGCTGCGAGTTTGAGCTCCACATTGGGTGTGGAGATTACCTAAAAAATAAAATCTTAAGGAAAAAATAAAAATACAAATGAATGCATGAATGAAGTTGCAAGAAACTAGAGTCAGTACCTTCCCCAAAATATGCCAAGCTCACTTCTGAATACGGTATCCCCTGCTTTTCAAAAGTTCAGTTATACCACTTTACTTTTACAAAAATTCTGCATTAATACCTATTTCTTTCTAACTGAAAGATACATGAAGAGGATTTTTGCTTTTAGGAAAAAAGGTGAAAAGTGAAAACAGCATTTAGCATTTGCTTTGCAGCAGCCCTCACAGAGCCAGCACGCCCCGAGCGGGGAGACGGCCCCCACCAGGCTCCTTCCCCAAGACCACACTCAGCATCAGCCTGCCATAGCTTTCAACTAGGAACATCTGTTCTTTCTCTGGATTTATTTTGTGCATCTGTTAGCGAGATGTGTCCTAAGGCATCAGAAAAGCCTAAGAGAGGTTATTTTGGGGGTCTGGGAATGCTCAAAAAATTTTCCATGTAAATCAGTGGTTAGTACTTCACTTTCCTCCATTTCAGCTTCCAAAAGATTTCATAGGAACATTCTGCTTGTGGATAGAACAGGTTTTTAAAAAATCTGACTTTGGTTTATTCTGGAGTTTCAGCAACCACCCATATGCTAATGACTCTGGAATCCATAACCATACATCTCCAAACTTCTATATGGCTTAGGGTTACGTCAAACGGTACGCTGGCCTTCTCCACAATCCTCTCAAACTTCACGTGTTCAAGCTGAATTTTTCCTGTTTTTCTGGTATTCTCTTCTCAATCAACAAAAGCAGAAGTCGGAACACCCTGTCCTTTATCCCTCAAATCTATCTAATCCTCAGATCTGATTATCTTACTTCCTAAATATTTGTCGACTATTTCCCCTCCTAACTTGATTACCTCAGCCAGGCCTTCATCATTTCTCAACCCGCTGATTACAATAGCCTGATAAAGCTGCCATCCCTGCACCCTCCGACCCACCCTCCGACCCACTCTCCGTACCCCGGTGTGAGTGGTCTATCCTAAGCAGAAACCTGACCGGCTCAGCTACAACTGACCACAAGAAAAGTCCATGCTTCAAAACATGCCGGTGAAGATTAACCGTGATTGGGTCCCTACTTTTCTCTTCTGCTTCTTTCACCATTTCTTGCTTTGCTTCGGTGATACCAACGTGCTTGCAGTTTCTTATCCCATGCCCTTATTTAAGCTGTCTCCTCTGCCTGGAATGCCCCCTTCATCTTCTAAATATCTACTCATCCTTTAGATTCAGCTCAGCGTGAGTCCTCAAAGACGGCCCCCATCCCAACTGGTCAGGTGCTCTCCTCCTGTGCTCTCAGTACTTTATGCACAGCCAATCCCTGACTGCACCTCATAATGTCTTTTCAAAACCTTTCTGTTTTATGCTGATCCGTTTGTGTATCTTCTCCACCATGCATTCACTGAGGGAAGGGATTGTATTTTATTTATCCGTGTATACCCAGTGCCCAACATGGCGCCCGGTACATATTAGGAGGTCAAAATGTTTGTACAGCAAATATTCTTAACTCTGTAAACCAGCACTTCCTTCACAGAAATCCTGTTATAAATAATAATGTAGTTAAAATGACAACTAGGTTTCAGAGTTCTATAAGTGTCACACTTTATAGCTATATTGTGGGTTGAACAGGCCTTTGTATTCAGAGAACGTAACTGTTTCTAAGCAAAAATGCCTTTCTCAGTTCAAAATTACGTATCTACAACTAGGTGCAAGCTATCTGTAATTCAGGAGTAGACTATAATATTAAATGCTGTGATTCATTTCATGTTACCTTAAAATGGTCTAGGGGGTTCTGTAGTAGGTCAATCTGAATAATCTATGTTAATCAAACCTGGGTGTTCATAATAAACAATGCCTGCCACCCCAGCACCAAACAACAGTTAACAATACACTTCTTTGTTCCAGCCTTTTAGGAGTGGTTATAGGCCTGAACAGCAGAGATAAGGTTTTCTTTTCTCGAACAAGAACCAATAAAAAGCAGCCATTATAAAAAGCTTAATGCAAGACAAACACAGGTATCTAGAAGGCTATTTACCTAACTAACTGCAAGGTCACTAAGAGTATAATCAAGATAATCCCACACTGATGGCAATGCCAGCACGAGTGCTGCACAGACATTCAGATTCTATCTTACTCATTAATGAGTACAATCCGTCCTCAGAGAAGCAATGCTAGTAGAAAGTAGTTTTCGATTTACATTTGTGACATTCATATTCAAATCAAATAATTCAGTCTTATTATCATGACAAATTAAGAATGTCAGAGGTAGAGCTCCTTTCTCCTTTTCTCTACCACGGTTATGGGTGCAGATGACTTTTCCTGGCCAAGTCTTCTCACAAGACTTTCAGAATCAAAAGCAGAATTGTCCCATTCCCCAGTGCCTGCAGGTGAAAACTGATGAGAAAATCAGGTGCAGCTCCAAAAGGAGACATGAGAGAAGAACCAACCTGGGTCTATATGGGATTGCACCTGTGTTTCTGCTGCATGAAGGTCACGTGCTCACATCCTCTCACTCTGTAAACATCACGCCTATCTGAACAATAGACATGTTTCATCCAGGAAAATGATCGTTCTCTGTTACTATGCTTTTGCACCAGTAGGTTGGTTCAGTAATAAATCAGTGAGAACTTTTGTCCAAAAAAAAAGGATGTCAGAGGTAGAAATTATGAAACTGAGCCTTCTTGCGTCACTCATGAAGACACCAAGGGGAAAGACCTACAACCTTAACCAAGCTCACTGTCCCTGGACAGTGGCAGACCCAGGATTAGAACTCAAGTCTCTAAGAAATGCACTGCAGGCCAGGGTTATGAGAACAAAAGTGGACCTGGAAAATGCACAACACTTAATTGATTTATGGCCCTCACCTCCAGAAGGCTTCTACTTAGATGAATGCTTAGTCGAGAATCTTACCACTCAAAATAATCACCATATGCAATCTCCCAAAGAAATAATCAGTTCATGCATATAAGATCCCTTCTTGATGAAGACACCATCACTTTCAATAAGAGATCCTGAATCATCCTACGGTGCCAGTCACACAGGATGCCTGTGGTAGTGATCACCCTGGTATATACATTTGTCCAAATTGATCAATTTGTAACTAAAATGGGTACATCTTGTTATATGCAAATTCTACCTCAATAATAGTAATTTAATAAAATAGTATGCCTGAAATGGTTCTTCAGTTTTAAACACAGGCCTCAAAGTGCTGGGGGTCCTGTCTGTAGCCCTTGATTCTTAACCAGCTCCTGCTATTCCTGCCACTGTGGAATGTATCTGGACTATCACCTCTTAGCGACTTTGAAGTTAGTTTGGCAAACCACCTTCTAGATATGTGGGTTTGTCAGTACAGGCTATGGTACTGTGTTTGTCTGACAGGGATCATCAAAAGAGCCCTGTCCCTGAGCTGAACCTTAAGAAGACTCATCCCCTTTGAAGTTGGCCCTCTTAGAAGTGTAATTCTTAGTGTGTATCACCTGTCTACGGAACAGATGGGACATTACACTTCAACTCAAATGGACAGACGTGTATTCTGCAGAACACTCCCATGACTGGGCTGTGGGTGTGGATGGCGGAAAACCTGTCATGCCAAAAAAATCACAGCCCACCTGTGACACAGGTATATGTCACAGTATCTAGAGCACCTTGAGAAACACTATCTCACCTGATCGTCACAAGGCCCTGTGTACTGGCAGAACAGGAGTCCCTGCACAGGGATGACATCACTACCATCAAAGGCCTTCAGGCTGGAGACATGAACTGCTGGGCCAGAGACTCTCAAGGGCCCAGCTCTAAGGAACTAGTAAGGAACCAAAGGTCACCAGCAGCAACCCCAGTGTAATTCTTCAGCATGACAAGATCTGTAATTGTCCAAAGTCACCTGAAATTGCAAGTTAGAAAATAACCAAGCCATATTTTCCTTTTTCGTTGTTAGCTCTGAATTCTAAAAGAAATTATAATGATTAAGTCATATTAAAATAAATGCCACTTTCTGCCATAATTCTTTAATTAGAATGTTAATTTAATAAATCAAATAAAAAATAATAAACAGGGCTCTACTTTGTAAAGTAGAAAGGGCTAGAGTTGTAGGCTAAAGGAACTGTGGTGGCGGGGCGGGGGAGGAGAGCGGGACACCTGGGTGGCTCAGTCAGTTGAGCATCCGACCTCCACTCAGGTCATGATCTCACAGTTCGTAAGTCTGAGCCCGGCATCAGGCTCTGTGCTAATAGCATGGAGCCTGCTTCAGCTTCTGTGTCTCCTTCTCTCTCTGCCCCTCCCCGACTCTGTTTCTCTCTCTCTCTCAAAAATAAACATTTGAAAATTTTTTCAAAATAAAATTAAAAAAATAAAGGAATCCTGGGAAAGGCAGTTGAAAGAATGGGCATCTCTGGATTGCTGGTGGGATCCAGAATAATGTACAGAAGCTTCTACAGAATGGAAATTAGGAGGAATTCAGGAACTCTGGAGCTAAGACTAGGAGATGAACAACTGTACAAAGTCCCTATCATTATTTCAATTTTATAAATGAGTAAACTGAGGCTTACGGATCAAGATTAGCTTTCCTAGAAATGTATATATGTTTTTTAAGTTTAAGATCTCCAAGCTCCCATTTCGTAAGAACTAAGCGAGGCTAAACTCTAAAACAGTACTAAAATTCTTCAAACTGCCAGCATGATGGCTCCAGTCAGATTTTAAGGGTGTCTTTGCAGTGTGGCACATTCACCTTGTCAGGCCCTCTTTAGTATACACAAAATTAAAGACTTAATGTATCTCCCTGTCGGACAAGGTATGAAGAGCTGCACACAGATATTTCTAGACCATTCTCCAACCACCAAGCACTTATTTTAATCAAACTTTTACAAAGTTTAACAGTACAGTACTTCTTCCCCAGCTGAGTAGAAAAGAGGCCATCTGTGAGTTTTGTATATTGGACTTTCATACATGACATTCCTAAAGAGTCTTCGAATGCTCTCTCTTAGCTGAAGAACTATAACATTTCTCGTCAGCTACCTGTTACAACTCGGCAGCACTAGTGACCGTGGGAAACTTAAATTTTTCTTTGCATTTTTCCCTGTTTGACACAAATGCGAGAAAAAGAGAATAGAAAGTAGCAGTGATAAGCGTAGGCCTCAGACAGTTTAACAAAGATGGATCTCTAGATAGGTTCAAAGTGAAAAATCCTGGATCTCAGTTGAACACACCCTCTAGATTTAAGAAGATTAAACTTGTAGTTCAATAGTGGGTGCAGAAGGAATGGAGGGCACAGGAGAGGAGAGGAAATGCAAGGAACATATGCCAAATTCTGGAAATAAATCACTAAAGAATGTTTGCAAAAGGGAAGGGATAATTGGTACATTATAATATTTTTTTTAGCTCTTTAGAACCAGAACTATCCTCTTGCCACTCAAGCAACTTTTTAATATGGAAAGGAGGGACTTGTATTTTTCTTTTATATTTCTACTAAATAGGACAATAATAGGATCCATTTTAAAGTCTCTTAAACTTGGTGGTAGGCAGCTTCGGACATGGTTTCCAATATCCCCCGCCCCCAGTAAACACACCCTTGTGTAATTACTTCCTGTGAGTGTGGGCTGGAAAAGTGACCTCTGGTGATGGGATGTCACTTCCATGATTCACTAACAGAAGACTGCGACTTCCATCTTGCTAACACACACTCTCCACCTTCTTGTTTGCTCACTCTGGTGAAGAAAACTGCCATGTTGTAAGATGGTCTGTGGAGAAGCTGAGGTGGCAAAGAACCAAGGAAAGCTTTCACCTTCCACCGATCAGCTCAGGAGAAAATGAAGCCTTCTAACAACCACGTGACTGAATAAGGAAGCAGATGCTTCACAGTCAAGACTCCAGGTGACTGCAGTCTTTTAAGGAGACTGTAAAACAGGATCCAGATAAGCCACGCCTAGATTCCTGACCCATAGAACCTGTGAGATGATAAATATTTAAACATCTTGAAAGCCACTGAGTTTTGGGGCAAATTGTCAAACGACAATAGGTAACTAATACAGACTTACAACATACATAGCCAACATGTCATAGACAACCCAGAATGCTGTTAAAAATCAAGTATTCTGGGGGTGTCTGGGTGGCCCAGTCGGTTAAGTGTCCGACTTCAGCTCAGATCATGATCTTGCGGTCACGAGTTCGAGCTCCCCGCCCCGTAGGGCTCTGTGCTGATAGCTCAGAGCCTGGAGCCTGCTTCGGATCCTGTGTCTCCCTCTCTCTCTCTCTGCCCCTCCCCCACACGTGCTCACTTGCGCACGCGCTCGCTCTCTCTGAAAAATAAGCATTAAAATAATTTAAAAAAAAATCAAGTATTCTGCCTGAACGAGCAGGTATCATGAGGAAAAAAATAAAACAAAACTAAAATAGCTCTTCATTAGTTAGTATGACAAAGTATCCAGGGTCATATATTACACATTTCTCTATAGCTAGAATATCTACTACATCATTTCCTTTAACCAGCTGAATTACATTTGACTCTAAGAATTGGCAAGTTTATTATTATTACTACTACTACTACTACTGACCTCTAATAGAATAAATAAGTCTTTAGGTCTGTGTCAGAAGTGATTTTTTGACAATCCAAAAGTGCAGTAGATGGTAACTAATAACAAAACCCAAAAGATTACTGGCTACAAAATTATTTTCTCCCTCAACTAAATTTCCATGCACTATGTTTGCAAAAGATATAGTTATCCGTGCTCATAGACTTCAAAAGAGTACAAATTCACCCACTATTATGAACAATAATTACCATTCAAAACTAAAGTTAGAGTTTTGGTTTGGAACCACCACAAATATTTTTTAAAAGTCAAAGCAGGTCAGGGCCCTAGAGCATTTACTCAGATCTTTCATTTGATAAAGACCTAGCATTTATCATGTTTTAGGTACTGCGATATGATAAAGTGATGAAGAAATGGTTTAACGCACAGTTCAGTTTATGCCACTGATCCAGTAGCAAAACTCGTAACCAAGAGGCTGTAAATCTACTTAACAATACTACCATTTAGCCACTATTTCTCTTTGCTAAAGAATAACGTGCAATTGCCAGATGCTTTGCTGAAATTCAAGTAACTTATGAGCACAAACAATATGCCAACATTAGGAATACAAAAATTAGTAAGATATGATCCTTACTCCCCAGGAGCTCATAATTTTGAAAACAGGATCAACTATTTATCTTGGCATCCTTCCAACCTACCCGAACAGTAATCTCATAAAAGTGAGTCATCCTATATTTCATCTTCTTACTCTTAGCTATATCCTGCTATAAAATTAAAATACATCTTTTTTCCCTTGGTGTTTACAAGTTCCAAATATTTATAGACTTATGTCTCTACTTCATTGTCTCAGCCAAGATAAATATATTTAGCTCCTCTTCTCCTTTCTTTTTAAAGCAATTCCTCAATGTAAGTAATATTTTTAGTGACTTTGTTTAAATTCTCTACTTCTGGTAAATTTTAGGATCCATATGATATAGCTAACTACTATTACAGATATATAATCAATCACAATGAAAAACCCCAATCTTCTTTGATGATATAATGCTTCTTTTGTAAAGTCCAAAACACTGATTTTTTTATCTAGTTTTTAAAGTTGGGGGGTTATATTATTACATTGCAAATTTACATTTACTCTAACACCTTTAACTCTGGATCTTGCAGAGACGGTATATACTCTGAAATAATTGTGACTAACAAATAGTGTAAAGCCCAATTTCTTATGTCAATGGGAAATGAAGCATTAAGAAAAACCACTCACCGACTGAAACTGCAACTCTATTGCACAAAAAATAATTTTTTGCATGTCCCCATCATGCTTTCAACACCACATTCATATGTGATATGCTTTGTATTTCTATACTTACTAGAGAATCTATCTCAAGTAAACATACAGTTTAAATCTTCTACTCCTGAAAATACTTTGGCAAACCATGACAATGTGGTCCAGCTATCAGTACTCATGATCAGCGAAAAGAACTGAGTAGGCTCTCACAGGGTAGATTCCTACTTCAACATCTAGCTCAAGTGGCAGCTCTCTTGAAACTTTCCCTCATCCCCTCCTCATAACCTCTTCTAAGCTTGAGTAGCATTTAATCTGTGCCTATCACGTAGCCATGATCACCATCTTTCTCATCTATCTTACAGCATAACTTTATGCATATGTCGCGTTTCTTCTCTGAGAGTAAACTCCGGAGAAGGTCTTTAATGCAATCATATGTGTACTGTCCCCATATATCCTTGCTTTAAACACACAAGGTAATAACAAATGTTTATTGAGGACAGTGTGTTGAAGTATAAATATGTTACTGGATCCAGAAGCATACTGTAAGAATCTATTCTTACTCATATTAATTCACTGAGGAAATATTTACTCAGTACCTGTTGTGTACTCGAGTACTGCTAGTGTGCCAAAAGGATTCATAGACCCTGCTCTCTCAAGAAGTGTATGGTCTAGAAGATGATCTAAGACAGCCACTATAATACTAACAGATAAGTGCCATAAGAGAAGTAAAGAAGTACAACGGCAACCAACAAGGAGAGATTATTGGGGCGCCTGGGTGGCTCAGTCGGTTAAGCGTCCGACTTCGCCTTAGGTCATGATCTCACAGTTTGTGAGTTCAAGCCCCACGTCGGGTCCTGTGTCCAGAGCTTGGAGGCTGCTTTGGATTCTGTGCCTCCCTCTCTCTCTCTGCCCTTGCCCAATTCACACTCTGTCTCTCTCGCTCTCAAAAATAAATAAACATTAAAAAAAAAAAAAAAGAGAAGGAGATATTATTTCCAAGTAGGAACGGATACGAGGATAAGTTTTAACTTTTGTGCAAGTCCTCACAGACAGGTAGTATTTGAATATGTACAGATGGGGTAATAAATAAAGGTCATTGAGGCAGGAAATCTCAGGATGACACAGGGGACAATCAATAGTTTAATGGTATAGTGCAAGTGAAAGATTACAGGATTGGGATAAAGAAAAATTCTAAAGACAGTTGGAGCTATATCTGTTATGACCTTGAAAGCCCAATAAGGAACTAGAGCTTTAGTCTGTAAGCAATGAGGAACTATTTCAAAGTTCTTGATCAGGAGCTGTGTAATTATCCAGAAGGTCTACAGTGGATGAAAGGGAAAGAGATTGTTTGCAAGGAGACAAGTTAAGAGGCTAGTACCATACCGCAAGAAAGAGATAATAAAGGCCTGAACTCATTCCTATGAGGCACTAGAGATGGAAATAGACAGATGGAAGAGAGAGTTTAGAGATGAAACTGACAAGACCAGGCAAGGCCTAGATGTACAGTGCAAGGGTTTGCAAGGGGTAAAAGAACTTTCTAGGCTGAGAAAAGGGTGATGCCGTAACTAATATAGACATTAAAGCAGCAGCAAGCCAACAAAGAGAAAACCAGGTCCTAGTCATCCTGAGTTTTAGTCCCAGTGGACACTCAGGCGACAACATCAGAAATAAAATGTGTGAATCTATGCTATTGAGAATAAAATACACAGTGTTGTGAAAAAAAAGAGAAGAGTTGAAATTAGTCAGTCTTCAATAAAAGATTTTGATCAATGATTCAAACATGATCATGACCTCAAAAATAACTCACATAGCTTATGTTAATTACATAAAAAATTAATGAAGGAGAGGGTTTGATCTAGAACAACCTCATGTAACCACAGAAAAATGTGCTGATTCATGGTTAATAGTAAAGTGGATAGGTGGAAGTCTGTGAGAACTTTACAGTTCAAAATTATGAAGTGAAATGCATCTGTTGAAATGGTAAACCCATCTTTGTGGTCACTGGCATTTGGCTCCAATTTATCTTCAATGCCACAGCAAGAGACGGTCAAGTCAGATGACAAGGCCTGACAATGTAGCCACAGGTACTAACTAGATCTTCTTGTGTATTCATTCCTTTCTATAATAAATACTTTTCCTCAATTAGTAAAACTGAGTTGACCTAGATTCATCCCTACCATATCCCTAGAATCTCCGAAAGCCTAAGAAATAATGATCTTGAAACCATTTTTTCAAGGAGAGTTAGGAACAAAACTTCCAATTTTAAACTCATGATTATTACAACTATTCAGTACCCATATTTTCTTACAAATAAACAAAAAAAAATCTCATCAACATAAACTAAAATAACAACAATGCAAAGATAACTGGCATAGAATCTGACATTAACAAATGTTTGTTACATGTGTACTGAAAAAAAGGTAAAACCAAACATTTGATTTGTTCATAATACTGATAACAACCTTTATTGATAATACTGACAACATTCTATTTACTGGATGCAGGGTCATTATTTCCGTTTAGCTCTTAAGGGAAAAAAACAATAAGAACTCAATCTTTAATTATTAATATTTTTACTGAAAATGAGCAATAATGTGAAGCACAAAATGGACTGAAAGGTACTTATTTTACATGTGACTATTCCATTAAGATTATACCAATTATGCATTGAAAACCACACAGACATTTTATAGCTATGCATAAATATAATGAAAGAACATATACCAAATGTTAATAATGGTACTCTTTTAAGCGTAGGCTTATGGGTGATTTTTATTTCCTTCTTTTTTGGTTTTATGTATTTTCAAAATTTTCTATAATCAATGTTCATAATAATTGTACCAAGAAGAAAAGGTGTTTTTAAAAAGAGGTCAAAAAAGCCATATTGATCAATTTAAAAGAAACATACTTACCAGATCTCTGTGAAGCACCCAATTTGCATGGAGGTAATGGATACCATCAAGAATCTGGTAAAGTAATGATTTGACCATAGATCTTGGCAACTGCATGGGCTTTTTATTTGCTTTTGATGCACGGTGAAACTTAATAATGTGCTAAAAATTAAAAAAAATAAAACATACTATTATAACATAGTCTCTGCTAATATTTGTATCAATAAAACACAATCAAGTCTACAATAAATTCTCTACATTTAAAAATTACTTATTAAAGGCCAATAATGACACAAAGAAAAATAATTTGAATGATAAGGGACCTATACTGGGGGTGAGTGTGACAATGTTATTGTGGGTATAATAACTAGATTTACTGAAACCAGTAAGATTTTCATTAAATAGAACCAAAAGGTAAAAAGCACTGATACTTAAAAGACTGCATAAAAACAGTACTAGTATTTTTTTTGAAAAAAAAAATAGTATTAGTTGTATTCTCTACTGACAGAATGAAAGATTAAAAGAGAAGAAAAAAATACTCTATAATTCTTTACTACATTTTTTAAAATATTTTATTTTAAGTAAACTCCATGCCACACATGGGGCTCAAACTCATGACCCTGAGATCAAGAGTTACATGCTCTACCAACCGAGCCAGCTACATGCCCTTAAATCTTTACTACTGTATAAAAAGTTAGCACTTAGTAAATCTGTATAATGTCACTGACTATGTGTACATTTGAATTATTGCAAAAGTCCACCTTCTTTTGGCATAGGACGAAATTAGGATATATTCCTAGTAGTTAATATTAAATAAGAAATCACTAGAAAGGAGGAAGGAGAGAAAAAGGTGGAATTCAACCTCATTGAAATAAATACAACTGGATCACTATATTAAAATTTTTATGACCACATGTTATTTTGTAGGTTATGATAACATCATTTTGATAGGGAAGATATGCTACCTGTCCCCCAAACCTCCACCTCCATCTTTGCCTCACCCCTGTGCAAAACACAACATGATGGGTATTAAAGGTCATGTAGGAGCGCCTGGGTGGCTCAGTCCGTTGAGCGACCAACTTTGGCTCAGGTCATGATCTCACAGTCCGTGAGTTCGAGCCCCACATCAGGCTCTGTGCTGACAGCTCAGAGCCTGGAGCCTGCTTCAGATTCTGTGTCTTCCTCTCTCTCTGCCCCTCCCCTGCTTATGCTCTGTCTCTCTCTGTCCCAAAAATAAATAAAAACATTAAAAAAAATTAAAAAAAAAATAAAGGTCATGTAAACCCCTATTGAACAACACTGGTAAAGCTGTCAATAATGCTCCACTAACTTAAAAATGGCCAAATGGCATAGAAAAATTTTAACCTATTAACAGAGCTTTCTTGCTTTTTCATAAGCTGTTTAACAACATGTACTTTATTTAAGGAAATAATAGAAAATTAGGGTTTATATGGAGGGGCAGTATCCAGAAAATATATAATAGGAGCTACACATATATAACTTTCAACATTTTATAGCCACAGCAAAAGAAAAAAAAAAAAGAAACAGGTAAAATTAATGTAGTATATTTTAATTAACCCAGTTTATTCAAAATATTATCATTTCAACATAGAATCAAAATAAAAAATATTAATGAGATTTTTTTTTTCATACTAAGTCTTCAAAAGTCCGTGTGTATTTTATATTTACAGTACATCTCAATTTAGACCAGCTACACTTCAGGTGCTCACTAGGCACACATGGCTAAGGGCCATCATGTTACAAACGACATGGTTCTACAGGACCCGATCAGTCCAATGCACTGCATGTCCTTTCATCATATCACTGATGTTCAAGGTGAAGTACGTACATTATCAAATAACTCTTGGATCCAAACCCACAAAGGACCCGGAGAAATGGGGAAAACATCATTTTTATGAATATCCATGAAAAGAATGGAGAAAAATTCACTGGACACTGTTATCAATATGCTGTAATAGCATAAACTCTGAAAGCTCCTTAAAGACCGAGAAGTCTGTCAAAGTTATTCCTAAACAGATGTGTGACTTTATGTAGATGACAAACCGCACTATGTTAAGTCAGAATTTAATTACCCAAAATTTGAACTTCCTGCCAAGTTTGATTTTTTTTTTTACTTTCAGCAACTCCTTGGATAAAATGTTTAAGCATCTTGATTCCCAACTTAAAAACTTTAGAATTGGAATTTGGGGCTAATATTTGTAAAACCATGTATGTACCTCGATTTTGTGGAGTCGGTTTTAAATGCCAAAATGTTGCAAGAGATTGACCTTAACTTAGGGAAATTATTCACAAGTATATAACTGGTGAAACTTGAACTACAGTGTGTACCACAAAAGAAAGCCATTTTCACTACACATATCAGTAAACTGCCATTAATTACTTGCATAAAATTACAGTTTCATACACATTAACACTTTCTGAAGTAAGATTTCTGAATATTACAAATACTATCTTCTCAGTATAATAACATGATAATGTTCATTGCTCAAATTCTTTTAAATCTGCATTTGCATTTATTTTTTTATTTTTTTATATTGCATTTGCATTTATTATATTTATTTTGAACTCTGGTCAACAGAGCAAGTTTTGTTTTACGTGCATTAGCAATACGCAGTGCATACATTTGTTTCTCCATACCTAGATGAAAAGAGTCCTAAAAATAAAGTGAATTTAAACTTACCCACAAATCATGTTCTGCATAATCAAAGAGCAGCCACACCTTCCTGTCACTGTGAGAAAGGAACACCTTCTGCAATGCGATCACATTAGGGTGCTTCAATTCTCGCAAAAGCTGAATGCAAGAGAAAGAAGAGGGGTCACTCTCCTGCTAGCAAGGAGGGGGGAATGATGAACTTTCTATAAGTTGAAAGTGAAATCTTTGAAAATTTAAGCAAAATAAAAGAGAAAAAAAAACCCTAATGGGGCGCCTGGGAAGCTCAGCTGGTTGTCCGACTCTTGATTTTGGCTCAGGTCATGATCTCACGGTTCCTGGGTTCAAGCCCCACATCGGGCTTTGTGCTGACAGTGTAGAGCCTGCTTGAGATTCTCTCTCCTCTCTCTGCCCCTTCCTACTTGTGTGTGCTCTCTCTCTCAAAACAAATAGACAAACATTAAAAAAAAAAAAATACCCCTACTCAGAGATAAGTTCTGTCAACACCTTGGTGCATATCCTTCAATTCTTTTTCTATGTGTATGTGTATGTTTCTAAGTGGGATCACTTTGGGTCGCCTGGGTGGTTCAGTTTGAGCACTTGACCCTTGATTTCAGCTCAAGTCATGATCTCAAGGTTGTGAGATCAAGCCCTGCAGCGTAGAACCTACTTGGGATTCTCTCTCTCCCTTTCTCTCTGCCCCTCCCCTGCTTATGTTCATGATCTCTCTGTCAAAATAAGTAAATAAACATTTTAAAATAAATAAAATAAAATGGGATCATTTTAAGTAGTAATATGTAAAATGGTAAACAAAAGTAATATCTTATCACTAAATGATTAAATATATTTTGGAATGTGCCTATCTTTTTTACTGTTGGGGGACAGGAACCACATATTAATACTGTCTATATCTACTCTAACACAGTATGTGCTCAATAAATATTTGACAAAAGAAGGAAAGATATTTGACAATCTCTACACTAGAGCATGTGGTTGAGGGTTTTTTTTACGAAAGCAGTGAGTATAAGATAATCTCTCATACCCACTGATTAAAAAAAAACAATTGGTGTGGAGAAGAGGTCCTATAAATAGAGAAAGGATAAGCCTGCACAGAGTAGAAGCTGCACCGTGATAAACAAGGAAATCATAAAAAGATAGACCGGATCAGCAAGTGAAAACTTAGCACCTGGCACTTAACAGGCAGTTGCCTGATAAAATATTTAGCAACAATAACTTTATCTGTCCAAGATGAAAGCCTATAAACATGCCTGCCACAGGCTGTCCTTAACCAGGGTTCAGATTTAACACAAACATATTCAATTTGATATTTTGAATGTCTTTTATTTGTTTTTATTTTTATTTTTTTAACTTTTATTCAGTTTTGAGAGACAGAGACAGACAGAGCATGAATGGGGGAGGGGCAGAGAGAAAGGGAGAGACAGAATCCAAAGCAGGCTCCAGGCTCCAAGCTGTCAGCTCAGAACCCGACATGGGGCTCGAACTCATGAACAGTGAGATCATGACCTGAGCCAAAATCGGACGCTTAACCAACTGAGCCACCCAGGTGCCCCAGTCTTTTATTTATTTTGTATTTTATTTGAGAGAAAGAGAGACAGTGTGTGCATGTGAGCGGGGGCAGGGGCAGAGGGAGAGAGAAAATTCTAAGCAGGCTCCATACTCAGTGCTGAGCCTGACACAGGGCTCGATCCCACAACCCTGGGATCCTGACCCAAGCAGACTAAGAGTTGGACACGCAACTGACTGAGCCACCAAGGTGCCCCTGAATGTCTTTTAAATATAAAACTCTGTGGCAGATACAAAAAGGGAGAGGGAGCAACATTTCTACTGAATACTTTGTGTGTAAGATGATTACATACACACACACACACACACACACACACACACACACACACACACGTTTTTCTCTCATTTAATTCTTACAACTACCCTATGATGTACCTGGAACCTGAAGTCCAGTGTAATAAAAATAACTTGACTAATATCAAACACCTAGAAAGAGAAGAGGTTCGGATTTAAATAGATCTGCCTAATTCCAAAGTCCATGCTTTTTCCATTATGGCTGAAGTCCTTGTCTTCAATTCCTACAGTGTACTGGGCAAGACAGACATATAAACAGATCAACGAGACAAGAGAAAGATGAATTGCCTACCCAATCTAATAACTTTAAATGAGTAAAGTATACCTTGCATGCCTGTGCTGGAATTCTGTAAAAATCGTGTGAACTCCATCTCTGGAACTTTTACAAATTACTTCCCAGCTGCCTAATTCTTCACTACTTTTGACGTCAGGTTTCCCAGTTCTTCAATTCTCTTATTTTGGCTCTGTACTTCAGCTCTTTCTCTTCACCTGCACTTTGACCACCTTCCTGGAAAGTGCTCTACCAGCTCTAATTTGGGCGTGGTTCCCAGATATGACTCCCTGGGTTCTCCCTCAACCCACATGCCCTGAAACAGAGTTAGGATGGGCTGAGCTGCCCCTAGACAGCGGTCTACTTTTCACAGTCTGCCTCAGGATTCTATCCGTATTTCCTATCGGATCTAGGTAGAAGGAGGAGCTGGAAGGAAATATCCGGGGAAGATATAATAGTCCTACTCCCTTGGTGGGGAGGGAGAGAGGAGGGCGATTAAATGGGTGCTCAGCTATCAGCTGTTATCTGTTCCCTCTGCCTAAGAAATGTTAAACAACCCTGCGTCTTGCTTCAGATGCAAATATTAGACAAAACAGGCTCCTAATTAATGACTGAATCAGAGAAAGTGGCATTTTGGAGGGATGCAGAGCTATATCCAGTTTCCTGCTTTTGAATATTTTAGGCTCCCAGACTCAGTGGGTTAATACATTTAATGACCCCACTTGCCATGGTCAACCTTCAAGCGCTTGGACACTGGTAAGAAGCCTCACTGCAGGTGCAATGCCTTGTTACCCTCTCTTTCTCTCAATACTGATGAACTTAGAAAGTTTAGCTTTATTATGTCTCTACCCAAAATACGTTATCTTTGTTGCCTGCAGTGGAAGGGAAAGTGAGACTCACTTCTGCATCTAAACTAGGCTCTGACTTGTATGGGGGAGGGGATATCACATGTAGCAATATTTAATCAATATCTCTAAAAAATTATGTTTTCTGTGACTACAAACTGGTGATCCCTCTACAATGAAGCCACTTTAACTCCCATATTTCAACATTATTTTGAATAGGTAATACAATCCAAAAATCAAAAGTACTTAAAAGAGATCTCATTACCATTCCTGCCCCTAGTGACCCTAGTCCCTCTTGCCTGCTGGAATTAACAACTTTTATTAATTAATCCTTCCAGTGTTTCTTTATGGAAATAAAGCAAATGGAATACCTATTTTTAATCTGTCCTTATTTACTCAAAAGATAGCACTTAACTTTTTCTTAGCACAATCTATCTTAGAAATCCCTCAATATCAGAAATCCCTCAATTGATCCCTCAATCCATCAATGTTAGTATGTAGAAATCTTTCTTTATCTTTCTTACAGCAGCAATGTATTTCTAGGTCTTTTGCTTTCTAGGTTCTTTTTTTTTATTGTGGTAAAATATACATAACACAAAACTTATCATTTTAACCATTTTTCACTGTACAGTTCAATGGCATTAAGTATATTCACACTGTTGTGCAACAATCGCCACTATCCTTTCTTCAAAACTTTTTAGCATCTCAAACTGAAACTCAGTACCATTAAACAATATGGCCCCTGAAAAACTCTACTTTCTATCTCTATGATTTGACTATTCTAGGTACCTCATGTAAGTGGAATCATATAACATTTGTCTTTTTGTGTCTGGCTTCTTTAACATGTCTCCAGGGCTCATCCATGTTATAGCATATGTCAGAATTTCTTTCCTTTCAAAGGCTAAATAATATTCCATTGTATGTACATACCACATTTATTTATCTATTCATCCCTTCCATCATTCCATGGATATCTGGGTTGATTCCACCTTTTGGCTATTATGAATGAATAATGCTGCCTTGAACACTGATGTACAAATATCTCTTATTTTCTTTTATATATCCAGGAGTAAAACTGGTGGATCCTATCATAATTCTATGTTTAATTTTTTGAGAAACCACCGTACAGGTTTCCTTTTAATATGACCTACAGGAGAGAAAAGTGTAGAGTTTTCAACTGCATGCATTTAGTAGAAATTTTTTCCTAATCCCCAAATTTGCATTTTCTAGCACAGCAATATATACTTTGTATTTCTGCAGATCTGCTGAGTCTTTCCTACCCTACAGGTCTCTATAAGTCACTAACATCAATGTGAAAGCAGATGACGCAAAGAAAATAGCAAGCTAATGTTACTTATGCCTATTCTGTTCTTTCTTCAAATTCGTCCTTCAATCGACAGCCAAAGTGGTGTTTCAAAGATACAATACTGATCATCTCCAAACCCAGGGACAGGTCTAAGGAAGTAAAACAAGAGATAAGGCAAAGGCCAAATACTGAGGAACCTTGCAATCCATGCAGAAGTGTCACCAGTAAGGTTCTTTAATATCACTGGAAACTTGCTGGGCACAGGGGGTTAATGGAGAAGCCAGCTGACACTAAAGGTACCACAGTCTGGCTTTCTTCTGTGTGTGTCTCATGGTCAGACCACTGAATAAGCAAGTTTGAGGGTGAGTTTAAGATGACTCTCAGATTTGGCCTCACGGGATCATCTGCACTTTATGTGTATTTATATTCATATATTTTTATATTGCTTTAACAGTTTACAACTGCCTCCCTCCTTAAACCTTGAGGACAATTTTTAAATTATACCTGTATCTCCAGGGACTAAACACAGCCTGAAACATAGAAGGAGCCCTGTTTTTAGTGATCTCCTCTAGTTTGAGGGCTTCAAATGTCACCTATGTGCCTGAACTCCCAGATGTTTATCTCTAGCTCACACCTCTTCCCTGAACTCCAACGATGTGTATCAACATCTCTACTTCAATGTCTACGAGCCAAAACTAGGGTAATGATTTCTACGTACCCTACCCTCTACCTCAACTGCTCTTCCCCAGGCTCAGTTGATAGCAACTTCATCGTTCCTGTTACTCAGGTAAACAACTTCAGACTTTAGCTCTATTTGCAATATACCTCCCCAGTGAGTCTTTCCCAGGCCTTCTATTTGAAATTATAACCTCCCTTGCCACCTTTATTTTTTTTTTTTTCTGCAAAGTACTATCACTACCAAACATATTACACCTCTATATCCCTTATCTATAATTCTAAAGAGCTTGGAAAACCTAAAGCTTGGGGTACCTGGGTGGCTCAGTCGGTTAAGGATCCGACACTTGATTTCGGCCGAGGTCATGATGCCACAGTTTGTGAGATTGAGCCCTGCATCAGGCTCTGTGCTCAAAGTGCAGAGCCTGGTTGGGATTCTCTCTCCGTCTCTCTCTGCCCCTCCCCTGCCCACTCTCTCTCTCTCAAAATAAATAAATAAACATTAAAAAAGGAAGGAAGGAAGGGGGGTGCCTGGGTGGTTCAGTCGGTTAAGTGTCTGACTTTGGCTCAGCTCATGATCTCGCGGTCTGTGGGTTTGAGCCCCGCGTCGGGCTCTGTGCTGACAGCTCAGAGCCTGGAGCCTGCTTCAGATTCTGTGTCTCCCTCTCTCTGCCCCTCCCCTGCTTCTGCTCTGTCTCCCTCTGTCTCTCAAAAATGAATAAATGTAAAAAATAAATAAATAAAAACAAAAAAGGAAGGAAGGACGAAAAACAAAAACTTTCTAGGAACTCATGTAGGAAAAACAAATTTAACTTCAATGGTAAAATAAATCCACTCTCAAGGGCACACATCTTTCAGGTTATCAGATTCTGATTCTATGGAAGCTGTTTTACAACTCTGTACATTATAGCTAACTGATAATAATGCAGAATAATTCTTCTATACACATGCAAATTGTCCTGTCCAGTAGAGGTTCATTGACTTCCCTCTCTCATTATGGAAGAGGCCAGTTTTGCCTCACTTGCACATCATTTTAACCTTCCTGATCTATAAATATGTCTGTTCTAGGAGTCTCCTTTTAATATATATTTTTTAATGTTTATTTTTGAGAGAGAGACAGAGCATGAGCAGGGGAGGGGCAGAGAGAGAGAGAGAGAGAGAGAGGGAGAGAGAGGGAGACACAGAATCTGAAGCAGGTTCCAGGCTCTGAGTTGTCAACACAGAGCTGGACATGGGGCTCGAACTCACGGACTGCGAGATCATGACCTGAGCTGAAGTCAGACACTTAACCGACTGAGCCACCCAGGAGCCCTAGGGACTCTCCTTTGAATGGGCTATACCATCTACTTGGTTCCTTCATTTAACAAGTTAAATAAAACCTTGAAGATGTGTTCCTCTTATATCCGTATCACACCATAATTTAACCTTTTTTTAAAAAAGTATCCTTTAATACTCATTTTGCAGAAATATCTCACTTGCATTCACGTGAAGCTGTTATAGTCTTTATTCATCCAAGTGTGAATGTTCATACTTCTATACTAAAGAATATAAGTAGGTTTGATTACTGCTTCCCTGGGGGTTAGATAACATAATATATATACCATATTATCTTTCAAAAATCTTTTTAAAATTTTTGAATCTAAAATACATCTGTTCCTGGGGCTTTGTTTAAGAAATTGTGGACCTAGCTATTGTTTATTTATTTTATCTTGTTTATCATCTGTCTCTCTCCATTAACATATAAGCTCCCTGAAGGCAAAGTTTTTGCTGGCTTTATACCCCCAGTGCTTAAAATGGTTCCTGGCACACAGTAAGCACTCAAGAAATGTCAAATGTCAGAAGAATTAAATCTGCTGAACTTACCTAGTTTTTACAAAATAAACCAGTAAAGAGCTTGGAGTATTGTAAGACTTTGCTATCGTTTCAAAAGGTGTTTTGAATGATTCTGTTTTTAATAAACTGAACAGACTGTGTCTACAAATAGTTTTTCTAAGGATACTCACTTTCCTCAAGCTACATTTATTTTAGGCTTAAAAAGGAATGGTTATCTCCACCAGCGCCCACACTACCAGAAGTACAAGTGTGGGGCCTTACTGTAAAGAGCAGAAACAAGACTCTTAATAGCTCAGGGTGAAATATTTAACCTGCATAGAACCTGCAAAGCCAAAGGATATGATGAGGGTGTTTCCTGAAAGGGAAGCACTACAAAATTCTAAAGAAAATGTACACAGGAAAAAGGGACACAGGGGGACACACACGAGGAACTAAAGGAAAGATTTATCCAATCACTGGTTACCCTCAAGGTGACTTTACTAACTAAATGCTAGACCCGAAATAATTGCCACTCAAGAGTGTATTCTCTACCCTTATTTACGGAAGCAAACAAATGAAAAGAAGGAAATTTCTCAACCACTATTTACTGAAGAAACAAATGAACAAAAACAGTAAATATAAATGTCCAATAATAAGAAGACTGATAAGTAAACTATGTGGATATCCACATATTGTTGACTCATAGGCATATGCCTTGAGTTTTTAAATACATGAGAAAACACTTATACAATAATATCATGATGTAACATAAAAGGGCTGCAAAATAGGAGCGCCTGGGTGGCTCAGTCGGTTGAGCATCCGACTTCAACTCAGGTCATGATCTCACAGTTTGTGGATTCGAGCCCCGCATCAGGCTCTGTGCTGACAGCTTGCTCAGAGCCTGCAGCCTGCTTCAGATTCTGTGTCTCCTTCTCTCGCTCCGCCCTTCCCCCCGCTCACGCTCTGTCTCTCAAAAATAAATAAATGTTAAAAAAAATTTAAAAAATATTTTTAAAAAAGGCTGCAAAATATTAAATGTTTATAAAATAGGAAATAGATCAAAACATTAATATAGTTATGTCTGGATGGTGGGATTATGTGTGACTTTTAGTTCTTTCTATTTTTCTATTTTACAGGTTTTCTATAATGAACATTACTCTTGGGATTTAAAAACTCACACACATGCACACACACACACACACACACCCCCGCAAAAGACAGTTCTTTCTCTCCAGAAATCTACCTGCTAAGATAAGATGACTATCAAACTATCACAGCTTCTTATGTAGTTGATCTGAAAAGGGACACAATGAAAGAAGGAGATGGTCGTGCTTTTACTACCTTAATTCTTGGAAATATCAGATTTTACCAATGGAGTTGAACCTCTTGTCACACAAATATTTGTTCAACATGACATTATGGAACTACAGATATGCTTTAATCATAACTAAACAACAGTTAAGTATAATACGATTTTCCTGTTACAATCCCACACTAATTGATAACATCTCCTGTGACAGATATGCAGAAAACTAAAAAGATCTCAAAGGAGCTAATGAAGAATGTGCAGTAAACATGCCAAGATTTTATCTGATCTTCCTTCAAGGGCATATAAGTGATTATAAAGAGTATCCAGTTTTCACTGTTCTAAACATATAATAATTCAAAGTTATAATACTAAACTTTTATCTCTAAGGTACTACTTAGGATCCTGACTCACTACAAGGAGGCTTGGGCTAGACCAACAATTACAGAACCCAGTTTTTATTTTTATCCACACATCTTTCTTCCCCTCTTATCCCCTCTTTCTGTTCTCCAAGTCTCTGATGCCCCCACGGTTCCAGATTCCTCTTTTAGGGTATCTGAATGGAAAGGGTCCTCTTATACTTCAATAACTCACTTATCTCAAAGTAAATTCAATTTTCTATTCTTATTTGATCTGTTGAAAGTAACTGCAGGATTCATTTGACTATCAATCTTTCCCCATAGTGAACATGGCTTTCCTTTAGGAAGCACTGAGTATACCATTTTTTTTTAAGTCTCTCTCTCTCTCTCTCTCTCTCACACACACACACACACACACACACACACACACACACACACACACACAAAGACAAACGAAACTGTTTATTTTATGGCAAACAGGATTCACCTAACTCCAAAATGCCCCAATATTCCTAAAGTGAAATCTAAGAATTAGCATTTTGAAATCTGACACTCGCACATCTGTGACAGCAGCCCTTCTGGAAGCTGGTCTTTGCAAACACAGAGATACATTATAACCTTCCAGCAGGTGGCACTCATACTCTGAAAAGGGGTCTATAAAACAGTAACCCAGCTCTGGTTAAAGGTGGCCCTACATTTTCTTGCTTTATTTTACCTTAGGGACACTACTTAGGTACCAGTCATAAGCTTCAGGGAGGTCAATGATCCACTTCCACAAAGAGGAAGTGACAGTGAGGCAGCAGGCACAAGGCAAAAAGTACAGGTTTTAGAATTCTGAGATCTGAATTTGAGTCCTGACTGATTAACTATATGACACAGAGCAAGTTGATTTAAAAATCCTTCTGGGCCTCATGGAATGATAAATATCTACAGTGAAACATAAACACAGTTTCTGTAAGAATTAAATGAAATACAAGCACATTATGTAACAATGCATAGGACATATTAAGAACTTGGTAAATTATAGTTATTACTCCTATTAATTAACTCTTATTAACAAGAATGTGATGAGGACTACATGACATAACATATGCAGAAAGCCTGGAATACTAGAAGTTCTTGATGAACAGTAACTGTTATTGTCATTACATATAAGTGGAAGGGACTGACCACTCCAGATAGAGACACCTGTTAGAGGGAGATGTAATGAGATGGGGAATGCTATAGCATTTCCTTACCAAATTTCTGAAACTCTCCCTGGGTAGAATCTATTATAATACTACGGCTATGGGAAAGTTACTTTCCTTTCCAATCTGCAACAATCTGGTTTCCTTTTCTCTCTGACCTCAAGCACAACAAGGTCCTTAACGACGGAGCGATTTTTGAAACCAAGTGAGGTCTGTAATTAATAAATAAATAAATAAATAAATAAATATCCCCTCAATTATGATAACATATATGTTCTTTTTAAAGTATGAGTGTTTGGGGGTACCTGGGTGGCTCAGTCGGTTCAGCGCCCAACTCTTGATTTTGGCTCAGGTTATGATCTCACAGTTCATGGGTTTGAGCCCCTTGTTAGGCTCTGCACTGACTGAGCGGAGCCTTCTTATGATCCTTTTTCTTCCTTCCTCTCTCTGCCCCTCCCCTGCTTGTGCTCTCTCTCTTAAAATAAATAAACTTTAAAAAAAAATTAAATAAATAAGTAAATAAAGTGTGTGTGTTTAATCTTTCATGTAACATAGTCCATAGGAGAAAACCACGTATTTCTTATAAATCAATGGCACTCTGAATATATAAGGTTTAAATATGAAAAATGAAACAGATGGAAATCAAAATGAAGAGTTTACAAAGTAAAACCTAAAGAACTAGAATTCTCAAGGGCTTTCTGATTCTTTGAGGGGGTAATCAGAAAATCTTTTCATGTTTCAATGCTCTTGGCTGAAAATCTTCCCTACATTCACAATTATTGAAACTAAATTTGTCTTTCACTCTGGACATTGTTTTAGTGCCTTGGGGTTTCAGTAGTTAAAACTAACAAATGTTTATTTCCTTCTCATCTATCCTTTTTATCTTCTAGAAATAAAATGAGGAAGGAAGAAAACTAATTTAAAACTCCTTATTTAGGAGGCACCTGGGTGGCTCAGTCTTGCTTAGGAGTCCAACTTTGGCTCAGGTCATGATCTCACGGTTTGTGGGTTTCAAGCCCCCGCGCCAGGCTCCGTGCTGATGGTGGGAAGCCTGCTTGTGTTTCTCTCTCTCCCTCTCTCTGCCCCTTCCACGTGCTCTCTCTCTCTCAAAATAAAAAAATAAAATCAAAACTCCTTATTTAGACCCTTGCTTTAAAAAAAAAAAGTATTGTTTTATTCCCCATAATTCTATCTCTAGTTCTCTTTCCCTTTTCTATTCTGCAGTCTCTCTTGACATCTTACACGTGTCTGAGGTTTAGCTACTACTTTTATAGAGAATCCCAAATCTTAATCTCTAGCTCTAATCTCACTCCTAAACTCTGACATCAAATTCCAACTATGCATATATGCATCCACATGAAAATCCCATTGTACCTTAAAATCCACACATCCAAGACTGAACATAGTTTGCCCACCTCGACCTCTTAGTGTGTCCACTATCCTTGCAATTACACTAATATTTCCTAATCACCAAGGCAGGCTCATAACTTACAATCAGTCAGTGCTCAGCCGCTGGACAAGTGCTACACACTCTGCCCCTTAAATATCACTCATGAACTCGCACCTTAATAATTAAAAGAAACCTTTAACTAATATTTACACGTGCTCCTGTCTCTGCCCAGAAAGATCTTCCCTATCCTCTTTGTCTGATTAATGCCTACTTGCTTTTTCAAAGGAGTAATTTATCACTGCTTAAGAAGGCTTCTCTGAAACTCCTAGTCAGAAGTGGGTGTCTCTTCTGTTTCCATCCATACAGTATATTTCTGTTAACATACCACTAATTAAATAAAATTATGATGTAGTTTAATTATCTATCTCTCTTAATAGATTGTAAGGTTCTGGAGTGCAATGACTATGCCTTCCATCTCTACATTTTCATTGTCTTATACAAGCCAGACACATTGTAGGTGTTCAACAAATGCTGGCTGAATTAATGAGGGATAACTTATCTCCTACCTCTTCTTCTAATACATCCTATGTATTGACATCAGAATATCTTCCTAAAATAAAAAATCTGATGATGTTAACTCTCCCATTCCAAAATCTTAAATGTCTTCAAAGTGAAAACTGCTAAGTAGGACATTCAAAACTATCCACCCCAGGGACACCAGGGTGGCTCAGTCGGTTAAGCATCCAACTTCAGCTCAGGCCATGATCTCGTTGTTCATGAGTTCAAGCCCTGTGTCAGGCTCTGTGCTGACAGCTCAAGAGCCTGGAGCCTACCTCAAATTCTGTGTCTCCCTCTCTCTCTGCCCCTCCCCCCATTCGCACTCTGCCTCTCTCTCTCTGTCTCAAATATAAATAAACGTTAAAAAAATTTTTTTAAAAAACCATCCACCCCAAAGGCTAAATCTATTTTTCCAAAAATAATCTCTTTGGTGGGGGTGAGGGTACTGGGGGTGGGGAGCTGAGACTCAAGATAAAACTGCATTGTAAATGAGGCAGGTGGATAGGATAGGACCCAAATTAAGGACTAGTGAGCTTTTCCCTGATAAAGAGAGTATCATAATTGCCATATGTTGTAGCCTTCACCTTAAGGATATTCCCTATGCCATCATCATGAATGGGCAGAATATGCATATACAGCAAACCTAACCTGCTCTGGAAAGTCCCAGAAGGTGCTCCTAATGAAGTATGCTTGTTGGAAAGAGAACTGAGAAGTACAGAGCCTCAACCAGCAAGGCAAAGCACTAACAAGTATTCTCATTATGCCATGGAGACACCGGTTCTAAGGACTCCTGCACTACTCATCTTTTAGGAGCAAATATCAAATGAAATCCCTATTCTATTCTAAATTTGCTGTGGCAGACTTCTATCACTATGTAACAGAGATGTTGCTTTTTTTGCCCCCAGATGAATATTTATAAAACCACCTAGCACTGAACCTGGCACAAAGTAGAGAGAATCCCATCAAGTTTTGTTGAATGCAAAAATGAAAGCAACAGAACATGTTTGAATTGGGTTTCAAATACATTGGGTAAATGACGTGTATTCCACAGTGAAAAAAATATTATTTTTAAAACTAAGAAAATTTCTAATAAGAAATTTAGAAGTCTGGAAATTGAAACTGGCCTTTGATTAATTAAGCAAATAAAGTAGTAATTTTATCCTAAATGGCCATAATAAACTTCATTTTTATCTCAGTGCAATCTGGTGCTATCTGGGTTCACACCTAACCCATACTGATACTTCTAAAATATATGGTTTAGGGATCCCTGGATGCCTTAGTCAGTTAAGCATCTGACTCTTGGTTTCAGCTTGGGTCATGATCATGCAGTTCATGAGATCAAGCCCCATGTCAGCCTCTGCACTAAGAGCATGGAGCTTGCCTGGGATTCTCTCTCTTTCTCTCTCTCTCTCTGCCCCCCACCTTAAAATAAATAAATAAACTTTAAAAAATAAATAAAATAAAATATACGGTTTGTATTTTCTTTAGTAAAAGCAGGCAACCAAATAGCCCTGAAAGTCATCTCCTACCCAGTTCCAACCTCCACCCTCCCTTCCCACCCCCTGCCTCTGGCTAAGGATCTTCAGAGAGAGAGGGGTCTGCTCTCTGAAGGAACTTGTTTAATACATGTTGGATGTTTTACTTTTCAGAATTATTGGTATTATCAATTGTCAGACACCCCTCCCATAAAACTATAAGAAATTGCACTAACGTTTACAATTTATAGCTAAGGGTTTTGATTAATTATTAATAGCTAAAATACCAATACCAGTAACTCAACGTATTTCACATCACTATGCTTCTAGAGAAGATAAACACAATGAAGTCAAGGCTCAAATAAATTAATCATTTATAGCTCCTGAAGACCTCACAGGAATTTAAACAGCAGTAATAAGTAAAGCTACTAAACGATCTGACCAAATCCAGGAAATGTCTACTGTATTGTTTCCATTAAACAGAAAATCAACTTCCTTCCTACTCTGTTAAAAAACCTTTGTATGTATTATAAGCAAACACAGAGGGGGGTGAGTTTCCACAGTGAAATAAATGACTCCTTTATATTAAACATCTACTAGAATTAATAAATCCTAAATATTTCCACTGAGTATTAACTTTAACATTTAAAAGAGCTTCATTGTGACTAATGTGGCTTTTATGAAAATATGTTAAAACAATGAGGGGGGAAAAACTAGTAATTATGATATTACAATAATGAAAAAAAATCCAAATACTGTAACTTTCGATAATGCTGTGTTTAGGGGCACCTGGGTGGCTCAATCGGTTAAACATCTGACTTTGGCTCAGTCATGATCTGGCAGTTCACAAGTTGGAGCCCTGCGCCAGGCTCTGCAGTGCTTAGTGATGTGAAATACGTTGAATTGCTGGCATTGGTATTTTACCTATTAATAACTAATCAAAACCCTTAGTTTTGTGGCACAGAGCCTGATGAGACTCTCTCCTCTTTTTCTCTGCCCTTACCCCACTTCTTTTGCTCTTTCTCCAAATAAATAAATAAACTATTTTTTAATGTTTATTTATTTCTTTTTTTTTTTTTAATTTTTTTTTTTTTAACGTTTATTTATTTTTGAGACAGAGAGAGACAGAGCATGAACAGGGGAGGGGCAGAGAGAGAGGGAGACACAGAATCGGAAGCAGGCTCCAGGCTCTGAGCTGTCAGCACAGAGCCCGACGCGGGGCTTGAACTCACAGACGGTGAGATCATGACCTGAGCCGAAGTCAGACGCTTAACCGACCAAGCCACCCAGGCGTCCCAATGTTTATTTATTTCTGAGAGAGAGAGAGAGAGAGAAAGAGAGAGAGCATGAGTGGGGGAGGGGGAAAGAGAGAGGGAGACACAGAATCTGAAGCAGGCTCCAGGCTCTGAGCTGTCAGCACAGAGCCCGACGCACGCCTCAAACCCACGAACTGTGAGATCATGACCTGAGCCAAAGTGGGACGCGTAACTGACTGAGCCACCCAGGGACCCCAATAAATAAACTTTAAAAATAATAATAATATTGTATTTAGCAGAGCACATATGCAAAAAGGACAGCATTAATTTTAAAGTAAGCTTTCTTTGAATAATATTGGAACTTTGAAATGTCTTGGTTCAAGGCTGCTTGAAAAAATACATATGAAATTCACATCTCACTAGACTCTCCTCTTTGAAATGTTATTCTCCAACATAAGTTCTGGTCACACTTAAAACAAACATCTGCTATAGGGAAATCTCCTTTTAAATAAAATTCACAGGGAAAAGGTCAATAAATTTGACTACAAAACTACCTTGTACAGAAAATACATCCTAAACAAAGTCAAAAGGCTTACAACAAACTTGGAAAACATCACCAAATTGTAAGACACTAACATTAAAAGGCTAATTTGCTTGATTTGTAAAGCTTACAAAAATCATTAAGAAAAAAATACTTCAATAAAACAATGGGCAGAGAATATGGACATTTCACAAGAAGAAATACAATCGAAAATAGTCAAAAATTATACGAAAACATAATTATCTTGCTTAATTGAAGAATGCAAATTGAAGCAATGGAGATATTTTTCATTTATCAGACTGGGGAAATTTTTAAAGCTTAACAGTATCCAAATGGTATCAATTGGAAACTGAATAAATTAAGATTCATCCCTACAATGGAATATTATATAGCCATCAAAAAGGATGCAGTAAGTGGGAATGCAAACTGGCACAGCCACTCTAGAAAACAGTATGGAGATTCCTCAAAAAACTAAAAATAGAACTACCCTACAACCCAGCAATTGCACTACTAGGTATTTATCCAAGGGATACAGGTGTGCTGTTTTGAAGGGACACATGCACCCCAATGTTTATAGCAGCACTAGCGACAATAGCCAAAGTATGGAAAGAACCCAAATGTCCATCGATGGATGAATGGATAAAGAAGATGTGGTACACATATACAATGGAATATTACTCGGAAATCAAAAAGAATGAAATCTTGCCATTTGCAACTACATGGATGGAATTGGAGGGTATTATGCTAAGTGAAATTAGTCAGAGAAAGACAAAAGTCATATGAATTCACTCATATGAGGACTTTAAGATATGAAACAGATGAACATAAGGGAAGGGAAACAAAAGTAATATAAAACAGGGAGGAGGACAAAACATAAGAGACTCATAAATATGGAGAACAAACTGAGGGTTACTGGAGGGGTTGTGGGAGGGGGATGGGCTAAATGGGTAAGGGGCACTAAGGAATCTACTCCTGAAATCATTGTTGCACTATATGCTAACTAATTTGGATATAAATTTTAAAAAATTAAGTAAGTAAGTAAGTAAGTAAGTAAATAAATAAATAAATAAATAAATAAAGGTAGTAGAAGGGGGGAAAAAGAATGTAGTAAGAAATAAGATAAATCTGTATTGCTGGTGTGGAAAGATTATCAAGACATAATATTAAGTAATAAAGATGGAACAGAATATATAATATCTCTTAGTACTTTTAAAAGATATACATATGCTGGAATATGCATAAAAAAACATTGGTAAGGCCATAAGTAGTCATTTATAGTAGCTACTTTTGTGCAGAAGGACTAGGCCAAGGAAGACAGAGGTTTAAAGTTTTTTGTTTTAAATCTTTCTATATATTTTGAATTCTTATGCATATATGTCTTCATCATTTCTGAAATATCAACAGTTGTTACCTGAAGGAACAAATTATGCATAATTTGAATTTGCTACCTTATACGGCTCTGCATTTTTTAAATTAATTTTTGTAAGCACCTACTCTAAGATACTGTTTTTCTCTTGCAGCTTATAACCATTAATAGATTATGGAATCAGTTTAGTGAGCTGCAACCAGCATTTCCCACCCACCAAGGGAAGTCACTGCAACTAAACTACCAGACTAGAAAATCACTGAAAACACCAGTGCACCTCATAGGTTATGAGCAAGAGAGAGCCAGACCAAGAGTGGATCACAGTTGAAAAAAGCTTGAAAACCACTGCTCTAGGATAGTATGTGAACTGTATTTTGAATCAGGAAAAATCTTAATGACCTCATAATTGCCATCTCAAAACCAAGAATCATTTTATACTAAACTGAGTTTTTGTATGCCAATTCTTAGTATGACCAACTTGAAAAAAATACTATTAGTTGAAGTGATAATGAAGAAAAAATATAATTTCTGAAAAATCTTAAAAGACATTTTTAAGCCCGTCTTCATGTATATTGTATAGATGTCTTACTAATAACAAGACATCTATACAATATACATGAAGATGGGCTAATTTTTAAAAAATGAGTACATTTTTAAAAAATGAATCTACACACATACGTTAGGAATAGCCTCACATTATAAGTTATAAATATTAATAATCTCTGAAATTGATAAGGTTGAAATTAAAGAAGTTTGGGTCACCTGGGTGGCTCAGTCGGTTGAGCATCAACTTTTCATTTCGGCTCCGGTCATGATCTCATGGTTCGTGGGACTGAGCTCCATGTTGGGCTCTGTGCTGACAGTGTGGAGCCTGCTCAGGATTCTCTCTTTCCCTCTCTCTCTGTCCCTCTCCTGCTCATGCTCTCTCTCTCTCAAAATAAATAAATAAGCATTTTTTTTAAAAATGAAATTAAAGAAGTTTGGTTAAGATTGTTTGTCTATAAAGAAATCACCAAAATAGCAGACCTCATAAAAATGCTAGGCTATCTGAGAATTTCAGAATATTGACAAAAGACCACATGGCTCAAATACATATACAACAGATTATTTGTGAGGTCATGCATTTTAAAGTTCTTTTTCGTGTTAAAGGATGTGTTTGTTCTGATTACAAACACAGTCTATTGCCCAACCACCTGTTTGATCAGGGTAGATAACTAAAAAATTATTAGCCAGGATTAGGAACATAGTTCAGTCACTAAATTAGATGCAACTCAAGAACTACAGGAGAATGAAACCAAAAGACCTTGTTTTCACTAACATGGCAACCAAACCGTGTATATTACGCAGTCACTGCATCCATAGAAAACTTATTTTTTTGTAATTTCACAAACTAATTTCAGGTGTCTTTACTACTTGCATCTTTTTCTCCCTTTCAGCCATGCCCCATCCTCCACTAATCCTTGCTTAGCTTTTTGCTTCCTTTGTTCCTTTCCACTCATTAAGGGCTTTACTGTTAATGATCTCTCACTCTTCCAAATCCCTCTGGCAATTATACATACCACTCTTTTGGAATTTAACATACAGTTTCCTGTATTATTTACCTTTTTTATACCTATCCTAATATTGTTACATATAGTTATATACTTACATTAACTATTTGGTAAACTATATTGTCATTCCATATTATGAATGAGTAAATATCAGTAAATACTTTTAGTTATATTTTTAAGTTCTCATATAACCTAGAAGCCAAAAGTTGTTCAGGGCATGGGTTCCATGACTAAATAGATTCTGGTAATCCACATATGTCCCAGAAGTGTGGGACCACAAGCCAAAACTAATTTTGGAAGCAGTGAGTCCAATAAGTCTAAAAAAGAGAGTCAAGGGGAGCACCTGGGTGGCTCAGTCGGTTAAGCATCCGACTTCGGCTCAGGTCGCGATCTCACGGTTTGTGAGTTCAAGCCCCCCATCGGGCTCTGTGCTGACAGCTCAGAGGCTCCTGCTTCGGATTCTGTGTCTCCCTCTCTCTCTGCCCCTCCTCTGCTCATGCTCTGTCTCTCTCTGTCTCAAAAATAAACAAAAACATTTAAAAAAAATTTTTTAAATAAAAAAGAGAGTCAGGGGAGGGAAGATATTACTGGACACAGACAACGGCAATAAGGGTAGGAAGAAGGTGAATAAAAAAAAGGGCAGGACAGAATTAATATGATAGGCTAAAGGCAAATGATCCAAGATGGCACAAGCCACTGAATAGACAGTGGTGCAAATGAGAAACAAGGAAAATAGTATAGCTTTGAGGTGGGGAGAAATGTTCATTTTAGTATCAAACATTATCGAGTTTGAGATGTTTGTGGGGCACATTGATAGCAGTCTTGGATATGTGGATGTGGAACTCAGGAGAGTGTGAGCAACTGAAGACCAAAAAAAACACAAAAAACAAAAAACAAAAAAACCGTGGAGTCAACAGCACAGAGTTGCCCCAGAAGCATTTTGCATGAAAAGATGAGAAGGGCAATTAGCAGAGAGCACTTCTAGGAAATAAAAACCTTAAGAGTCTGTAAAAGAAACATTTAAGAAAAAGGGGATCACACACAGACTCAGAATGTGTGTACTTAGAAGAAAACTTTCTTCTCCCAGGAGTGGATACTGGTATGAAAACTAGAGGGTTTCCTTCCTCTCGGAAAGGGGAACAGATAATGATTTCGAGTGTTGAGGGAAGTGTCTGTTAGATTTGTCAGCCTCTAACGGGGGTATTTAGGAAGCTTAGAAAGCACAGTTTTCTCCACTGAAACTTTAAATTCCACAAGGAAAGGTCTCACACCTGTCTTGTTCATTGTTATTTACTGCGTGGAGAACAAGGACGGAAGGGGGTGGGCATCAGAAAAGTATTTTTTTTTAAACTAAACTGAAAGTGGAAACAAAGTCAGATTGCAACGACAGCTGGGCTGCCCTTGACAGTGAATGGTGAGGAGAAAACACCGGGCTATGAATGAGGGCACTAAGGCCTCAAGGAGATGGTTTTATGCTGTTTTGCTTTGTATGGTAGAAGAGTCTTCAACATTTTTTAAAGGATGGAGAGAAAAGAATCCATGGGAAAGAAGGAAAAAGTAGATACCTGCCCAGACTTCATATATGACCCTTCCCAGAATTATTTGCTAAATTTAGCCCAAATGAATATCTAATCGGTTGAAGATCTGAAATTTTGTTTTAATGAGTAGGAAAAAAAAAAAAAAGCACCATAGGATTATGATACAGAACAGAATAGCCTCCTTAGGAGCAGGTGAACGTGGCAAAACCAGCTACTACACCACATCTTTTCCCCAGCTTCCTCCCTTCCTTTACTTCTCTCTCACAAATACTTTAAAGGTGTCCCTATCGTAGGGGCAACAAGACCTTGTGGGAGTCAGAGCTTGGTAAAGGTGGGGTGGTAAGAGGGGCAGAACTAGGGGTAGAGAAGGAAGAAGGATCAGAAAGATCCTTCAGGAAGGCTATTCTTAAATAAGGAAACAGACCAACACAGTTTCAGTGGTCAATATAGTGATATGGTAAGATCCACATTATGAAAGAAAAGACCAGACCAGACCATAATCTCATATAAACTTCCATGGTTCAGAACACCTCAAATCTAAATCTGTAGAATCTATTAAATGTGAGCACTTTTTTTTTAAGGCTTATTTATTTTTGAGAGAGAGAGAGTGTGTGCGCAAGCAGGGGAGGGGCAGAGCGAGAGGGGGACGGAGGATCTGAAGCAGGCTCTGTGCTGACAGCAGTGAGCCCAGTGTAGGGCTGGAACCCACAAACCATGAGATCATGACCTGAGCCGAAGTCGGATGCTCAATCGACTGAGCCATTCAGGTGCCCCTAAATGTGAGCGCTTTTTAAAAGGTCTGATCAAACAAACAAACAAACAAAAACGGCCAGCAGTTTCTCTTATCCTAAAAATATTTTGGAAAGCATCAACACTGAAGTTCCTTGCCCTGATTCTCCAGCTTTCCCATTGGCTGGCCTCTTGGTTGTATTCCACCTCAATCCTACCAAACCACTTTCAGGCTGTCCAGTGCACCTTCTGGGGCCTGCTGCCTCAAACCACAGCTGCTTCACTTCCAGAAAGGCCTTGACCCCAACCTGCAAATACTCAGACACTCACCTTTAAGATTCAGCTCCACATCCTGTCCTTGGGAAAGTCTTTTCCCGATAGTCCCCTTTCACCTTTCTCTGCCCACCACCCACCCTCCCTCAAAATAGAACTGACCACTTCTTCATTGGTACCCTGTGCCCACCTACTTCTATCACACCACTTATAACATCTTATTGTTCTAGTTGTTTAACTGCCTACCTGGCCAGACTGCCACCTGAGGGGTGGAACCCCCTTTCTCACTCATCTCATTCCCCAGAGCCGAAAATAGAACCTGATACATCGTGTAAGTTCGAAGCAAAGTGAAATATAAAAAGATTGCTGTCAAAAAAATTTCGAAAATCCAAAATTCGAGGCTATCCACCAAAGCAATACCCTAACTAGACATCTATAGCTTTGCCAACAATCTACAACACCATTAGAGCTACCGAATTTGAACCCCAGAAATAAGCAATCACAAACAAAACCATTTCCAAACAGAATTAATGTACCCTTTTGCCCAGATTATGAAGGACACAAGTTAAAACATAACTTGTCTTAGTCTTCCCAGATATAAAGGTGATTAAAACTAGAGTTCTGCATTTAGGAATGTGTTTCAATTACATTACTATATTTCCATTGGCCTAAATTTTACAGATTTTCTATAACCACAAAAATAGTTGTGCACCTCTAAAAACAGTGATGAAATCTGTGTTAGAAGTCATCCACTTACCATGAGTCATTTTTTGTGTAGCTGGTATCATCTTATGTTAATTACTTAGGCACACAGAAAGTTTTAAACATTTTAAAACTATGGACGTATTATATGTTCAAATGCAATGCCAGAATCAGGAAACATAGAAAAGTACAAAGAAGAAAATGCAGACCACCTGCAATCCTACCAAAGACAACTTCTTAGTATTTTTTTATGGACTCGTAAATTTTCTCCTATGCACATCTACATACGATGACAGTAACAATCACCATGACCATGAAAAAGCTGCTGCTTGATATGATCTTATCACAGATTATACAGTCACCCAGCTAAGCAATTCAGCCACATTATTTCATTTAATCTTTAAAATAACCCAATGAAATAGGGGCTATTTTTAATCCCTCTTTTACAGTGGAAAACCTGAAGAGGCTGAGAGGTTAAGTAACTCACACAATGTCACACAGCTAATAAACGGCAAGATGAGGATTAAGATAAATCTTTTAATGCCTAAATTCCAGATCCATTTATCTATGTACGTGTGTATGCACACACATACACACACACACACAACTTTCAAATATTTACACAAAACTATGGCAACATGCTAACCACATGGTTTTGTAACCATCCTCTTTTCACTTACCATATGGGAAACACTTTGCTACATAAATGTCTATCTACAAAAGCAGTTTTAATGGCTGCATACTATCCAATGTCTGAGTATGAAATAGACTGCTTTAAACAGTACGTTTATGTTACTCCAATATTCTATATGCTGTTTGATATTATAAACAATGCTGTGATAAATAGCTTTTGTCTGATCAATTTCTTAAGATAAAAATAACCAAAAGAGGAAAGCCCTTTTTTTTTTTTTAATGTTTCTTAATGTTTGTTTATATTTGAGAGAGAGGGAGAGACAGAGTGTGACCAGAGGAAGGGCAAAGAGAAAGGGAACACAGAATCTGAAGCAGGCTTCAGGCTCTGAGCCGTCAGCCCAGAGCCCGACACGGCAGTCCAACTCATGATGAGCTGAAGTTGGATACTTAACTGACTGAGCCACCCAGGCACCCCAAGGAAAGCCCTTTTTAAAGGCTTTTGGTAGCTATTCAGTTCTTAGCTCCATTTCAAGTGCTCAGAAGTTCTGTGACTGTGGCTTCCATACTGGACAGCACAGACATTTCCCTAATTGCAGAGTTCTATTGGACAGCACTGGCCTAGATCATACTAGATCATGCAGATCTGAATAGGGCACAGTCTCCCCTTTCAGCCTGAAGCTGGTAGCAGCAGGAAACTCCTCTGTAGTCACTTAACTACTGAGGACCATACTCCACGGTGACTTCTGCTCTGACCCTACAACTACAGCACACAGGATATACACTGAAGAGTCAGCTCCCTCCTGCAGCCCCGCCCAGGGTAGGATACAGATTTTACCTACTGATTTCACTGTTCCCGTTTTTGTCTCCAGCCCTAGGTCCCAGCCTGGACATGTTACTAGGCTTAAAAGGAGAAATAGTCTTTCTGACCAACCCCCTTAGCGAATTTCCACTGAATGTGCCGGCTGGCATGTACCCTCACCCTGCTCTTACCTTTATTGTTTCCTACCAAAGGTCTTCAACAGGAGGATACTGGGAATGAGACTCTTTGTTAATTTTCCAAAGGTGATACAAATTTTTCTGAATTCTACCATTTGGGTTGTTTCCAAAGGAAATTGGTAAGAGGGTGAAAATAATAAATAATCACCACCACAGACTCAGAAGTTAAAGCTTTTAAAGTTCATAGATATTACAACAGTTTTAAATAACAACTTGATATCTCAACAATCTCTCTCTACCTTACCATTTAGAATCTGCTCAAGAGGGGTGCCTGGGTGGCTCAATCAGTTAAGTGTCTGACTTTAGCTCAGGCCATGATCTCACAGTTCATGGGTTCAAGCCCCACATGGGCTTTGTACTGACAGCTCAGAGCCTGGAGCCTGCTTTGGATTCTATGTCTCCCTCTCTCTCTGTCCCTCCCCCACTCATGCTCTGTCTCTCTCAAAAATGAATAAACATTAAAAAAGAAATTAGAATCCACTTAAGAAATAAGTACCTATGGGGTGCCTAGGTGGCTGAATCAGTTGAGCATCGGTCTCTTGATTTGGGTTCAGGTCATGATCTCATGGTCCTGAGATTGAGCCCTGCATGGGGCTCTGCACTGTGAGCACAGAGGGATTCTCTCTCTCCCTCTCTTTCCTCCCCTCCCCTGCTCATGCTCTCTCTCTCGCTCTCTCTTGCTCTCTCTCTCTCAAAAATAAATAAACATAGAAGGGAAGGGAAGGGAAGGGAAGGGAAGGGAAGGGAAGGGAAGGGAAGGGAAGGGAAGGGAAGGGAAGGGAAGGGAAGGGAAGGGAAGGAAAGGAAAGGAAAGGAAAGGAAAGGAAAGGAAAGGAAAGGAAAGGAAGGAAGGAAGGAAGGAGGAAGGAAGGAAGGAGGAAGGAAGGAAGGAAGGAAGGAAGGAAGGAAGGAAGGAAGGAAGGAAGAGAAAGAAAGAGAAAGAACAAACAAACCTAGAAAGGTCTGTCTTGGTAAAGTGTCAGACTATATTAAGCAAGAAATAGTAGATTGTCACAAATTTATTACGTAAACAGCAACTAGACTTTATATGAGATCTTTATTCATGGCAATGCAATTTCTTTGAAGTAGAAAGGAAAAATTTTCTACGTAAAAAAATAAATACCAGTCCACATGTAATTACAGAATAAAAAAGACTAAAAAACAAGAATTATAATTCACAGTTCTCACTCACAATCATGCTAGAAAGCCTTTTTTAAGAAGCTGTATTACTCTTTAAATTTTTACATACCATCAAAATATACATACAAGAGTAGAATCTGACCAAAACCAACATTAAAGATAAAACTTCCTATGGGCAATTATCTATTTGCTAATGGTATGTGTATATATATGTATGTATGTATGTATGTATATACACACATACATATGTGTATATACATATATAAATATATATATACATATCTGTATATCATCATGTGTTATTATTCCAAACAAATAGGATTTTGACTTTAGGAATTCATCATCACAAAAAAAGATTAGAGTATCAATTCTAATTTCATTCTCAAACCCACTCTAAGTCAGACAACAAAATATGTACAGAACTGAAAATATTATGACAAATAGCTAGTAGATCACATATAACCATGCAAAGTACAAGACACCATTTGAGAAGGTGCTCTTGCCTAGAGAAAGCAAATACAATAGAAAAAACATTAATTCCTAAGCATACAAAATTAGTCTCAAAGCCAACTCAAACAAAAACAAAAAGCCACTTGATGCTTTGTCGACGTGCCAAGACTGGCTTGGTGAGAGAAGACCTGTTCTGGTTCTTAAAGAACTCATCTGGGAGTCCTCTTTATTTCGTCTGGGAGATGCCCTGAAAGCACCATGTTCTATCACTGCCACACGTGGCTCGCTTGTGTGGGATCAGGAGCCAACCACATAGAAACAACTCTGAACAGAAACCTGGGTCATCAGTCAAAAGGCAGAGCAGGTCTAAATGGAAATATAATACATCCCTAAAACATGCAAGAGGAATCCAATCCACAGTGCCTGCCATAGGCCTTATTTCCCACATTAGATTCAAGCACTGCACCTAAAAAAAAAAAACACAACACAACAAAGGGGCAAGCCACAACAATCTAATCTTATCCTGTCTGTAATAAAAGAACTCACAAATTATTTATGAATATTAATGATATCTATTATAAACTATAAAGTTCTCAAAGACAAGAAAGACAATGTAATGAGAAGCATTTTATAGATAAAAGAAATTCAAGTACATGAAAAGGCTAAAACCTTTTAAAGCTAAAATCCTACACTAATTACACCTAATGAAAAGAGAAGTAATGACACCTACTATGTATTTCTTAGGAATATATTGTGATACATAAAATTAGTGTCTACATATTTATATGTTAATAATGGATAAATGCTGAGTGCCAGCTGTTTTCTGTAGAGAAGAGTTAACAAAGCAATTGTTTACTTATTAATTATACCTTCTATGTCCAAGGCTAATTACTTCTTTAAGAAAGGGCTTGTCTCGACAAAAGTCTTACTAAATGAAAACATGACTTGGATTTCAAAGGGTGTTTGAATTATACAAGTCTTAAATTTTATACTAGGCTCAACAAATACTTGTACTACAGCTTTAACAGAGGCTATTTCTTTATCATTTAAAACTGGGGCACCTGGGTGGCATCTGACTTCTGCTCAGGTCATGATCTCACAGCTCTTGAGTTCGAGCCCCACGTCGGTCTCTGTGCTGACAGCTCAGAGCCTGAACCTGCTTTGGATTCTGGGTCTCCCTCTCTCCTCTGCCCCACCCCTGCTTGCACTCTGTCTCTAATAAACGCTTAAAAAAATAAAAATAAAACTGAAAATGCTCTAAGTACTTTAGTCACCCTTCAAAACAATATTTTGATCTGATTAAGTAAGAAGGAGCAAGAAAATCAGTGAAAGACAACAATCTGACACTTGTAAGTAAAGGGAAAAAAATGAGGTCTACCTTGAGAATTTATAGGATAACTACATGCATATAATGTATATTAAATAGAACATATGAACATCAGGTAGTTTTTGGTACTAGCTGGTAAAAGTAGCTCCTTTTTGGAATTAAAAACAAAAAAAAATCATATAACACTATATGTTAACTAGAATTAAAATATGTACATGCATACATATAAAAATAGCTACTTTTTTAAAAAAAACTCAGTTGCACAAATTTACAATGCTCTAAGACAGTGTCTTCCCAACTGATGTTATTATGTAAGATATTAATAGCTATGCTGTCACTTCCCTCCCCACCAAAAGCTCTGGGCTCAAATAAGTTTGGAAATGCTGAGTCAAATGAGTTTCTTGACTACTACATTTCAGAGTACTAAGCAGGCTAAGGTATGCTATGGACCTCCAAGAGGGGATAAGCAGCTTTTTCTAAATACATTTGACCAGAGGATGCTCCCCCTTCGAAAGCAGAGCTTCTAGTAATATTTCCAGGGACTACTATTCTGTGGAATATATTTTGGGAAAGAAATACTACTCTTAAGACAGCTTACATGTTCTACATTGAATAAAAACATAAATTTACTAGATAAGCTATATAATAAACATTAAATGACGTTTGATTTTTTGAAATAGCAGGCAAATATGGAACCACAGTGCTCACATCTATGGACAATTTCTCTTCTGACAGACTTCACAAAGAAGACAGAGCCCTTGCAGGGCACCGGGGTGGCAATAATCGTGTTGAGTGTCCGACTTTCGTTCAGGTCATGATCTTATGGTTTGTGAGTTTAAGCCCCCACATCAGGCTCTCTGCTGTCAGTGCAGGCCCACCTCAGATCCTCTGTCTCCCTCTCTCTCTGTCACTCGCATTCTCTCTCTCAAAAATTAGTAAATATTAAAGAAGAAGATAGGGCCTTTGCTTCATTAGCTCTCATTCACCCTTCCTCCTTGTTCCTGTCTTTGGGGTCTTTGCTGTCCAGGTTTCTTTGGTAAGGTCGAAGACGTGAGGATGCCGAAACATAAAAGGATCTAGGTAACTGAACACGACCGTGGGAAAGCAAGATAAACAAGGTGCTTATCTAAAATGGCTGGAGACAGTGTCATTGAAGGAGGTTAAAAATAGAGAGCCTATGAATGCTAACTGAGCAGAATACAGCTTTGTGGGGTTTTTTTTTGGGGGGGGGGGTTCATTTGTTTGTTGTTGTTGTTGTTGTTGTTGTTGTTTTGTCAGAAAGGCACGCGTGAAGCTCACAACAGTAAGAAGTCAAGCAGATCTAGAATAAGATGGCAAGGAAGTGTACAAGGTTGAGACATACTGCCCGTGACTGAAAAGAGGGCCAGCCAGTTAAGAAGCAACATACGAGGCACAGTGCCTGGCATGAGACTGCCTTGTACTGTTTTATTCTACCTAGCAACACTCCTCTGAATGAGGCCCAAAACACATATATCTTTTACTGAAACCTGCTCTAAAGAATACTTATTTGACTTCAAATATATTTTCACCTAACGTAATGGTTTGTGATTTTTCTAAGCAGAAAATAACAAACATGGAAATACAGTTTCCTTAGAGTTTAAAATTTTTACTTTGGTAGTATTCACGAAGATAAGAATTACAATCATACTGAATATTCTTTTTTTTTTACTGAGCTAAAATTCCTAGAATATAAACTTTACCAGTTTCAAGTTTAAATTCAGTGACTTCCAATATAACCATAATGTTGTACAAACAGCACCACTAATTCCAGAAAACTTTCACCATCTCAAAAAGAAACCCGATACCCATTGAGCCACTACTCCTCATTCCTTGCTCATCCCAGCCCCTGGCAACCATTAATCTGCTTTCTGTCTCTACAGATTCATCTATTCTTATCATTTCTTATAAATGCCATCACACAATACGTAGCTTTTTGTATCTGGTTTCTTTCACTTAATATATTATTAAGGTTCACCCATATTGTAGCAAGTATCATCAGTACTTTGCTCCTTTTTATGGCTGAATTACATTCTATTGTATGGATAAACCACATTTTGTTTATCCACTCATCAGCTGATGGACATCTGGGTTGTATCTCTTTTTTGGCTATTATGAATGGTACTGCTACAAATATTTGTGCACAAGCTTTTGTTGGAACACCTGTTTTCAGTTCTCTTGGGTATTTACCTATAGGAGTAGAGTTGCTGGGTCATATGGTAATTCTGTTTAACTTTTTGAGGAACCACAAAAATGTTTTTTTCACAGCATCTACACTATTTTAGGTTTCTACCAGCAATATATGAAGGTCCCAACTCTCCACATCATCATCAACAGTTGTTATTTTCTTTTTATTATTATTATTATTATTATTATTATTGCCATTCTAGTGGATAAGAAGTAGTATCTCATTATGGCTTTTAATTTCCTTATAACTAATGATGTTCAACATCTATTCATGTGCTTATTGGCCATGTGAAAAGCTCCCTGGAAGAAATGTCTATTCAAATCCTTTGCCCATTTTTAAATTAGGTTGTCTTTTTTGGTGAATATTCATTTTTAAATCTATTAAGCAACTATCTTTTCTTTAATTCTTCAGGTCTACAGACTGGCTTTATCAATAATTTGGTAGGATATTTCCTGCTTTCCTCTAATATTTAATACTTTCTTCACCCTTCACCAAGCTTACATCTTACAAATGCCTTCTGGGGCACTGAGGACCAGTTCACAAGATCTAACATATCTCAGACTAGCTTACTAAGTAAAAAAAGACAACATTATGTTATTAGGTTAACTAATCTAAACTCAGCCAACATTTTCTGAATACTCCTATATACAAGGCACCGGTGTGGGCTTTGTTAAATTACTTAATTAAGGGGTGCCCGGGTGGCTCAGTCGGTTAAGGGGCCCAACTCTTGGTTTCAGCTTAGGTCATGATCTCACATTTCATGAGCCCTGCATCTCAGTTTCCACACTAGTGGTGCAGGGCCTGCCTGGGATTCTCTCTCTCCCTCTTCCTCTGCCCTTCCCCTGCTCTCTCTCTCTCAAAAATAAACTTTAAAAAAAATAATAAAAATTTAAAAAAATTTAAAGTACTTAATTAATTATAAGTCTAATGAGTATTGAAAATCTTCACGATGGTGCTACCATTCATTTCATGTGTTCAATTCCTTGGCAAAGACTGTATTTAGATGATCCAATCAAATCTCTGAACCCTGAAATGCCATGTAGTTTGCTTTTCACAGTACTTTTATGTGATTAAGTAATAGACTAAAAACAATGGAACATCTTCCTAAGAATAATCTTAAAGTATTTTTGGATTGTAAATATTTTTATTTTAGTATCCTAAAATAGTTGGCACTACTCAATGACCTTCTTCATGAACAAAAACATATTATATTTATTTAAAAAGCATACATTTTCTCTATGGAAGGAAATGCAACAATGCTAATTGTGTTTTAAATCCATGGGGACCATTAAAAAGAGTTACATAAATAATACTGTAACTTTTCTGAGCTTTCGGATAGGCAGATTATGAAAAAAAATAATTAATTTACAGATGTAAAACATTTCCTTAATTCCACATCTACCATTTAACTTTTTTGTTGTTTTTTAAAGTTTATTTATTTTTGAGATCGGGGGGGCGCAAAGAGAGAGGAAGACAGAGAATCCCAATCAGGCTCTGAGCTGTCAGTGCAAAGGCCAATGCAGGACTTGAACTCAGAAACCATGAGATCATGACCTCAGCCACAATCAAAAGTCGGGTGTTCAACTGACTAAGCCACCCAGGTGCCCCAACACTCAACTTTTAAGAACTTCTTTTTAAATTTATTTTTTTAAGGAACTTTTTTTAAATAAAGGATGCTCAAGTATAAGGAAATCACAGATAAACCAACATATGTTATCATTTTTATAAGAGTGTGTAACATGGTATTATACCAGAGAATTAATAAGTACTCTCTGTATAAAAAAATAAGTCAAGTCATAAAATTCATACTTCATCCATTTATAAAAAGTATCCATCACTGGAAAACCTATGAGCTCAAACATTTTATCAAACTTGAATTTAAAAAACATGACAGGGGAGGGGCACCATGGGGGCTCAGTCAGTTTAGCAACTGATTATTGATTTCAGCTCAGGTCATGATCTCACGGTTCCTGAGATTGAGCCTTGTATAGGGTTCTGTGCTGATAGAGCGAAACCTGCTTGGGATTCTCTTTCTCTCCCTCTCTCTCTCTCTCTCTCTGCCCCTCCCCTGCTCACTCTCTCTCTCTCTCTCTCTCAAAATAAATAAATTAATTAATTTAAAAAAAAAAAAAGCATGACAGGGGCACCTAGGTGGCTCAGTAAGTTAAGTACCCAACTCTTGATATCAGCTTGGGTTGTGATCTTGCGGTCATGACATTGAGCCCTGTGTAGGACTCTACACTGAGTGTGGAGCCTGCTTGGGATTCTCTCTCTCCCTCTCTCTATCTCTCTGCCCTTCCCCTGCTCATGTTCTCTCTCTCTCTCAAAGTAACATTTTTTAAAATAAATAAAAAGCATGACAAAGAAGAATATCTAATGAACAAGGGAATGACGTATACTGTGTAATCCCGGGTAATGCTGGCACTGAGGATTCAGGAACCACACTCTGAGAACCACTACCTTAGATCACGGCAAAGAGTCTTTCTATACAAAGATTCATTTAAAGAAGTATTAAAGAATCTTTCTAGGAGAGTTAGCCAGCCATTATTTGAACATGCTTAGGATGGTTGCAGGCTTTGATAGACTTCTCAGGTTAAACAGGAAGGAGGGGCTGGAAGATATCAGTCTACAAGGGCTAACTATTATCAAAATAGCACTTTTAATCTTTTGGTTGAATAAAGCAATCAGTCAGTAAGAATTTAGAGCTTTGGACCTATTACACACTCCAACTAACATTTATAATAGCACTCTGGAAATCTCCTGAGATGGAGAAATAAATGTCCTGTTTTCAAGATTCTCTCATTTTTTGTTTCCGGCTGTTAAACACGTGTTAAACAGGGAATCTGAAAAGACAAAAAGGAAGATTCCCAGGAGCCAAGAACACAGAGAAAAATCGAATCAGAACCAAAAGGACAAGCTGCTGTACACCCCATGTTGAACTGAGACCTGGATACGGGCCCTAGGAGCTGGGGTTCTAAATCCCCACGGGAAAAGGGAAGATGACATCTTAGGTGTCTAAAACTGGGGTACTGGGACCAGCGCCTCCGCAGAACCCAGAGCCCAGGAGGCACTTCAGTGAGAAGTCAGTGAAAAGAGGACCAGAAACGCTGTGCCCTGGCTGGGGAAGCAGTAAACGAGCGTGCTGAATGTCCTGGGCCCAGAGTTGTGCAGTGTGCAGGACATGTCAAAGGCAAAGGGAAAACCTTAAAACCAGAGAGGAAATGGATGACCCAGAAAGGCAAAACCATTACGCTGATAGCAGACATGACATCAGCCCAAACCAAGGCCAGACGACCATGGAGAAATCTTCAAAGTGCTGAAAAAACTGATTTCTAATTCTATATCTACCTAAATTATATTTTAAAAGTGAGGGCAAGATAGACATTTCCAGCCAAAGCTAAAAAAAATTGGTCAAACAAGCCCTTGCTGAAAGAACCACTAAAAACATACCTCAATAAGGAGAATATGCAAAAAAAAGAAGAGTCATATAAGTAAATCTAAATAAATCCTGAACGTAAAGAAAACCTAAAATGTACAAAGTTTGGAAGACAGGGTAAGTAAAAACAATAACAGAAATAGGAGGCGGGAGAGAGCTGAGTTAGAGTTTTGAAGTCCTTCTTGGAGGAAGTCCACTTGGAGGAAACTGGGTAAATTTGACAATTTAAGTCAAATATGCATTTAAAAATGCATGCAGGGGCACCTGGGTGGCTCAGTTAGTTGAGCATCCGACTTTAGCTCAGGTCATGATCTCACAGCTCTTGAGTTCGAGCCCCACGTCAGGCTCTGTGCTGACAGCTCAGAGCCTGGAGCCTGCTTCGGATTCTGTGTCTCCCTCTCTCTCTGCCCCTCCCCCACTCATGCTCTGCCTCTCAGTCTCTCAATAATAAATAGATGTTAAAAAATTTGTTTTTAATGCATGAATTTTAGAGTAATTGCTAAATTAGAAAAAAAAAGATGTGGTTTTCAAACCATAAGTTCAGAAAAATGAAAGAAATAAAGAAAACTCAACCAATACTTCAGAAGTCAGAAAATAAGGGGGAAAAAAATCAAAGCATGAGCCATACAAAACACAAAAATTAGAAATAAACTGAGATATATGAATAAGCACATTAATGTAAACATAGTAAACCCTCCCAACTTAAAAAGGATGCTTAGATGAGGAAGGATATTAAATTTAAAAGATGAGGAAGGATATTAAATTTAAAAGAAAATTAAAATTAGGGGCACCTAGGTGGCTCAGTCAGTTGAGCGTCCGACTTCGGCTCAGGTCATGATCTCACGGTTTGTGAGCTCGAGCCCCATGTCGGGCTCTGTGCTGTCAGCTCAGAGCCTGGAGCCTGCTTCGGATTCTGTGTCTCCCTCTCTCTCTGCCCCTCCCCCACTTGTGCTCTGTCTCTCTCTGTCTCTCAAAAATAAATAAATGTAAAAAATTTAAAAAAAGGAAAGAAAACAAACATTAAAAAAAATTTTAAGAAAATTAAAATTAATTACACAAAAATCGATTTCAATTAGAAGAGTGCTAGTTTTTTCTCTTGAATAAAGAGTGGTTTAGCAATCCAGTAGATTCCTACAAGTGTTCTGAAAACTCTGATTCACAAAGTTATGTAACAGCAAATGGAATCAGAATTCCGCAACGCTTTGAAACTTGTTCTTTGGAGAATCAATGAACTTCTCTGCAACAGAAAACAACCTTATATTCCACTCCCATCTCTCAAGAGAAGCTCTTGACAAGGCAGTGATTCAAGGCCCTGACTGGGATAAAGTGTGACTTTCAAGACACTGGACAAGACTTCTTTCATGATCTTTGGCAGACTCTTTGATGCTAATGTAAAAGCAATGATTCAGAGAGACCTATGGAGCTTCTTCCTTCATCAAAACAGCAAAACCAGATGTGTTACCAGGTATTCCATCAGTTTTGATGGCAAGCCATTTTTCACTGTTTCATCTCTCAATGGTCTTTCCAGTTTCCAAAACAGGTTCACAAAGCAAGAATCTTGATGGCTAATTAGCATGCTCTTCAAGGACAGAGAAGAGAAACGAGCTTTACTAAGAAACATCAGAGTTTCATTTGGTTACACGCTGCAAGAAAATGACATAACTGCTAATTCCTTTAAAACCTAGATTTGAGAGAAAACAAGGACAATATGTCAACCGTTCTAGAACGATGTCATCTAAAAGAAGACTTCATTGTTTGGCTCTCGGTTACAACCCATCAGGAGTTCAGAAAGCACCACTAAGGCCTCTCCAATCATATCACTACTTTTGCTTCCAAGATTTTGTAAGATAAGGTTTATTTGTGCTGGGGCAAATCCAAATTTAGGTAAGGTTCAAGACTTTTCAAAATAAGCCACCATCCTGTCAAAAGAATTCACACTATCCAGTATGTTTCCGGCTGGGCAGACATAGAGGCTCCTTCAGCTTTGCTGGCTTCAGGATTCCATTAGCAAGAATCTTGCCAGAGAAAAAGCATGGCTTTGTATCTCTGCTCATTCAATCTTTAGACTAAGATCAAAGGATGCACAAGTTTTGTCCTTTTTCTTTTCTTTTTTTCCTTTCCTAGTCTTCAATTTTTTTTTTTTATGTAGACTCTGCATTAATACAGATAGCATGATAAATTTGTATTGATTCTTATCAATGGGACACTGTTTGACATTGTCTCCACATGCAGCAACAATGAAAACTGAACATAATCTCACTGGATACATTGATGATCCACCACACTATACTTGTTTAAAGTAAGAGAAGAAGAAAAAATACCTACGCAATTTTGACTTTAAGAAGCAGGAAAAGGGTTTTAAAAAGACAATCATCAGGGGAGCCTGGGTGGCTTAGTCAGTTGAGCAGCCTACTTCAGCTCAGGTCATAATCTGGCAGTTCATGAGTTCGAGCCCTATGTCAGGCTCCATGCTGACAGCCCAGAGCCTGGAGCCTGCTTCAGATTCTGTCTCCCTCTCTCTCTCACCTTCTCCCCTATTCACACACACTGTCTCTCTCTCTCTCTCTCTCTCAAAAATAAATAAACATTAAAAAAAATTTTAAAGACAACCATCAAAGTAATAAATATACTTTTTAAAATCTTTTTTTTTTTCATGTTTTCAACCTTCAGTTCACAGATTCCTAAAGTCCTAAACTCCATTCATGTAAACAGGTAAAGAATTCCTGCTCTTTACTTTCTTACACCATACACAAAAATAAACCCAAAATGGATGAAAGACCTCAATGTAAGACAGAAAGCCATCAAAATCCTTGAGGAGAAAGCAGACAAAATCCTCTTTGATCTTGGCCGCAGCAACTTCTTACTCAACACGTCTCCAGAGTCAAGGGAAACAAAAGCAAAAATGAACTACTGGGACTTCATCAAAATAAAGGGGCTGGGACTACTACTGGGACTCCCTTCTGCACAGTGAAGGAAACAAGCAGCAAAACTAAAAGGCAACCAACAGAATGGGAGAAGATATTTGCAAATGACATATCAGATAAAAGGTTAGTATCCAAAATCTATAAAAAACTTATCAAGTTCAACACCCAAAAAAACAAATAATCCAATGAAGAAATGGGCAAAAGACATGAACAGACACTTCTCCAAAGAAGACATCCAGATGGCCAACCGACACATGAAAAAATGCTCCACATCACTCATCATCAGGGAAATACAAATCAAAACCACAATGAGATACCACCTCACACCTGTCAGAATGGCTAACATTAACAACTCAGGCAACAACAGACGTTGGCAAGGATGCAGAGAAAGAGGATCTCTTTTGCATTGTTGGTGGCAATGCAAGCTGGTGCAGCCACTCTGGAAAACAGGACAGAGGTTCCTCAAAAAACTAAAAATAGAACTACCCTACGACCCAGCAATTGCACCACTAGGCATTTATCCACGGGATACAGGTGTGCTGTTTGAAGGGACGCATGCACCCCCATGTTTACAGCAGCACTATCAACAATAGCCAAAGTATGGAAAGAGCCCAAATGTCCATCGATGGATGAATGGATAAAGAAGATGTGGTACACATATACAATGGAATATTACTCGGAAATCAAAAAGAATGAAATCTTGCCATTTGCAACTACGTGGATGGAACTGGAGGGTATTATGCTAAGTGAAATTAGTCAGAGAAAGACAAAAATCATATGACTTCACTCATATGAGGACTTTAAGATATAAAACAGATAAACATAAGGGAAGGGAAACAAAAATAACATAAAAACAGGGAGGAGGACAAAACAGAAGAGACTCATTAATATGGAGAACAAACTGAGGGTTACTGGAGGGGTTGTGGGAGGCGGGATGGGCTAAATGTGTAAGGGGCACTAAGGCATCTACTCCTGAAATCATTGTTGCACTATATGCTAACTAATTTGGATGTAAATTTTAAAAAATAAAAAATAAAATAAAATAAAATATATCAATAATAAAAAAAAAGAATTCCTGGTCTTTTATTTATTATTTATTTACCTATTTATTCATTATTTATTATTTACTTTTATTATTTATTTATATGCATTTGAAATGAAAAATACTAGCAAATATCAGACTTGACTACTGTGGCAGAATGTATCTTCCAAAGATGGCCATAACAGAATCTCTGGGACCAAATGCTCTCTAGAAATTGCCACCATCCCGGCAAGAGGTGAAGTCTATATGGATGCAGCTATGCCTCACTTGTAACCAACCAAATGCAGCAGATATGAAATGCATAGTTTGTGAGGCTTTATCCAAAAACAAAACAATGCAACCTTCTTCTTGTTCGCACTGACACTTAAGCTTGATTTGCCTATGCTGAGGCCACCATGTTGCACAGAAGCAAGGCCACATGTATGTACTCTGGTCAATGGCCCTCATCTCTTCAAGTCCTCCCAGCCCAGATGCCAGATATGAGACTGACAAACTTTAAAATTATCAAATAATTATCCAAAGTATTCCAGACCCCAACAGTTGATCCCAACCTTCAGATTTTTTCAACTGCAACCCCCATCATCAGAAGAGCTGAGAAAACTTACCCTCACTGTGCCCCTTTGGAGTTCCAAACTCATAGTATCTATGTGCATAATAAAAAGTGTGTTTTATGCCACTAAGTTTTGTAATAGGTGTTAGGCAACAATCCTTACTGGAATAACTATCTCAAGGGAAGAGAGGGGGAGTTAATCTCATTTCTAAACTTGCATGTTTTTAACCTAAACAAAGTTAGTCTTCCTATCTACAAAAGACTGGAAAAGTGTGATAAAATTATGTCTACCACGAAAATTTTTAAATAAATAAATCAAAACTTACACTAACCATTCCTGATTTTCACAAATGACATTAAAGGTATTTTATGCTTCAACTCTTAAGTAAGTCCCACAGAAATTATATGAACAGGTCATAAGCTAGATAAATTGCTTATATAAATTGTGATTTCTTTTCCCTTGTGAGAATTAGAATAATCTCTTCCCACTATTTAGAAAGAATGATTAACAAAGTGCAACAACACCTGATATATCTTCTATATGTAGTCTACAATTGATGGTGAACTTTTACTGCACAAGCTAAAAGACTAGAAAATATATAAACATTCTACACAAACTAGTTTTAAAAGAGAATAATAAAAGCTAGCCATTATAAATGCAAAAAAGTAAATGAAGTCTTACTAAAGTGTAATCACGGACTCAAGGCAATAGAAACTGGTTCTGAAATAACCCATCTAGCTCGATTATTCAGAAGATTCCTATCTGTTCTAGTGTCTGGAAATAAAGAGAGGAAAAGAAAAAACACACATCAAAGAAACAAGTACTGGGGTGTCTGGGTGACTCGGTTAAGCATCCAACTCTTGATTTGGGCTCAGGTCACGATCTCACAGTTCACAGGATAGAGCCCTGTGATGGACCCAGCGCTGACAGCACAGAGCCTCCTTGCGATTCTCTCTCCCTCTCTTTCTGCCCCTCCCTGCCTCTCTCTCTCTCTCTCAAAATAAATAAATAAACTTAAAGAAAAAAAAAAAAAACAAGTACATAACTTGGTGAGGATTGAAAAGCATCACTAACCTGGGGTGGCTATGGCTCAGTTGGTTGAGATTCTGACTTTGGCTCACGTCATCATCTCACAGTTCAGGCTCTGTGCTGACACCTTGGAGCTTGGAGCCTGCTTCAGATTCTGTGTCTCTCTCTGCCCCTCCCCCCCCACTCTCTCTCAAAAATAAACAAACATTAAAAAAAAAAAAGCATGACCAACCACTGACCTGCTGATCCTCAGGCACAACAAAGTTGGGTTGCCCATCCCTTCCTCCTCCCCAAATCTTAACAACGTATGGTTCTTGTTCCAGCTAGAAACACTGTGGAGTAGGGAAAGGATACAATCACATCTACAGTTTAAGAAGACTAATCCAGTGGCTGTGTTGAGGCCAGGACAGACAAGAAGGGAGAATACTCTGCTGCTAAAGTTTAGGCACAAAGAGGGCTTAGATGAAGGCAGTAAAAATAAAATGAGAAAGGTAAGAGGAAAAACTTTTTGAGAGAAAAATTAACAAGGTTTGGTAATCAAGTTGGGTACATCTTGAGCTATTACAAAAAAGGCATCAGAGAAGATACATAGTTAGATAAGATTAAGTTTTGGTTTCTGTGCCTGAATTAAATATGACTGAAACTATAGTGCAACATCAGAAAGTACTAATATATAGACATCTAACTAGAAAATGAAATATATGAAATCACCCAAAATTCTAAATTATACAGACATGAAGAAGGTATCAGCCAGTGGGGTCTTCCAAATTGGCACTGTGAAATATAGAGATATGAATAGAGAGCCAAGTGAGCAAAGGCAAAGGGTATTCACAAAAGTATTCAAAACAGTAAGTCTCCAGCTGAAATCCACTCTGTAAACTCCATCAGGACAGAATTATTACTCTCAGTGTTGTTTTTCACTATTATATCTACACATATGGAATTTATTGAATGAACTAGTAATTGAAGTACATTAAATACAACCTCCATAAATGTATCTATACCTCCAAAAATATAATCTACGGTGGCTTCAAAGGATTTCTTATGGATTCAAACCTTTCAAAAATTCCAGCAAGAGAATGGAAAGAGAACGGTAGCCAAACTAGAACATATGCTTTTGGAATTTTGAAAAAGCCAAAAATTCTCGGTTAATAAGAATTAAACCAAACTTACAGCAAGAAAACTAAAGTAATTAGAGAATATAGTGTTAAGTAAGTCAGAAAAAGACAAATACCATATGACTTCACTCATATGTGGAAATTAACAAACAAAACAAATGAGCAAAGGGGAAAAAAAGAGGGAGGCAAACCAAGAAACAGACTCTTAATTACAGAGAACAAACTAATGGTTACCAGATGGGAGGTGTGGGGGGAATGGGGGGAACAGGGGATAGGGATTCAGGAGGGCACTTGTGATGAGCACTGGGTGATGTACGGAAGTGCTGAATCACTGTACTGTATACATGAAACATACACTGTGTGTCAACTAACTGGAATTTAAATAAAAACTTAAAAAAAAAAAGAAAACTAAAGTAACCAGAAGAGGAAAACATGGATTTAATAATTTTATAAACACGATGTCTTCCCTAAACCTTCTTCAAAAAATAATGAATTAAATGCTGAGATGAAACTGAGTATCACCAAAAGTCAACAGATAGTAAGAAGCAGCTTAAAATGGATGATCTAATTTATAAAACTTAAATGTAAAAATATTTAAGGGGCACCTGGGTGGCTCAGTCAGTTAAATGTCTGACTTCAGTTCAGGTCATGATCTCACTGTTCATGAGTGCGAGCCCTGCATCAGGCTCTGTGCTGACAGCTCGGAGCCTGGAGCCTGCTTCAGATTCTGTGTCTCCATCTTTCTGCCCCTCCCCTGCTCACACTTGGTGTGTCTCTCTCTCTCTCTCTCTCTCTCTCTCTCTCTCTCTCTCTCTCTCTCTTTCTCTCTCTCTCTCAAAAATAAATAAACATTAAAAAAATTTTTAATAAAAAATACTTAAAATTACTTGACATCGCTTTTACAAATGGGCAGACACATACACACACAAATTAGAAGAAAAAAGAAAAGAAAAGAAATCAGAGGTATAGATCCTGAACAAAATCCACCATGCCACCTAAGAGGTTGGAAAATCATTACAAGAGTATTATGGGCATTGCTCTTGGCTCAAACAATCTTATAAGCAGCAGACAAACTTCTGGGTACAAGTCTTGCATTAAGAAGAACTTAAAAATTATTTAACTGGAATTTGGAAGGATTTCCATTTTTTATTTAAGCTGTTCAAGTCTAATTATGAGGGGCAAATGTCAATTTAATACAAATTCAAAACTGAACTTTTACATAAGCAAGAAACCCACTGGGAAGCTCACTTTACGTCGATGTGTAAAATCCTCTGTTACAGTCTGCTTAAAATGCTTTTTTAAAAATAAACAGTTATGTTCTGTTGGCTTGATTTTATAAATAAACTCTTCCTGAAAGCATTTCTCTTTTTCAACCCAACTTGTGAAAGATGCAGTGTTTGCCATAAGAAATTGGTAAGGTGTTGCTATGGGAACAATATTTTAATACCATTTTAAAACACCAGTAGCTTCAAAGAACAATGAGGTAAAGAAAAAGTAAAGAGAAAAGGGGGTGGGAAGAGTACCCTAATATTTCACATTGCAACCATTATAATCATGCTGCAACAGAGCTTCATATACCTTTTTCTTTCTGTACATGGTAGGGAAGGTAGTAGGAGACATTTTAGGAGATAATAGAGTAGTAGAGAAGGCAATTAATGCCAGCTGTTTTGAGTAAACAGCTGTAATCAGATCCTTCCTCCAAGAGTTAAAGAAGAAAAGGACAAAGATGTAGGGGAAAACTATTAAAAAGCCATTCCCATTCATAATTTTGGAAAGCCCTCAGAATCAAAGTAAAGTATTCTTTCAACTCTAGCCTGAAGAAAACTGTGCTGGGGGAATTGATTAAGTAATAACTCATAACAGGTAAAACCTGAATATGTTCCCTACCTAATGAAAGCTATTGAAGTGGGTGTTTTCCTTAAATCTTATCTTTATTGGGTAATCAAGAAAAAAACTTGTTGTTGTTGTTGGTTTAATGTTTATTTTTGAGGGGGGAGGGTGCGGGCAGGAAGAGAGGGAGACAGAAAATCCGGAGCAGGCTCCTCGCCACCAGTGCAGAGCATGACTGGGGGCTTTAACCCACCAACCGTGAGATCATGACCTGAGATGAAACCAAGAGTCGGAGGCTTAACCAACTGAGCCAGCCAGGTGCCCAAGAAGAATGTTTTAAACTAGTGGCTTAAGTTTATTTTATCTGTGTTAATAAAGAACTATATATTTGCTTATAGCAAACAGTTTATAATTAAGTGGAAAAGAAAGAGCACTATACACTTCCAAAATATATCTTGCCACAAAGAATGACGCTCTTCAGACCCCTAAAACAAAGACTTAGAAGGAACAAAGTCCACTGATGGCAATCTTTTTGCTATAGAGCAAATATTTACTTGCACGTTCTAAATAGTAACATGGTTGGGGCGCCTGGGTGGCTCAATCAGTTAAGCATCCAACTTCAGCGTCATGATATGTTCGTGGGTTCAAGCCCACGTTGGGCTCTGTGCTGACAGCTCAGAGCCTGGAGCCTGACTCTGATTCTCTGTCTCCCTCTCTCTCTGTCCCTCCCCTGCTTGTGCTTTGTCTCTCTCTCTCACTCAAAAATAAATAAATGTTAAAAAAAAAAATTAAAACAAAATAGTAACATGGAACATATGAAAAGGTTAATAACAATATTTTATGCTAAAGTATTAGCATAAAACCATAAAGTCTACAAGGTACTCTGATATAAATTAAATCAGATGCCATTTTTTCCCTAAAATACCAAGCTGAAAAGGATAGCCATTACTACATGGCATATCTGAAAAGTATTAATAACTATATTACAGGTCAACAATATAATACTGAGTTTAAGCAATATGAACTTTTAAGTAAGTAGGAAAGGCAGAACCATATAAGATAGAATTATGTTATAGAAGACAATTTCTCATGAAGGATATAAAAACACATGATAAAAGTCAACTTAGATATAAAAAACATTTGGTTGAGTTGTGATTAATGATAATCTAATACTAATATTATCTATGAAACTTTGAGAACCCCATGTCCAAAGTAGCCTCACTCCACTTACTACTCTACTAGTCTTTCAGAATTAGTAACTGACCACCCAGACCCCTGCCACCCCCTCCTTTCCACTGACTACCTTATTTCCCCACTTACTGTTAGAATGCTTTCCTGTCCTCCCCACACTCCTCACCCTTTAAAGTCCATCTTGGGGCGCCTGGGTGGCTCAGTCGGTTAAGCGGCCGACTTCGGCTCAGGTCATGATCTCACGGTCCGTGAGTTCGAGCCCCGCGTCGGGCTCTGTGCTGACAGCTCAGAGCCTGGAGCCTGTTTCGGATTCTGTGTCTCCCTCTCTCTGACCCTCCCCTGTTCATGCTCTGTCTCTCTCTGTCTCAAAAATAAATAAAAACGTTAAAAAAAATTTTTTTTTAAATAAAAAATAAAAAATAAAGTTCATCTTAACTACTTTCTTACCTGTGAAACTTTGAGAACACCATGGCCAAAGTGGCCTCACTCCACTTACTCTACCATTCCTTCAGAATGTATTCATTCACAACCTGGTAGCATTTACTATACTCAAAAATGTGTCTTATCTCACCTAACCAGCATATGACCAGCATATAAGCTCAGTGAGGGAGAGAACCAGGTCATATATTGCTGTCTTTGAATAGGATCTCCAGGTCATATGTAGGCCCATGAAGTTTGAGAATTTCTGGACTATAGAATGATGAGCTATGATGATAATGGAGATAGGCTAATATAGAAAGAATACAGGCAAATCCATAAAGACCGAAAGTAGATTAGTGGTTGCCAGGGGCTGAGAGGAATGGGGGAAGGGAAATGACTACCACTGGGAGGCGCAAGTTTTCTTTATGGTATAATGAAAATGTTCTGGAATGAGACAGGAGTGATGGTTGCACAACTGTGTGAATATACTAAAAATCAATGAACTGTGCACTTTAAAATGATGTGTTTTATGGTATGTGAATTATATCTCAATTTTTAGAAAAGAATATAATAGCACTGGGCTCTTTGCAGTCCCTCCCATAAGGGAGTCTGATAACTTCAATACTCTATGGTTGACTATTAAATTAAATATGGAGGGGCGACTGGGTGGCTCAGTCAGTTAAGCATCTGACTTCAGCTCAGGTCATGAGCTCACAGTTCATGAGTTCAAGCCCCACGTCGGGCTCTGTGCTGACAGTGCGAAGCCTGGAGCCTGCTTTGAATTCTGTGTCTCCCTCTCTCTCTGCCCCTCCCCTGCCCCTGCTCACACTGTCTCTCTCTCTCTCTCTCTCTCTCTCAAAAATAAACACGAAATTTTTTTTAATTAAATATGGAGAGTTACCTGGAAAACCATTCTCTTGAATAAAACCACCCAACTTCCTCTTTTCTATTTGTATAAACTATCTTTTTTTTTAAGTGGTTGTATTTTGTATAGACTATGAATGGCAAATCATCTATGTCTGAAGAGAAAAGAGAAGGGATAATGAACAGCTTGAGCAGAAAGAAAGAAATAATAACTTAGACTGTAATAATTCCTTGAAATTTTAGTCTTATTATATTTCTAACTATATTACTATTATATCATCTTTTGTATCTTTCCCAAAACTAAGCAATCACATCTGTGAAATCAGGTCACCATCTTCCCCTAACCTCTGCACCTCTTGCCTACCTCTGCTCTTCTGCTCCGTATATCATGCCATCAACCACCTAGCTGATCAAGAGAGAAACAACGTGGTCAGCCTTGTCTTCTCTTGCATTCCCCATCACTAAATGTCTGCTTCCTCCAACCCCTTTATTACACTCCAATACAAACCACTGTCATCTTTCATTTTGGCTTCAGCAAAAGCTTCTTAACAAGTCTTCCTATGTCCATTCTTGCCCCTCTCCAGTGCACTGAGAAGGCAAGGATGGTTTTAAAATCGAACTTAATACTGTCTCTCTTAAAAACCTTCAATGGCTTCCTGATATTCTTAGGATAAGCCTTAGTAATTTACAAAGTCATTCGAGATGGCCCCCGCGTAACACTAACATTCCTACCTCCAACTCTTCCTCTCGACCCAACCATATTAGACTTCTTTTGTTCCTGTAATGCCTCAAACTCTGTAGCTTTTATTTTGTGTTTTTTAGACTACTAGTATTTTGTTGAGGGATGATTTACTTACAGTAAAATGCATAACTCTTAAGCGATCGGCTTGAATTCTGACAAACATATACAGCTATTTAACCATCAACCAGATCAAGACAGAATATTTCCATCACCCTATAAAGTTCCCATGAGTCCCTTTCCACTCAACCCTTCCCCCAACTCCAAGCAACCACAGTCCGATTTCTATCACAATAGATATTTCTATCATTCCTGAATTTCATAAAATGAGATCATACGCATATGTATTCTTTTGCGTCTGGTTTCTTTTATCCAACTTAACATTTCTGAGATTTATCCATGTTACTGTATCAGTTTTCTATTTTCCAGTTGAGTAGTAATCTTCTCTATAGATATACTATAAACTGTTTATTCATTTTCCTATTGATGGACATTTGAGTTATTTTCTGATTGGGGCTATTATGAATAAAGCTGTTAGGAACATTCTTTACAAGCATTCTACACTCATAGGTGTTATTTTTCTTGGATATATACACCTACAAATGGAACTGCTCGCTCATACAATAGGTATATGTATAAATTCATCAGAATCTGCCAAATTTTTTTACCAGAGTGGCTACACCATTTTATGCTTTCACTTGTACCAGTTACTCCAATATGGAGGATATCTCCCCAACAACAGTATAATCACTCTTCTGAATTTTAGCCATTCTTTCATTTTTTCATCAACATAATATATTTATAGTGTTCAAAAACAAAACAACATAGCAGAGACTATAATTAAACAGTCCTCTGATCCACCCCTCCCCTTCCCTATATTCAACTACTTTTAACTTTTTCTGGTTTGGGTTCTCTTGATTATTTCCTATTTCTAAGTATTTATTATCACCATATTGACTTACCAACTTTAAACATTATTGATTTTCTGATATTTTCAGATGGAACTACAGTTCACTTACCACCTCCCATCTCCATGTTCTCTCTCCATCTTCTTATACTCAGGTGATCCATTTTAGTTCATCTACTGTTACTTAAAAAATTATCCTTAACACCAATTTTTTGTTTCAACTTTGGATACTACCTTTATTATTCCTACATTACTGAAGGTGACCCTAGTTACTGCAGTAAATAAAATAAACCCCCAAATTTCAGTTGCTTAACACAACAGAAATTTGTATAATGATGTTATACTAATTAACTAGACAGGCTTAAAAGAATTAAAACAGTATGCTTCTCCACAGTTGTTCATAAAGAAAACTAAGAGCATGCAAGCCCACTCTGTCTCACTTCTGGGCCTTCCTACATATTGTTTCCTCAGGCCAAATGCTCTTCCCCACTCCCTCCTTCTTCCTTTACCCAGCCAGCTCCTATGTGTCTTTCAGACTTATACTACCACAAAATCACTCTGGAGTCCTCCCAGAATCCCAAGAATGGGCTAGGTGGTCTTCTGGCACTCTGTGTTTAACTGTCATAGCATTGATTACATATTGCTGAAATCTGTGTTTTCTTATCCGTCTCCTCCAAAACTAAACTTTTTGAGGGAAAGGGAAGATTTCTCTTCACTACTTTTTCCTCAGTACTTACACAATGCCTCGATTCCAACAGATACTCAAGTATTTTGTGAAAAATCAAAGTTATTTGAATAATTATTCATATAAATATTATTTCTATTATTTATCCACTAAATCACACATGTATAAGGGAAGGAGAATCAAAATGGATCCCACAGGGCGCCTGGGTGGCTCAGGAGGTTAAGCATGGGACTCTTAATATTGGTTCAGGTAGTGACCTCACGGTCATGGGATCAAGCCCTGAGCCACAGAGAGCATGAAGCCTGCTTGGGATTCTCTCTCTCTGCCTCTCCCCTGTTTACGCTCTCTCTCACTCTCTCAAAATAAATAAGTAAATATTAAAAAAAAAAAAAAAAAAAAGAATGGATCCCAAATTTTAGATAATACAAACAGTCCACAAAATTTAATTTTATATTTCAAATAATAATTAGCCTAAGCAGAAAGTTTAAAATCTACTACTGGGAAAACATCAGAACAAACACCACAGCCTTCAACTGTTAATACTGTTAAAGTAACAAATGGAAATAAACTGTTGCATTTATTTAATAATTTATTAAGAGCCCACTTTGTTCCAAGCACTGTACTAAACAGATTCCAAAGATTCAAAAGGGAATATATCAGACACAATCTCTGACCTAAATATTATGAAGGCAGAGCAAATCTATACTAAAAATACCTTTAAAATGCTAACGTATGAACAACAACAAAACCCCGCAATAACGAAAATCTCAATTCCAAAAAGTCCAATGGCTGGTTAAATTTTTGTTTTCAAAAAAGCATTTCAAATTATTAATTAATAACTTAATTGAGCAATTGTTTATGTAATGAAGGACTTTCTCATGCTTCTGGGAAGTTTTTGAGTATGAACCTACATACCTTACATAACTGGGCAGATAGGAAGACAGCCCTAGATAAGAAGAAGAAAAACAGATAAAACAAGTACAAACAGTCTTTGTGGAATCGCAAACAGCTACAGTCATGGAACAGACCTGCTATTAGCAAATGGTAGAAAAAAAAGATGGAAAATACCTAAGAAGTAAGGCAGAAATAAAAAGAGGAACAACAAATGGGAGAAGCTATAGGAGAAAGAGAAGTGAAATGAAACAGCCAAGACGAGATAAAAATATTTAGCATACAAATAAGCTTCACACTTACATTCTGGATTCAAGGTAAGAATCTGGGGAACAATTAGAATTTCTTTCCAGAATCTCCTACTGAATTGGGAAGCCCACAAGTTAAGCAATTTACAGATACCACCGTATACATTTAGCACAAAACAAAAAACAATGGTAATTCAAAGGTACCCCAAACCACATGTGTATCACACCTCAATTACATACATGGTCCACAATTAGGTATGCATCTCGGATCTGATTAGCATTTAGATATTATCATAAAAATGCCTGATTCTTAATAGACGTAAATATGTTATTTCATTATAAATTACTTTCTTCACCTTTTTTTATAATAAAGGAACATAATCATTTTTTAAATTACACATGAAAATAGGTTATGTCATCTATGAATTTCAGTTCAGGGTAGTAAAGGGAACTATAGAATAATTCTTATAAAGGGAAAATTAGGTCAGCTGGGATTGAGAAACACTGCTATAGTTACTGGACAACAAGGTATGTGTATCTTAACTTTACTAGAAAAACTGTTTTCCCCAGTGTTGTAATAATTTATAATTTTACTAGCACTGTATTACAGTTCCAGTATTCCAAATCATTGCAAATACTGGATACTGTGGGCAATCTGGTGGGCAAAAAAGTATATCTTATTGTGGTTTTAGTTCCTATTTCTCTGACAATATAATTGAGTATCCTTTTTATTTATTGGCCATTAATGTTTCACTTTTTTTTTTAAGTTCTCATTTAACTTTTTAGCCTCTTTTTCCATTGGATTAAAAATACCTAACTTTAAGAATTCTTTCTGAGGGGGAATAAATTAAAGTGAACACCATGCCAGCAATATCCAAAGAGCAAAACCACAAATAAAATTAGGCTTATTAATCAGATCATTTTAATAAAAGGTGGTATGCACACTTATCAGAAAGGCAGACAATCTGGAAGGAAAAAAAGCTTCTATTTTTTAAATTAGAACTTAATTATAGAGGAAAAAAAGTGATAAAACAGCTTATACTCAAACCTCAGTTGCTTACTACACTGCAAATAAGATTTTCAAATATCTTTTTCTTTTCTTGATATAATTTTTTAAAATTTCTTTTAATGTTTTTATTTATTTTTGAAGGAGAGAGAGCATGAGTGGGGGAGGAATAGAGAGAGAGGGAGACACAGAATTTGAAGCTCTAAGCTGTCAGCACAGAGCCCAACGCGGGGCTCGAACCCACAAACTGTGAGATCATGACCTGAGCCGGAGTTGGATGCTTAACCGACTGAGCCACCCAGGTGCCCCTTTTCTTGATGTAATTTTAATAAAGAATACCTAGCATGTTCTTGGGCAAATTTTAATCCTCTGGCAATTATTTTGTTTCAAATGCTAATTTACTTTCAATTATCTGAATGCTATATTGTCTAACAATATCAGTAAAATCTGTAAACTGTAGAATTTCCAATTAATTAAAACAAATGTCTTCTAAGAAAAGTAGTCTATTCAAAGTTGCTCTTTGAGTATGCTCAAAAACTTGTAAAGCAACATTTATGTTCTATCAGTTTATCTCATTCCCATTACATGCTGCCCTTTATAATAAAATAGAATTATCTGCTTTTGAACAATAATCTCCATCCTTTCAAAATACAGTCTATTAACTCTAGCTTGTGTCTGTTCAAGTTCTACTTTATCTTGACTTTGCAACATTCTGATTGGTTTTTTTTTTTGGTCATTTAAGTCAAAGACCTATATTAAAAATGTGAACAGCTTATGTCACCAGAAAAAGAGATATAAAGCTAAAGGAACAGAATAATGTGAGACTATGTCATTATGATAATCCAGTGGTACTTGAAGTAACTAAACTCCTTTACCTAATTATGCTAACTTCTTTGCGGCTTTCCCCTGTTTCTGATGCCTATCACTTTAGATTACCCTGTTCACTAGCTCTCTCCACTGACTCAAGACAGCTCCTGACTGGCCAGGGACCTCCATTCCTCATTTACCTGGTTACTACCCGAAACCCCACCAGCTGCCAGGTCCCCTGGACTGCCTTAGCTCCCTCATTATCCCCTCCCTCCTTTTTTCCTCCCAGGCAAAACCCTTGTTCCCAGTCCTCACTGCTTGGATAGCACAATTTCTATTCTTGCCTCTGGCTGCTGTAAAACTCCACAACCTCTGACTAATCTTCTCCAATCCCTACTCTAGTTTCTAATGCCTCAGACCCCTGGCCAGTGACTTGGACCTGAAGAGCCTGTTTCCATTTAGAAAACTATGACAAGACACAGCCTGACGTGTAAGATTTTAATTATGAACATGTTTCTCCACCGAAACAATAAGTAGTTCTCGTACTGCAGTACTAGAGTACTATAACTCAGTTACCTATAGGCTAAACAGGTTTTGGTGTGGTAGGCTGGTAACCTGGGCATGATTTTTATCAGTGTTCCCTGAGGCAAAAGGCATTTCAAACAACCGGCTTAAAAATAAAGCCTTCCACCTTCCCCAAAATACCAGTTCTATATTCTCTCAACAAGCAACACTATGTTACAAAGAGTCGTAATCGATTTCCATTAATTGACTGAAATACTGGAAGGAATGGAGGGGAGGGAGGGAGGCAAAACTGTATCTGCTGCTATAAGTATATTGTAAATATAATTCAGCATTCACAGACCACAATAAAGTAACTGAATTTTTAAGGGCATATTTACTGGCCCTCTACTTATTATTGATTTAAGCTAAGGCCACCAACAACTTCCTTTTCTATCACATTAACAAATTCAATTTTAGAAAAAGGAGGAACCCTAACCTTCACTGAAACTGATTATGAACCAAAAGGCTTACGTGCTTTAATTTATCTTTACTACAGTTCTGTGATACTAGGTACCATTAATCCCATTTTAGACATGAAGAAACTAAGGTCCACAGAAATCGGATACATTGACAGTTGGTTTATAGGATTAATAATTTTTATTAGGCCAAAAAAGAAAAGAGAGATTAGATGTTTAATTTCAAATCCAAATAAATCAGAATAGTCTGAAGGGTGAATTAGAAATAAAATTATAAATTAGACGTATTTTAACCCAAAAGTTTGGGTGCATTGTGCACCACTAAAATGCATACAAGGGTCAGACTCTCTGCTCCCAAAGGCAACTCCTCCCTCCTAAGAACTTTTAAGATTCTTGAACATATTTGGAAAGAAACTCTGTCAAAATACTTTGTGCAATTTAGCTGATATTCCTGTTATAGGGTAGAGCTGAAAATGACCTAGAACATTAGCAAGAACCTCAGAGAATCTGAGAAACCCAGACAACCTGTGGACTGTTGTATGGCCCACTTCCTTGGAAACGTCAACCCTAGAAGCAATTCAAGATGTAAGCTGATTCCCTGTTAAAATAGCTTCATCTTTAAATCCCAAGTATACTTAAATGTAATTAATTAAAATGGTTTCATTCTATAGCTATCTAGAAAATGGGTCCTTGTACTAAGGGCCACTTGCCCAAGATGTTCAAAAGTAATGGTGAAGTCTAGACAGGACTCCAAGTCTACCTGAATCCAAAGTCCGTATTCTCTCTCACTTTACAATCTGAAACCAAAGGCTTAGGTCTTAAAATACTGTGTTTTCCTATGTCGATCTCTTATTCTGAATCCAGAATTACCAAATTTATGTTAAATTTTATAATTTCGTATTTTCTACAGTAATACATTTTAAAACTTAAATGTATAGCCTCTCACAAATAATCCACTTTGGGAGCACCTGGGTGGCTCCATTGGTTAAGCATCCGACTTCGGCTCAGGTCATCATCTCATGGTTCATCTCATCTCACTGGTGGTGCAGAGCCTGCCTGGGGTTCTCTCTCTCCCTCTCTCAGCCCCTCCCTCACTCTCTCAAAATGGATAAACTTAAAAAGTAATAGTAATGAGGTGCGTAGTTGTCTCACTCTTTTTTTTTTTTAATTTTTTTTTTCAGTTTATTTATTTGAGAAAGAGTGCATGTGCGAGTGGGGAAGGGGCAGAGAGGGAGGGAGAGAATCCTAAGCAGGCTCCGCTCTGTCAGCGCAGAGCCCGACCCAGGGCTGGATCTCACCAACCGTGAGATCAAAACCTGACCTGAAACCAAGAATCAGACACTCCGCTGACTGAGCCACTCACCTGCCTCTAGATGATTATGACAGACGATCATGTTAAAAATCTACTGGGAAAAAAAAACAAAACAACTTTCTACCCTTAGTGGTTTTCACAAAAAAATTTTAATACTATACTTTGACTTTGTCTCCTTCATAGAAAGGGTCAAATACCTGAATTACACATCTATTTGCACAAATCTATACTTCTATCGAGCTGGACATATATTTAAGGAAAAAATCTGTATTCTGTACAACATAAAAGCACCTGAGATGATATAATTAAAAAATCTTAATGACAATAAGCAGCTATTTCTCGACTTTCAATATATGAAACTTAACTAAATAGTTTTAAGTTTAACAAAAAGAGCGGGCCTGGGTGGCTCAGTCATTTAAGCATCCGACTTCGGCTCGGGTCATGATCTCACACTTTGTGGGTTTGAGGCTCACGCCTGGCTGCACGCTGGTGATGTGAGGCTGCGTTGAATTCTCTCTCTCCCTCTCTCTCTGCCCCTCCCTCACCTGTGCTTTCTTTCTCTCTCTCAAAAATAGATAAACTTGAAAACAAAAAAGTTGATGAAAAGAAATATTTTAGTAAGAATTGCAGCCTTACCCATAGACATGTTAAAGTTTTTCTCAAGGAATCCCCAGCAAACACACATTTTATCAATTCCAATTCATAAAGTTAAGAAAGCAAAAGCTTGGGGCGCCTGGGTGGCTCAGTCGGTTAAGTGTCCGACTTCAGCTCAGGCCATGATCTCATGATCCGTGAGTTCGAGCCCCGCGTCGGGCTCTGGGCTGATGGCTTGGAGCCCGGAGCCTGCTTCCGATTCTGTGTCTCCCTCTCTCTCTGCCCCTCCCCTGTTCATGCTCTGTCTCTCTCTGTCTCAAAAATAAATAAACGTTAAAAAAATTTTTTTTAAGAAAGCGAAAGCTTATTCCTTGATGACAGGGGAGAGTTCCAGGCATTCCACTGAGGTTTACATAGTGGCCGGTTACATCACCAGCGTGGCAAGGGAGGTGAAGAAATGGTGGCAAGTCTTTTAACTGCCACTCCACCATGCCTGCTCTGTGCTAGGCAGGGGCAGTCCACCTGTTACCAGTCATCAGGAGAGCATCAATGCTGGGGTGCCAGTGGTTACATACGCTCTGGAAAAAACTATACAGAAATGAATGAGGAAGTGGCAAACGAAAACCAGCAGTCAGAAAGACAGCAGTCTGACAGGAAGTCAGGTTTTCTCGAGTTCTCTTCCTGCCTCAGCCAATGCCCTCTGCCCTACTTCCCCTGACTAATTTTCCTTTAAGTCTGTCTTCACTTTCTTTCAGAATATCTCAATATTTTGAAGAGTACTCATGAGGGTTTTTTTTAAAGACTGTATTTATTTTTTAAAATGTTTATTTATTTTGAGAGAGACAGAGTATGTGTATGCAAGTGGGAGAGGGGCAGGGAGAGAGGGAGAGAGAGAATCCCAAGCAGACTCTGTGCTGTCAGTGCTGAACTCAACGCAGGACTCAATCTCACGAACCATAAGATCATGATCTGAGCCAAAATCTCGTTGAAACCTTAACTGGCTGAGCCACCCAGGCACCTGAAGATTTTATTTTTAAGTAATGTCTACACCCAACATGGGGCTCGAACTCACAACCCCAAGATCAAGAGTCGCATTCTCTACTGACTGAGCCAGCCAGCTACTCCCTCGGGAGTTAGATTTTTAAATCTTTCTTACAGCCCACAGAACCTAGTATGATGAGTAAATGTTCTACCAATTTATTTTGATAGTTGAAATTTACCTTTGTATCACTCCAGATAAAATTACATGTTATATAAAATTAATGGAATCTCCACTCTTATGGGGGAAAAAATCTTCTATATTTTTGCAAAGAAAAAAAGTCTAGAAGACTATACACAAAATGTTAATAGTGAGTATGTCTAACTTAGCATAATAGATGCTTTCAACATGCTTTTCCCATACTGTCTGAGAATTTTATCTTCTTTCTTTTAAGTCTATTTATTCAAGTAATCTCTACTCCCAATGCAGGGCTCAAACATACGACCTGGAGATCAAGAGTTGCATGCTCCTTAGACTGAACCAGCCAGGCACCCCCTGTCTGAGAATTTTATAATGAACATATTTGAATTTCATAACCAGGAAGCTAATTAATGAGATGTGAATTAATGGCACTCACCACATTTCTAATCCAGCAACCTTATGATTACATAAGACACAAAGGTAATAAACTTTACATTAGAACTTCCCTTTAATCTCAGGCTAAAAATGTTAATGTTCACATGTTCCTGATATGTCCATCACCCAGAATTACTCCCTGTGATGGCATATCATAAACTGGAAGCACTATACACAAGTACAAATAAGGTTCAAATGAAATTTAAATGTGATATGGCTGGGACGCCTGGGTGGCTCAGTCAGTTAAGCATCCGACTGCGGCTCAGGTCACAATCTCACAGTTCATGAGTTTGAGCCCCACATCAGGCTCTGTGCTGACAGCTCAGAGCCTGGAGCCTACTTCAAATTCTGTGTCTCCCTCTCTCTCTGTCCCTTCCCTGCTCACACTCTATCTCTCTCTCTTTCAAAAATATATAAACATTAAAAAAATTTTTTTTATGTGATATGGCATTCTTTATAAATGAGACTTGAAGTAATAACACATCTTTTAAAAAATTTTTTTATGTTTATTTATTTCTGAGAGAGAGAGAGAGAGAGAGAGAGAGCATGAGCAGGGGAGGAGCAGAGAGAAAGGGAGACACAGAATCTGAAGCAGGCTCCAGGTTCTAAGCTGCCAGCACAGAGACTGATGCAGGACTTCAACCCACAAGCCCTGAGATCATGACCTGAGTTGGAGTCAGACACTTACCTGACCAAGTCACCCAGGCACCCAACACATTGTAGTTCTTAAACATCTTCCCATTCTGTACACATTCTTCCAAGTTCATTCCATGGCTGCAAGTTCTTTGACTTCTTTTCTCATCTTCCAACCCTGCTCTCTGAAATTCTATGGACAACAGTTCCACCATTTTGGAGTAATGAGTGAAATGTTCCTAATGTTCTCCACATGAAGAGCCTCTTGCCTATGTGAGACTATATGAACTAGAAAATACTAGGAGTTATATATATCATGGGATAGAGAAGAAAAAAAGCAGAAACAAGCTCTATCTACACTTTAATTTATGGTGTTGTCTACATTCTCCTCCATCTAGCCATCCCTCTTCACCCCTTGACTCTCAACCAGCTTACGCTCTCTGTTCTACCAAGTCAAACAGAAAAATCCAATTCTGCCTTCTTACACTGGGCTGCTAATGAAGAGAACTGTACAATCCTGCAGACTGGTCCCATGACTCACCACCTACTTTAGATGGACTACAATGCTTCTATAATCTTATCTTTGATCAGCAAATTTTCACATATCCTTCATCAATTACCTCAAAGGCTCATCGCTTAACAGCACACCCACAAGAAAGAGGCACACAAAAATGTAACTACCTCATCATCCCCCTAGCAAACTGACATACGTTGACACTATCCTGTCTTCTTTCACTGGAGTTTCAGAAGACAAACTAGCTGTTCCATTTCCTATTCAAGGTCAAGACCTCCAGCTATGCTTGTGATCCACTGGTTTTTACAAATTCCTCATTTACAGACCCTTTACCCACTAATAAACCCATATAGCTTTATTGGTTCTCCCCCAAATTTTAAGCATAGCATTTATGAGCTTTTTTTGTACTACACACCCATGAAACCATCATGACAATCAATATGATGAAGACTTACATTCTCCAAAGACACCTCATACTCCTTTGTAATATTTCCTCGTTTCCATTCCCATCCTCAGGCAATCACTGACCTACTATCTACCACGATAGATTACTTTGCATTTTCTCGAATTTTCTATAAATGGAAGTGGGTAGGAAAAATAGAACTATGGGGAAAAAGACTGTTAGCTATGCCCATGTGCAGAGCTGTGGGCATGTCCAGGAAATAGCTAAAAAAGGCTCTAATTTCTCACCTCTTAAGGCTATACCAACACGATATGAAGGCTAGAGCAGAGTCTCAAATTAAACAGCAATAAGTCACCACTACATACCTATTACAATGGTTAATATCCAGAACACAATGCTAGCAAGGATGGAGAGCAACAGGAATTTTCATTCATTGCTGGTGGGAATACAAAATGATAGAGCCACTTTGGATGATAGTTTTGTGGTTTCTTACAAAAGTACACAAACTCTTTCCATACAATCCAGCAATTGTGCTCTTGGGGGTTTACCCAAAAGAACTGAAAGTTATGTCTACAAAAAGCCTGCACACAATGTTTACAGCAGCTCTACTCATAATTGCCAAAACTCGGAAGCAACCAAGATGTATTTCAGTAGATGAATGGATACACAAATTATAGTACACCCAGACAATGGAATATTATTTAGTGCTAAAAAGAAATGAGCTACCAAGCCATGAAAAAGATGGAGGAACGTGAAATGTCCATTACCAAGTCCAAGAAGCCAATCTGAAAAGGTTACACTCTATGATTCCAACTATATGACATTGTGGAAAAGACAAAACCTGAAAATAGTAAAAGGATCAGTAGTTTCCAGGGGCCAGGGAGGGGGTGGGGGGAGGTATAGGATAAACGGTAGAGCATAAATGATTTTTAAGGCAGTGGAACTATTCTGTATGCTACAATAATGGAAGATACATATCATTAAACATTTGTTTAAACCCACAGAACATACCATACCAAGAGTGAACCCTAATGTAAACTATGAATTCTGGATATCAACATAGGTTCAACAATTATAACAAATGTACCACTCTGGTGGGGGATATTGATAATGAGGTAGGCTATGCATGTATGGAATAGGGAATATATGGGAAATCTCTAGACTTTCTACTCAATTTTGCTATAAACTTAAAACTGCTCCAAAAAATAAAGTCTGTTAAAAAGAAACATATGGCAGGGTACCTGGGTGGCTCAGTCAGTTGAGTGTCTGACTCTTGGTTTGGGCTCAGGTCATAATCCTAGGGTCATGGCATTGAATCCCACATTGTACACTATGCAGAGCAGGGAGTCTGCTTGAGGCGCTCTCTCTCTCTCTCCCTCTCTGTCTCTCTCTCTCTCTCTCTCTCTCCCCCTCTCCCTCTGTCCCTCTCCCCAGTTCATGCTTGTTCTCTCTCCCTCTCTAAAAGAAATTTAAAAACAAGAAGAAGAAAGAAGTATATGGCAATCTTGGAGTTGAAAAGTACAATAACTAAAATAAAAATTTCAGCAGCATATTGGAGTTGGCAGAACAAAGAATAAGCAAACTTGAAGGTAAGCAATATAAAGTATCTGTATGATAAATAGAAATATATAATTAGGAAAAATAAACAGAGCCTCTGAAACCTATAGGACACCATCAAGCCTATAAACGTGTATATGATGGGAGTCTTAAGAAGAAAGGAGAGAAAGAAAGAGGCAGAAAGAACATCTGAAGAAATGATGGCTGAAAACTTCCAAAATTAGATGAAAAACAGTAATCTACACATTCAAGAACTCAACAAACTCCAAACAGAATCTACACTTACACACATATAATCAAACTGTCAAAAGACAAAAAGAGAATCTTGAAAGCAACAGGAAAAATAACTCCTCATGTACAAGAGATTCTCATAAAATTAACTAGTGACATCTCATTAGAAACTATGGAGACCAGAATGCAGTGGGTTAATATAGCCAAAGTGATGAGAAAAAGACTGTCAAACAAGAATTCTATATCCAGCAAAACTATCCTGCAAAAATCAAACGTGAACCAGGTGAGGAAGGAAAACAGAAGAAGCAATTATGACATTCCCAAATACAAAAATGAGAGACAATTCATCACTAGCAGATCTGTTTTATAAAAATATACTAAATGGAGACCTTCAGTTAAAATGAAAGGACTACAGACATTAATTCACCTACACAGAAAATAAAGAGCTCTGGTAAAGAGGAAAACATGGATTAAAAAAAAAAAAAAAAAAAAGCACAAACATATTTTTGTTTGTAACTTTTTTTCTTCTGTATGATTGAAAGACAACTACATAAAGTAATAATTATACAACTGTGTTAGCAGGTTTATAATGTCCAAAGAAGGATGTATGCACTTAGCCACTACATAATAACATCCATGTAAACTTGTGTCAAAATCACTATCACATTGGGGCTAGGTCACTTAGGTAGTGATAAAATACTATTCAATCTAGAAACTACATACTTTCTGAAGGTCTTTTAAGCAAATTCTCAATAAAAATATGAAGACTGTGAGGGGTCATGCTTTTCCAGCTTCTGCACAGCAAAATAAACAATCAACAAAATGAAAAGGTAATGTACAGAATGGGAGAAAATATTCGCAAACCATACATCTAATAAAAAGTTAATGTCCAAAATATATCAGAAACTCCTACAACTCAATAGCAAAAAAGAAAGAAAAAATAGGCAGAGGAACTAAACAGACATTTTTCCAAAGACAAAATGCAAATGGCCAACAGGTATATGAAAAGGTGCTCAATATTGTTAATCATCAAGGAAGTGAAAAGCAAAACCACTTCACACCTGTATAATGACTACCATCAAAAAGACAAGAGAGAACAACTGCTAGTGAGAATGCAGAGAAAAGGTACCCATGGAGTCCTCATCATAGAGAAGTCTCTGTTTCAAAAAGAACATCTACAACTGCGTTCTCACTTCCTAATAATTAATACCTTACATATCAGGGGTTTTTTTCCCAATGAACTCAGAAGAAGTGAACTCATGTTATACTCAATTATGGTACAATAAAATAGCAAAATTGCACACCATATTCATATTGGTTGAGATAATAATGTTTAGGATTTTAGAAAATTAAAAATCACTTACCAAATGCTTATTCTGATAGGCCATTACAAATACCACTTAATAGCTAACAGAAAACTGCCAACTTGGAATTTTTTAAACAATATACTCTAAAGCAAACTCAGGATCATGGACTGCCAGTAGAATTTTTTTATTGTTTATTCATTTATTTATTCAGCAAATATTTATGGACCACCTGCTATATGTCAAGCACTACGGTAGGAACTGAGGATGAAAAGACAGAGTCCCTGCCCCTTAAAGTGTGCACAGTCTAGTGAGAAGTTCCCATTCCGAAAGCAAAGAGTTTATGACTAGAAGAGACTTTATAATTCCCTTATTTCACAAATAAGGAAACTGGCACTCATAGCTAATTAGCCATTCAGGCCAACAGACACTTAGGTCTACAGATTTCCTGCCTCATGTGTTCTTTGCACTACACTTTTCTTTGACCAAGAGTGATGATGGAGTACATCCATTTGCGTGATAAGAAACATGCAACTGTGGGCAGCATACGCAAGTTACCAAATTAGAAACAGAAATACCTAATGGATATAGACAATATAAATATTTAACAATTTAGAGACAAAAATCCATAATAGATATGTTATCATGATAAAGCCCCAATAAGAAACTGAAGAACTAAAATAAGAAAGAACTAAAATAAGGTAATAGTAAGCCTTCTAAGTCATAATTATGGTTTTCCCTCTGTTTACTGATCTGTTAAATGGGCATATTAAAAGTACTTATTTCATATGATTGTTGTGAAAATTAAATTAATTAATACTTGAACGCACTTAGTAAGTCTGGTACCTATTGAATACTTAGTAAATGTTAGGCATTCTTATGGACAATCACTTCTTAAACGCACAAGTATGTCATATGAAGACAAAAAAAAAAAAAGAAATGATCTTTCTTTAAGAAATTATCCTATTATTATGATAGTCTTATTTTTCTAGCAACTAGTAAAACCTAGTACTAAAACATGTATTTCAGAAAAAATATTTTATATGCACAATATCTAATAACATCACTTTCTCTATAAACATATATATATATCAGTCCTAAAATTATAAGGAAAATGGACATTAATTAAATTATTAATTATATTCATTCATAATTTAAATTAATTAAATCATCATTTAGTTCAGTATTCCCAATATTATAAATCCTAAATATCATTAAGAGAATGTTTAAAGATAACTTTCAAGTAATTAAAAAGTTTATGCAACTTTTCTCATATAAAACATCATTAAGCTAATTGACATCTTTGAAATAACTATGCATGGAATACATCAATGAAACTATTTTATATTAATATCACTCATCATCCAATATCCATAACAAAATAAATAACATATTGATATCCACTTACTGCAATCTCTCTACAAGCCGACATGGATATTCCTGTGCCTTCAATTTGCTTCAATGCATATTCCTTTTCATCTTTTCTGCATATGAACAAAAAAAATTATTTTTTCTAAACATTATTTTTAGACTCAAAATTATAACTACAAAAACAATAAAAATGCACTAGTCTCTCAGTGATATGTAAACACTCTCACTCTGCATGCACTGCTTACTGCTTCTGATAATATTTCAACTACAGAAATATGAAATACAAAAAAAAAAAATAATTCATGTCACAATGAAAACACTAGACAGAGCCAAAATACAAAATTCAAAATTGAAACAGGATACTAAACACAGCACTAGTTTCAAAAAGTAAACAAGCATAAATATAAACTCAAGCATATTGCAAGATAATTCTACTGCTGTCTTAATTATCTGGAATCTATGAAAGCATTCTGTTATAAACATTAACTGCAAAAATAAATGATAGATGCAAACTTCTATATTTGTTTAAAGTAACTTTATAGTATAAGATCTATTTAATAGGAAGGAAGAACTATAGCCATTTGGACACCCTAGTTCTAACCTAGGATAGGGGGCATTCAAAAGCCATAAGACCTCAACCAAAAGCCTTGGAAAGACTTTAAAACTCTAGCCACCAACATCTCATTCTCACGAACTCCAGGAAATCCTAGTAGTTACAGCGAATTTTCCAAATAATGTAGGTAGGTTTAGGAATCCTGGGAAATGCCAGTAGTTACCAGGGTGCTCAACCAAGGGAAGACAGCAGTTCAATAATGGTGATACCCTCCATGAAAAAACAGTATCACATGAGCGGCCAGAGAACACAATATTCATGGGGTATTGACACCAGAACCAGCCACAGCGAAATGTCAAAAACGTGGTTCATATTGTGGGTTGTTCTAATAAAAGTATCGTCCGTGCCCTCGGAGTTTTGTCTTTGATTATTACTGGAGCCTCAACAAGCTTTATCATGTCATGATGGTTCTCTCAAATGATAGCACCTAAATGGTGCCACCTTGGTCCTATGTACCTATTCCTTATTTTCCCCATTCTGTGTTTACTAGCAGATGAAGCAGTTTAAGAGGTTTTTGATAATATGCATTTTAAAACATCATTTTACGCGCCTTTTAAAGATTTTTCACAATCATCTATGTTTTGGGCAAGTAAGTGAATTATAGTTACTTCCTCCCATAATCCGTTTGAAAATTACATCCACTTTTCTTCCACTATATGGCATTCAGGAAATAATTAAGCCTCATTTTAACAAACAGAAAACACACCAGATACATCAACAGAATAGACTGTTATGCAATTATTAAAATGATAATCATGACTGTCATCAGAAACATGAAAAATGTTTACTATTAGTGAGAAAACACATATTCTACCATATAAAAATATACATATATATAGACATATGCTGAAAATGATATAAAAAATGAAAATCAGTTGTGTTGAATGTAGGAACTTAAGCTAATTAACTTTCGTGCTAATGTTATATTGTCTTTTAAATCAGAATTAGAGGGAAAAAGAAAAATGCCAAAATAATCTGACCCTCTGAAAACAGTCCCCTATTAAAACAGTCTTCAGTATTTTCAAAGTAATATCTTAGTCATGTTTTAAAAAGCAAAGTCAAAACTAGGGAAAGTTTAAGTGATCATTTTATCCTTTTCCTCTATCCTGTTTCCTCCAAACATAAAGCTAGACTTTTTTCAGACCAGCCAGAAGCCACTAAGAAGTACACACAGCAGGTGACTGAATGTAATTAAAGCCAAATGTCCCCACCACCTTAAATGTATGTGTGGGTATGTGTGGGCATGCGTGGAGAACACTTATATCTGAGATGCTTAACGCAATGCTTACAATGTGAATTTCACATTTAGTAATTAATTTAACTACCAAGTATATACTGCTAAGTATTTAAGAAATGTATTAAATTCTGAAAACAAAATTACATAAGCTTTTTGGCAAAACTTTCAATGAAATCATAATTTTTTTAAACAAAAATATTTCAATCCCCAGTTCCCTAAATGAAGTGCTCCAGAAGCTCATGTAATTGCATGGTTTTATTTTTAATACAGTAAAGAATATTACACAATCTGGATAGGTTATCGTTGCTATGGAAACTATAAGATTTTTTTTTTGCAGTAAGTCAAAAAGTGCAAAATTAACACATCACATTAATGACTTTTGAATTTCACATCCAGTCTGTCAAAAGAATTTGAAAGCTTGAGCAGAAGAAACTGAAGCATGGGCCTTTACTATGAATTATATGAATGGGATCTAGGAACAAACCCGGTAATTATTTCACTTAATAAGTTTAAATATAACTTCCATCTATTAAATTAGCTAAATACTCAAAGATCTGCAAACTTAAGATTTACCTGCAGCTTTGGAATTGAGGGGGAAAAAAGTGCGTGTATCCTGACCGTTTCTCTTGTGTATTAACTGTCAGACAGTAAGTGATAATGTGTCACCTCTGAGGTTCAAAGGTTACAAAGAAGTGGCAGAACCCAGCAGGCACATGGGACTCACGTTCACCACTGTACTATGTCAATGCCAGTCTTTGGTCAGATGCCAATAACTTAGTTTTGAAAACTACAGATGCGTCCTTTCCCACAATGCCCACAAACATTTCAATGATTAGCACATGGGGCAGAGAGACTTTATTGCTCTCAGTCGATGGGAGTGTTGCCCCTCTTGGGAACCTTCTCCAAGTGGTGATAATTCATACCCCAAAGCTTATGTGTCTCAGACACACATAACATTAAGTATCATAAAGATATAATTTGTTCTTTTATATGACAAGGCTGAAAAGCAGGTGAACCTAGTGAACCTGCCCTGCACTGCTATGACAGCCTGGCTTTTAGAGGCAGCTTACTTCTTTCTTAAAAGCATGTCAAAAAAAAAAAAACAAAAACAAAAACAAAAAAAACAAAAAAAAAGCATGTCAACATTACTTTTACTTTTAAATAAAATACTTTATTATTGGGGTGCCTGGATGGCTCAGTCGGTTGAGCGTCCGACTTCGGCTCAGATCATGATCTCACAGTTTGTGAGTTCGAGTCCCGCATCAGGCTCTGTGCTGACAGCTCAGAGCCTGGAGCCTGCTTGGGATTCCACGTCTCCTCTTCTCTCTGACCCTCCCCTGCTCATGCTCTGTCTCTCCGTAATAAATAAACGTTAAAAAAAAATTTATAAAAAAATAAAATACTTTATTATTTACTGTAATAAAGACAGACAAAGCAATTGTAAAATCTTCAGAGAAACTGCTTTCTAAATTTTAGTGCACATTAAGTATTATGGTTAGAGTAACTACTTATTGAAAATAATCAAAGGAAAAAATTTTTAAAAAAGGTGGGGGGGGGGGGAGGCGGGCACTGGCGTCTCTCAAGTGGTGAAGTATCTGACTGCAGCTCAGGTCATGATCTCCCGGTCCGTGAGTTCGACCCCTGCATCAGGCTCTGTGCTGCAGCTTGGAGCCTGGAGCCTGAAGCCTGCTTCAGATTCTGTGTCTCCCTCTCTCTCTGCCCCTCCCCACTCATGCTCAGTCTCTGTCTCTCAAAAATGAATAAATGTTTTAAAAGATTTAAAAAAAAAAAGAAAAAAGAAAGGAGGTTACTAAATAAATCCAGGAAGAATCAAAAATATATAAATCTTGGGGCGCCTGGGTGGCTCAGTCGGTTAAGTGTCTGACTTCGGCTCAGGTCATGCATGATCTCACTGTCTATGGGTTCTAGCCCCACATCGGGCTCTGTGCTGACAGCTCAGAGCCCGGAACCTCCTTCAGATTCTGTGTCTCCTCCTCTCTCTGCCCCTCCCATGCTCATGCTCTCTGTCTCTCAATAATAAATAAATGTTAAAAAAAAATTAAAATATATATATATATATATATATATATATATATAAATCTGTAACATAAACATGGATATATTTAATATGTAACTTTTTAAATTTAAAGACATTTCTTCTATATGGCTGTAATGTATATCAAAACCATGTGGGCTTCGCTCTCAGTAGTGACAAAGAAAAACAATTATTCAACAGGAACATTATGTAATAACAAAACAGAAAAACAAATTTGGCAGAGACTGCAATTCTATTAAATTTTCCATCGGAGACACTATGTTCTGGAAAACCCGTGATGCAAGCAATTCTATAGTTAGTAGAAAATATAAGAAGCACGTATTTGCACAAATTGTAGAAACTGTTGTCTTAAAATGAAAGCTTTGTCCCAGGCAGAAAACCAGGCTCAGTAGAATTTAAATGTAATTCAGGGAAGAATTTCTCAAGCCTAAAGAAGCAAGTTCAGGAACATCTCTTAAATAAAATATTAGGAACTGGTTTAACGAGAAAAGATAGTCTTATACCTTTCGTTCATGTCCTAATTTGGTGGCCAGCCTCCAATCACTTTTAGCAAGGTGAAGCAACATTCAGCAGCCTATATGTACAAGTATAGTTAAGGTCTGGCCAAAACTTTATTTCTTGGCCCAAATCATGGCCCAAAGCTTTTTGATTCCTATCAATAATACTACCAGGGCACCTGGGTGACTTAGTTGATTGAACATCCAACTCTTGATTTCGGCTCAGGCCATGATCCCAGGGTCGTGGGACTGAGCCCCGCGTCAGACTCCACACTGAGTGTGTAGCCTGCTTAAAATTCTCTCTCTCTCCCTCTGCGCCTCTCTCCAACCTGTGCTTTTTCTCACTCTCTAAAAAAATAAAAAATTAATAATAATAATAATAATAATGTGTCCAGATCAGCCCTGGACCATCTTTGGTCCTAAGGATCTATGACAGACAAAAAAAAATTAGAAGCATCTTTTAAGATAAGATGAGGAAATTCAAACTCAAGCAAGGCTGAAATAAAAATTTAAGTCTTCAAACTAACAGAGTTAAATCCTTTTGTTGTTGTTGTTTAGAAGGAAAGCCAAAAAAGGCTTACTATTTTAACATCAGCCAACAAACAACTACTGAGTAAATATTATATGTCCCAATATGTGCCAAATTCTAAGGATGAACAAAATTAGAGACTGACTACCCAGACATCATGGAGTTCACAATCTACCTGGAAAGAGATTCTGGGTGGGTAGGAAATATAAACAAATAACTCTGATATGACTTCCACTGTATCCAAGAGGTATGCATAACAGGCACAGAGAGAATGAGAACAGTATTTCTTTCAGAGCTTTAGGGAAGGTAACTTAACTACACAAGTGATGCCTTTAGGAGAGGAGTTTCCCCAGCAGAGAAGTGATGAAGGGGTCAGAGAATTGGAGGCAGAAGTATAGCATGAGAAAAATAACAGAGGAAACTACTAATATTCAGTATGGCTGGAAGCTGGGTCAGGATACCAAGGAGCAAGAGAAGGTTAGAAAAGTAAAGGGAAGGGACCCTGTGAGTCCTGCAAAAAAGCCTGTGTTTCATATATCAACAGTGGGCAGCAAAATGTTTTTAGAACAGAGAAAGTATGTGTTAACAGATCTTTGCTCACAAAGATAACTGTGGTAACTACAAACTGGTGGCAGAGCAAACATTTGGGAGTTTGCATCAAATGTCCAGATAAGATGAAGAAGCAGATAAGAACAGTAGCAGAGGAGAACAAAATGGACTCAAAAGACATTTCTGAGTCAGAACTGACAGAACTTAGTACAAATTTGATTCTGTAGGTGAAAGGAAGACTCTGAAGACAGATAAAGTTTCCAATTTGTCTAATTATGTAAACAACACCCCCACTCAGAAAAATGATGGCATGAATAAATGGAGACCAGGGAATATCAGATTTTATTGTAAAGACAATGAAAGTCATGTATGAAGATTAATCTTATTAGGAAGGACTGAGATCAGAGGTGTGAAAAACAATTAGGACATTGCAGCAATGTAAGTGTGAGCAGGTAAGGACCTGGAATAGTTTTCTACACCTTAGCTCCAAAACAGGTTTAAGACAACTCTGTTAAACCCTCTTCCTTTTAAAGATGGGGAAGCTAAGCAAGCAGCCAGGAGCAGAGCTGAGACTAAATCTTCCAGTTCCAAGTCCAACACTCTCCATAATAGAGTGGTCACAGTAAGACTGGAGAAGAGAAGGGACACTTGTGACCATCATTCTATTTTGTGTTTGTTTTGTTTTCGTTTTTGTTTTTTTAGAGAGCAAGAGCATGAGTGGAGAAGAGGGGCAGAGGGAGAAAGAAAGAATCCCATGCAGGCTCCACACTCAGCATGGAGCTCGATGCAGGACTTGATCCCACAACCCTGGGATCATGACCTAAGCAGAAATCAAGAGTCGGACACTCAACTGACTGAGCCACCCAGGTGCCTTGTGACAGTCATTGTAAAAAAAATTTAATGTTTATTTATTTTTAAGAGAGAGACAGAGAGAGAGAGTGTGAGTGGGGGAGAGGCAGAGAGAGAGGGAGACACAGAACCCAAAACAGGCTCCAGGCTCTGAGCTGTCAGCACAGAACCCATTGTGGGGCTCATAAACCCATAAACCGCAAGATCATGACCGAAGCTGAAGTCGGATGCTTAATTGACTGAGCCACCCAGGCGCCCCTTGTGACAGTCATTCTAGAAGAGCAATTGGTAGGACCAAATTAATAAGTAATGAAGATGAAGAAGGCTAAAGCAAGAAGTGTGAGGTTCTGGGCTTGGTTGATGATATCATTAATAACAAGACTTGGGCAGATCTTAGAAGGTTCTACAGCTCATTAAGGATTCTTTTAGATAGAAAGAAACTCCAGTGGGGCAACTGGGTGGCTCAGTCGGTTAAGCATCCAACTTCAGCTCAGGTCATGATCTCACGGTTCGTGAGCCCAAGTCCCACATCCAGCTCTGCACTGACAGTGAGTAGCCCGTTTGGGATTCTCTCTCTTTCTCTCTCTCTCTCTCTCTCTCTCTGTTCTCCCCGCCCCCCCCCCCCCCCTTGTGCTCTCTCTCTCCAAATAAATAAACTTAAAAAAAATGTGTTTTAATAGGGGCACCTAGGTGGCTCAGTTAAGTGTCCGACTTTGGCTCGGGTCATGATCTCACGGTTCGTGAATTTGAGCCCCGCATGGGGCTCTGTGCTGCCAGCTCAGAGCCTGGAGCCTGCTTCGCATTCTGTCTCCCTGTCTCTCTGCCCCTCTTCCGCTCATGCCCTGTCTGTCTCTCAAAAATAAATTAATTTAAAAACCATTTTAAAAAATTTTAATAAAAAACAGAATTCAGATAATGACATCATCGGAAATACAGTATCCAAGATAGTATAGTATTACCAGTTTTTATGAGTAGGTGCTATCAATAAGGGACTCTTCAAACAATATGGCACCTAAGTCTTGCCGACAAATTTTTCTTCAAGAATGCTGACATAAATCAATATCCTATCCCTTTCTTTTAATATATGGTAATTTGGCTTAGCAGATTGAAAGGCTTGCACATCACTCATGGAAAAGAAAAAGATACATGGAATAAAATTTGGAAAAACAAAACCCAAAAAAGATCATTTAGTTTTATGTTGGTATCATTCTGAGTGACCCGATACCATTGATTCAGTATTCAGCCAGCCTAATAGTAACAATTCCTTATTTGGAAACTCTTTCCTTTATAATACCATAACATTTTAAAATTTCTTACCATGAAATTTTCCGAAAATGAAAAACAAATGGCAGTGATATTCTATGTATCTGTCTACACAGCTTCAACAATGATCACCACATCACATGGCCAGTCTCAGTTCCACTGCCTCCCCTCTTCTTGATTATTTTGCAACAAAACCCGGCATGTCATTCCACTCATAAGTAGTTCAACACCATAATATTTTTAATTATCAGGAGTAGTTTTGTTTAAATAATACACTTAGAAGACGTCTGAAACATTAAAGATCTTGTCAACACAAGTTGCTCTTAATATTTTGTATTCCCCTTATTAATGGAAAATGTCAAATACTACTAGCATCTTCTTTATGCTTTCATCTATCAAATATTTCATCTACTCATTCTCTAAATACCACCAAGATACAATAATAGTCCCCTTATTCAAGTTCAGGACTCTCTTGCAACACAGAAATTTGACAAGAGTGTTTGTTTTTGTTTTGCCTTCATTCTTAGAAAAATTGTCTTTATTTAGGTTCTTTTCTCAAAAATCGATTAATGCATCTCTTTCTCTAAAAAAAAAATCCTCATTTTATACTATTCCTTCATTTAGAATTCCAATTCAGATAAACATTTACTATTTAATTTAAAGGCTCTAAAATGATAAAATTTCAGAAACTCCTATTACGGCAAATTCTTATTGCTCAGAAGTGATTTTAATTAAAACAGATCTACAGTAATGCTTTAAGATTTAAGGTGTCAAAGTGTTAAGTTTAAAATATAAATAACTGGGACGCCTAGCTGGCTCAGTTGGAAGAGTCGTGACTCTTGATCTGGGGACTGTGAGTTAGAGCCCCATGTTGGGTGTAAAAATTACTAAAAAAAAAAAAAAAAAAAATTAAAACATAAATAAGGACTGTATTACATGATTACAGAAAGTAATTATTAGCAAATATTTAGTGTAAACAAAAGCTTTAATATAAGATATTATCTTCCTAAGGAGAATTCATGAATCTCAAGTCATACTTCCTTGCTAGAGTTTAATATGGCAAGTAATGCCAGACTCTCCTTCCAGAAATATTTTACTAAGAATGTGCTATGCGCCAGGCATTGCATTGCGTTGGGCTCTAGGAACAGTAGAAGAACAAGATGATCCTTTCCCTTGTGAACCTTTACACTGAGACACACAAGCAAGTGACATGATCTGATAAGCACTATAGAAGATGCATATGCAAAGCACATCAGATAAAGAATGGAAAGAAGGCTTTGGTTCTGGTGGAGGGGATAGATAGAGGGCTATCAGCTACATAATTTTCAAAGGGAAAATGTGAGTGGACCTTAAGAGATGAGCAAGATTTCATTAAGCAGAGAAGAGGTGCCAGGGCCTTATGGACACCAGAAATGCAGGGACAGTCCGAAGATTAAAATCTAGGCTATATTCAAGAAACTGGCAGGAGACCTGCATAGCTAGAACATAATAGATGAAATAAGAGTGAAAAGAACAGAATAGAATTAGCAGAGTCTTATACAGTATGCTTATAAGTTGGCATTTTTACTGTATAATGGGAAGCCATCAGAGGCTTCCAAGCAAGAGAAACATATGATCAAACAGGTATTCTCAACAAGCAGATAGTGTGCAGGATGGATCAGCAGATTTAAAACCAGAGGTTGGGAAAACATTGTAAAAGTTCTGGCAAGCGTTGATAAGGACCAAAATCAGAGTACATATAGTTAAGAATGGAAGGAATGCATGCTAGAGGCATTCCAGAGATAGACTCATCTACTGTGGCCAAATATATATAGGCACACTGTAGGCATTAAAGAAATATTTGATGAGTAAATGTGTATGCACATGTGTGTATGTATATGAGAGAGAGCTGAACAGCCAGAAAAGCAACTGAAGATCACTGACGTTCCTAGCCAGTGTTGTCACAGTGAAAACAGGGCCATTTATACTATACCTTCTACAATCCGCCTCCTCAATAAATAATAATACCGACAATGAGCCAGTTTGCAAGTAGAGAATAAATTCATTTTGGACATGGTGATTCTGAAGTGGCTACTGGATAGCCAGAAGAAGATGAACAAAAGGTAATAACAGAAATGGAATTTGGAAAAGAAAATATTACTACACAGGCAACTGTTAAAACCATAGATGTAAATGCGATTACAAGTTGGGGCGCCTGGGTGGCTCAGTCGGTTGAGCGTCTGACTTGGGCTCAGGTCATGATCTCATGGTTTGTGAGTTCAAGCCCCATGTTGGGCTCTATGCTGACAGCTCAGAGCCTGGAGCCTGCTTCAGTTTTTGTGTCTCCCTCTCTCTCTGACCCTCCCCTGCTCGTGCTCTGTCTCTCTCTCTCTCTCTCTCTCTCTCAAAAATAAACATTAAAAAAAATATTAAAAAAAAAGAAGTAAATGTGATTACAAGAGAAAGTGCTCAGTAGAAAAAAAGAGCTGAAAATGGTGACCATTGCTCTTTCACATCATGGTACCTAATTACCAGGGTAAACTGACAGTGTTCATAGCACAGGTAAAGGGACTCATAGGCTTCCCCTGCTCCAAAACCCGCTGGTGGCCAAAGAACTTAAAGAATTAATAATAGGACCCATAACCCATTGATAGCACCCATGCCCCTGGGGTTGGTAAGCCCTTCTCTAGTAAATGCCACCTTCTAACAGGCTGCAGGAGGAGAAACTTTCAAAAGACCTTGATATTAGGCAAATCTAGATGTGAGACACTCTACAAGAAAATTGGCCTGACTCCTAAAAAGAAAAAAAAAAGGTAAAAATGGGGAAGGAGTCTATTTAAGACATGTAACAACCAAATATTGTATATGAAAATCTTGACTAGACTGTGGTTCAAATAAAAACAGCTACCCCCGAATAGCCAAAGTAATGCTGAAACAGAAAACCAAAGCTGGAGGCATCACAATTCCAGACTTCAAGCTGTATTACAAAGCTATAATCATCAAGACAGTATGGTAATGGCACAAAAACAGACACATAGGTCAATGGAACAGAATAGAGAAGCCAGAAATGGACCCACAAACGTTTGAGTCCCGCATCAGGCTCTGTGCTGACAAGTTCAAAGCCTGGAGCATGTTTGGGATTCTGTCTCCATCTCTCTAAGCTCCTCCCCAATTCAGGCATGCGCTCTCTCTCTCTCTCTCTCTCTCTCTCTCTCTCAAAAATAAACATTAAAAAAAAGTTATTTTAATTAAAAGAAAAAAGAAATGGACCCACAAACATATGGCCAACTAATCTTTAACAAAGCAGGAAAGAATATTCAATGGAAATAAGACACTCAGTTCAGCAAATGATGGTGGGAAAACTGAACAGCAACATGCAGAAGAATGGATCTGGACTATTTTCTTACACCATACACAAAAATAAACTCAAAATGGATGAAAGACCTAAATATGAGACAATAAACCATCAAAATCCTACATGAGAAAATAGGCAACAACCTCTTTGATCCAGCCACAGCAACTTCTTACTCGACACGTCTCCACAGGCAAGGCAAACAAAAGCAAAAATGAACTTTTGGAACCTCATCAAGATAAACAACTTCTGTACAGCAAAGGAAACAATCAGCAAAACTAAAAGGCAACCAAGAGAATGGGAGAAGATATTTGCAAATGACATATCAGATAAAGGGTTAGTATCTAAAATCTATAAAGAACTTACCAAACTCAACACCCAAAAAACAAAGAATCCAGTGAACAAATGGGCAAAAGACAGGAATAGACACTTTTCCAAAAAAGACATCCAGATGGTCAACCAACACATGAAAAGATGCTCAACATAACTCATCATCAGAGAAATACAAATCAAAACACAATGAGATACCACCTCACACCTGTCAGAATGGCTAAAATGGAAAACTCAGGCAACAACAGATGTTGGCGAGGATGCAGAGAAAGGGGAACCCTTTTGCACTGCTGGTGGGAATGCAAACTGGTGCAGCCACTCTGGAGAACAGTATGGAGGTTTCTCAAAACATTAAAAAAGAGAGCCACCCTACAACCCAGCAATTGCACTAGTAGGTATTTATCCAAAGAATACAAAAATGCTGATTCAAAGGGGCACATGTACTCCAGGTTTATAGTAGCACTAACAACAACAGCCAAATTACAGAAAAAGCCCAAATATACATTGACTGATGAATGGATAAAGAAGATGTGGTAAATATATACAATGGAATATTACTCAGTAATCAAAAAGAATGAAATCTTGCCATTTGCAACAACGTGGATGGAACTAGAAGTGTATGATGCTAAGCGAAATAAGTCAGAGAAAGACAAATATATGATTTCACTCATATGTGAAATTTAAGAAATAAATCAGATGAACATAGGGAAAGGGAAGGAAGAATAAGATTAAAAACAGAGAGGGAGGCAAACCATAAGAGACTCTTAAATACAGAGAACAAACTGAGGGTTACTGGAGGGGTGCCGGGTAGGAGGATGGGCTAAATGGGTGATGGCCATTAAGGAGGGCACTTGTTATATATAAGCACTGGGTTTTATACGTAAGTGACCAATCACTAAATTCTACTCCCGAAACCATTATTACACTATATGTCAACTAACTTGGATTTAAATAAAAGGAAAAAAAAACAGCTAAAAAGCTTTATTTGTAGGACAGCAGTGAAAATCCATAGACTAGATGTATTTTATCGTGGCTAATTTAATTTTTTAATTTTAATTTAATTTTATTTTTTTTTAAAGTTTCTATTTATTTATTTTGAGAGAGAGCAGAGGAAGGGCAGAGAGAAAGGGAGAGGGACAATCCCAAGCAGGCTTCATGCTGACAGCACAGAGTCCAATGCAGGGCTCAATCCAATGAACTGTGAGATCATGACCTGAGCCAAAATTGAGTCAGATGCTTAACTGACTGAGCCACTCAGGCACCCTGTGTTTTATTAATTTTCTTAAGTAGAGGATAATGGTATGATGGTTATACAGAATATCCTCATTGTCAGGAGATACACATTCAAGTACTTTGGGGTGGCATGTCATGACACTGGCAGCTTAATTTCAAATGGTCAATGTCAGCAAAAGACACACACACACACACACACAATATATATATATATATATATATATATATATATACACACACACACAGAGTGAGAGATAAAGAAATACAGAAAAATGGTAACAAGACTGAAATCTAGGTGGAGGGTGTGTGGATGTTCATTATTCTACAGTTTAAACTTTTCCGCTTTTACAAAACTTTTCTTAATTTAAAAAAAAAAACGAAGAACAAAGTAACAAGCAGTAGTTAGCAAGTTAAAAGAAAAATAAGGAAGTTGTATACAAAAGCCAAAAGACAAGTATTAAAACGTAGCTGGGCAAAAGCATCCAATGTAGAAGCAAAGACAAAGAGGAGGGAATGGAGGAAAGCTGGTCGTATTTGGCAGCTGCTGGTGTTTCACAAGACCATGGACCAGTAGATTATGCACTTTGCGCTCAAACTCTCTCAAGGACTGTACTGTACTCTACTTTGTTATTAGAATTACTTGGAATTGACTCATGTCTTTTTTCCCCATCTCCAAATGAGGAAGGAGACTATCTTACTCATTTCTCTTTATTTTTTAGGAGCTAACAAAGTGCCTTGCAAATAGTAGAAACTAAACATTTGTTGCACTGAAATAAATGTTTTTATTAGTCTCAATCAACTTAAAAAATATTTTCAGCATAATAGAAAATGTGGAAAATTTTATTTCTTTAAAAGTTTATTTGGAGAGAGAAGGGGAAAGAGAGAGAGGGAAGGAGGGAAAGAGGGAGAGAGAATGAGTAGGGGAGGGACAGACAAAGGGAGAGAGAGAGAATCCCAAGCAGGCTCCGGGCTGTCAGCACAGAGCCTGATGTGGGGCTCAATCTCATGAAACCTGGGATCCTGACCTAAGCCAAAATCAAGAGTTGGATGCTTAACCAACTGAGCCACCCAGGCTCCATTTAAATTTTTTTTTTAAGTGAACTCTACACCCAGCGTGGGGCTTGAACTTACAACCCCAATATCAAGAACCTCATGCTCTACCAACTAAGCCAGCCAGGCACCCTACAGACACCAGTAGTTTTAATGGAAAAGTCATCATATCTAAAAAAATAACCAGAAAGCAAACTATCTCCTTCTAGGAGGAAAGGAGAAAAATAGAAATTACTTTCTCATTCTCAAATCTAGCACTGTCAGGTGAGATACAAGAACAACAACTTGCTCCTTTTAGGCCCATTTTCCTATTTCTGTCTTCACAAGATCATCCCAAATCATAAGTCTCAATGAAAAATAAATACTCAAAAGACAAATTAAGAGTCAAGATTGTAACCGGGGCACAGGGGTACAAGAGCACCTGGCCCCAGGGGTCCCAAACAGAGCAGGATCAGCCACATGCAGATCTCTCTTTCACCAGAGAAAGAGAAATAAGTGGTGAGGAACAAGAAAAGAATTCTATTCCAGGAGGCCAATGCCCAGAAGACAGCGGACTAGCATCCCGAAGACTGTCTCCAAAGTGCTGAAAATACTTCCAGGTTTATATAGGGAAAATGTGGGGCAAAGATGGGCGGGTACATGCAGGTAGGCAGTGAAGGTCAAATCAATCACTGCTGGAGTCAATCACGGGTGGGGGTTTGCTGGCTCAGGGCTGCCCTCATTGCTCTAGTGGGTAGTTTCAGTTCCCATCACAGGATGCTTTGCCCTCAGGGTCTTCCGCTTGAGCCACAGACAAACTGGAAAGAACCCAACTGGAAAGTTTGAAGTCCAACCGTAGGCAGCCAAAGTCCTCTTTTAAGATGTGAAAATCAACACTTCAAATTGAAATACATGTTTTTCACCATACTACTTAAGTTTCTGCCAAACCTATACCACTGAGGAATCTTCTTTTGAGAAAATTTCAGTTTTGCATGTTTTCCTGGCTGACCTTAACTACTGTGATAATAGAAAATGTGATATTGTGATATAATAAGAAATATATATTTTGGTCTTCCTCCAGGATTCCTGGCTCATAGCTCCTAAAAGCCTTGCAATTTCCTAAGTGTTTAGAGCATAGAGTCATCTTTTATTATAATATTTGGTTTGTGTTCCTGGAATAGCTCCAGAAGGATAAAAGTGAAAGAACCGCTTTTGTTATTCATAACAAGTCCCTTTCAACTACACTGCGTTAAAGAGGTGATGCTTAGAAAGTCCCTGGATAACCACTGGATGGGGGCTGGTTGATAGGGGGAAAACCAGGTGATGAGAACTTTCACTCCACCCCTCAACAGTACCCACATCCCCAAGAAGTTGGTTGGAAGTGGAAAACCAATGGTCAACAACTTATTCCATCATGCCTACATGATGAAGCCTCCATAAAAAATCTCTGCAGTACACAGTTCTAGATTGGTCAACGGGAATACATCTGCTTGCCAGGAGGGTGGCACACCTCAAAACTCCATGGATACAAAAGTTCCTGTACTCCAGACCTTCCAGACATAGACCTAGCTCTATTTATTCTTCGTGTGGCTGTTCGTTGTATTCTTTAATATATTCTTTGTAATAAAGTAGTAATCTAGTAATGAAACTGTTTTCCTGAGTTCTGTGAGCCATTCTAGCAAATGACTGAACCTGAGGAGAGGGTCCTTGGAATTCTCAATTTGTAGCTGAGTTGGACAGAAGTTGTGGGTGACTTGAGAACCCACCACCTTCTACTGGGGTCTGAGGTTGGGGGCAATCTTGTGAGACTGAGCCCTTAGTCTGTGGAGTCTGCACCAACTTCAAGCAGTTAGTGTCAAAATTGAGTTAAATTGTAGGATATCCAGCTGGCGTTGGAGAATTTGTCAGGATGAGGGAAAAAACCCACACATCTAGTGTCAGAAGTGTTCTGGAAAGTGTCGGATTTAAGCAGAATTGTGAATAGAAAGAGAAATAGAGTTTTCCCTTTCAGACAGTCTATTTAATAATATAGTAAGTATCCCTGCTAGAACCCAAACCATTCAAACCATTATAATCCACAATCTCTGAACTACATTTGAAAGAAAAAAGAGAAATCCTTTAAAGGACTTTACTTGAAACTTTAACCAGCAAGGCACATAAATCATAAAGTAAAAAGTCAGCTCTTAGCTATTAAGATTTAATTTTCTGGAGCACCTAGGTGGTTCAGTCAGTTGAGAGTCTGACTCTTGATTTTGGCTCAGGTCATGATCCCAGGGTCTTAGGATCAAGCCCCGCATTGGGCTCTGCACTGAGTACAGAGCCTGCTTAAGATTCTTCCCCTTGCCCCTCTCCTCTACCCTTGTTCTTGCTCTAAAATTTAATTTTTTTTTTTTTTTTTTTTTTTTTTTTTTTTAGTAAAAAAAGAATTAGGGGCATCTGGGTGGCTCAGTCAGTTGAGCGTCCAACTTCGGCTCAGGTCATGATCTTGCGGTCTGTAGATTCAAGCCCCATGTTGGGCTCTGTGCTGACAGCTCAGAGCCTGGAGCCTGCTTTGGATTCTGTATCTCCTTCTCTCTCTCTCTCTCTCTCTCTACCTCCGCTGCTTACCCTCTGTCCCTCTCAGAAATAAATATTTTTTTAAAAAAGAATTAATTTTCTTTTAAAAGTTTCCATGAACAAAAACTAATTGGTTGTATAAAAAATCAGGTAAACCTAATGTTGTCAAATGATCCATTTCATAAGAATGTCAACCTAAGATCAAATTTTAGTCACTAAAAAGCTAAAAAACAAGAAGTTAGAAATATAAAGCTGCTGCTCATCCAAGAAAAAAGATAAATACCAACAATAAGAGCCAGCCAAATCAACTTGGAGGGAAACAATATTTTTTCTGTTATCATTACATCACCTTTAAAACATAAAAATTAATATAATCCAATAGCACAGCACATTTATAATAAGAGTTGTAATAATAGCTACATTTACATAGTACTTAGTACGAGGCAGGCACCACTTTAAGAGTCTCAACTGTATTAACTCTTCTAATCCTCACAATATGCTGTGAAGCAGATACTATCACCATCTCACTGTACAGAGGAGGACACTGAAAACAGGGAGGTTAAGTAACTCACTCCAGATCACACAGCTAGGTAAGTGGCAGATTCAGGATTCACCTGGATCTAGGAAGTCTGTGTCCAGAGTCTGTGCTTTTAATCACGATAGCTTCATTTCTTGTTTCCCTTCTGGAAAAAGGGAATAGCATGTGTCAGATGCAGAAGAGTAAGATGCATTGGAAGTTCAGCAAGGCTGGTTGAAAACAGGTGAAAGCAAGTTAAAGCTGAAGGAGAAAAGAGGCAGGGCCAGAGCAAACAGAGCAGGTGAACCACATTAAGGAAACTGGACTTAATCCAAGAAAAGAAGGTTTTAAGCAATCTGTGTGTTTGTGATTCCGTGTTTCAGGTAAATTGAAGTTGAAAGGACTGTGGTATTGTCTAAATGGAGATGCCCAAAAGGCATTTGGATGAACCAGTATCTTAGAAGGGAGATGTGGACAGGAGATGGAGAGGTGAAAGCATTTAGAAAATGAAAGCATGAGAATAGCAGAGGACAGAACTCTGAAGAACATCATTGAAGAAAAAGGATCCTACAGTATTAACAATGTAAACTACGTGATTTGGTGCTTAGCACTGCTAAGTGGTTTCTAATTATTTACTTTACGCTTCTCTTTCCAAGTAAACACTAAGTTCACTGAAAACAATGAATGATACCTCCTATAGGCCTTTGCAAATCTACAGCATTTAGCATATTAATGGCTATTTGTGGGATACTTAACCAAATGAGATAAGGCAAAGGGATAAATACTTGATTTTACTTGATTTTAGGAAAATCCTTTTTAAAAGATTCCTTTGATCTTCCATTCCCCGCCCCCCCCCCCCCCCCCCCCAGGCTTTTGCTCTCTCTGCATTTGCTACACTGACTGCCCTAACCCAGCAAAGATAAGCTTCGGGACTGAGGACATGTTCCCATGCAGTGGTTCTGTGATCCACTCTCATACTCAAAACCTAATAAGCAAATCCAGTTGAAATGATTTTAAGAGGAAAATGGAGGAGAGGGGTTCTCATTTAAAATAAAAGACATGGGGCGCCTGAGTGGCCCAGTTGGTTAAACACCCGACTTTGGCTCAGGTCATGATTTCACAGTTCTTGAGTTCAAGCCCCGCGTCAGGCTCTGTGCTGACAGTTCAGAGCCTGGAGCCTGCTTCAGATGCTGTGTCTCCCTCTCTCTCTCTGCCCCTTTCCTGCTCATGCTCTGTCTCTCAAAACTAAATAAACATTTAAAAAAAATTTTTTTTTAATAAGTAAAAGACAAAATTAGTTCTATTGCATTTTTCTACTATAGCAGAAATTTTTCTTACATTTTTATATTATACTGTCAAATCACAAAATACTTCCTGTTTGTGGCCCTCTGTCTTTCCCATGGTTATGAATCCCCCTGATCTGTCTTTCCCCTTATTAATCCTATCCATTAAGACAAGGTCAAGCTTTCCAGAAGTTTTGTGAACACTTTATCTCTTCTCTGCATTCACCAAGCACATCTCTGTACTATACACATGACATTCATCACATGCCACTTCATATGGTACTTTTCCACAATGTGTGACTTAGCATGGGATATGGAATTATACACCTATTATATATACTAAGTCACACAGCTAATAAGTTACTTACACCCTCAGGTTACCAGTTTTTGCATTTATGAATAGAGAATAATAGTAACAACACTACACAGCTATTTTGAAAATAATTGAGATCATATATATAAAATGCTTAGCATGTGTCCAGCTAGAGGCTCAATAAATGTCAGTTCTTTTTTTTAAGATTTTACATATATGAGCAATATAAAAACCAAAACAAATGAAGAAATAACCCTTAAAATAAACTTAAATACAGAGAACAAATTGGTGGTTGCCAGAGGGAAGGTGGGTGGGGAGATGGGTGAAATAGGCAAATGGAATTAGGAGGTAGGAACTTTCAGTTATAAAATAAGTAAGTCAGGGAGATTAAAAGTACAGCATAGGGGAGGGCGCCTGGGTGGCTCAGTCGGTTAAGCGTCCGACTTCGGCTCAGGTCACGATCTCACTGTCCGTGGGTTCGAGCCCCGCGTTGGGCTCTGTGCTGACTGCTCAGAGCCTGGAGCCTGTTTCAGATTCTGTGTCTCCCTCTCTCTCTGACCCTCCCCCGTTCATGCTCTGTCTCTCTCTGTCTCAAAAATAAATGAATGTTAAAAAAAAAAAATAAGAAAAAAAGTACAGCATAGGGAATACAGTCAATATTTTAATAACATTGTACGGTGACAGATGGTTACAACACTTATCATGAAGAGCACTGAATAATGTATGGAATTGTTGAATCACTATGTTGTCCACCTGAAACTAATATAACATTGTATGTTAATTGTACATCAATTAAAAAAACATATAGTGCAGTATGGGGCACCTGGGTGGTTCAGTTCGTTAAGCATCCGACTTTGGCTCAGGTCATGATCTCCCAGTTTGTGAGTTTGAGCCCCGCGTCGGGCTCTGTACTGACAGCTCAGAACCTGGAGCCTGCTTTGGATTCTGTGTCTCCCCCCTCTTTCTGTCCCTCCCCTGCTCATGCTCTGTCTCTCTCTCTCAATAATAAATAAACATTAAAAAAATTTAAAAAAAACCATATAGCACAGTAAAGCAAAACAAGAATTCAGGCACCATGGATATTCACCCTTTTAAAATGTATATTTCAGGGGCGCCTGGGTGGCTCAGTCCATTGAGCATCCGACTTCGGCTCAGGTCATGATCTCACAGCCCGTGAGTTCGAGCCCCGCGTCAGGCTCTGTGCTGACAGCTCAGAGCCTGGAACCTGCTTCGGATTCTGTATCTCTGTCTCTCTCTGCCCCTCCCCTGTTCATGCTTGCCTGCTCACTCTCGCTCTCTCTCTCTAAAATAAGTAAACATTTAAAAAATTGCAAACTTTCTTTAAGATAATATGAAAGAAGAAGCCTGTGAGTAAACATTTCAATTAGAATGCTTAGGAAGGGATACAGGAATATGAGTTTTTGGCAAATAACAGCAAAAATGAAACATAACATTTGAAATTAACATTTCCTATATGGATAATAGTTTTCTGAGTGGAGGTGTCATCATGTGTGCCTTCACAGCCATCACAATACCTAGCAACTAACAATCAAATAATTTATGGATTAATTGATAAGAGGGCTGATGTTATTGGTTATCTACCTTTTCTAATAAAATGGAGGTTTACAGTAAGAGTCTCAAATTAAGTTTTTCATTCAACAAATAGTTTTGCCTACGGCAGTGCATATTGGACCCTACAAGGATTATAATAATATATTGAGGTAAAATATTCATCCTACAGAAGTTCACAAAAGAGTGGAGGAACTAAGAAATGTGTGCAGTTACGATATAACATAAAATATAAAAAACTGCCTGAATCCCACGATTTAAAATATTTTTAAAACCATCGATTTAATCCTATCTTTCTCACAGAAGATTCAATGAGAGGAAGAGAGTGGGAGGAAGAGAAAGAGTCCTCCTATGACCTAATATGAGCAGTACATTACATCTCTTATACTATTGATTAGGATAATCTATTAAGATTGTTATACTCCATGGAAAGAAACTAGATGGCTTCCCTAAGATCAGAAAAAGGCACTCCTATTCAATATCATACTGGAAGTCCTAGCTAATACAGTAAAATAAGGAAATAAAAAGTATACTAATTAAGGAGGAAGAAACAAAACTCTCTGTTTACAGACGATATGATTATCTTTGGAGAAAATACCAAAGAATCAACAAAAAAAAAAGAAAAAAGAAAAAAGAAAAAAGAAAAAAAACCTCCTGGCACAAATAAATGATTATAGCAAGGTTTCAGGATACAAGGTTAGTATACAAAAGTCAATTACTTTCTTGTATATCAACAATGAAAAGTTGGAGTTAAAATTAAATTTAAAACATAATAACATTTACATTAGCTCCCCCCAAAATGAAATACTTTTGTATAAATCTAACAAAGGATGTACAAGATCTATATAAGGAAAACTGAGGAAAGAAATCAAGAAAGATCTAAATAAAGGGAGAGAGGGGCGCCTGGGTGGCGCAGTCGGTTAAGCGTCCGACTTCAGCCAGGTCACGATCTCGCGGTCCGTGAGTTCGAGCCCCGCGTCAGGCTCTGGGCTGATGGCCTGGAGCCTGTTTCTGATTCTGTGTCTCCCTCTCTCTCTGCCCCTCCCCCGTTCATGCTCTGTCTCTCTCTGTCCCAAAAATAAATAAAAAACGTTGAAAAAAAAATTTAAATAAAGGGAGAAAGATTCCATGTATATGACTATGAATACCCCAATTGACAAGATATCTGTTCTTCCCAACTTAATCTATAGATTCAACACAATCCCAATCAAAATCCCAGCCAGTTATTTTGTGGACATTGACAAAATGTCTCAAGTTGACATGGAAAAACAAAAGACTCAGAATATCCAACACAATTTTGTGGCGCAGTCGGTTAAGCGTCCGACTTCAGCCAGGTCACGATCTCGCGGTCCGTGAGTTCGAGCCCCGCGTCGGGCTCTGGGCTGATGGCTCGGAGCCTGGAGCCTGTTTCCGATTCTGTGTCTCCCTCTCTCTGCCCCTCCCCGTTCATGCTCTGTCTCTCTCTGTCCCAAAAATAAAAATAAAAAAACGTTGAAAAAAAAATATTTAAAGAAACAATTTTGAAGAAGAAAAAGGCAAAAGACTGACATTATCCAACTTCAAGACTTACTATAAAGCTACAGTAATCAAGACAGGGTAGCATTGGGACACCCGGGTGGCTCAGTTGGTTAAGCGTCAGACTTTGGCTCAGGTCATGATCTCATGGTTTGTGAGTTTGAGCCCTGCATTGGGCTCTGTGCTGACAGCTCAGAGCCTGGAGCCTGCTTCAGATGCTGTGTCTCCCTCTCTCTCTACCCCTTCCCTGCTCGCACTGTCTCTCTCTCTCTCAAAACTGAATAAACATTTAAAAAAAAAAAAAAAGACAGGGTAGCATTGGCAAAAGAATAGGAAATAGATTGATAGGATGGAATGGAGAGCCCAGAAATAGACCAACACAAATACAGTCAAATGATCTCTGTCTGACAAAGGGACAAAGGACAACATGAGAGAAAAAACAGTATTTCAACAAATGGTGCCTAAACAAATGGGACATCCACATAAAAAAAAAATTAATCTAGACACAGACCTTACACCCTTCGCAAAAATTAGTTCAAAATGGAACACAGATCTAAATGTAAAATATAAAACAGTAAAACTCCTATAAGACAATGTAGGAGAAGATCCAGATGATCTTGAGTTTGGAGATGACTTTTGACTAAAATTAAAAATTTCTCTGCAAAAGATACTTTCAAGAGACTAAAAAGACAAGTCACAGACTGGGCGAAAATATTCGCAAAATATATATCAATTAAAAGACTGGTATTCAAAATATACAATTTGATATTGTTAAAACTCAATAAGGGACCCCATTTATTGAGGTGAAATGACCCCATTTTAAGGCACCTGGGTGGCTCAGTCAGTTAAGTGTCTGACTGGGCTCAGGTCACGATATCGCGGTCCGTGAGTCTGAGTCCCACATCGGGCTCCATGCTGACAGCTCAGAGTCTGGAGCCTGCTTCGGATCCTGTGTCTCCCTCTCTCTCTGTCCCTCCCCAACTCACACTGTGTCTTTGTCTCTCAGAAATGAATAAACATTAAACAAAATTTTTTTTTAACGGGCAGAAGACCTACACAGACATCTCACCGAAGAAGATATGCAAATGACAAATAAGCATATGAAAAGATGGTCAACATCATATGTCATTACAGGGCTGCAAATTAAAACACAAAACAAGATAGACCCACTTAAATATAGTCAAATGATTTCTGACAATGGGACAAAGGATATACCTATTGGAATGGCCAAAACCCAGAAAATCAAATGCTAACAAGGACGTGAAGCAATAGGAGAGCCACTTAATTGTTGGTGGAAATGCAAAATGATACAGCCACTTTGGAAGAGTTTGGCAGTTTCTTATAAAACCAAACATTCTCTTATCATACGATCCAGCAATTACACTCCTTGGTATTTACCCAAATGAACTAGAAACTATGTCCACACAAAAACTGGCACATGAATGAATGTTTATAGTAGCTTTCCTCATAATTGCCAGAACCTGGAAGCAATCAAGATATCCTTCAGTAGGTGAATGGATAAATAAATTGTGGTCCATCCAGACAATGAAATGTTATTCAGCACTAAAAAGAAATGAGCTATCAAGCCATAGAAGGGCATGGAGGAAGCTTAAATGAAGGAAGCTAATCTCAGGCTACATGCTGCATGATTACAACTATGCCATTCTGAAAAAGGTAGAACTATAGAGACAGGAAAAGATCAATGGTTGCCAGGGACCCAAAGGAAAGAAGCCAGGGATAAATAAGTGGAGCCCAGGATATGTTCAGGGCAACAAAATTACTCTGTTTGATATCATATTAGTGGATACATATGATTATACATTGTCAAACCCACAGATTATACAACCCAAAGAGTGAACCTTAAGGTAAACTGTGGGCTTTAATTAATAATAATCTAACAATACTGTCCCATCAATTATAGCAAATGTACCACACTAATGCAAGATGGTTAAGGTGGGGGAGTAAGGGGGTATATGAAAACTCTCTGTACTTTCCACTCAATTTTTCTATAAACTTAAAACTGCTCTAAAAAATAAAGACAATCATTTTTGAAAAAATATTTTAGAACCATCTATTTCATCACATCGCATCTCATAGAAATTGGGGGATAAGGACATGGGGAGGAGAGTCTTTCTCTGCCTTGATAGAAGCAGAACTTTTATCTTTATAAACATTCTTTTATCTTTAACTTTATATCTTATATCTTTTATGCTAGTGCTTAGGGTAATATATTGAGATTCTCAACTGGTAACAAAATATACCACACTCAGGTTAGTTAAGCAAATATAAGGCTGCATAATTCAACAGTAGTGAATATAGCCAACTAGCCTGAAAATGAAGCATGAAAAGGCCTTCAAGAAATTACTTCTAATATTGTCAGTAAATAGAAAATATCCTCCAACTGGCCACTGAAAAGTAAAAGAAAGGAGAAATGGCCTAAGAGGTAAAATTGCAGCTAACTACAATAAACAGTCTGAAACTCATTTATCTCCCCATTAACTATCTCCTAGTTAATAAAAGCTTCTCTGAATAGGAGGAAAGAGAAAGAAATAGTTACATTCGGTTGATTATAAAATGGAATGATCCTGTGTTGGGCACAGAGTAGAAATTTACCAAATATGTACTACCCTAACTTCACATAAGGTGTACAACCTGCATTTAAAATATAAGGTATAGCCACTACAGATGAAATTTCCAGAAGAAATAAGAAAGCCATTCCTGTAATCCCATTCAGAATCTATCTAAAAACTAGCCACATTATGAACATTATGTCTTAGACTACAACATTTTGTCAGCTGCTATAGATCTTTAAAAGCAAAACAAACGACAACAAAAAGCCTCTATTCAAGCATCATCGAAGAAAGTTCGTAAGTGGTTTTACAAATTCACAGAAAGTACTATCTATACTAACTGGCACATAAAAGGTAAAACGTTTCTATTGTTGTTAAAAAAAAAAAAAAAAGTCAAAGGAGCATTACCCCGGAAAGGTGTGTCACATTATTTTCTTTAAAAGTAACTCATTAAGAAGGTCTCTATAAAAACATATTTTACAAATATGTGGGATGTGTTTGTTTCTCTCCTGAGACAAGAACTAACTTGAGAGAAGAGCATATTAACACATTCTGAAGAGAGAAGTAATTAACATATTGGAAACTAACATTTTTGGCACATGGGACCTACAGCAAGAATGTCTATCCTCTAGTCATGAGTCATGGACTAGGCTGCCTCTATTGTGAAGCAATCTTTCAGTAAAAGGAGCAGCAGGGAAGAATACAACATATGAATAATGCCTTGGACAACTTCCCAGGAAGAAATCATCACGAAGCTAGGTCTGAGAAAGCGAGGCAGTAGAAACCATACATTATGATGCTCTCTTTTCTTAATCACTCCTACTCTTTAGTTAACAGCAGAGAGTGAAATTCAGTCTTTAGTTCTATCTAAAGGTTTATATTTTGTACGGATTTTAATAATACTAAATAAAATTATAGAACCTGGTCTTTAATTTTGTGAATTATTTAATGCATCATTATAAATTATTTTGTGGCGACATTTGTGACGAGTTCTCACCTGTCACATACCCACCCCAGCACACACACACAGTGACACCAGAAGGCAACACTCTGCTTTACCTTCTGCTGAAAAGTCTGCTACCTCCAACGCTTGAGGTCCATACACGAAGCCCTCCTGGAATCTATGAACACAGCAGAGGCAAAAGGCAGAGAAGTTTATGTAGATTTAAAGTTACACTGCCCAAAACATAAAATGCCAAATGCCTATCACAAGTCTACATATCTGCCAAGGAAATCAGATCTCAGATTTGACAATGAGCAAATCAACAGTATACTGATAATATTCAGAGTTCATTATATGTTATGCAGCTAATTACACGAAAAAAAAAAGAAAAGTTGAGCCTTATTTAATTTATATTCTCACCAAAAGAAGTGACTTGTACTACTGGAGATACTAAGAGGAGCAACAAGGTAGGAATTCATATATGCCAAAAGTAACTAATTTTTAAAATTACGTGAGAGAGGGGGGACCTGGCTGGTTCAATTGGTAGAGCATGCAACTCTTGATCTCAGGGTCGTGAGTTCAAGCCCCATGCTAGATGTAGAGGTTACTTATAAATAATAAATATTAATAAATTAATAAATAATGAAATTAAGTGAAGAGCCAATACATACATTAAGAATATAAGAGCAGTTAAGCAGAAAAATATTCTTCACATCATGAAATGTGATAGACCCTACAGCTCAAGGTACATTCTTTCTAGGACCCAAGATTGTTGGGGCTACAGAAGAAAAACAATTAGAAACAGATCTGGAAGAGGACAAGGCAGAGGAAAAAGGGAAAAGTAGAACCGTAAAGATATTCTAATGCCAAGATTTAATTTAAGTTGGACAGTAATGTTGAAATGAGCAAGGTACTACATATGCTAGGCAGTAAGGGAGAAATCTACCTTTTCCAATATTATAAAATAAATATAAGTATGAAACATGAAAACCTTTTCAGAGAACACCCTTGTAAAAAAAAATTAAGGATATAATCAGGTAAAATCTTTAGAACTCAGATTTCACTCATTCTTTTCTTTTGTAGGATAAAAGACTTACAAAATGCAGCTGATGTAGATGGGCAGGAATTAGATAATTTTACTAGCTATTAAATTTAAAAGAGGGGGGGTGCCTGGTGGCTCAGTCAGGTTAAGCGTCCAAATTCGGCTCAGGTCGTGATCTCACAGTTTGTGGGTTCAAGCCCCGCACTGGACTCTGTGCTGACAGCTCAGAGCCTGGAACTGTTTCGGATTCTGTGTCTCCCTCTCTCTGCCCCTCCCTGGCTCACACTCTGTCTCTCTGTCTCTCAAAAATAAACATTAAAAAAATTTCTGTTTAATTTAAAAGAGGGGGGCATGTTATCTTTATGTAATATTTAGAAATCCTTAAAAATGTCATCAAATAATTAGGGAAGAAGAAACAAAGTGTTGCCTTAAAACATGTTATGTCAAGGAAGAAACAATATTATAAAACATTTGCCCTAAAGTCAGATGGCTTCAGTTCAAGTTCCAGATAAACCATTCAATTACTTTGAGACATCAAGCAGGTCACTTAATCTCTTAGCACAACCAGAGTTGTTCAGTGAGGACTCCTTCACCATCTCACAGATTTATACTGAATATCAAATGAAATAAGATATTAAAAATCACAGAATGCTATATTTTGTAAAAATTTAAATCAGTGCATCTGACTTAAATTACCAACTTAATGAAAGCTGTTATAGGGGCACCTAGGTGGTTCAGTCGGTTAAGCATCTGACTTCAGTTCAGGCCATGATCTCATGGTTCATGAGTTCAAGCCCCGCATTGGGCTGTCTGCTGTCAGCTCAAGAGCCCACTTGGAATCCTCTGTCTCCCTCTGTCTCTGCCCCTCCCCCACTCATTCTTATTCTCATTCTCTCTTTCTCTCTCAAAAATAAATAAGAATTTTTTTTTAAGTTGTTAGAGGGAATACAGAGCACCAAACCAAGGAATCTGGGGAACCAGATGGGGAAGGAAGCCCAAAGCAAAAAGACTAAGCTGACCAAAAGAGCCTAGAGTAGTTGTCAGGGCTAAATGGCAGCCTGAAAAATCACAGTCCCCAAGAGACGGTTGTACCATATTACTAATTTAGCTATTTGCCCAACATCATCTGCTTCAGATTTATCTTCTCTTAATTCCCAAAACAATCTTATAGACTGCACCCTCCGCTAAAACACTGCTTGTGACATTCTAAGCTAAGGATCTAAGACACTTAAGTTACTTACTTGCATATATTTCTAAAAACCAAGCTGATAAAATCCTCCCCCCATAAAACAATAAGGGCAGCAAAGTCTACTATGAGATGCATGATGTGCCAGGAACAATTCCAAGAGCTCCACAGGTATTAAGTCATTCGGTCTTCACAACTCTGAGGTATTATCCTCACTTTACAAATAAAGAAACTGAGACACAAGACCTTAAGAAACTTGCTTAAACACACACAGCCAGAAGTAGCAGATGTGCAATTCAAACGACTACTTAGTCACTGTATCATCCAGACTATGAAACTAAAATCATATAAACCAGGCACTTCTCTATATGTAAGAAACCAAACAATTATAAATGTTCGTAAGTTCAATCATGCTATATAGATTCTTCAGCATTTGTAACATTTTCCTGGGAACTTAAAATTCAAATGATTGCTGTACAAAATGTGTTAAAAAAAAAAAAAGGGAAATGTTTATGACTCCAATCATGAGTAATATATATATGGTCATACATCTCCAAATAACATTAAAATAATATTGGTGTTAGAGTAGCACTGGTGATTTTGTTCCATTTTTTTAAATCGCTGCCATATGGGGCACCTGGCTGGCTCAATTAGTAGAATATGCGACTTGATGTCAGGGTCGTGAGTTCGAGCCCCATGTTGGGCAAGGAGCCTACTTAAAGTTAATTAATTAATTAAATAAAACTGCCGCCATGTGATTATATAACTCACTCTTAAATATTTTATAAGCTTTAAAAAAAATTCAACACAATGAGATACTATCACACGCCCATTAAGATGGCTACTAACAATTTTTTTTTTTTAAGGTGGAAAATAGTGTTGGTGAGGATATGGAGAAATTGGAATCCCTGTGTGTTGTTGGTGAGAATGCAAAATGGGGTAATTGCAAAGAAAACAGTATGGCAGTTCCTCAAAAATTTAACAATAAAATTACCATAGTATTCAGCAATTCTACTTCTGGGTATATAGCCAAAGGGATTCAAAGCAGGGACTCTCAAAGAGATATTTATATGCCCATATTCATAGCAGCATTATTCATAATAGCCTAAAACTGGAACTCAACCAAGTCTCCATTGATGGGTAAATGGATAAACAAACTGTGGTATAGTTGAGGCATACCTCCTGTAATCTCCAGTGATGGAGGCACCCACTTCACTGGGCACATCATACAAGCCTTAATGAAAGACTTGCAAACTTCTCTGAATTTTCATTGCCCTTATCACCCTCAGTCATCGGTCAAGGTTGAAAGAACTAATGGGATCCTCAAACTTAAAACTTCTAAACTTGACGAAACTCCTGGACTTTCCTGGCTAAGCTATTGCTTTTGATCTTGCTGACTGTTCCCAGTTTCCCCTTTGGAAAACAAACTCATTCCACATGAGAAAATCACCAAGAGAACAATGTCTATCACCTTCTGCTGATCCCTTGTTATTTCAGCCTAGTATGACCAGCTACTATAAGTCTCTAATGTCTTACGCTCAAGCCTATCATTAACAGGTTAAAGAAGCCATCCCAGATCCCAATTCAAAGGATCCCATTGGTCACATTCTAGGCCTGGTGATTGGATATTCCAGAAACATCATCAAAGGACACCAGCCCTCAAACCTCATTGCAAGGGACCTTACCAAGTGCTCCTGACCACGGACACTGCTGCAAAATTAAAAGGCATTGAGCCTTGAATACACATCTCACAAAAGGCTCCACCCGACATCCAGTGCTGCACAGACAGGGGAGACCCGCCAAATCAATTTGATGAGGAAGAGAAGTAGCTGACATCAAGGTAGACTGTTACTGCCCAGGACCATGGATCAAGATTTCATACTTTAACTAAACACGAAACTTTCTTCTCTTCCTTTCCTTTCCTCTGGCATTGGCTTGGAAAGATAACATACTCATCTTTACCTCCCAGGCCATAACTAAGGAGGTAACTTCTGGAAACTAGAACAACCATTTATATCAGGCTAGGAGAAAATCTATGCCTCTAACTTTTATTAAGCAAAATAAGACATCTCACTGGCAGGCTCCCCTATACTTAACATTGCTGACTTAAAAAGGAACTAGCAGGAGATATTCACGATTCAGGATTCACTTCTTTGACAGGTCCCTATTTCCCTGGTTAGGGATAAATGTAATGAGGCTATGATCAAGAACTTCTCCTTAATTCTTAAAATTATTGCAAAATCTGCAAAAGCAATAGCAGCCCAAAAGAGGTCCTTAGACTTTCTAGCCAGAGTTTTCCTTGATAATAGGATAGCTCTTGATTATCTTTTAGCTGAGCAAGGAGGTGTTTACGCTATAGCCAATACCACTAGTTAATTATAGCTGGATTAACATTTCTGGGGAAGCTGAAACTTAACTACGTAAGATCACTGGGCAGGCCACGTGGCCAAAAAAAGGTGACTCATTCAGCAGGTCTTTCTTTGATCCATATGATTTAATTTGTTTGGGTCTTGGGGACCATGGCTCCAAAATGCACTCCAAACATTAGAAATTATCCATTTATAGTAATCGTAATAATCTCACTGGCAAATTGCATTCTCAAAAAAACTCTAAGCGCCTGTTGGCAGCCACTAACCACCAAGCAAATGATCTCCCTAAGACGGGGATGTCAGGAGAAACAACAACAACAACAACAACAAGAAGGATGACTGACTTAAAAACCGCAAACCTGAAGCTGTTGCTTGTGAATATCACAGAGATTAGGCCAAAAACATGACCTATGGATACCACATAAAGAAACAGCAACAACAACTGTGGGAACTTTCCAGAGCAATAGCTGAGAGTAGTGCCAATGCCTTAAATTTTGAGCACATCTCTCAGTTAAACTGAGAGTCTAATCCCAAGGAGGTAACTGTTAAAAAGAAAATCAAAAGTCCTAAGAGGCATCACTTAATTTAAGGCCCCAAGTCAGTAAACCAGGGCTTAACACCAGATCTAAATGTAGTTTCAACTTCCCTAGAAATGTAAGTCTTAACTAGTCAGTCAAAAATTTTCTGATCATCACCACTGAGGTGTGCCACGGGCCTTCTCCATCCCTCAAAAGAAGATATGGTGATCTGCATAATAAGACCTCCAGCCCATTCCTTTAAGGACACATGATCTTGCCTGAAACAGTCCTTTCTTCTCTTTTGCTTAGAACTCTCTTGCCCCACCCTCTTTCCTATAAAAACCTTCCATTTTGTTCAACTCCTCAGAGCACCTCTCTACTTGCTGGATGAGATGCTACCTGATTCATGAATCATTTAATAAAGCCAATTAGATCTTCAAACTTTCTTTTTTAATGTGGTATAAACTCGGGGCACCTGGGTGGCTCAGTCAGTTGAGCACCTGACTCTTGATTACCACCCCAGTCGTGATCTCCTAGTTGTGAGATCAAGCCCCTCGGGGGCTCCACAGGGGGCATGGAACCTGCTTGAGAGTCTCTTTTTCCCTCTCCCTATGCCCCTCCCCCACTCACACTCTTGCTCTCAAAAATAAATAAACATTAAAAAAATAAAATAATGTTTTAAAATGTCTAAATGTGGTGTATGCTTTCCGACACATACTACAACATAGATTAACCTTAAGGATATTATGCTAGACGCAGTAAGTAAGTCACAAAAGGACAAACACTGTGTGATTCTACTTCTATTGAGGTAGTGGGCAAATGCATAAAGACAAAGTAGGATGGAAGTTGCCAGAGCCTGGGGGAAAGGGAGAAATGTGGAGTTATTCTTTAAAGATACAGGGTTTCCGTTTTGCAAGATGAAAAGAGTTCTGTGGATGGATGGTGGTGACAGCACACAAAACTATGAATGTACTTAATGCCACTGTACAGTTAAGAATGATTAAAATGGTAAATTTTGTGTGCATTTTACCCCATTTAAAAAAAAAGTCACCATGTGCCAAGTGTATAAAACCTACAGTATAGAGCAGAAAAATAAAACCACTCATGATTTCATCTTCAAGAAAAACTAATTGCAAATCCCCTTTGAATGTATGTTACCCAGTTGAAAAAGCCACGCTGGATAGTTTTTTGGAATGTAATTCCTATCGATGCCATTCTTATCAATGTTCCTCGTTAGTACCAAAATCTTTAATTTTTCTAAAAGCGTGGAAAGATTTGTAACTCAAGGATTAAAATCATTCAAGCACGATTTTTACTCCCAGAACTTGAACTAGCATGGTATCAAAACCATGGCTTCGACCCTCTAGGTTTCCCCTCAGAATAGCTTCTCTACTTAGTTACCAAACAGTTACATTTCTTGCACTTCAAGACTATCAACCAAATCTTTTCTGTAAGAGACTAAGCTACTACTACTTAGCAGCTGTACTAAACTGGTCTCCCCACCTCCACTCTCAATCCTCTCTGTGGCAGACACTGCTGGTGGTCTATATACCTATTCTCCCTTTACTGCTCAGTAACAGACTCTGGTTTTATCCTGGGCACCATGCCCCCAAGTAATAGTGTACCCTTTCCAGCCTTCCCAGCTGCTAGGACTGGCCAACGAGCTGTAAGTGGAAGTCATGGATTGTGACCTTCCAGAAAAGTTACTTGAAGGGAACAGACTTGGCTGGGAGTGTGTCTGGTACTGGGACACGATGGGTGGCACTCTGGCCATCATTTTGGACTGCAAGGTAATTTCTATTATGCCAACGGACCGTGAAGCAAACAGAAGGAACTCAGTCCTTGATGATCCCAGCTTCATTAGACAAAGAACAACCTGTAGGCTTCTCACACCACCCTGCCTTTGAACAGGTGCTTGCAATGGCTTTCTCCCGAACCTTCCTCCTCCCCTCCTTCAAATCCCAGCTCCTCCAAAATATTCGCCTGCTGCAGCCACCACCAACACAGGTACAGACAACACATTCGTGTACCAAATGTGAATAGACAGTCTTCCTATGTTTACCTTTTCTAGGCAGGTACTACAATATTTCTCAATTATAATGTAAGGTTGGTTTTCTTGTCTGCCTTGTCACTAAAGTAAAATTCCCTGAGGACAGAAACCATCAGAAATTCTTTGGCTTTTGATAGCCCTTCACACAGGGTCTAGACTATACAGAAGTACTCAATAAATGTCAGGTGAATGAATCAAGTTCAGAGAAATAGTCATTCTTGAGCCCTTCAAAAACTTCATATTCTCAAACATTTAAAAGCACACTATTGCCTTCATTTCAAGTCATAAAAACTCTGATAATAAGGAATATATCAGAAGACATCAGGATTTTAAGCCAGTTGGTAATACTGTACTTAATTTCCTTAACTATAATGTATCATTTCTCTTCCAAAACAAACCAACTATCCTGAGAGGATAAATAAATCTTTTTTTTTTTCAGTACAACTTTTGAGGTGTTCAAGAGGAGAAAGCAATAGAGAACATTTTCTCTCTTTGCAAGACATCCCTCCGACAAATAGGACCATTTCTGTGCCACGCATTATACTAAGCAATTAAAATACAGAATAATGAGCTCTTTGAAAGAGAAAAAGCCCCAGGGTATTGTGAGTGCATCTATCCCCATCTCCACAAGATGAGAAAGCCTAAAGGAGATGGCATTTAGATTTTTTTTTTTATTTTTAAGGGAAAAAATGAAACTTTTAAGAGATTTTGGTTTCCCACTTTTTATGAGCTCAAGTTTGTTTTTATGTAAAACAGAAGGAGCCAGTGTCTTTTAGTGCCCCCTATATATCACTGTACCAGGTTCTTTATATACATAATTTCAACTAAGCCTCGTAAAACTTCTGTGAGATAGTTCTCCACCTCATTTTAAAGGCTTCACGAAGTACGTGATTTGTGAAGTTAAACAGCTAGGATCTGAACTCAGAAATGCCTGCTTCTAACAAATGTTGTCCATTACATGCTAGCTCATAAAATCTTAGCTATAAACATAAAATACAGGAGCCAAGAGAAAGTTATCAGTAAATAACTCACCAGTTAACTAAGCTTGCATATGCTTCATCACTGTTTATCACTTTTTGGTTGGGTGCAAGGAAGCCACTTTTTAAATGATGAGAAAAAAACTGACTTTAAAGAGCACAACTGGAGGTGCCTGGCTGGCTCAGCCAGTAGAGTATGCAACTCTTGATCTTGGGGTTCTGAATTCAAGCCCCACACTGGGTGTGGAGTCTACTTAGTTAAAAATAATAATAATAATAAATAAGTAAATAAAGAAAGAAAGAACACAACTGATAGAACCAAAATTCAAGTTTCTGAAATAAGCTTTAGAGTATAAACAAAAACCAACAGCAAAATTTCAAAATGTATCTTTCTCATTACTATCTTAATTCCTTCCAGTATAAAGACAAGAAAACATTGCAGGGGGCAAGGTCTCTCCTAAATCCTAGGTATCTGTTATACAATTTCAACCCGTGACCCTAAGGAAAGCCTGCCTATTCTCACACATACTATTTAGAATAATACCTCAGGTGAGTAACTACATCCATTAAAAGGTTACTAAAAATGGTGGTAATAATTATAATAGAGATAAAGCAAGAAAATAACTCCAGGGAAAAACATTAACTTAACACTGTGTTATAATTCAATAACCCTCACCCATGTCTTCTCAAACCTCTATCCACATCTTCTCAAACCCCAAAAGTAGTGTATTACTGTGATACTCCATGTATATTCCAGGCAACATTTCATAAGAGGTTCATGAAAGGACATAACATAAAACCGAACAAGAAGTGTCCTGAAATGGCAGCATTTCAGCTAGATTAAAAAATGTCCCAACAATGAGGACTGCTCAATGCATAGATGGAAAACCAAAAGAAAAAAGGAGTGAAATTTCCTTCTATGGGACCATTTAAAATGCAGAAATTCTTACCTGTATGAAAGGTCGGGGTTAATCCTATCTGAAAAAGCAAAAGAGGTTGGCATCGGTGACCTAAGTCTTTTTCACCAGGAAATGAATGCCTCGGTTCCAAAAGCCCCAGCCATCAACCAACCAATCATCTTTTAGTTACCTGGATACTGTGGTTCCTTCACTGTGTCCCAGAACTCAGAGTCCATGCTAACATTGCATTACTGTGACAATAACACGGAGCCAAAGTGTCATACCATGAATTCTACAGCCTTCTTTCCAATGATCAGAAACACAGCAGAATCTGGTGAAAGCAAGATCCTACTCAGAGACCCAAACAGCCCTTAATTCAGAGTCAAAAAAATGTCTGCAAATAACTTGCCCAAGCGCCTCCCTCACCCCACTCCAATCTCAGTTCCTCAGAATAAAAAGTGAAAGATGAGAACGAGGACTTTGTAAAATGTGAAAGTTATGCTACAGTGGGGTGCCTGGGTGGCTCAGTTGGTTAAACATTTGACTCTTGATTTCAGCTCCGGTCACAATCTCAGGGTTTGTGAGTTCAAGCCCTGCTGCGGAAACTGCTTGGGATTCTCTCTCTCCCTCTCTCTGCTCATACCCCATCCACTCTCAAAATAAACAAACATTAAAAAAAAAAGAAAAAAGTCATGCTACAGTTACACACCAAAACAGAAGCAACTTCTCAAAGGAAACTGCTACCCTGAACTAATTTAAGAGAGAAACAATTAGTAAGAGAAAAATGTATGATATAATAGCTCTTATCTTGTCAAAATAGAATTGAATTCTTACTTGTAGCTCCCCTTCTAAAAAAAAAAAAAAAAAGCCTGGAAACACAGGATGAAAGTAAGAACTACGGACACACTTCCCAGTCGAATTATGCCATTGGCAAAACTGCTATTTTCCCTTTTTGTGCTGCCACTTCAAGTGACCCCACAATTTGATCCCAAGTTCTGAGAAATCCACTTAACCACCATTCCGGCCACTTCTCTGGGGGATCCTCCAGCCCATTCATCCAACTGGTCATTGAATCCCATCTATCTCCTAAACAGCGCTTGAACTGTTACCCTAGCCTTGCCCATTTCCTACTCCCACAGCTGCTACTAAGAAATAGGTCTTCATCATTTCTCACTTGGACCTAACCGCCTCCTACTTCTACTCTCACCCTCTTGTCTTCTCCACCATCCACACCACTGCAAAACTCATCATGCAATTCCCCACCATGAGGCTACACACCTAACTGCTAGCAGTGGAGAATTCACTCTCGTGAATGAGTGCCTACTTTTTGTACAATTAATCTGCATTTTACAACAGTATGTTGTTCCTTTTACAATCAGAAAAAAATCTACTATTTCCATTTGGGGAAATATTAGAATCTCTTCCATTTGGAATCCATTGCTCCACTTCTCCATCAGGCTAATGGCCAAATTCTGAAGTGAGGCACACAATGATCATGTTCTGCCTTTCTCAAACATACTTCCAACCTCCATCCCAAGTACCTACACAAGCCATCCTGAATTACTTGCTGTTGTGCTTCTTTTTTTAGAACTTTATACATTTTGCTTATTCTGTGTAGAATACAGAGATGTAACAATAATCTTGAATCTGTTCCTAATAATCAACCTGCCTCCTACTGGTAGTTATTATCAAGACAGTAATCTAGAAGAAGATACTCTCATTTTTTACCTCATTTTGTGCATGCTATTCCTAACTGTAGCCTACAGTCCCACAGCTATACCAACACACCAAATTCTTTCCTTGTAATCAAGAAAGCTGATGTTTCTAAAAGGATAAAATAAGATGATGCTTAGCATCTGTAGCCTAAGAGATAATATAAGAGGAAGACAACACAAAGTGCTGAATCTGGGAAGAAGATGCCAGTGGAGTGGAGAAAAAAAAAGCAAGGACGCTGGACAAATGTGCAGCATAACTTTTCACAGAGTAGAGGGTTTTACCAGAAGTGTCATAAATTTTCTTATCAAGTAAAAACACATTAAAGTTAAGCTTGAAAACAGTGGGAATACCCATATTACTTGCCCTCCTTCTTTTAGCATGAAAATTCAAAAGTTGGCCACTTTTTAAAAGCACATGATTGGCTTTACCTTCCTTCAGTTCCTTCCACTACATAACAAGTACCAACAATCAAATGGAAATTAGACACTATGTAAGATCTCTTCTTTTGATTATAAATTACAAAATTGTCTCTTTCAAATCATATAAAATATAGAAACAAAACGCAGATTTTAAAAAATACAAACCAAACACATGAAAGAAATCCAAACATTTCCTTCATTTGATTGTGTAATTGGGTCAAATGAAAGCAGCAAACAGTGTGACACAATACAAATATCTACCTAAAGAAAAAGATAGGAAAAGAACAGGGATAAAGACAGTTCAATGGGTTACAATGGTTGAGAAGCAAATCTAAGGATTTTCATACTTTATGTGCTACATTATAGGCTTGGTTCTATTACAAATTACAAAATTATAATGTTCTTAGCTCTAATGATGATATTATGGTTATGCAGAAAAATGTGTTTATTTTTATGAGATGCATACTAAAATGTTAAAGTATATAGCACCATGATGATTGCAACTTAACTTTCAAGTGGTTCACAAAAATATATATGCATACATAAACACATTTACAGAGAAAGCAAATATAGCAATCTGTTAACTGTTTAATATGGATCCGGGGAAGGCAAACTACAGCCAGGCCAAATCCAGCTGTGCCTGTTTTTGTAAATAAAGTTCTGTTCAACACTGCCATGTCCATTCATTCACCTGTTACATGGCTGCTTACTCACTACAACTACAGAATTGAATAGTTGTGACAGAGACTGGCCTCTAGAACCTAAAATATTTACTGTCCCTTTACAAAAATACAGAAAATATCTAGCCTTTCACAGAAGAAAAAAATTTGCAAACTCCTAATCTAGACAGTGAATATACAGGTGATCATAGGACTAATCTTTAAACTTTCCCGTATGTTTAAAATAGGTACAATTTTATACATGGATCTTTTGATTTCTCAAGAATACAGATGATTATAGGGGCACCTGGGAGGCTCAGTTGGTTGAGTGTCCGCTCTACACTTTGGCTCAGGTCATGATCCCAGTGTCATGGGATCAAGCCCCACGACAGGCTCCACACAGAGCATGGAACCTGCTTGGGATTCTCTCTCTCCCTCTTCCTTTGCCCCACCCCCCGGATGTGTACAGGCATGCATGCACTCTCTATATAAAACAAAAAGTCTTTTAAAAAATAAAGAAAGAAAAAAATACAGATGAATACAGAAACAGATCATTGAGATGGCTTGGACGCAATCATAATCCTGATATGACACTGAAAAGAGTTATTATGCAGGTTATAGTACAAAAGGAACAACTCTTTAAAACAGCAATTCAGTGAAGGGCGCCTGGGTGGCTTGGTCGGTTAAGCGTCCGACGACAGCTCAGAGCCTGGAGCCTGTTTCAGATTCTGTGTCTCCCTCTCTCTCTGCTCCTCCCCTGTTCATGCTCTGTCTCTCTCGGTCTCAAAAATAAATAAATGTTAAAAAAAAAATTTTTTTTTAAACAGCAATCCAGTGATATCTATTTTCACACAGAGCTATCCTAGTAGGAATTTATCCTATAGAAATACACGAGCATGAAAAGACTAATGGTAATAGCGTGCTTGTTATCTGCCAGACCCTGTTGCAAGCACTTCGCCGGTCTTGCGATCCTTGCGACAACCCTACAAGGTAAGTACTACCATTATCCCCACTTTACAGATGAGGAAACTAAGACACAGTTAACCTGCCCAAGTCAAACAGCTAAAAAGTGGTATAGCTGCGATTATGAATCCAGATAATACAACTTCAAAGCCCAATCTTAATTGCCATACACACTGCTTATTGAAAAAAGCACAAAGGAAATGAATGCAAAATACCCAAAAGATGAATACAAACAGCCAATACACAATGAAGGCATTTAACTTCCCTAGTAATAAAACAATAATAATATAGATAAAGGCAAAATATCATCTGCCTATGAATTTAGGTAAGCAAGCAAAAGCCATGTGGGCAAGGACAAAGAGAAAGAGATAGCTCTGAGCCCTTTTGGTAGTGTAAGTTGGTTCATCCTACGTGGAGAAAGTATTTGGCAATACATTGCTAAACGGGCAAACCCTGTGATCAAACAATTCTGCTTCTAAGAATTTATTATAAAGGAATAATGAGACACAAGTGGGCAAACATACTAAGCATTATCTATTCAGTAAAAATAACGAGAAAACAACATATTCATCAATAGGGGATTAATCATATTAAAATATTGCCAGACAATGGAATACCATAAAGCAAAATGATTATATGGATCTATATTTGCTAACACAGAAAGATAACATCATTTAGAGTTTAGATTTTAAGAAATAAGATTAGGGGCACCTGGCTGGCTCAGTCAGTAGAGCATGTGACTCTCGATCTTGGGGCTGTGAGTTCAAGCCCCACGTTGGGTGTAGAGATTACCTAAAAGCTCTTTTTAAAAAAAGATTGAAACTGGGCACCTAGGTGGCTCAGTAGGTTGAGGGTCTGACTTTGGCTCAGGTCATGATTTCACAGCTCATGAGTTCGAGCCCTGTGTCAGGCTCTGTGCTACAAACACAGAGCCTAGAGCCTGCTTCGGATTCTGTGTCTCCGTCTCTCTCTGCCCCTCCCCTGCTCACTCTCTCTCTCTCTCTCTCAAAATAAACATTAAAAAAAAGAAGATTAAAAAAAGATTACCATTACATATGTAAGATAATCTTATTTTTTTAAGTTGTTTTTGTAAAGGTGAATATGTGTGTTTGTGTACGTACCACAAATGAAAAGACAGAAAGAAGGAAATGCACCAAAATATTAAGTAATTATCACTTGGTGGGATTTTGAGTGTTTCTTACTTTCTTTCTCATAGCTTTCTTTACTATCTAATTACTTTTGCAGATTATATGACTTGTATAATTATTTTTAAGCAATTTTTAAGTTTATTTAGAGAGAGAGCGTGCACACACAAGTGGGGGAGGGGCAGAGAGAGAAGGAGAGAGAGAAACCCCAGTTGGCTCAGTGCTCCATGCTGAGCCTGAAGTGAGGCCTGATCTCGCAACCATGAGATCATGACCTGAGTCAAAACCAAGAAGCGGATGTTTAACCAATTGAGCCACCCAGGCACCCCTTATAATTATTTTAAAAACCATATTCAATTTAAAATATTTGCCTTTTACAGCTCAATAATCATCAGTTCCATATATATAACATGCATAACCATTTCCTTTTATAATATGTGGTGTGTTTTTAATTAAGAAATGCAGAAGAAAATAAAAAGAAATTCAGAACAATTTGTTCTTAAAGACTTCACGATACTCTAAAAATAAAAGACACTAAAAGATCAATGATCATCAAAATTTCATGTTAAAAAATTAGTAGCAGGATTAACACATGTATTACTTATAATATAAAAGTATCATCTCCTTTATTCCTCACAACTCATAAGGAAAAGATATCATCCCCATTTTACAGATTTCTATTTTCAGACCCTAATCCCTTCCAGTTCCTCCCAAGGTAGAAAAAAACTTTTTATACACATTTACAATGTGCTAAATGGGCAAGGGGCATTAAGAAGGACACTTGTTAGGGTGTTATATGGAGGGAATGAATCACTTGATTCTACTGCTGAAATCATTATTGCACTATATAGCTAACCAACTGGGATGTAAATTAATAAATAAATAAATAAATAAATAAATAAATATATATTTTTTTAATTTAAAACTTTTGTGCTTCAAAGGACACCATCAAGAAAGTGAAAAAGCAATCCACAAAATGAGAGAAAATATTTGCAAATCATAAATCAGTTAAGAGCCTAGTATCCAGAATATATAAAGAACTCTTACAACCCAACAACAAAAAGAATAAAAAGAAAACCCAATGAAAAAATGGGCAAAGGGCTTAAATAAACACTTCTCCAAAGAATATACGCAAATGGTCAAAAAAGCACAGGAGAAGATATTCAATATCACTAGTTATTAGGAAAATACAAATCAAAACCACAACGGAATTCCAGTTTACGCCCACTAAGACGGTTAAAATCAAAAAGACAGACAATACCAAATGTTTGGACGTACAGAAATTGCAACTCTCACATTGCGCATGAGAATGCAAAATGGTGCAGCTGCTTTGGAAAACAGTGTGGTAGTTCTTCAAAATGCTAAATACAGGGCAAACATAACCCAGCAACTCCACTTTTTTATGCCCAAGACAATTTAAAATATAAATAAGTAAAAACTTCTACACAAATGTTCACAGAGAATTACTCGCAGTAGCCAAAAAAATGAAAACAACCCAAATGTTCATCAACTGATGAATGGATAAACAAAATGTGATATATGCATACAATGGAGTACTCTTCAGCCATTTAAAAGAATGATGTGCAGTTGACCTTCAACAAAGGTTTGAACTACATGGCTCCATTTATATGCAGATGTTTTCAAGTATATGAATAGTACTGAAAATGTATATTCTTTATGGTTTTCTTAACTTTTTCTTTTCTCTAGTTTACTTTATTATAAGAATACTATATATTAAACATAGAACATACAAAATATGTGCTGATCAACTGTTTATGTTATCGGTACAGCTACTGGTCAACAGTAGGGGATTAGTAAAGTTTTAAAGAAGTAAAAATTCTAAGTGGATTTTCAACTGCATGAGCGTTGGTGCACCTAACCCCTGCATTGTTCAACAAGTCATACATTCTACAACATGGATGGACTCTGAAAATATTACGCTAAGTGCAAGAAGCCAGACACAAACCACATATGGTATGATTTCACTTACGTGAAATGTCTAGAAGAGACAAATCCAGAGACAGAAAGTAGAACAGTGTTTCCAGGAGCTAGGAGAATGGGGAAATTGGGAGTGACTGCTAATGGGTACAGGTTTTTTTTTGGCGGGGGGGCGTGAGGGGGGAATCATGAAATGTTCTAAACTTGGCGGTAATGATTACACAACTGTGAATATACTAAAACCACTGAACTGTTGTGGGGAGGGGGGCATCTGCCAAGATGGATCTAAATAAATATTTCATCGATGAAAAATCCAGTACTTATCAATCAATATCTTAGAAAAATTATAGAAAAGTGCACCCTGAGCCGCTCTGGAAAGCAGTGTGGAGGTTCCTCAGAAAATTAAAAATAGACCTACCCTATGACCCAGCAATAGCACTGCTAGGAATTTACCCAAGGGATACAGCAGTACTGATGCATAGAACACTTGTACCCCAATGTTTATAGCAGCACTCTCAACAATAGCCAAATTATGGAAAGAGCCTAAATGTCCATCAACTGATGAATGGATAAAGAAATTGTGGTTTATATACACAATGGAATACTACGTGGCAATGAGAAAGGATGAAATATGGCCTTTTGTAGCAACGTGGATGGAACTGGAGACTGTGATGCTAAGTGAAATAAGCCATACAGAGAAAGACAGATACCATATGGTTTCACTCTTATGTGGATCCTGAGAAACTTAACAGAAACCCATGGGGGAGGGGAAGGAAAAAAAAAAAAAAAAAAAAAAAGAGGTTAGAGTGGGAGAGAGCCAAAGCATAAGAGACTGTTAAAAACTGAGAACAAACTGAGGGTTGATGGGGGGTGGGAGGGAGGGCAGGGTGGGTGATGGGTATTGAGGAGGGCACCTTTTGGGATGAGCACTGGGTGTTGTATGGAAACCAATTTGACAATAAACTTCATATATTGAAAAAAAAAAAAGTGCACCCTGACAAATGATGATTATTAATTTGCTGTCATCAATCTCTTCATTAAAGATTATGGACGGGGCACCTGGTGGCTCAGACGGTTAAGCATCCGACTTCGGCTCCAGTCATGATCTCACAGTTGGTGAGTTTGAGTCCCATGTTGGGCTCTGCGCTGACAGCTCAGAGCCTAGAGCCTACTTTGGATTCTGTGTCTTCCTCTCTCTCTGCCCCTCCTCTGCTCACACTCTGTGTGTCTCTCTCTCAAAAATAAACATTAAAAAAAAATTTTTTTTAAGATTATGGATACTCAGGGTGCCTGGATGGCTCAGTCAGTTAAGCCTCTGACTCTTGATTTGGGCTCAGGTGACTATCTCACAGGTGTGACCTCAAACCCCACTGTCAGTCTCCCCACCAGGGATGGAGCCTGCTTAAGATTCTCTTTCTCCCTCTACCTCTGTCCCTCCCCGACTCAGTCTCTCTGCTCTCGCTCTCTCAAAGTAAAACAAACTTTAAAAAAATACATTAAAATAATAAATTTTTAAAAAAAGAGAAAGATGCCATTAAGTTCTAAAAGCTTATGTTGTGTTTTTATTGCTACCCATAAGTACATCCAGGAAGAAATCTTTTAAGTTTTTAATCATATAAGTTCTTAAAACCCCTACTTTATGCAGATCAATAGAGTAATACTAGGAAACACTAGTCCACTTTGAAGTTTCCTAATGGTGATCTCCATTTTAAAGTCAGTTAAACACATTTTGATTTATGTATTCTTTCCTTTCACTTTATGTATTTTTTTGATTTTTTTATGTTTATTTATTTTTGAGAGAGAGAGAGAGAGAGAGACAGAGAACAAACAGGAGAGGTGCAGAAAGAGAGGAGACACAGAATCTGAAACAGGCTCCAGGCTCTGAGCTGTCAGCACACAGCCCAATACAGGGCTTGAACCCACAAACCATGAGATCGTGACCTGAGCCCAAGTCGGACACTTAACTGACTGAACCACTCAGGCGCCCCACTTTATATATTTCACATTAGAAAATTCCCTCTCAGAAAACCAAAGTTTTAACTAAGTATCTGTTGATCATAGCGTTGTCTGTACTAATAAAAAGTTACAAACAACATAAGCATCAATCAACAGAGTTACACAGTAAACAAATAGTGGTACATCCATACAGTGGAATAGCATCACCAAAAATAAAGACAAGGGTTTTCGGAGGAAGGAAGATGAGAAAGCAGACTTTTTTACCCATACCCTCAAGAATAACTGCATTTCATTAATGATATTATTGGTAGAAGAGTTGTATATGTGAATTGTACAATTTTGTTTTATTTATATTTGAGAGGGAGAGAGCGAACGGGAGAGGGGCAGAGAGGGGGGAACAGAGGATCCCAAGCACCTGTCAGGACAGAGCCCAACGTGGGGCTAGAACTCATGAACTATGAGATCATGACCTGAGCTGAAGTCCAGCACTTAACTGACCGAGCCACCCAGGCACCCCTCCATTATATATTTTTAAATGGAAAATTAAGGTTACCAAAATCATGTAGAATACAATCACATTCTTGAGAAAATAAAAACATATGTTGTCCAGAAAAACATATAGAAAAATGTATACCATACCATTCATAGTGTTCACCTATGAATTATTTTACTTCTTTTTGCTTATCTTTATTTTTTTCCAGCTTTGAGACATAATTGACATATAACACTGTTTAAGTTTAAAGTATATAATGTGACGATTTATGTATGTATTGGGAAATGACTGCCACAATAAAGTTCGTTACATCTATCATCTCATAGTTACATTTTGTATGTGTGTGCGCTTATCTCTACTTTCTAATTTTTCTTAAACATGTTCTATTTATCATAAAAGTTTTTAATTTAAGAAAAAATAAGGTTCTCCTCTTTCATCTGTTTTCTTTATTTTGAAGGCTTAAAGTAAAATAGCCCATCACGGAACCCACTTTTCTTTCCTAATATGATAAAGTTTTTTGTAACAATTCATTATAAATGGGGAAAAAATTCTGTCTTCCTAATGAACCTAACAAGGTTAATCTTCATTCTCAAAACTAAGGTGAATTTTCATCAGTACCCCCCCCCTTTTTATTTGCTAATTTAATCTTCAGGGAAATTTATCCTGGAAATCCCTTATATATTTGGAGAATAAGTAAACGAATACTTTGCTGGGGACTTTTATACATTATGATTTAATTACTCCTCAGCAACCGCCTGAGACAGTAATTTATCATCATACAAATTTTAACAGGTAGGGAAATTAAGGTTTAGAGCTATTACAAAAATCTCATAGCTAGAGAGTACCAGCTCAGATTTGAAGGGTTCCAGTTCCAAGATTTCCTGATACCACAGTTGTGCTTGTCATTTATATGTATATTTGTTGAGAATCCGAACTAAAAATCCCTCATGGAGAAAAGAAATTCAAGTAGTTCTTTAAGAAGGAATAAGTTTATTTAAATCATTTGGACCCAAAAGTTTGTTTATTCAAATGTCTTCCTGACAAAAGTACTGAATCTGCAACCTTGATAAAGTAAACAAAGAAGCTTAGTTAGTTGGCCTAGAGCAAAGGTCACATGTAAAATGTAATATAACTAAATTCTGTTCTCTTTTAAGTACCAAATTCTCAGTTGTATTTTCCTACCATTTATATACAAAGATAAGGACTCCCATAATATCATATGGCTTTAGTTAAGAGCCCATCTTTATCTATCTAAATTTTAAACCTCTGGACTTGAGAGTCCATTTAACAGGCCCAAAATAGAATCATTTATGCTATGCCTCATATCACCCAACTAGTTTTATTTAATTACGGTTTAGGTTCTCCCAGAAATGGAATCTTAAACCAATGAAAAATCTTCTAATCAGCACTAGTTAGAGGTAATCTGCCTGTTAAACCCCTGCCATCCCCTAAAGGAAAGTAACCTTGCCATAACCAATCCACTTTTTTTTCTGCTATAACTTTCTTGTTCCCTCTCCATTCTGCCTATAAAAGTCCTTTTGTACAGCTTCTCAGAGCTCCTTTCCACCTGCTAGATTGCATGCTGCCCAATTCATGAGTTGTTGATTAGAGTCAGTAAGATCTTTAAAATTTACTTGGTTGAGTTTTGTTTTTTAACAGCTTAAAATTAATTCAAAGGTTTCTTTCTCCTTCACCACCTCAAAGTGAACTCTGTCCCACGATGTGTTACAAGTTATTATTAACTAGCCTCCCAGAAGCCATTCACAATCTGCTTTTCTTTTGCTTTCCTCTATTCCGGAGAAGGCACTTGCTTACCACTTGATTGGCACAGCCCCTTCCGTCTTTCAGCCTTTGCCTCTTCCCCTGCTTCCTACCTAGAACTTGGAATCAATACCTGGAGGTACAACAATCATTGACCATGTGTACAAAAACCACAAAACAGGGGGAAGGAGGTGGATCTTTGGTAATATTCTTGGCTAGCTGCACCCGCACTGCACTCTCCAACTCTGGACTTTTTGATACAAGAGGAAAATAAACGCTTTACTTGTTTAAGCCATTATTGATTGGTTTTTCAGTCATATGAAGTCTGACAAAGAAACACATCTTAGACACGGAAACACATTCTCTCCAGCATTTAAAGGACAGCTAGATCTGCTCCTCTTTCAGGTAGTTTAACATTTTGACAATTTCTATATGTAAAACACATGTCATTTTCTTGGACATGCAAGTAGGAAAAACGTGGATGCTAAGATTACTTAAATACATCGTTTTCCAAGGGAAAAAAATTCTTTTCCTTCATAGCCAGAAATATTTATCAACTATAAACTGGATAAACACTGGTGACACAGGTAGAAGAAGAAGTATGTCAACCATGAACCATAATCCCCAAGGAACTAAAGAGAGATGTAAATTGTAAAGCTGGCCAGACCTGTAACCGAGTTTCAGGCAAAGGATAGAAAAAATATCCCTAATTCCTATCAAGCTAAGACAGAAACCATCACATCTATCAAACTGTGATTAAGAACATTCAAAATATGAAAAGTATTTGAGTTGGCTGGGAAGATGATAGAGTAGGAGAACCCTCATCCCACAGATATGACTAGATAACACTGACATCAGCTTAAATAACCCAGAAAACAATGGAAAGACTAGCGGGACAAACTCCACGGACTAAAGCTAGGGAAGAGGCCACATGGAAAAACATAGGAAGGGCGAAGACTCGGTCTGAGAGTGAAACAGACCTTGGCCATCCTTCGTGGGGAGGTAGCCAGTGGCACAGAGAAGGGTGCAAAATAGACTTTCACAGAAATGAAGGGAATGAATCCCCATATTTGCCTTTGAAAGTGAGAGGGGCCGAATTTGTGAGTTCTTACAACCAGTAGAACTTCAAAGCCTGGAATTTTTAAATCTGCAGGCTCGGTTCTGGCAGAGCCTGGAGGATGTTAGGAAACAGAATCTCCACCCATAAAGAGACAGCAGATAAACAGCACATGTAGATACAGTATAAAACCATTAGTTTGAAAACTGTCAGGGGCAGACATGAGGGACAGTGATTTGATCATCTCAGAACATGACTAGAGAGACAGGGATCACAGAGAGTCCCCTCCAGAAACATAGGAACTGGCAGGTGCCATTTCCCTCCCCCACATCCCAACATAAACAAGAGCCACCTTCAGGAACCAGTGCAGTGCACTCACTACCTAACTTGCTAACACTAAACATTGCCCCTCTTGCACTTTGGCAGATCCACCCTTCCCAGCCATGCTCCCCTTACGCCTGGTGCTGGAGGCCCCTCCCCCAGGAAACCAGCACACACTCTGCCACATCTCCTGATACCCACGTATTGTGAGACGTCAGTTCTGGTGGCACAGGTGTCCTTTCACAAGCAGACTTCCACACACCTTGTTAAAATGCACCCCAACACATGCTAGGTACCAAACGCTGCCCAGAATAGGTAAAGAGAGCCCGTGTAGACAACTGGACTGAAGGAAAAAGAGGCCAAGACTCAACAGCAAAGCACATGCAACACACATAGAAGACACTCCCTGAAGCACCAGGCCCTGGGGAACAGGGCACTCTGCACTGCAGGACACGACAGGACCTCTTCTTCATAAGGCTATTATCCTTAAGAGCAAGAGAAGTAGTTGACATTCCTAACACACACACACACACACACACACACACACACACACACACAGAAATAGAAAGTTAGACAAAATGAAGAGACAGAGAAATATCTCCCAAATGAAAAAACAGGACCAAACCACAACAAGAGACCAAAGTGAAACAGATACAGTATGCCTGATAGAGAATTTAAAGTAATGATCAGGGGGGAGGAGCCAAGATGGTGGAAGAGCATGGAAGCTTTTTGTGTGTCTCGCGCCCATGAAATAAAGTAATGATCATATACCTATCAAAATAACACCAGCATTCTTCACAGAGCTAAAACAAATAATCCTAAAATTTGTACGGAACCAGAAAAGACCCCAAATAGCCAAAGCAATCTTGAAAAAGAAAACCAAAGCAGGAGGCATCACAATCCCAGACTTCAAGCTATACTACAAAGCTGTAATCATCGAGACAGTATGGTACTGACACAAGAACAGACACTCAGATCAATGGAACAGAATAGAGAACCCAGAAATGGACCCACAAACGTATGGCCAGCTAATCTTTGACAAAGCAGGAAAGAATATCCAATGGAATGAAGACAGTCTCTTCAGCAAGTGGTGCTGGGAAAACTGGACAGTGACATGCAGAAAAATGAACCTGGACCACTTTCTTACACCATACACAAAAATAAACTCAAAATGGATGAAAGAACCTAAATGTAAGACAGGAAACCATCAAAATCCTCGAGGAGAAAGCAGGCAAAAACCTCTTTGATCTTGGCCACAGCAACTTCTTACTCAACACGTCTCCGGAGGCAAGGGAAACAAAAGCAAAAATGAACTACTGGGACCTCATCAAAATAAAAAGCTTCTGCACAGTGAAGGAAACAATCAGCAAAACTAAAAGGCAACCAACAGAATGGGAGAAGATATTTGCAAATGACATATCAGATGAAGGGTTAGTATCCAAAATCTATAAAGGGCTTCTCAAACTCAACACCCAAAAAACAAATAATCCAGTGAAGAAATGGGCAAAAGACATGAACAGACACTTCTCCAAGGAAGACATCCAGATGGCCAACCGACACATGAAAAATGCTCCACATCACTCATCATCAGGGAAATACAACTCAAGACCACAATGAGATACCACTCACACCTGTCAGAATGGCTAACATTAACAACTCAGGCAACAACAGATGTTGGCGAGGATGCGGAGAAAGAGTATCTCTTTTGCATTGTTGGTGGCAATGCAAGCTGGTGCAGCCACTCTGGAAAACAGGATGGAGGTTTCTCAAAAACTAAAAATAGAACTATCCTATGACCCAGCAATTGCACTACTAGGCATTTATCCACAGGATACAGGTGTGCTGTTTTGAAGGGACACATGCACTCCCATGTTTATAGCAGCACTATCAACAATAGCCAAAGTATGGAAAGAGCCCAAATGTCCACTGATGGATGAATGGATACAGAAGATGTGGTATATATATATATACAATTGAGTATTACTTGGCAATCAAAAAGAATGAAATCTTGCCATTTGCAACTACGTGGATGTAACTGGAGGGTATTATGCTAAGTGAAATTAGTCAGAGAAAGACAAAAATCATATGACTTCACTCATATGAGGACTTTAAGAGACAAAATGGGTGAACATAAGGGAAGGGAAACAAAAATAATATAAAAACAGGGAGGGGGACAAAATAGAAGAGACTCGTAAATATGGAGAACAAACTGAGGGTTGCTGGAGGGGTTGTGGGGGGGGGGATGGGCTAAATGGTTAAGGGGCATTAAGGGATCTACTCCTGAAATCATTGTTGCACTATATATTAACTAATTTGGATGTAAATTTAAAAAAGTAAAATTAAAATAAATAAATAAATAAATAAATAAATAAATAAATAAATAAAGTGATGATCATAAAGATACTCACTGGACTTCAGAAAAAGAGTGGAGGACATCAGTGAGACCCTTATACAAAGATTTAAGAAAGAAAAAAAAATGAAGACAATAAATTAAAAATACACTTGATGGAGAAGTGCCTGGGTGGCTCAGACATTTAAGCGTCAGACCTCAGCTCAGGTCATGATCTCACAGTTCATGAGTTCAAGCCCCACATCAGGCTGTCTGCTGTCAGCATGGAGCCCACTTGGGATCCTCTGTCCCCTTCTCTCGGCCCCTCCGCCACTGGTTCTCTTTCTCTCTCTCTCTCTTTCTCTCTCTCTGTTTCTCTCTCTCTCTGTCAAAATAAATAAATAAACTTAAAAAAAAATACGCTTGAATAATTAGCAGGCTAGATGAACCAGAGGAACAAATTAATGACCTGGAAGACAGAGTAATGGAAAGTTACCAAGGTGAGCAAAGGACAGAAAAAAACTATGCATATTGAGAACAGTCTTAGGGAACTCAGTGATTCCATCAAGCGTAATAACATTCACATGATTGAAATCTCAGAAAAGACAGAAAAGGGGGCAGAAAATTTATTTGAAGAAATTATAGCTCAAAACTTCCCTAACTGGGGGAAGGAAACAGATACCCAGATGCAGGAGGTACAGAGATCACCCAAAGATTCAACCCAAGGAAGTCCACACCAAGACATATAGTAATTAAAATGGCAAAAAAAATAGAAACAGAAAAAAAATTTAAAACCAACAAGAGAAAAGAAGACAGTTACATAAAAGGGGAACGCCATAAGCTATCAGCAGATTTTCCAGCAGAAACTTTGCAGGCCAGAAGGGAATGGTATGATCTATTCAAAGTGCTGAAAGGGAAAAATCTGCAGCCAAGAATACTCTATCCAGCAAGGCTATCATTCAGAATAGAAGAAGAGAGAGTGTTTCCCAGACAAACAAAAACTAAAGGAGTTCATGACCACTAAACCAGCCCTACGAGAAACATTAAAGGGGACTCTTTAAGTGGAAAGGAATGACCACAAGTTAGAGTATGAAAAGTACAAACAACAAAAGCAGTAAAAATAAATATTTCTGTAAAAGTCAGTGAAGGGATTCATAAAATAAAAGGACATGAGGGGCACCTGGCTAGTTCAGTCAGTAGAGTTTGTGGCTCTTGATCTTGGGATTGTCAGTTCAAGCCCCACAGTGGGTATTCAGTTTACTTTAAAAAAAAAAAAAAAAAAAAAAGATGCAAAACACATACCTAAAATGGAATGGGGAGAAGAGTAAAGAATGGGTTTAAATTTAAGCAAACATCAGGACGTCTGGGTAATTAGGTCAGTTAAGTGTCCGACTTTAGCTCAGATCATGATCTCACAGTTCATGGGTTCAAGCCCAGCGGTGGGCTCTGTGCTGACAACTCAGAGCCTGGAATCTGCTTCGGATTCTGTGTCTCCCTCTCTATGCCCTTCCCTGCTTGTGTGCTTCCTCACTCAAAAATAAAACATTAAGAATATTTTAAAAATAGAGGCACCTGGGTGGCTCAGTTGGGCATCTGATTTTGTCTCAGGTCATGATCTTGCAGTATGTGAGTTTGAGCCCCACGTCGGGCTCTGTGCTGACAGCTCAGAGCCTGGAACCTGCTTTAGATTCTGTGCCTCTGTCTCTCTCTGCCCCTCCCCCACTCATGCTCTCTTCTCACTGTCTCTCAAAATAAAAACATTAAAAAATTTAAGAAAATTTTAAAAATAAAAAATTAATTTAAATTAAAAATTTTTTAAAAAGACTGTGACAGGAGACAAAGAAGGACACTGTAATAATAGAGACAATCCAACAAGAGGATATTAATAATAATAAATATTTATGCACCCAACATGGAAGCAGCCAAATACATAAAACAGTTAATAACAAACATAAAGGAAATAATCCATAGTAATATAATAACAGCAGGGGACATTAACACCTCACTTACATCCATGAACAGATCATCCAACAGAAAATCAACAAGGAAAACAGTGGCTTTGAATGATACACTGAACCAGATGGATTTAACAGACATATTCAGAACATTCCATCCTAAAACAGCTGAATACACATTCTTTCCAAGCGCACATGGAACATTCTCCAGAATAGATCACATATTAGGCCACAAAACAAGTCTCAACAAACTTTGAAAAATCAAAGTCATGCCATGCATCTTTCCTGACCACAATGTAATGAAACCAGTAATCAACCAGAAAAAAAAATCTGGAAAGACTACAAATACATGGAGGTTAAATAACATGGTACTAAGCAATGAGTGGGTCAACGAAGAAATCAAAGAAATCAAAAAGTACATGGAAACAAATAAAAATGAAAACACAACAGCCTAAAATCTTTGGGATACAGCAAAAATGGTTCCAAGAGGAAAGTTCACAGCAATACAGACCTACTTCAAGAAGCATGAAAACTCAAATAAACAAGGTAACCTTCACTTAAAGGACCTAGAAAAATAAAAACAAACAAAACCCAAATCTAGCAAAAGGAAGGAAATAATAAACATGAAACCAGAAATTAATGATATAGATACTAGGTGTGGTTGGCTGGCTTAGTCAGCACAGCATGCAACTCTTGATCTCAGGGTTGTGAGTTCAAGCTCCGTGTTGGGTGTGGAGCCTATTAAAAAAAAAAAAAAAAAAAAAAAAAAAAAGATAGAAACTAAAAAAACACAGTAGAACAGAAACCAGGAGCTGGTTCTTTGAAAACATCAACAAAATTGATAAACCTCCAAAAGAGAGGTTTTTCAAATAAATAAAAAAAAAAGAGAGGATCCACATAAATAAAATCACTAATGAAAGGGAGAAATAACAATCAATACCACAGAAATACAAACAATTATAACAGAGTATTATAAAAACCTATATACCAACCAACTGACAACTCAGAAGAAATGGAAAAGTTCCTAGAAATATGGAACCTACCAAAACTAAAGCAGAGAAGAAATAGAAAACTTGAACAGACCAAGTACTAGCAATGAAATTGAATCAGTAATCAAAAAACTCCCAAAACACAAAAGTCCAGGACCAGATGGCTTCAAAGACAAATTCTACCAAACACTGAAAAAGGAGTTAATATCTATTCTTCTCAAACTATTCCAAAAAATATCAAAGGAAGGAAAATGCCCAAATTTATTCTTTGATTCCAGTATCACCTTGATACCAAGACCAGATAAAAACACCACGCAAAAAAAGTGAACTAAAGGCCCATATCTCTCATGAACATAGATGCAAAAATTCTCAATAAAATACTAGCAAACTGAATCCAACAATACATTTTTAAAAATCACACAACACAAACAAGTGAGATTCCCAGGATGCAAGGGTAGTGCAATAGTCACAAAACAATCAATATCACATCAATTAAAAAAAAAAAGGATAGGGATACCTGGGTGGCTCAGTCAGCTAAGCGACCAACTCTTGATTTTGACTCAGGTCAGGATCTCACAGTTCATGACATTGAGCCCCACATCAGGTTCTGCACTGGCATCTTGGAGCCTGCTTGGGATTCTCTCTCTCCCTCTCTCTCTGCCCCTCCTCTGCTCACTTTCTCTCTCAAAATTAACTTAAAAAAATGTTTTTAATAAAAGAAAGGATAAAAACCATATGATCATTTCAATAGATGCAGAAAAAAGTATTTGACAAAGCACAACATCCATTCATGATAAAAACCTTCTGCAGGGAGGTCCAGAGGGAATATACCTCAACATAATAAAGAACAGATAAGAAAAACCCACAGCTAAAATCATATTCAAATGGTGAAAAACTAAGAGCTTTTCCCATAAGATCAGGAACAAGACAAGGATGTCCATTTTCAGTGCTTTTATTCAGCATACTACTGGAAGTCCTAGCCACGGCCATCATACAGCAAAAGAAATAAGTTATCCAAATTGGTAAGGAAGAAATAAAACTCTATTTGCAGATGACATAATACTATATAGAGAAAACCCTAAAGATTCCATCAAAAAACTTCTAGAACTGTTAAGTGAATTCAATAAAGTCATAGAATACAAAATCAATGTACAGAAATCTAGTGCATTCCTATACACTAATAATGAAGCAGCAGAAAGCGAAATTAAGAAAACAATCGTATTTACAACTGCACAAAAACAATAAAATGCCTAGGAATAAACTTAACCAAAGACGTGTGAAAGACCTGTACTCTAAAAACTATAAAATACTGAAGAAAGAAATTCAAGAAGACACAAAGAAATGAAAAGATATTCCATGCTCATGAGTTGGAAGAACAAATATTTTCTTTTTTTTTTTTAAAGTTTTTATTTATTTTTGCAACAGAGAGAGACAGAACATGGGCAGGGGAGGGCCAGAGAGAGAGGGAGACACAGAATCGGAAGCAGGCTCCAGGCTCTGAGCTGTCAGCACAGAGCCCGATGCGGGGCTCGAACCCACAGGCTGTGAGATCATGACCCGAGCCGAAGTCAGACGCTCAACCGACAGGCCACCCAGGCGCCCCAAGAACAAATATTTTCAAAAGGTCTATACTACCCAAAGTAATCTACATATTTAATGCAATCCCTATCAAAATACCAACAGCATTTTTCACAGAACAAACAATTGTAAAATTTGTATGGAATGACAAAAGACCTCAAAGAGACAAATCAATCTTAAAAAAAAAAAAAAGAAACCAGAGGGGTCACAATTCCAGAATTCAAGTTATGTTACAAAGCTGCAGCAATTAAAATAGTAGGGTATTGGCATAAAATCAGACACACTGATCAGTAGAACAGAACAGAAAACCCAGAAATAAACCCACAATTATACGGTCAACTAATCTTCAACAAAGGAGAAACAAATAGAGAATGGGAAAAAGTCTCTTCAACAAATGGTTTTGGGGAAACTTGACAGCAACATGGAAAAGAATGAAACTGAGCCACTTTCTTTCACCATACACAAAAATAAAATGGATTAATAAAAACCTAAATGTAAGACCTGAAACCATTAAAATCCTAGAAAAGAGCACAGACAGTAATCTCTCTGACATAAGCCACAGCAACATTTTTCTAGCTGTGTCTCCTGAGGCAAGAGAAATAAAAGCAAAAATAAACTGTGGGGACTATATCAAAATAAAAATGTTCTACATGGTGAAGGAAAAAAATCAACAAAACTAAAAGACAACCTACTGAATGAGAGAAGATACTTGCAAAAAACGTATCCGATAAAGGGTTAGTATCCAAAATATATAAAGAACTGATACAACTCAATACCCGCCCCTAAAAAAATAATCCGATTAAAAAATGGACACAGGGGCGCCTGGGTGGCGCAGTCGGTTAAGCGTCCGACTTCAGCCAGGTCACGATCTCGCGGTCCATGAGTTCGAGCCCCGCGTCAGGCTCTGGGCTGATGGCTCAGAGCCTGGAGCCTGGAGCCTGTTTCCGGTTCTGTGTCTCCCTCTCTCTCTGACCCTCCCCCGTTCATGCTCTGTCTCTCTCTGTCCCAAAAATAAATAAAATAAAAAAAATAAAAAAAAAAAGTTGAAAAAATGGACACAAAACATGAACAGACATTTCTACAAAGAAGACATACAGATGGCCCACAGACACATGAAAAGATGCTCAACATCACTTATCATCAGGGAAATGTATATCAAGGCTACAATGAGAAGGGTGCCTGGGTGGCTCAGTCGGTTAAGCATCTGACTCTTGATTTCAGCTCAGGTAATGACCTCACAGTTGTGAGACTGAGCCCCAAGTCAGGCTCTGTGCTGGGCATGGAGTCTGCTTAAGATCATCTCTGCTCCTCTCTCTCCCTGCCCTTCCCCCTCCTCAAAAAAATTAAATAAATAAAATAAAAAACTACAATGAGGTAACACCTCACACCTGTCAGAATGGCTAAAACAACAACAACATAAGTAACAAGTGTTGGTGAGGACAAGGAGAAAAAGGAACCTTCCTGCAGTGTTGCTGGGAACATAAACTAGTGGGGCTACTGTGGAAAACAGTATGAGCTTCCTCAAAAAATTAAAAATAGATCTACCATACAATCCAGTGATCACACTACTGGGTATTTACCCAAAAAAAAAATAATAATAATAATAACATGCACCGGTTTGTTTATTGCAGCATTACTGACAATAGCCAAACAATGGAAGCAACCCAAGTGTCCATAAATAGATAAATGGAAAAGATGAGGTACACAGATACAACGGAATATTATTCAGCCATAAAAAAGAATAAAATCTTGCCATTTGCAAAAACATGGATCAAGCTAAAGTCAGTAAGAGAAAGACAAATACCATATGATCTCACTCATATTTGGAACTTAAGAAACAAACCAAATAAGCAAAGAAAAACAAAAAAGAGAGACAAAGAAACAGACCTTTTTAAGTTCTTATTTTAATTCTGATTAGTTAACATACAGTGTTGTATTAGTTTTAAGCGTACAATATAGTGATTCAATAATTCCATATATCACCCAGTGCTCATCACAGGACAAGTGTGTTGCCTAATCCCCATCACCTACTGAAACAGGCTCTTAACTACAAAGACACTTACCAGAAGGGAGGTGGGTGGGAGGATAGGGAAAATAGGAGATAGAGACTAAAGAGTACATTAATCATGGTGAAAAAAAATAAAATTTATAAAATAAAATAAAAATGATTTAACAAAAGAAAAAAGAACATTCAAAACTACTAAGGATGAGATGAGAGAGGCACATATGTACTGCCCATGGTGGTGAATAAAACTGTATGTGAAAAGCAATTAGGAAATATATATTAAGAGCCTGAAAACAATACATTTTGACACAGTAAATTTCTTTATAAGACTACTGTAAGAAACAATCAGATATATGGACCAAAATATACATACAAAAACATCTATCAGTGTTGTTTGTATTATCAAAATACTGGAGGGGCACCTGGGTGGCTCAGTTGGTTAAGCATCTGACTTCACCTCAGGTCATGATTTCATGGTTCATGGGTTCAAGCCCCGAGTCAGGTTCTGTTCTGACAGCTCAGAGCCTGGAGCCTGCTTCGGATTCTGTGTTTCCCTCTCTCTATGCCCCTCCCCCAATCTCTCTCTATCTCTCTCTCAAAAATAAATAAAACATTTAAAAAAAATTTTTTTAAATACTGGAAAGAAGTTAAATGTTCACTAATTAGAAAGGGTTAACTAAAGCATTACATATCCACATGATAAAAGAATATAGACATCCATTAAAAATCAAGTTTTTTGGGGCGCCTGGGTGGCTCAGTCGGTTAAGCAGCCGACTTCGGCTCAGGTCACGATCTCGCAGTCCGTGAGTTCGAGCCCCGCGTCGGGCTCTGTGCTGACAGCTCAGAGCCCGGAGCCTGTTTCAGATTCTGTGTCTCCCTCTCTCTGACCCTCCCCCATTCATGCTCTGTCTCTGTCTCAAAAATAAATAAACGTTAAAAAAAATTTTTTTTTAAAAATCAAGTTTTTGAAAGAAATTTAATACGGATAAAAATTCTTCATATCTTAAGTAAGAGGATCCCAAACTTATACCCAGTGATCTTAGTATCTTAATAATTTGTTTATGACACCTCTAGGTCAAAAGAGACACCTAATAATTCCAGTTTGGAGGTTCCTCAAAAAGGTAAAAGTAGAACAGTAAAATCTAGCAATTCCACTTCTTGGCATATAGCCAAAGGAAATGAATTGCCATCTCAAAAAGATATCTACGCCCCCATCTTCACTGTAGCATTATTTACAATGGCCAAGACATGGAAACAACCTAAGTTCCACTGGTAGATAAATGGATAAAGAAAATGTGGTATATGAGTACAATGGGATATTATTCAGCCATAAAAATAAGAAAGAATCCTGCCATTTGTGACAACACAAATGGACTTTGAGGGTATTATGTCAAATGAAATAAGGCAGAGAAAAAGAATCTCACACTTGTACTGTAAAACCTTGGGTTGTGAGTAACTTGTTCTGCAAGTGTCCTGCAAGATGCACAAACATTTCTAGTAAGTTTTAACTTGATAAACAAGCAATGTCTTGCAATATGAGTAGTACGTGATGCCAAAAGTCACATGATCACAACTGAGCCAATGGTTCTTGAGATTTGCTTTGATAAACGAGTGCTTTGGATTATAAGCGTGTTCCCAGAACGAAATATGCTCACAAACCAAGGTTATACTGTATGTGGAATTTTAAAAAACTAAAATGAAGAGAACAAATTGATGATTGGGGGAAGAAGCAGAGCACTGAAAAGAAGGTTAAAAGTAGTCAAAAGACTCAAATTTATAAGATGAATAAGCTAGGGGTGCCTGGCTGGCTCAGTCGGAAGAACACGCAACTCTTGATCTTGGGGTAGTGAGTTCAAGCCCCACACTGGGTATAGAGGTTACTTAAACAAGTAAAACTTTAAAAACTTATTTTAAATAAATAAGTAAGTTCTAAGGATGTAATGTACATCATGATGACTATACTTAACAATACTGTATTGTATATTTGAAAGCTGCTAAGAGTAAATCTTAGAAGTTCTCATTACAAGATAAAAAAATGTGTAACTATGAATGGATGATAACTAAACTTATTATGATAATCATTTCACAATATATACATATCAAATCATTATGCATTATGCTATATATGTTAAATTAATACAATGTTATATGTCGGTTATATCTCAATAAAACTGGGAGTGGAGGGAGAGAAACCCACAGTAAGATAACTACTTTATACTCACTAGAATGCCTATAATAAAAAAATAAAATAAATTTAAAAAAAAAACAACAGAAAATAGCAAGTGTTGGTGAGGTTTTGGTGAAAACAGAACCCGTATATACTGTAGATGGGAATATAAAATGGCACAGTCACTGTGGAAAACATTGGCAGCTCCTCAAAATGTTAAACAGAATTACCATATGACCAAGCAGTTACACTCCAAGAGAACTGAAACCATGTTAAAACAAAAACTTGTCCACAAATGTTCACAGCAGCACTACTCACAATAGCCAAAAAGTGGAAACAACCCAAATTTCTGAGTGGATGAATATAAACAAAATGTGGTATATCCATACAATGGTACATTATTCAGACATAAAAAGTCATAGAGTACTGATATACACCACAACATGGATGAACCTTGAAAACATTGTGCTAAGTGAAAGCCAGCCAGCCACAAAAAAGCCATGGACTGTATGATTCCATTTACATGAAATATCCACCACAGGCAAATTCATAGCAAAAAGCAAACAGTGGTTGCCAAGATCCAGGGGAGGGGAAATTGGAGAATGACTGCTTAACAGATATGGGTTTCCTTTTGGTGTAATGAAAATGTTCTGGAACTAAAGTTTCTCAACAAGGAACTAAGTGGTGGTAGTGGTTGCACAATGCTCTGAATATACTAAAACTCACTGAATTGTACAACTTTAAAAGTATGAACTTTATGTTTCGTCTATTTTACCTCTAATAAAAAATAATTACACATACTTAACCGGTAGAAAACACCAGGAGAGAAGTGGAAGGAATTGGAGGAAGGTGGTCAAAAGGTACAGACTTCCAGTTATAAAATAAATAAGCACAGGGACAACACCATGACTATAGCTAACACTCTTGTGTATGATATACAAGAAAGTTAAAATAGTTCCTAAAAGCTCTCATCACAAGGAGAAATTTCTATTGTACCTTTATGAGATGATATAGTTAAATACACCTGTTGTGGTAAATCATTTCACAATACATATAAATCAAACCATTATGCTATACACCTTACCATTATGCTATATACCTTATTTTTTTTTAAGTTTTGTTTATTTAAGTAATCTCTGTACCCAATGTGGGACTCAAACTCACAACCCCAAGATCAAGAGTCACATGCTCTCCCAACTGAGCCAGCCAGGCACCCTATGCTATACACCATAAACTTCTACAGTAATATGTGTAAATTATTTCTCAATAGAACTGAAAAAAAAAAAAAACAGCAGGAAATAAATATTCCAAAATATTATCAATGCTCATCTCTGAGTGGTCTTATTATGAGTGATTTATGTTTTCTTCTTTATGTTTCTATAATTCCTAACCTTTCTTGCATGAACACATATTGGATTTTTTGTTAACACATTGATTTTTATAAGATAATAAAAGCTTTTTTTTTTTAAGATATTTGCCATTTTTATGCCTAGCTGGCTCAGTCAGTAGAGAATGCAACTCTTCATCTCGGGTTCATGAGTTCAAACCCTCTTTGGGTATAGAGTTTACTCTAAAAAGAAATAAGTATTTATTAAAAAACAAAAAATAGGGAGCACCTGGCTGGCTCAGGTCAGTGGAACTTGCGACTCTTGATCTCGGGGTCATGAGTTCAAACCCCACTTTGGGCATGAAGCCTACTTAAAAAGAATAAATAAATTTTTAAAAAATTAAAAATAAAAACAAATTTTACGGTATTTGCCTTTTCGCCATAAGTTATATATACTCTACAGTTTAAATGTTTTACCATTTTAATAAGTAATATAAATATATTAAAATAATATGTATAGGATTTTTCAAATAATACACGAGTATATACTTTTTTCAAAAAGTCTTCCTGTCAACCCAAATTTCCTTCCTGTAGACAATCACTATTAGCAATTTGTTGTGAATACTTCCAGTCTCAGTTTTTGCAGTCTGAGATGACATCTCAGTTATCCTTGTATCCTCGCATCTATGGCACAATACTTGGCTCACGGAAAGGAATCAAATGATAAATAGTAAACAATGGAATAATGAAAATAGCCAGAAAAATGAAGACAGATGAAAAGAGATAATAGGTGGACAGAAGATAGACAGATGGATAGATGGATGAAAATTTGAATAGAGATAGGTTGATGAATATGTGAACAGATGAATGTTGAGAATTTACTATTAAAGTAACAGTAAAACCAACATAATTTCTCTATATATGAAAACAGAAAAACATTTCCATTATCTTGGTCTAGCACTCAGATTATAAGAAAAATATTAAGAAGGAAAAACTGAAAACAGCACATGGTACACACACAAAAAATAACTTAAACACTAGAAACAAGCTAAATATTAATAGGGAATTTATTTACTTTATTAAACCAATGCCCTATTGAACTTAGGCAGTTAGGCTTACACTGAATAAAAGAATAGCAACCCCCAATAAAGACCAAATTGGCAATCTAGAAGATTCAATAAAGGAAATCTTCCAGAATGTAAGGAGAAAAAAGAGTTGCAACTTTTGCAAATGAATTTAAGAGATATGGAAGACAGAGCCTAAAAGGTCAACATTTGTTAATATGTATATTTGAGGAAGAGAACAAGAGAGGCAACAGAGGAAGAAGGAAAAATAAATAAATAACAGGTAATAAAAGTTGCCCTAAACCAAAGACAAAAGAGAAAGCTCAATAAAGATTCCTAAGAAACCGGCAGGATTGGAAAAGGGGAGTGAAAGAGTAGGGGATCAGTTAGGAAGAGGCCAACTGGACTAAATACCACTTTTTACCTGTGAAGTTCAAATTATATGAATGGGTTATCTATTCAAACAATAAATACTTTGTTAAAGATGCAGAAAACCTAGCCACATAAATCAGAAAAAAAAAAAGACCTACATTTTTGTTTTTGTTTTTTTTTTTAATATTTATTCATTTTTGAGAGACAGAGACAGAGCATGAGCGGGGGAGGAGCAGAAAGAGAAGGTGACACAAAATTCAAAACAGGCTGTCAGCACAAAGCCCAAAGCGGGACTCGAACTCACTGACCACGAGATCATGACCTGAGCTGAAGTCGGACACTTAACCGACTGAGCCACCCAGGCACCCAACCTATATTTTCTAGGTAGACTTTAGTGAAATTTTAGAATGCATAAAGTAAAAAATCCTGAGATTGCAGACAAGCTTCCAAAAAAAAAAAATTCCCATAAGGAACAAGAAATAAATGAAGCAATAGTTTCGGGTTCTGAGACAAAAATTATTATTTTTTAAACGTTTATTTACTTATTTTGAGAGAGAGAGAGAGAGAAAGTGGAGGGGGGGGGGGAAATGGGCAAAGACAGAGGGAGGCATGGAATCCCAAGCAGGCTCCACACCATCAGCACAGAGCCTGATGTGGGGTTCAAACTCATAAACTATGAGATCATGACATAAGCTGAAATCAAGTCATGTGATTAACCAACTGAGCCACCCAGGGACCCCTCAAAAATTATTCTTAAAACTATAAATTCAGCCAACCTATTAATCAAGTATGAAGTCAAAACACATTATCAGACACACAAGAACTCTGAATATGCACACAAATCCAAATGAAAAAGCAACTCAAAAAGATGTCTCATCCTCAACAAGATATTAGCCAATCAGATCCAACAATACATTAAAAAATTATTCACCACGGCCAAGTGGGATTTATACCTGGGATGCAGGGCTGGTTCAATATCCACAAAACAATTTATGTCATTCATCACATCAATAAAAGAAAGGACAAGAACCATATGATCCTCTCAATAGATGCAGAGAAAGGATTTGCCAAAATACAGCATCCTTTCTTGATAAAATCCCTCAAGAAAGCAGGGATAGAAGGAGCATATCTCAAGATCATAAAAACCATATATGAATGACCCAACACTAATATCATCTTCAATGGGGAAAAACTGACAGCTTTCCCCCTAAGGTCAGGAACAAGACAGGGATGTCCACTCTCGCCACTGTTATTCAACATAGTATTGGAAGTGTTAGCCTCTGCAATCAGACAACACAAAGAAATAAAAAGCATCCATATCGGTCAGGAGGAGGTCAAACTTTCACTCTTTGTAAATGACATGATACTCTATATGGAAAACCCAAAAGAATCCACCAAAAAACTGCTAGAGCTGATTCATGAATTCAGCAAAGTTGCAGGATATAAAATCAATGCACAGAAATCGGTTGCATTCCTATACAACAACAATGAAGCAACAGAGAGAGAAATCAAGGAATCGATCCCATTTACAGTTGCACAAAAAGCCATAAAATACCTAGGAATAAATCTAACCAAAGAGGTGGAAAATCTATACACTGAAAACTATAGAAAGCTTATGAAAGAAATTGAAGAAGACAAAAAAAGATGGAAAAAGATTCCATGCTCCTGGATAGGAAGAACAAATACTGTTAAAATGTTGATACTACCCAAAGCAATCTACATATTCAATGCAATCACTATCAAAGTAACACCAGCATTCTTCACAGAGCTAAAACAAATAATCCTAAAATTTGTACGGAACCAGAAAAGACCCCAAATAGCCAAAGCAATCTTGAAAAAGAAAACCAAAGCAGGAGGCATCACAATCCCAGACTTCAAGCTATACTACAAAGCTGTAATCATCGAGACAGTATGGTACTGACACAAGAACAGACACTCAGATCAATGGAACAGAATAGAGAACCCAGAAATGGACCCACAAACGTATGGCCAGCTAATCTTTGACAAAGCAGGAAAGAATATCCAATGGAATGAAGACAGTCTCTTCAGCAAGTGGTGCTGGGAAAACTGGACAGTGACATGCAGAAAAATGAACCTGGACCACTTTCTTACACCATACACAAAAATAAACTCAAAATGGATGAAAGAACCTAAATGTAAGACAGGAAACCATCAAAATCCTCGAGGAGAAAGCAGGCAAAAACCTCTTTGATCTTGGCCACAGCAACTTCTTACTCAACACATCTCCGGAGGCAAGGGAAACAAAAGCAAAAATGAACTACTGGGACCTCATCAAAATAAAAAGCTTCTGCACAGTGAAGGAAACAATCAGCAAAACTAAAAGGCAACCAACAGAATGGGAGAAGATATTTGCAAATGACATATCAGATGAAGGGTTAGTATCCAAAATCTATAAAGGGCTTCTCAAACTCAACACCCAAAAAACAAATAATCCAGTGAAGAAATGGGCAAAAGACATGAACAGACACTTCTCCAAGGAAGACATCCAGATGGCCAACCGACACATGAAAAAATGCTCCACATCACTCATCATCAGGGAAATACAACTCAACACCACAATGAGATACCACTCACACCTGTCAGAATGGCTAACATTAACAACTCAGGCAACAACAGATGTTGGCGAGGATGCGGAGAAAGAGGATCTCTTTTGCATTGTTGGTGGGAATACAAGCTGGTGCAGTCACTCTGGAAAACAGGATGGAGGTTTCTCAAAAACTAAAAATAGAACTATCCTATGACCCAGCAATTGCACTACTAGGCATTTATCCACAGGATACAGGTGTGCTGTTTTGAAGGGACACATGCACTCCCATGTTTATAGCAGCACTATCAACAATAGCCAAAGTATGGAAAGAGCCCAAATGTCCATCGATGGATGAATGGATACAGAAGATGTGGTATATATATATATACAATTGAGTATTACTTGGCAATCAAAAAGAATGAAATCTTGCCATTTGCAACTACGTGGATGGAACCGGAGGGTATTATGCTAAGTGAAATTAGTCAGAGAAAGACAAAAATCATATGACTTCACTCATATGAGGACTTTAAGAGACAAAACAGATGAACATAAGGGAAGGGAAACAAAAATAATATAAAAACAGGGAGGGGGACAAAACAGAAGAGACACATAAATATTGAGAACAAACTAAGGGTTGCTGAAGGAGTTGTGGGAGGGGGAATGGGCTAAATGGGTAAGGGGCATTAAGGAATCTACTCCTGAAATCATTGTTTCACTATATGCTAACTAATTTGGATATAAATTTTAAAAAATAAAAAATGAAATTAAAAAAAAAAAAGATGTCCTCAATTGAACAAAAAAAAAAAAAAAAAATCCAAGAAAAAGCACCTAAGAGATATCAAGAAACACTATTAGCTAAGTATGATCCAGATACTTGAAGGGCAAAAGAACTTAAGAAGACCCATTAGGCCTTAACACCTGGAAGACCAGCAGCAGTTATTTAATGCACAAGATTACATTTCCTTCTCCCTGGGTCTCAATATACTAATTCACCCCGCAACAAATACTTTCACAATCATAATATTTTAAGGCTATTAAATGGTTTTCAGTGTTCGCTTTTTAGAATCAACTCATAGACAAAAAGCAGGATGCTATAAATGTCTACTTTAAAAATTAGGAGATAGAGAAAAAAGAGTAAGAGAAATATATCACTTTTCTTAATATCCCTATCAGGAAGACAAATAGTATCTAAACTGATAAATCAAGAAAAAGAAATCTGGGCACCTGGCTGGCTCAGTCCGTAGAGCATGAGACTCTTGATCTTGGGGTCATGAGTTCAAGCCCCATGTTGGCTGTAGAAATTACTTAAAAAAAATTTTTTTTAAATAAAAACAGGTTTAAAGCCTCTATAAGAAGGGTGTGTTTCTCCTTTAGAAAGACTTATTATATCAGAAATTAAAGATACTGGGGCGCCCGGGTGGCTCAGTCGGTTAAGCGTCCGACTTCAGCTCAGGTCACGATCTCGTGGTCCGTGAGTTCGAGCCCCTTGTCGGGCTCTGGGCTGATGGCTCAGAGCCTGGAGCCTGCTTCCGAGTCTGTGTCTCCCTCTCTCTCTGCCCCTCCCCCGTTCATGCTCTGTCTCTCTCTGTCTCAAAAATAAAACGTTAAAAAAAAAAAAAAAAGAAATTAAAGATATTTTAGAAGGACACCAATTATTTTTTTAAAAAGAATAAAAGAAAAAAAAAGAAAGAAAAAGAAATTTAATGTAATAGCTGGCTAGCTCAGCTGGTAGAGCATGTGACTCTTCATGTCAGGGTCGTGAGTTTAAGCCCCAGGTTGTTGGGTGTAGAGATTACTTTAAAAAAAGAAAAAAATGTTAAAAAAAAAAAAAAAAGAATAAAAAATTTTTTAAAGAAAGAAAGAAAAAGAAATTTAATGGAGTGCCTGGCTAGCTCAGTCAGTGGAGCATGTGACTCTTGATCTCAGTCCTGTGATCAAGCCCCACGTTCAGCAAGGAGCCTAATCAAAATTAAAAAAAATAAAAAAGATTTAAGCTTATGATTTAAAGTTATAAAAGTATTTGCCACAAAAAATGTAAAATAACAAAGGTAATAAATTTGAATGTTGAGATGGGAAATTGCTCAGCTTTTCTAATGGAAAATCAACAAAAAATGCCTAAAGTTGATAAATCAGAACATAGAATTATATGCATATTATTTTTTACATGCATATTACTTAAAGTTATACTAGTAAGCACCAGCAAAACTTAAAACAGAAACAGTCAACACTGGCTATCTTTGAAAAATGATGGAAGCTTGGGAGTGGACAATAAGAAGAAGACTTTTACTTTTAATTTTATATATAGTTTAACTGTTAGAGTCTTTTAAATCACGTACAACTATTATCTGATAAATTTTAATAGCATAAAAATAAAAATATTTCCACTTTGACACAAATATATAGATCAAAAGATTGCTGAGAAATCAGTGAACAGAACTCTGGTTTTATAAGTTACATAAGTTCAAATTACATACAATTTCTTCAGAAAAAAAGGAAGCTCACATTTTTTTAAATTTGCACCTAAATCCAAAACAACTGGATTCACTCAGTGTCTAAGTCACTCTTAAAATGCAAGTATAATAATTACATTACAAAAGGGAAAGAGAAAAAGGAAACTAACTTTTGTAAAGAGCAACACACTTTGTGCCCCAGATCACAATCCTAAGGAGAAGAACTTTCCCACAGAAAGATGCAACTAGCCCACCCATAAGGCAAAAGTTTTACCTTACTTTTCCAGCAACCATGAACTCACCTTTCTGTCCAAATGTATATATCTACAAATATCTGCAAAATAGTTTGCCATGACACGGTTTTGGTCTGTGGTCACAATAAAAACAAAATTAAATCCATTTCTTAATCACGTTCCACTTGGTAACTGAGATCATCAGCAACAAAATCTCACAGAAATAATATTTTTAGATAGAAAACACACAACAGGTTTAAAGCCTCTATGAGGAGGATGTGTTTCTCCTTTAGAAAGACTTATTATATTAGAAATTAAAGATATTTTATAAGGACACCAATTATTTAAGGACTTTACAGGTTTTTACTTCTCTTTGATCACTCACTCACTTTTGGATAAGAATTCACACCCTCAATAAAAAAACTACTGCCGCACACTTGTATCCTGAATTACATCCTGTCTTCTCTCTTGAGACTCTCTTTTATCCTGCACAATGCATGCTCAAAAGGGTTATTACAGGAAGTGTTGAACTATCAGCTATTTATAAATGGACAAGAATCTTCAAATAGCTTTGTCGGCTACCTCTTCATGGTTCTAGCCCTTAAAAACTACCTGCTTTTTAAAGAAATAATCATGTTAATAATTCAAAATATTAAAATGCTCTCTTTAAAAAAATATATATCTTGTTCCTTTGTTTTGGAATCCAAAAGCAGCACTAACATACAGTCCCAACGTCACAAGAGAACGAACAGGCTGATCTTTATATACACATTAACCAAGCAGTCTTACTCTCATCGTTTACCACCAAGAAAATTTCGAATTGTACTATATTGCCTTCAAGTCTTCTATACTGATGTCTAAACCTCATTACACTAGTTAAGCATTTTGCAAACCAAGCACACAGTTTAACATCACATATTAATTTTTTACCCAGCATATTCAGTCCAAACATATAGTATACAAAAGTAAAATTCCTTAATTCATCAATACTGACATCCCTATCAAAAAAACCTTTCCATAGATCTACTTTTTGCCTACATAAAACTCAGAGGCAAGCCTTTCTCGTGCTGCTAAAACGGTAACTTGTATTTCCTATGGAAACTAATGATTTAGAACTCATTTTTATGTATGAATAATTATTTTTAAAGCCTTTAAGAAATAAGACTTCCTTATTCTCAGCCCCATTGTTTTCAATCTTTAGTGATTTATATCTCATATATCACCATATTAGCAAATCATTGCAAGCCAATACTTCCAAAGGTAAATAGCTTACAGGAGTTTAAATTAGCTACACTAATACACACAAAAACTGTACCTACTAGGTACAGTTCACTACAGTGTTAGTACTAGCAAAAGACTAGTAACAGCCTAAATGTCCATCAAGAGGGATAGTTAAGTAAATTATGTAAGTCAATACAGTGGAATTAAATTTACTTATAGTTAAGTAAATTATGTAAGTCAATACAAGTGAAACTATTATTAAGAGGAACCAGGCATCTCTGCATATCAATTATGTAATGATCTTCAAATTACATTTAAGGTGAAAAAAATATAGAGAAATGTACAGTAAACTATTTACCATTAAATACACACACCCCAAGAAAATCTCTAAAAAGGAAAACTGAGAATGGCCATCTTTAGAAAGGGAAAAGGGTGGTTGGGAAAGGGAAGGCTTACTACCACATTGTATATCTTCTTATGCACATGCACTTACTACTCACTGAACAACATTCTTTTTTTTTTAACAAAAATACTTTTTTCAAAAAGTGATCAAATATCCTTGATTCCATTCACAAATTGACAGTTTATGGATTCGAGTATCGGTTTGCATTATCAAACTGTTTCAGCCTCAAAATTCTGCCTATAACTGAAAAGACATGAGCTTTGTGCGGGTTTTGGCAGAAAAGAGAAAAAAAAAGAAAAGACGTGGGCTATCCTATTTCATTTGTCCACACCGTCAATTACACATTTTTATTAAAAGGTCTCTTCAGGGGCACCTAGCTGGTTACGTAGGTGGAGCATGCAACTCTCAATCTCAGGGTGCTGAGTTCCAGCCCCACATTGGGTGTAGAGATTAAACAAATTTAAAAAAATTAAAATGTCACTTCATGGATTTGAAAATTATAAATGTGTTGCTAAGCTACTTGTCCCCAAGACTAAACCTTCCGAGTCCAACATCACAGCTACTAGCCAGTGTCTCAGTCACAGTAACCACATTCCTTGAGCCACATATGGCTAGTGGCTACCATACTTTACAGCATAGACGCATGTTCATCATTGCACGAAGATCTATTGGACGTCACTGTTCTAGACTAAGCAGGGCAAACTACAGCCTGCCCGCCAAAGCGAGCTCACCACTTGGTTTTATAAATAAAATTCTATTGAAACACATTCTAATTTGTGTTCATTTACACATTTGTCTGTGGATACTTTGACACTACAACAGCAGATTTAAGTAATTACAACATATACTGTATGGCCTCCAAGGCCTAAAATATTTAGTATCTGCCTCTTTGTAAAGAAAGTTTGTCGACCACTGCTCTAAACAATCAAATTTTATTGAAAATGTTTCTTTTCCTGGGCTTCAAAAAGTTCTTGTAATACATAAATGAAGAACCAATTAAACATAAACCAATGTTTATTTGATTTACTAAGTGCTAAAGATACTAAATTTATTAACATAAACCCGTAAGATCAATAAATTTCGTAAAATATGTTCGAATGCCTACATTTTTTTTAATGTTTATTTACTTTTGAGAGACAGTGCAAGAGCAAGGGAGGAGCACAGAGAGAGAGAGAGAGAGAGAATTCCAAGCAAGCTCTGAGCTGCCAGCGCAGAGCCCAACATGAGGCTCCAACTCACAAACTGTGAGATCATAACCTGAGCCAAAGTCGGATGCCTGACCCACTGAGCCATACAGGTGCCCCAATGCCCACAATTTCTAAGCATCTCTATAAAATAGATAGTGAAAGCAAAGAACACAAGATTTCTATAATAATTTTACAAGAGCTGGCCTAAAAGGGAAAAATGCTTAACTCAAAACAAAAAAATTACATACGTTCCTTATCAATCTACTAAAAGAAATGTATCAACTGTCTTAAAAAGCAGCACATAATTTCTTAGAAAAAAAATTATACTAGATCTAATTAGTGCTATAAAATTATTTATGGTAACCACTTATGTAACATCACTGCATTGCAGGCTTTCAAAACAATTACTGAAAGGGCACCTGGGTGGCTCAGTCGGTTAAGCATTTGACTTTGGATCAGGTCATGATCTCACAGTTCATGAGTTCAAGCCTTGTGTCAGGCTCTGGGCTGACAGCTTGGAGTCTACAGCCTGCTTCAGAATCTGTGACTGCCTCTCTCTCTGCCCCTCCCCCACTCGTGCTCTGTCTCTGTCAAATAATAAATGTTAAATTTTTTTTAAAAAAACAAAACAATTACTGAAAACATCAGGGCAGTATTACCAATGTGGGACCTTTTTTTTTTTTTTTAATTAAAATTTCTGAGTGTCCATTATATGCCAAACTCTGTACAAGACTCTGGAAATAAATGATGACCCATTTGTAGCTAATAGTTTATGGGGCAGATTAATATTACTTATAGTGATATTATACACCTAAGAACAAAGAGAGGCACAAGCACAACTAATAAAGTGAATAAAGGAAGGCTTCTAGAAGAAAAGCTATCTGAATAGGGTATTGAAGTATGAGCAGGAGTTGGCCAAGTTTATGGGAGTGAGGAGAAAAGGGAGGGAGGAATGGCAGAGCAATACCACTTTACTTTGAATGTAAAAAAAAAAAAAAAAAAAAAGACATGAAAAAGACTTAGTAAGTGCTAAAAAATGCTACAGAAACATGGCTTGCACACTCTGGAAAACATGGCTTGCACCAACTCCGGGAGTTGGTGGCAAGTATAAAGGCTATAAAGACGAGAAAAACTTTAGGATCCTAATGCAAATAGCTTTATATGCCAAAGTAAGGAATTAAAATTGGATATGATGGTTTGAAAGACAGAGAATGTAGTTTTCCAAGATGTTTCATGATTGATTTTATTTGCAGAAAAATGACCCTGAGCAACTTGGATGTTGGACTACCACAAGGAAAGACTAGCCTAACAGCAGAGACCAATTCAGCTACTATGCAAAAATGGTGGGTTTTTTTTTTGAAAGATGGAGGCCAAAAGTAATGAAAATGAGGATGAAGAGAAACCTGATGAAGAAAAGCAACTACACATGGTAGAATCTATAGGCTGGCACTCCTTTTTTTTTTTTTTAATATCCATGCAATATTTTCCCTTTTCCACATTTGTTGGTATAGATATATCCTTTGCATGGAAAAGGCTTATACAATAAGTTTGTCAAAACTGGAGGTTTAACATGGCCTTTTTGGGTTTTCCCCGTATAGTATTAAGAAGTAGGACACATTAGAAAATGCAACAACTCAGTCAGGAGAGCTGGATTCCTACTATCTTGTAACTTCTGTGAGGCTTGTCTTTGCTGTGAGACTATGGGCATGATAACCTCTAAAAGCTCTGGTTTTCTCATTTGTAAAGAAGTGAGACTAAATGATCTAAAACTCTTTGTACATTCCACCCCCCACACACAAAAAAATGCAAATACAATCGTCTATTCTAACTACAAACCAAATATGAAAAATCCATCAAAGCCAGGCAGATAGGTCCATACCTATTATTTACCTGTATGTATCCATATGTACCTACACATTTGTGAAGGATTTTATGACATACATTAAGATGTATAATCACCAATTACTCATCTAAAACTTTATACACTAAGATGTATAGTCACAAACTACTCATCTGAAACCCTAAGGCAAAACTGAAACTGTTAAGATGTCAGCCATTTCACTTTCAATTATGAAGTATCTTTTAAAGACATCTCAAAAAGGAGTAATCTTTTATTGGAGTGGTTCAAAAGACTAAATGAATGTCTGCAAAATTGAATAGTAGTATTGTTTGGTGTAACAGTTTTCAGACATATTATCCTATGGAATCATGTTTGTTTGACTCTCTTATTGACAAAAGAACCTTTTAAAATATTCCTTTATCAATCAAAGCAAAGTTTTTCAAATTTGAGGAATATGGTCTTGAGATTTGTAACCATAAACTGTTATATATCCTTTTTTACAAATTTTAAAAGGAAAACTATTACAAATTATTGTTCATACTAAAAAGTCTAGAAATATTCTGAACTTGTTTCTCAGGAATAACATTAAGCCTGATTTATTTAAAAAGGATGGTTGGGGGGCGCCTGGGTGGCGCAGTCGGTTAAGCGTCCGACTTCAGCCAGGTCACGATCTCACGGTCCGTGAGTTCGAGCCCCGCGTCAGGCTCTGGGCTGATGGCTCGGAGCCTGGAGCCTGTTTCCGATTCTGTGTCTCCCTCTCTCTCTGCCCCTCCCCTGTTCATGCTCTGTCTCTCTCTGTCCCAAAAATAAATAAAAAAAACGTTGAAAAAAAAAAAAAAAAAATTAAAAAAAAAAAAAAAAAAATAAAAAGGATGGTTGGGTCAAAAGATTCTCTTCCTTCAAAACAAAAAGAACAAATGACATTTTTATTAAAGGTGAAAAACCCAAATGTAATCTTTCATTTCCACTGTCACAAATTTACATAGTATAATTAACACAGCCCAAGTTAAAGTCATTATTTTAATGGAAATATCACTCTAAGATTTTTTTAAAAGGTAGTACTAAACTATAAACAGAGGCTTTTCTTTTGTAAGTTACATTACTTCTTCCAGTGTTTCTTCAAAAGACCCAAATGATTTTGGTTATATACTACATTATATACATCAGAATAACTTCTCTTAAATGTACGCACGTGATTTCTTTCTTGCTCCCTAAAGTAGCATTATACATTTTTTTCTGAATTAACCAAAATAAATTCCGGAAAGAGCTAAACTATAACTAACCATGATCAGAGTGTAAAATCTTTACTATGCAAATCTGCATCACAATTTAGAACCATCACTAAAAACTTTAAAAATTTTTTGTTCTTTAAAATCATTGCTACCAACCCACAAGAGATGTGCTATTAACATAAAGCCTCAAATCTCAACTAGACCCCTAGTCCAAGGAAACCTACCTTTATAATGATTTTTCTTAGAATATAGTGATATCAACTAATGCTTTCAGATCCTAAAAATTTCTTTAAAAAGCATATTTTGAAGATACACAGACTGATCTTACTCTATTAAAGAAACTTTATTAATTCTAATCAAACAAATTTCACTCAAGAAAGTGCAGTCGAATCAAAAACTTTATTAGAGGGGAAAATATTCAAAAAGAACAATTAGAAGCAGGAATTAAATTATGTTTTTTGTTTTATCCCATGCTATCAAAATACAATTCAGAAGCAGATTTTTCTTAAAAGTTGCCTACTAAAAGGAAGTTATTTTAACAACAAAAAAAAAGAAAATACATTTAAAAAATTTCAAATCAAGTACATTATAAAGTTAGCATGAGGAGTATGAAAAACACCACATATAATTTGTTTTGTAATGCCAATGTCCAAATAGGAAAACTAGATGTGCTTTCCCCAAATAGATCTGATAATATTCCCACAGAAACACCAGTATAACAAGTAAATATTCCAAACACAAAATACAAGTTAATTTTAAGTACCTGACATTCCAAGATACTCATTCAAGGACACCTGGCAATTAACTAAAAGAATTATGAGAGAAGTTTACAACTGACTACTATGGAGCCCTTTCAGTTATAATACCAAAACTACTTGCAGTAACAATCCTTTACACGTGTTTAGTACCTTGTGATTTTCACCATACTTTATGATAAAACAATTTGTAAAGTTGTGTTTTCGTTCTCTATGAAATTAGCACACACACCTTAACAACTTTCGTCCTCGAGTTCATAAATCAACTATATCAATTACAACAGAGTGCGCAGAACGTTAGGCAGCATTTCAAATCTTACTAATGTCATTGTGACTGATATTCACTTTATTCAGAAATGTTCCGCTAGGATGCTAAAAACTCTCTTTCTCATACTTTTTGACCATCTTTGAAATCTAGGCGGGACAGGTAGATAGATGTTCCTGGGCTCCCTTACTCTGGGGGAGGAGAATTCCTCCCAGGAAGGGCGGTGAGCAGGTGATTGGTTTAAACCTACCCTTCGCCGGCAGCTGGTTCCACCTGTCCTAGAGCCCGTCTGCCCTACAGGACGAAGGATAGGCGTTCTCAATACAGAATCCAGCTCGCCATCTCCTAAGAGAACAATCAATAAAGGCTTCCTAAGAGGTTACTAAGGTTCTCCCTCAAATCCCAGGTAAACAAAGATTCAGGCCCAGATCTCTGTCACTCTGCATTCCGTTCCGGATAATCTAGGTGCTGGATAAACCCCAGCACGCAGTCATTTAGCCAGGGGATGGAGTGGAAAGCATAAGAATATCCAACGGGGGGGGGGGGGGGGGGGGGGGGATACGAGTTACCAAAAAACTAGGCGAACTCTGAAGTTCTGCGGGCAAAACGCGGTTAGTCTCCGAGGAGGTCCTACATTCGAGTTAAAGTGCGGAATTCAGAATGTGAAAAAGCGAAATCAGGGGCGAATGAGCAGGGATCCAGAAGTCGCCGGGTATAGACAGGGACGCGGGACTACGCTGAGAAGCCAATGGGCTGGCTGGCCCCAAGGGCAGAGATGCGCGGAGGGTCAGACCCTAGAGTCTGGCTAAGACCCCAGCCCAGCGCTCGGCCGCCCGACCAGCTCCTCCGCTAGGTTTCAAACCGCCGCCCCCGGGAGGCGCTTAGCCGATTGGAAGTTCCACAACGACCGTCACCAGCCCAGGGCCGGAGCGGCAACTCGGCAAAGCTCTCCCAGCCCTCGGCGTCTCCCCAAGAGACCAGACCCCACAAACTCCACCTCCAGCCGAGGTCCCAACTCGAGTCCCGCCGCCAGCTCCATGCACGCGGAAGGCGCCCTCCGGAACCGGACCGACGCCCCCCGACTAGGCTGCTGCCGCTGGAGTTCGAGGGGCGCGACGGGGCCGCGCGGGGAGGGCAGTCAGAACCCGCGTCCCTCAGTCCGCGCTGGGACGCGGCCCCGCGACCACCTCCGCCTCGCCCTTCGGGAACGGCCCGACCCGGCTCCAACCCACCCATCCCGCGCGGTCGCGGGCAGGGCGAGGACCCGAGCGAGCCTACTCCCCCCGCCCCTGCTCTTACCCATCTTTCCGCCTCGCCTTGTAGACGTGCCCGTAGGTGCCGCGTCCCACTTTGCACCCTTCGTACTCAAACAAATCCTCCACCCGCTCCCGCTCCGCCGCCAGCTTCGCCTTGAAATCATAATCCATTGTCTGCTTTCCCCATAGAGGCACCGGGACGCGGGGGCCGCCGCCGCTCAGTCCCTCCTCCTCCTCCTCCCCCCGCGACCGCCGCTCCACTTCTCCAACAGCCGCCTCTCGGGCGCGCGCGCGCCGCCCGCCGCCCCGCGGTCCGCCTTCAGCAAGGGACTCCTCGGCGGCCGCGGCAGCCACCTACTCCACCTCCTCCTCCTCCTCCTCCTCCTCCTCCTCCGCGGCGGCGGCGGCGGCGGCGGCTCCCGCAGGCAGCCCCAGTCCCGCCTCCCCCCTTCATTTCCTTGTTTTGGAACCTGGTGGGCCGCGCCGCGGCTTCCTCGAGCTCATTAACCAACCATCCCGCCCACCTCGAGGCCGCGGGAGCTGCGGGGAAATGTAGTTCCGGAGGCTACAGGAGCAGTTCAGTTTTGCCAGCAAAAGAAATACAGCACCCAGGATGCTTTGGGCCGCTACAGCCCCGCCTCCACAAGGCATGCACGCCTGCGCACTGGGGCTGCCCCTCCCCCTCAGGTAGCTCCGGACTGCCAGTTCCTGTGAAGGTAGAAAGCTCAAAGTTACTGTATTCTTTCTGCGAGTCTTTGGGAGCTGGTGGAAAGAAGGCCCTTGTTCTAGTATGAGGAAGGTACTCCAGTGTAACTGCCCCCGGGCTAGAAGGAAAGTGGAAAGTATTTAACAAGTGCTTTGCTCAGGAGTTTGCTCCAGTGGTTTGAGAGGCGAGGGCTGTGGTTAGGACAGTTGTGCTGCAGATTGTTTGTTTTTCTGTGGCAATTGGTCCGCCCGTTGCCCCGCCCCCTCCGCCCAATCTCTCATTGGCTGAGACTTAGAGAATGACGTCCTCCTTGGTGCGTGGGTATCCCCAGGCTTTGGCTCCTTTCCCGTTCTTGATTGGTAATTGGATGTGCTCGGTTGTTCCTGATAGGTTAATCTTTTTTCTTTACGATGCAAAAACGGTATTTCAAAAGCTGAACCATCAGCGGTTTCCTAGTTCTAGCATCCGTCTGAGGAGAACTTCTGAACCCTAGCAGCGAATCATCCTTTCCCTCGCGCTCTAGTCATGGTCTCCTCCTACACTGTGCGGTTCCCATAGCCAAGGTTTGGCCATCTGTCTAAGGACAATTAAAGTGCCAGGATGCATCGTTTTAAAAACAATCATCAGGGTTGGATTGTAAAAGATTTTTTACGGTCTATGCAAAATGATGACGTTCTCCTAGAATGTTTAAGAAAGTTTCCTTCATCAAGGTGAACATTGATTCATTTAATTGTTGCATACTTAACGTGTCAGATGCTTGGGATACAATCCTAAACGTGATTGGTGCTAGGATAAGACTAATATACCACATTTATTGAGAGCAAAAAGGAGGAAATGGTCACTTTTATCTAAAGTGATAAGGAGGGGCACTTGGGTGGCAGAGTGGGTTAAGGTTAAGCTTCCCACTTCAGCTCAGGTCATGATCTCATGGTTGGTGAGTTCGAGTTCGGTTGGCATCTGGTTCTGTGCTGACAGCTCAGAGCCTGGAACCTGCTTCAGATTCTGTGTCTCCCTCTCCCTTTGCCCCTCCCCTGCTCGTGCTCTGTCTGTCTCTCTCAAAGATAAGTAAACATTTAAAAAATTAATAATAATAAAAATAAAGTGGTAAGGAGAATTAGTAGTGACCTGCCTGCTAGGTTTTGGGAGAAACCTGGAAAACTTGAAGTGTTGGGAGATCATTTATTTACAACAGTAAATTTCCTGAGAAACTAACTCAGATCATGAAGTCAATCGAAAATATCTGAGTATGTAAGTCTCTTATTTCCAGGAACCATGATAAGTGCTGGAGACACCAGATGAAAATGGGTCTCTTTCCATTGGAGAACTAAAACCTATTGAAGAAATAAACATGCAAGCAAATTAAAAATAAACTATGTGGGTACAGAGAACAATAGTAGAATAGGAAGAATTCTAGAGGAGTCAAGCTAGGCTTCACAACAGAGGGAAATTTTGAGCCAAAATTTAAAGTACTTTATGTGAAGGGCAAGTAGGGAGCAGAAATTATTTAAGGCAGGATGGCTGAATCTATCATGAGAGAACATGATATATTCTGAGAAATGCAACTAGTTTGAATGTTACAGATTAAAGCAGGGAAAGGGGATATCTAAGAAGAGATTGGACAGATAAGTAGAGGTCAAATTATAAAGATATATATATATATATATATATATATATATATATATATATATATATATATATGGCTAGTGGAAGTTTTAGATTTCATCATTCTATAGGCAATAGGAAACCATTGAAGACTCTTGAGCTAAAGAGTAATATAATCAGTGTCGTTATTCAAAAACTCCTCCTGACAACAGCGTTCAGGATAGATTGGAAGAAAGTGAGAACAGTAAAGAAGTTACTGCCTTGGATCATCTGGCTGGCTCAGTCGGGAGAGCATGTGAGTCTTGATCTCAGGATCTTGAATTCAAACCCCACATTCATTATGGAGCTATTTAAAAACAAAAAGAAGAAGAAAAAGAAGCTATTGCCTTAATACTTACAAAATACAGAGATTAAACCATCAAGTGGCAGTGCTGATCATAAGAAAAAGACAGATACCAGAATTATTTATGAATCAAATTCAACAGAACCTGAGGATTAATTAAATGTGGGTTTAAGGGAGAGAAAATAATCTGAAATGACTTACAGGGTTTTGACTTCAACAATAAGGGAAATAAAGGAATAGGAGCAATTTTTAAGAGAAAAATGATGAGTTTCATTGGGGCATGTTGTAATTGAAGTGCTTGTGGGGCATCAAGATGGAAATAACAAGTAAGCATTGGGGTGCCTGGACGGCTCAGTCAGTTAAGCACCTGACACTTGATTCCAGCTCAGGTTATGATCTCATGTTTTGTGACAGCGTGCTTTCTCTCTCTCTCTCTCTCTCTCTCTCTCTCTCTCTCTCTCTCTCTCTCTCTCCTGAAAATAAATAAATAAACATTAAAAAAAGAAATAACAAGTAAGCAGATGAATATTTTTACCTGCCAACAAAAAGTCTGCCCTAATTGTATAGATTTGGAAATCATCAGTATATGACGGTGGAGTGTGGAGAATGTTTATCCATTGGTTGCTGGGGTTTTTTTTAATTTTTTTAAATGTTTATTTATTTTTGAGAGAGAGACACACAGAACGCGAGCAGGAGAGGGGCAGAGAGAGAGAGAGACACAGAATCTGAAGCAGGCTCCAGGCTCTGAGCTGTCAATACAGAGCCAGATGCAAGGCTCGAGCCCACAAACCCTGAGATCATGCCTTGAGCCAAAGTTGGAGGCCCAACCAACTGAGCCACCAAGGCGCCCCTATTGGTTGCTGTTTTTAAACATGGAGTTTTGCATTCATTTTATCCTCAAAATATCCCTATTAAGTATGTTGATTTAGAATTCTTATTTTACATATGAACAAACTGAGACAACTAGTAAATTGCAGAGCCAGGGCTTAATGAATATGTACTAGGGAGTGAGTGGAAGGTGGGAAAATGTGTAAGTAAAAAATCAAATGTAGGTTATGAAAAGGTTAACTAAAAAAATCAAAAGTTTTGGGTGGGTGCCTGGATGGCTCAGTCAGTTATGCATCTGACTTTTGATTTGGGTTCAGGTCATGATCTCACAGTTGATGAGACTGAGCCCTGTGCCGACAGCAAAGAACCTGCTTGTGATTCCCTCTCCCTCTCTCTGCCTCTCTCTCTCTCTCAAAATAAATAAATAAACTTTAAAAAAAAGCTTGACCACACCCTGTGTTACTAAGGATATGAGGAAACAGTCTCCTGCCTTGCTGGTGGAATACACGTTCACAAAATATATACCAATATATACATTAGATTTTGATCTTGGCAGCCTCTATCAAAACCACATAGTAGTTTCCTACAATTATACTCCTTGTGGTAGATACTGTGATATGTCTCTCATAATGGATAAAGTATGGCACATCCTTCATTGGATTATTATGCAGCCCTAAAAATAATATGAAGGCTATGAAATATTCCTCCCAGATGTCTTCCCTGCAGGGAGGGTCCAGCTTCTAAGCCCTGAATCTAGCACTGCATTTGCAATGAGGCCAAACTCCCCATGGGCTGCACCCAGCCAATGACTGAGCACAGCAGGAAGTTCACAAAGGTCCACTCCTGCAGGATACAGGATTCCTCTGATGTGTGACTTTGTCTTAAGGAATCCCCAGGTTTAAGCCCATCTGAAACTTTTTTAGATCTATGGTGCAGTCTTAGTCCCTGCCTACCCCAACCCTCATGCCTTCCTTCCCTCCTTCACAGGGCTCAGATCAGCATCACTATCTGATTCATCTCCAGCTGCCTCCTTTTCTCTCTCAAAGGCATTTCCTTTAGTAAGTCTCTTGCATGTCTAATCCCATCTTGGCCCCTGCTTTCCAGAAGACTTGAAACAATGAGAAAATTGTTTAGACACTGATACGAAAAGACCTCCAAGACATATTTTTAACTGAAAAAAAAAAAAAAGCAAGAATCAGAAGAGTGTCCATAGTATGCTAAAATTTTTATACAGAAGGAAAAATACATACTTGCTTGTATATGCCTAAACTGATATCTAAAAAGACCACAGGAAACTCTTTGCTCAGGGAAGGGAAACTGTTTGAGAATCAAGGATAGGAGACAGAATTTCTAATGTATGCTTTTTTGAATTTTGATCCAAGAAATGTTGCCTTTTCAAAAGGTAAATAAATAAAATTTAAATGAAAAAAAGGGGCGCCTGGGTGGCTCAGGCCATGATCTCACAGTTGGTGGGTTCGAGCCCCGCTTCAGCGCTGTGCTGACAGCTCAGAGCCTGGAACCTGCTTCAGATTCAGATTCTGTGTGTGTGTGTGTGTGTGTGTGTGTGTGTGTGTGTGTGTGTGTGTGTGCCTGCCCCTCCCCTGCTTGTGCTCTCTCTTTCTCTCTCTCTCTGTCTCTCAAAAATAAATAAACATTTAAAAAAAACTTTATAAATGAAAAAAAAGTAGGAGCTTGGCTGAGAAAGGAGAAGGATAGGATTTTACCTATTTTACCTTGGGAGAGGTTCAGAGTTTGGTTTTGTTATTAGTTCATTTTTAATAGGAGAAAGAAACTTTTCATATACTGGGGGCAAAGAACCGGTAGAGAAAGAAAAGGTAAAACTATGGGAAACATTGGGCTAAAATATGGAGCTCCTAGAGAACAAAATCCAAACAGAGGTGGCTTCACACAGAAAGGAAGAAATCATCTTCTGAAGGTGAGTGGGGAGAGTAAGATTGGGCCCACATGAAGAAGAGGGAATTGAAGAGCTGAGAGAGTCATAGCCCCATTATAATAAAAATAAACACTTTCCTATATGACCTAGGAGAATGATCAAATATAGAGAAGGAAAAGCAATGGGGCACCTGGGGGTCTCAGTTAGTTAAGCATCTGACTCTTGATCTCAGCCCAGGTCTTGATCTCAGAGTTGTGAGTTCAAGCCCTGTTTTGGGCTCTGCGCTGGATGTGAGGCCTACTTTAAAATTAAAAAAAAAAAAAAAAAAAAGCAATGGGGCTTGAAGTAATGGTGGTCTTGATATATTTTTTGGCAAGTAAGCAGAGTGAGAATGAAAGCTAACATTTATTGAATCCTAGGCATTTTATATAAATTAGCTAATATGATCCTTACAACCGTCCTATGAGGAAGATATGTATTATCTCAATTTTACAGATTAAAAAAACCCCAGAAGTTCTAAAAAGATAATTTATAGTGTTACTATCACTGATAGGATTTAACCCCAGGTTTCTATGATACTGAAGAACAACACTGCCAAGTATTAACTGTCCCATTTATCAAGATCAAATGATCCTACTGAGACATTCCGTCCTCTTTGTCTTAAACTCTACTTCATATTTGTTACAATTACTACCTCTGCTTCCTTTACTTCATATTTGATTGATGTCATTTATCTATTTCTGTTTCTCAGTGCACAGAAGAGTCATAGGGCTTATGCAATGTAGAGAATGAGCATTGCCACAGCCATTGAGATGTTCATTGTCTTAGTATGTTAAAGAGCCCTTCCTTGCCTTTGCTCTTCCCCCCCACCCCCCCCCCAAACAGCAACAGATCTCTGGCCTACCAGATTTCAGAGTATGAATTCCCATCTAAATACCTGTTACTCTTCTGGGAGCCATGTTCAGACTATTTAAACATTGATTAAAGATCTGAGAAGAAAGTTCTTTTTATTTTTTTTTAAGATTTTTTTTTTTAAGAGAGAGAGAGAGAGAACATGCTCAAGCAGGGGAGAGAGGCAAAGGGAGAGAGAGAGAGAGAGAGAGAGAGAGAATCTTAAGCAAGCTCCACGCTCAGCACGGAGCCCAACATGGGGCTGGATCCCACAACCGTGGGATCATGACCTGAGCCAAACTCAAGAGTCGACGCTCAACCGACTGAGATACCCACACACCCTGAAAGCTCTTTTTTTTTTAATAGTTTTTTTTTTTAATTTATGTTTATTTATGTTTGAGAGAGAGGGGCAGAGAGAGAGGGAGACAGAGGATCTGAGACAGACTCTGCACTGACAGCAGTGAGCCTGATGTGGATGTGGGGCTCGAACTCACAAACCACAAGATCATGACCCGAGCCAAAATCAGACATTTAACCAACTGAGCCACCCAGGTGCCCCTGAAAGCTCTTTTTAATAAGGATGGTCTAAGCTAAAAGGCTGATGGAGAAACAGATTCTGGTCTCTTTTGTACAGACTCGGTGTCAGGGAAGCTGAAGAAGAGGAATGGGAGACAATGGGGTTAAGAATCAGACCTCTTCCTGCTAGATCAGGGTATAGACTGAACTAAGGGAGGGATACCCGCCTGCTACTGATAGGGCATGGGAAGAGCTGGATGCCTCTGTCAGATTAGGACTGCTGTAACAGAGTAGCATAAAACAATAGGAATTTATTCCCTCACAGTTCTGGAGTCTAGAAATCAAGGTGTAGGCAAGGTTGGTTCCTTCTGAGAGAATCTGATACATGCCTCCCTCCTAGTTTCTGGTGTTTGCCAGTAATCCTTGGCTTTCCTTGGCATGTGACAACATAACTACAGTCTTTGCCTCTGTTTCCACATGGCCATCTTCCATCTGTGCCTGTGTCCAAATTCCCCTCTTCTTAAAAAGACATTAGTCATATTGGATTTAGGCCCCACCCTAATTCTCATTGTGCAAGTTACAACCTCATTGTAACTTTTATACATTGGCAAAGATCTGATTTCTAAATGAGATCACACTGTCAGGGTCCAGGTGGGCATGAATTTGGGGGGAACACTATTCAACCAGGAACAATGCCCAGTTTTGACTGTCATTGAATGAGGGGCTATCCTGAAAAAAAGGAAGAGAATGACCTTTTCCCTCATCCCACACAACATTCAGTGGAAATGGGAGGGAGTTTCTGGGATCCCCAGTCTGGGCTTTCTTATTTATATTTTTCTTTTCATAAAGAAGAGTCTAACTATAGGAATGTTATTAAAACACTCCCTCTCCATCTTTTAGCCATATTTCTCTGCTCTAATGACAAAAACATGTCATGGTAAATAAATCTGATTCTTAAAACTTAGCCTTGTAGGGGCACCTGTCTGGCTCAGTTTGTAGACTATGCAACTCTTGCTCTCAGGATCTCAGGGTTGTGAGTTCAAACCACATGTTGGGTATGGAGCTTACTTTAAAAAAAAAAAAATTAGCCTTATAGACAGATTACAAGATCTTCTTGTTCTTTTTATTGTCATTTTTTAGTAGATCACATATGGGAAAATATAGGATATCTTCAAATACACAGTAACTACAATATGCTATAAAATAACAATGAAGTAGGTTTTCAGTCCCACTATTGAGCTGTTGCTTATTTCAAAGAGAGCTGGGACATATTTTTTTCATTCAGGATAGTAAAAAATCAAATTCCTTCCAAGTAGGAGCAAGACTACCCTATTTATCTTTTTGGCTTACTGTGTTTTCAGAAAAACAGAAAAAGAAATAGAAAGTCCACAAGTATGACTTTGCCAATTACACTTTCATTCTTTAAACTTCTTAACCCCAATATAGCATGAATTATTCTCTGATATCTGAATGTAGCCTGTCCTAGGTTCTAAGAAAAAACATATAAATGATAATCACACAGAAATTAATAAGACCTAAATCAAATGCCAATAAAGGATTTGAAAAGTTTGGTCTAAACATTTTAAAAAACTGAGTTCAGGGGCACCTGAGTGACTCAGTCAGTTAAGCATCCGACTTTGGCTCAGGTCATGATCTTGAAGTTTGAGTTTGAGCCTCGCATCAGGCTCTGTGCTGATAGTGCAGAACCCACTCCAGATCCTCTATCCCCCTCTCCCTCTGCCTCTCTCTCTCTCTCTCTCTCTCTCTCATTCTCTCTCAAAAATAAATAAACATTTTAAATAAATAAGTAAACCAACTGAGTTGATTTGACACAGGTAGGAAACCACAATGAAAGAAAAAAGTGAGGGGCACCTGGGTGGCTCAGTCGGTTAAGCGTCTGACTTCGGCTCAGGTCATGATCTCACAGTTGGTGAGTTTGAGCCCCGCATCGGGCTCTGTGCTGACAGCTCAGAGCTTGGAGCCTGCTTCTGATTCTGTGTCTCCCTCTCTCTCTGCTCCTCCCCCGCTCATGCTCTGTCTCTCTCTCTCCTTCAAAAATAAATAAAAACATTTCTAAAAAAAGGAGAGAAAAAAAGTGATGGTTTCAACCATTTGTTCAAGTCAGAAGAAAAGGTAGGCATGCCTCACTTCCAATGGATTAGTCATGAGGATACCTGAGCTGCAAATCTTGCAAATCAGGTTCAGTGCATAGGTGATGGAAACAGTAAGCAAAATTGTTGACTATTTTTTCATGCTTATACCCTTAGTCATCACCATTTATAAGCTATGTGAAAGTCGAATTTGAATTTGGAGATAAAATTTCTCTTTCCACAGTCTAATCTAGGTCAGTGAAATTTATTGAAGAGATTTACCAAGCTGTTTCCTCATGGTTGAAGGCTCAACCCAAGATCATCTTCAAGAAGTCTTTTCTGGCCTCTCCAGACTGGGTTGGGTCCCCCCTTCCATGTTGGTAACAACTGTGAGACCTCCTTATACTTTCTTACCTTATATATATCATATTTACCTGTCTTTCTTCCCAGATAGGCCTGTGAACTTCTCAATGAGCAAGGATTTGATTGGCTGCTTTCCAAACTGCGTGTTTGATTATTTTTTGGCTGAATATACAATTCCAAGTTAAAAATGAATTTTTCTCAGAACCAAGAGGGCATACCCCCACTATTTTTTAACAGTTTTTCAAATGTGATGGAAGTCTGTTTTCCCCTTTTTAGGTGTCCTAGTTTTTCCACAGCAATGTTTAGGATCTATTCTTTTTTTTTTTTTTTTAAAGTAATCTTTGTGCCCAACGTGGGGCTTGAACTCAGGACCCCGAGATCAAGAGCAGAATGCTCTACCAACTGAGCCAACCAGGTACCCCAGTTTTTATTCTTTTAGTAGACTTTATTTTTTTCAAGTTTATTTATTTAGAGAGAGATAAAGAGGAGGGGAAAAGGACAAAAAGAGAGGGAAAGAGAGAATCCCAAGCAGGTTCTGCACTATCAGCGCAGAGGTAAACGCAGGGCCTGAATTCAGGAACTGTGAGATCATGACCTGGGCCAAAATCAATAGTTGGTCATTTAACCAACTGAGCCACCCAGGACCCCTGATAGGCTTTATTTTATAGAGCAGTTCTAGATTCCCAGCAAAATTGAGAGGAAGAACAGAGATTTCCCATGTATCTTCTATCCCCACAAATGTGTAGCCTTCTCCATTATCAAGAGATAAAGAGCTAGTTTTGAGAATGTAAATACATCTAGAGAAATTAAACAAATATGGGGCACCTGGGTGGCTCAGGCGGTTGAGCGTCCGACTTCAGCTCAGGTCATGATCTCATGGTTCGTGGGTTCGAGCCCCACATCGGACTGTGTGCTGACAGCTGAGAGCCTGGAGCCTGCTTTGGATTCTGTGTCTCCCTCTCTCTGCTCCTCCACCACACTCTCTGTCTCTCAAAAATAAATAAACATTAAAAAAAAAGAAATTAAACAAATATGATTCTACTAGAGAAAAAAAAGAGTGCTTCAGGTAGCCTAATTTTAAGAACTAATTAAACTGAAATTGAAGAGAGAACTGAAATTGAGAGAGAATCCCAAGCAGGCTCCACACTGCCAGAGAAGAGTGAGACATGGGGCTCGAATTCATGCACGGTGAGATCATAACCTGAGCCCAAATCAAGAGTCAGATGCTTAACCGACTGAGCCACCCAGGTTCCTCTAAAGTTGTTTTTTAAAACAAGACTCATGGGGCTCTGTCAGTTAAGCGGCTGACTTCAGCTCAGGTCATGATCTCACAGTTCATGACTCCAAGCCCTGCATCAAACTCTGAGCTGACAGCTCAGAGCCTGGGGCCTGCTTCAGATCCTGTCTCCCTCTCTGTCCCTCCCCCTTTCACTCTCTTGCTCTCTCTTTCTCTCTTTCTCAAAAAAAATAAATAAACAAAGGCGTCTGCGTGGCTCAGTTGGTTAAGCATCCAACTTCGACTCAGGTCATGATGTCATGGCTTATGAGTTCGAACCCCACATCGGTCTCTGTGCTGACAGCTCAGAGCCTGGAGCCTGCTTTGGAGTCTGTGTCTCCCTCTCTCTCTCTGCCCCTCCCCCGCTCATGCTCTGTCTCTCTCTCTCTCTGTCAAAAATAAATAAACATTGGGGCGCCTGGGTGGCACAGTCGGTTAAGCGTCCGACTTCAGCCAGGTCACGATCTCGCAGTCCGTGGGTTCGAGCCCCACGTCAGGCTCTGGGCTGATGGCTCGGAGCCTGGAGCCTGTTTCCGATTCTGTGTCTCCCTCTCTCTCTGCCCCTCCCCCGTTCATGCTCTGTCTCTCTCTGTCCCAAAAATAAATAAAAAACGTTGAAAAAAAAAATTAAAAAAAATAAAAAATAAAAAATAAATAAACATTAAAAAAAAAAGTTTTTAAAAATTGAGGATCGCAACAACATTTGTGTGGGGGGGTTATATTTATAAATATTAGGCTCTAGAAATAGACCCGAATCCAGTTTCAACTTAGGTCATGATCTCATGGCTCATGAGTTCAAACCCTGTGTGGGGTTCTGTGCTGACAGCTCAGAGCCTGGAGCCTGCTCAGATTCTGTGTCTCCCTCTCTCTCTCTCTGCCCTTCCCCCACTCACACTCTATCAAAAATAAACAAACATTTAAAAATTTTTAAAAAAGGGGGCGCCTGGGTGGCTCAGTCGGTTAGGCGTCCGACTTCAGCTCAGGTCACGATCTCACGGTCCATGAGTTCGAGCCCAGCGTCAGGCTCTGGGCTGATGGCTCAGAGCCTGGAGCCTGCTTCTGATTCTGTGTCTCCCTCTCTCTCTGCCCCTCCCCAGTTCATGCTCTGTCTCTCTCTGTCCCAAAAATAAATAAACGTTAAAAAAAATTTTTTTTAAAAAGGAAATAGACACTAATAATATTTAAATAGTTTTTATCCAAAGATAGCAATAATATGTGTGCTAACACATTTATATAAAAAATAACTTTTCCAGGGGGCGCCTGGGTGGCTCAGTCAGTTGAGCATCCGACTCTTGATTTTCGCTCAAGTCATTGTCTTGTGGTTCATGGGTTCAAGCCCCTCATCAGGCTCTGCACTGATAGTGTGGAGCCTTCTTGGCATTCTCTCTCCCTCCCTCTCTGTCTGCCCCTCCTTTGCTCACACTCTTTGTCTCTCTCAAAATAAATAAACTTAAAAAAAAATACAATAACTTTTCTAAAACAAAAATAAAATTAGTGAAAAGAATGTCAGTGTACCTGGTTGGCTCTGTTGGTTGAACATCCAACTTCCACTCAGGTTACCATGATCTCATGGTTTGTGGGTTTGGGGTTTGAGCCCATATAGGGCTTGCTGCTATCAGTGTGGAGCCTGCTTCAGATCCTCTGTCCCTCCTCTCTTTCTGCCCCTCCCCTGCTTACTCGCATGCTCTCTCTTCTCAAAAATAAACATTAAAAAAATATATAAGAATGTCATTGCTCTACATGTTTGTAAATCTCTGTATCCAGATATTACAGAATACAGGCAAATTTCCATATCTGTTATTTAATTCATTCTGTTTGGTTATATTTTGTTTTGTTGATTATGTTTTGCAATGAAGAAAATCTAGCATCACACAGACATATAATTTTTTAAAACGAGGGGCATCTCTTTTTTTTTTAATGTTTATTTATTTTTGAGAGAGAGAGAGAGATAGAGAGTGAGCAGGGTAGGGGCGGAGCAAGAGGGAGACACAGAATCTGTAGTGGACTCCAGGCTCTGAGCTGTCAGCACAGAGCCCGATGTGGGGCTCGAACCTACGATCTGTGAGATCATGACCTGAGCTGACCTTGGATGCTCAACCAACTGAGCCACCCAGGTGCCCCAGGAAGGACATTATAATAGACTCTTCAGATAATTATGTGGATATTATTCTCTGATACTATATCAGAACTTAACAAGTGGTGGTTTATTAAAGGATAATTACAGTGTAGAATCTGAAGCCAATAGCAATGAGGTTTTCATACTCTATTACCTAAAAATCAACGTTGGTCTATCTTGAACTTGAATGTATCTTTTTCTTAAACATTAATTTGTAGCATCATACATTAGTCATTTGGAAAATGTTTCCTGGAGTTATGTAGATCCAACAAATGTTGATGCATTTCATGATCATAAAAATCATATTTGTTAAAAAAAATCACATTTGTTAATATCACCATGGCTCTCATCAGGAAACCCTTTAAGCATTGGGACAATACCAAGCTCACAACGTCAGATAAGTTTTTCAAAATACTAATTTTTTTTTTAAGTAGGCTCCACACCCAGCATGGAGCCCAACACGGGGCTTGAACTCACAACCCTGAGGCTTAAGACCTGAGCTGAGATCAGCAGGCAGACATTTAACCAACTGAGCTACCCAGGCGCCCCTCAAAATACCAATTTGTGCTTGAAAGCTCAACTGCTTTCATTGGTAACAAACACCATCAACTCTTCTCCTTGAAGTAACAGTGTCATTTCACTCATTTCTTTTTTTTTTTTAATTTTTTTTTAACGTTTTATTTATTTCTGAGACAGAGAGAGACAGAACATGAACGGGGGAGGGGCAGAGAGAGAGGGAGACACAGAATCGGAAGCAGGCTCCAGGTTCCGAGTCATCAGCCCAGAGCCCGACGCGGGGCTCGAACTCACGGACCGCGAGATCCTGACCTGAGCTGAAGTTGGACGCCCAACCGTCGGAGCCACCCAGGCGCCCCGCACTCATTTCTAAGAAAATGCCCCCAAATACCCAAATCTGAATAATCATAGTGTTTCAGGAGGTCATTCTTTAAAGTAAAAATGATAGTCTGTGGAAAAAAGTGGTCATTTTAACTCACAATTCCAGTGATTACACAAGTGTTTTCCTCAAGACAACCATTATACTTCAATGTGCAGCAGAAGTACTTTGTCACACGAAATAAAAAGATATGTACTCTAAGGTCAAGATTTAATAAAGCTAATAATTTTTACGCTGCCCCTTCAGTATGGCCCGAACTTCCCTTTCCATCTCTTTACTTCCCATGAGTAAAACTTGAGAACATTCATTCTTTTCTTAACAACATTCTTTTCCCCACCTGTGTGTCCTCTGATGCTCTTTTGTGTGCCTAAAAAGCCTGTCTCCATGCCCCGATCTCTGCCTGTAAATCTCATACCTATTTAGGGGATAATCCATCTCAAAGATACTGTCAAAGCAAAAGAGACCAACATTTGCTAAGTTCCTACTATCTTTTGGGTGCTGCACTAAGGAAAGTCACATAAAATATGTTTAGACTGGCATTTTCTTTATTGTGAGTGTGGCAGTAAAGAATTCAATGACTACCGGTAGAGTTTGGTGCCACTGTCTCATACATGCTGAGACAGCAGCAATTTTACCCACCATTGATTGCTTTTGAATCCATCCTGAAACATCAACACAGTAAAAAGAGGGGAGGGGAGCAAATAGAGTCAGAATATCATTATAAAAAGGTTGCTGCTCTAAAAAAAAAAAAAAAAAATTTAAGGTTTATTTTACTTTTGAGAGAGAGAGACAGAGCATGAGCAGGGGAGGAGCAGAGAGAGAAAGGGAGGCACAGAATCCGAAGCAGGCTCCAGGCTCTGAGCTGTCAGCACAGAGCCCGATGTGGGGCTCGAACCTACGAACCGTGAGATCATGACTTGAGCTGAAATCGAATGCCTAACTGACTGAACCATCCAGGAGCCCCTAGTTTACTTTTTTTTAATGTTTATTTTATTTTTGAGAGAGAGACAGAGCATGAGCAGGGCAGGGGCAGAGAGATACAGAATCTGAAGCAGGTTACAGGCTCTGAGCCAGCAGCACAGAGCCCAAGGCAGGGCTCGAACTCATGGACTACAAGATCATTACCTAAGCTGAAGTCAGCGCTCAAGCAACCGAGCAACCTAGGTGACCCCCCCCCCCAGTTTGCTTTTTTTTTACGTTGTATTTATTTATTCATTTTGAGAGAGAGAGAGAGAGAGAGAGAGAGGGAGAGAGAGAGAATACCAAGCAGGCTCCACACTGTCAATGTAGAGCCCCATCAGGGCTTGAACTCACAAACCATGAGATCATGACCTGAGCTAAAACCAAGAATTGAACACTTGATCAACTGAGGAGCCCCCATTATGAAAATAGTTTTAACCTTATAGAATCCCAGAAAGGGCATTAGGGATTTCCAGAAGTCCATGGACCATACTTTAAGAACTGCTTGGGGTGCCTGGGTGGCTCAGTTGTTTGAGTGTCCAACTTCGGCTCAAGTCATGATCTCACAGTTCACAGGTTAAAGCCCCATGTCAGGCTCTGTGCTGACAGCTCAGAGCCTGGAGCCTGCTTCAGATTCTGTATGTCCCTCTCTCTCTGCCCCTCCCCGACTCGTGCTCTGTCTCTCCCTTTCTCAAAAATAAATATTGAAATATTTATTTCAATAGATCTAGAGGCTAAAGGTATAAAATCAACAAAGCAGTAGGGCCATGTTCCCACAGATGGTTCTTCCACCTTCTGGTGGCCTCAAGCATTCCTTGGCTTAGGACAGCATAACTCCAATCTCTGCCTCCGCCTGCACATGGCTTTCTCTGTGTGTATCTCTGTGCGCTCTCCTCTTCTTATAAGCACACTGGTCATTGGATTTGAGGCCCACACTAATCTAGCATGAATTTTGGGGGGAAGAAAAAGTTTTCCTTGACCCTCTTAGGGTCCCTAGCTGGGTCTGAAAATAACTTTCACGTGACACAGGAGAACTTCATAAGAAAATGAGGACCCATAGAAACAGACCTGAGATTTTTATGCTAGATTTGATGAAGAGTAGACAATTGGGGAGGAGTATGATAAGTTAAAGAGTGTAAGTATAGTAAACTGGGGGAAATTTAGCAAAGCCTGTCTGTGCACATTCTTCTCAGGGTCCCTTTGTTTTCCTTCAAAGATAAGGATACTCCTTTCCTCTGGGTACAGGGAGGCCTCCTTTCACATGAGAGTTTTATGATCTATTTCAGAGGATGAGAGAGGGTGGTCGGGATGACCTTTCTGCTTCTGCTGTTTTCTCAGACTCCTTCAGCTTAAAGTATGAACTATACCAAGGTGTCATATTTTGAGGCAATGTGTCCTAAACCCTATCAACCTCACCTTAACCAATAACATCTATAAAGACCCTATTTTCTTTTCTTTTTTATAAAGTTTATTTATTTATTTTGAGAGAGAGAGAGAGTGGGGAAGGGGCAGAGGGAGAGGGAGAGAGAGAATTCCAAGCAGCCTCTGCACTGTTAGCACAGAGCCCAATGCAAGGCTTGAATTCACAAACCATGAGCCACCCAGGGCCCCAGATTCTGATTCTTAAAACCATGCTTTCTACATTGTGTTACACAGCCTCCAAATTTTGACTGCTGGAGTCATCAGCAACAACTGCACCTTCTTCGAAGCATGTTTCTAGGGCAATGCTTCTCAAACATTAATACACAAAGGAACCACCTGGGAATCTTGTTAAAAGGCAGATTCTGATTCAGTGGGGCTGGAGAGAGGCCTAAGAATCTGCATTTCTAGTTGCATCCAGGTAGTGCTAATGCTGATGCTGTTGATCATGGGCCACACTTTGAGTAGCAAGTTTCAGAGTCTGTTAACACTGGAGTGATCCTAGTAGTTACTATTTCAAAGCTATAAAATCAAATATGTGCAATGTCTCTAAAGTTGCTAACAAAATAATCAACTAATGCAACTGTGCAGTGACTATATACAACTTAGAGAATCCTGAGGCCTTACTGGCCTGTGTTTAGCAGCCTTACTGAACACCCTTAGTAACCTTTGGAGTATTACTCCCAAAGCAGGTGATTCTTTAAATAACTGGGAGAAAAGTCCAGTTAACTAAAAAACCTCATTTCCTATCATGTTGGTTAAGTATATCATTTCAAACCTACCAGCTTTCTGGATGAATTCAGTGTTCATACAGGTGACTCATGCTACCTAAGCTCCAATTATGATTACCTCCCTACATTTCAGCCACCCTGGCAGTAAAGGAGATGAGAGACACAGAATAACCCTCTCATACAAAAAAAAAAAAAAAAAAAAAAAAAAAAAAAAAATTCTCAACAGGACATAAAAAATGTCTGTTGAAATACATTTCTGAGATACCAAAAAGTTAAGGAATACTCAGAGACCAAAAATCAAGTGAAAGCAGAAATCTGGAGAGGTAAACAAGCACAAAAGGAAGATTTTATGGGACTTGAGGGAGGTGTCTTCTAAACTCTAGTGAGCGTGGACTAGAGTTCTAATGGCTATGAAAGCTATGAAGAGACAAACCCAAGACTCCCACTAAGGTAGGGAGTCTAATAGGAGATGCTTACACAAACACAGACACATGCACAAACTGGAACACAAAGGTCTACGCTTTCATCAAACAAACAAAAAACACCTGCCATATACCAGAGGATAGCAAGAAAATGTATCTGTCTTGATCTTGATAGAAGATAGAAGGGAGGATAAAGCTACCTTAATAATTTGCCAAACACGGGCATGGGTTCATGGCCCAATTCAAATTATCTATTGTTAGAAGACAATTCTTCATGAGTCGCTCAAGTTTCTGCACATCTTATGAGCAGAGGTACTGACTGTCTTTGTTCCAGACTCTTTTCAACAGTTTATGTAGTGAACAGTCTTAGAAGATAATGATGGCGTCTCCCTCTGGACCTGAAGGCAGATTTGTGTACAGCCTCGTAAGATAGCCATAAAGTCTTCCTCTGGAGAAGAAGGTAGGCATGCTTATGGCCCATTTTAAAATATGCAAGCTCTGTAAGTTTAGTGTTCCTTTCCTGTCATACAACCAACTGCATATATAGATGTCACCTGGCCTGCTTTGTGTTGCCCTGTGGAAACTGAGCCTAACATATTCACAGGTTCTGAGGATTAGAACATGGACATCTTTCAGGGTCCATTGTTCCAGTACCATCGAATCTACATGTCCAAGAATCCCAATCAATTTTAAGGAGAATAAAAAGAAGCCATATCTAGTCAAAATTCCCACCTACTTATGTCATGATGAAATTTCAGAATGCCAACAACAAAGAGAAATTCTGAAAACAGCCAGAGAGAAGAGAGATTTCCTGCAAATGGACAATAACTATAGTTGACCAAATAGCTACAACTAAAGTCAGAAGAAAGAAGCATAATATCTTCATTCTGTTGAGAAAAACCATTGGTCAACCTACACTTAATGTCCCAAAAATTATACTTTAAGAATAAGTGATAAATAAAGAAACTTACTGTATAAACTCAGAATTTTCCACTCAAAGATTCTCAGGATGTTCTAGAGGGCAAACATTAGGCTGAAAGAAAGCACACATCAATCTGAAATGTAAGAAAGAATGATGAACAAAGAACTGTAAAATATGCATTAGCCACACTTTTACTACAATATGCTGCGTAACAAACTACACCAAAAACTCAATGGCTTACCAACAATAAGCATTTATTCTAATGTTTTCTGGTGTGCAGGCCCACTGTGGTTTAGCTGATCTAGGTTGACTTAGATCTACACCACACCTCAGGCTGCAGGTTGGGCTCAGATTTGCTCTTCTCTCATTTTGGGAGCAAGAGCTGACAGGGAAGTAACTATTATTTACGTGTGTGTGTGTGTGTGTGTGTGTGTGTGTGTGTACCACAAGATCATAAGTACTTTGGGAAATGGGAGGAGCATACTTTATTCATTGTTGAATTCCTGGTAGCTAGTACTTTACCTAATACCACGTGGCAGTTCAAGAAGTTTTTGCCAAAGAAATTCGTAAATCAACTATAATTGCCATTATGAATTACAGTTATGAATTGCATTCGTAATTGCCAAAGACCCCAGCAAGTATTAGGTACTTTGTAAACGTTCAATATTTTTAACCACATTAAAGGAAGGATGGAGGGAAGAAAGATGTATAAAGGGAGACACTGAAATCTGATTGTTTCTTTAAAAAAATTTTTTTAGTGTTTATTTTTGAGGGAGAGAGAGAGAGAGAGACTGTGTGAGCAGGGGAGGGGCAGAGATAAAGACACAGAATCTGAAGCAGGCTCCATTCTCTGAGTTGTCTGCGCAGAGCCCTACTCGGGGCTCAAACTCACAAACCATGAGATCATGACGTGAGCTGAAGTGAGATGCTTAACTGACTGAGCCACCCCAGCGCCCCTGATCAATTTTTTTTTAATTTTTTTATGTTTATTTTTTTATTTTTGAGAGAGAGAGAGAGAGAGAGAGAGAGAGAGAGAGAGACAGAGCATGAGTGGGGAAAGAGCAGAGAGAGAGAAAGGCACAGAACCCAAAGCAGGCTCCAGGCTCTGAGCTGTCAGCACAGAGCCCGACGCGGGACTTGAACCCACTAACCGTGCGCCTGATCAATTTTTTTTACGTGAATATATCTAAGATGATCTATACTTAGCTATTAAACCTTTCGATCCACTTAACCTGTGAATAACAAAATAATTTCTTATGTTATTATGGCCTTTTGAAAATAGCTGTACAGGGGTGCCTGGGTGGCTTGGTCAGTTAAGCGTCCGACTTCCGCTCAGGTCATGATCTCACGGTCTGTGAGTTTGAGCCCCGCCTCGGGCTCTGTGCTGACTGCTCAGAGCCTGCAGCCTGTTTCAGATTCTGTGTCTCCCTCTCTCTCTGCCCCTCCCCTGTTCATGCTCTGTCTCTCTCTGTCTCAAAAATAAATAAACGTTAAAAAAAAAAAGAAAAAAAAAAGAAAATAGCTGTACAAAAGACAAAGAGTCATTTTTTTCATTCCTAAGTTACTCCTCTACTTCTATATTTGTACTTAAGATGTTTTTTTAAAGTTTTATGGGAAGTTCTGAAATTGGACTTTATAAATTTACTTTGAAACATGACTGTTTATGCCTGAAGGCTTTTTTGAAATTAAAAACATAATGAAAATCTAATTTTGATTTTCTCTAAGCAAGGGTTTTTAGTTTTTATATATTTAGTTTTTAGGTTAATATTTTTATATTACCTAGATTGAAGCTACCTGATTTCTCACAGAATCACTGAATATGAAGGTTTTCCCTCTACCCCTGTTCCTCCTCCATTTATCTTTCACAAACATTGCCCTTCAATAAATCTGATGCATTCCTAACTCCTTCTTGACAGCTACTTCCTGGAAGACCCAGTCTTCACAGGCACTGACCATATTTTCCTTATATAGTAAACTGACTCTCAAGAAGGGAATTTGAGGATTGGGTTGCTCACCTAGTACAGCACAAATGAAGTGAAATTGGGATACTAATGATCCATGCAGGGCTGCCTCGTGGGTTTATGGGCCTCACATTCAGAAAGGCCTCATACTTAATTTTATATTTGAACTTGGGTTCTGTGAGTGAAGTTCGGTAGGGCAATGAAACATCGTTGTGAGCAACCAAAATATACTAGGAGGGAAGGAGGCAGCATGTGCATAGAAGGGGTCAGACCCGTGGGCAAAGCAGGCCATTGGGGTATTGAGCAGTTGGTCCAGCAGCCCAGTGCACATGCTATGCCTGGGCCCAGACTGGTGTTGGTGATAGTCCACAGCAGCACGAGAGATGAGGTGGCAGCATCAGTACCAATACGAATTCTCTGACCTGAGTCCCCAGACAGCAACTGCCAGCACTCTGGCAGGTAGCACATGTTGTCACCAAATTACTACAAAATGAAAGCGTGCCTGTGGATACTGTAATAAAACATTTCAGAGACTTATTAAAGTCTTTAAGAGAGTCTAAATTTCAGAGGTTTGAAAACAACAGTATTGCAAAGCAAGTATTCGTGGGTTTACAAATAAAAACTTAATTTAAAATTTAAAGATTGTCATATTTGATGGAAAAGAACACTACTTTCTTTTTTTTTATATGTATTTATTTTGGAGAGAGAGAGAGAGAGAGAGAGAGAGAGACAAGAGTGTGAGCAGGGGAGGGTTAGAGAAAGAGGGAGACACAGGATCCGCAGTAGGCTCCAGGCTCTGAACTGTCAGCACAGAGCCTGATGTGGGCTCAAACCCACAAACCCTGAGATCATTACCTGAGCTGAAGTGGGACACTTAACTGACTGAGCCACCCAGATGCCCCAAGAATACTACTTTCATATGAAGCTTTAAGTGAACAAATTATTAAGGAGGAAGAAAAAATTGAAAGTTAATGTTTCCCTTTTCATTGAATACACAATAATAGAATGCATAAACATTCTTGGGTTTATAACCCATTCTTGTATATAACCCATCATCTTGGGTTATGTACAAATCACAAAGCCTCTTTCAATTTCTTGTATGACCATTACAAATTCTAGTTATGTCAGAAGAAACATTAAAATACCATTGCATAAATTTACATTTGCAATTAAGTTCAGACTTACATGAAACTGATATATATGTAGAATTACATCTTTTTTTTTTTAGTTTATTTATTTATTATCAGTAATCTCTGTACCCAATGTGGGGCTCGAACTTACAACCCCAAGATCAAGAATCACATGTTTTTCTGACTGAGCTAGGCAGGTGCCCCATAAGTCTTTTTAGGAAAATTATTTCATATGAGGGGTGCCTGGGTGGCTCAGTTGGTTGAGCTTCCAACTTCAGCTCAGGTCATGATCTTGCAGTTCTTGAATTTCGGCCCCACATAGGCCTCTCTGCTGTCAGGGCACAGCACTTCAGATCATCTGTCCCCCTCTCTCTCTGTCCCTCCCCTGCTTGTGTGCACTCTCTCTCTCTTTCAAAAATAAATACAAATTTTAAATTAAAAAAAACTTATTTCATGTGAATCATTAGCTCTAAGTGAATTAAAATAGACATTTCACGGGTCATGAGTTCAAGCCCCTCATTGGGCATAGAATCAACTTAAAAAATATATATCTTTCGACATCATGTTAGTGTTTCCACTGCTACCATGCTAACACCCAAGTAAAACATCCTGTTAACTGAAAAGGTTCTAACTCCAGAACTTCTTTCTCAGTTTCCACTGTTTGGGGATAGTAGGGAAAATGGGAATGTATGGGTGTTAACAGCAGCAAAAAGCACCATATTTTTGTAAACTTTCAAAATTCAAAAATGCATTTAAAACTAAGTAAATAAAACTGGAGCCTTTCTGAGGGAATACTTCCCCATATATATATACGTATATATATATATATATATATATATATATATATATATATATATATACGTATATATATATATGTGTGTGTGTGTGTGTGTGTGTATACACACACATATATATATCTATCTTTTAGGGGCACCTGGGTGGCGCAGTCGGTTAAGCGTCCGACTTCAGCCAGGTCACGATCTTGCGGTCCGTGAGTTCGAGCCCCGCGTCAGGCTCTGGGCTGATGGCTCGGAGCCTGGAGCCTGTTTCCGATTCTGTGTCTCCCTCTCTCTCTGCCCCTCCCCCGTTCATGCTCTGTCTCTCTCTGTCCCAAAAGTAAATAAAAAACGTTGGAAAAAAAAAATTTATATATATCTTTTGGGGCACCTGGGTGGCTCAGTTGGTTGAGCGTCCAACTTCGGCCCAGGTCATGATCTCACAGGTTGTGAGTATGAGCCCTGCGTTGGGCTCTGTGCTGATGGCTCAGGGCCTGGAGCCGGCTTCCAGTTCTATGTCTCCCTCTCTCTCTGCCCCTTCCCCACTCGTTCTCTGTCTCTCTCTCTCAAAAATAAACATTCAAAACAAAATTAAAAATATATACATTTATTTATATTTATACTTATATATGTAAATAAATACATATAAATATTTTCAACATAAATTATCAGAAATTTACCCCAGTGTTGTCAAAGTCTATAAAATACTCTTTTTTTATTTTTTTATTTTTTAATTTACACCCAAGGGAGTTAGCATATAGTGCAACAATGATTTCAGGAGTAGTTTCTTTAAGGCCCCTTACCCATTTAGCCCATTCACCCCCTCCCCCAACAACCCTTCCAGCAACCCTCTGTTTGTTCTCTATATTTAAGAGTCTCTTATGTTTTGTCCCCCTCCAATTTTATATTATTTTTACTTCCCTTCCTTTGTGTTTATCTGTTTTGTATCTTAAATCCTCATGAGTGAAGTCATAAGATGTTTGTCTTTATCTGACTAATTTCACTTGACATAATACCCTCTAGTTCCATCCACGTAGTTGCAAATGGCAAGATTTCATTCTTTTTGATTGCCAAGTAATACTCCAGTGTGTGTGTGTGTGTGTGTGTGTGTGTGTGTGTGTGTGTGTACCACATCTTCTTTATCCATTCGTCCGTGGATGGACATTTGGGCTTTTTCCATACTTCGGCTATTGTCAATAGCACTGCTATAAACATTGTGGTACATGTGCTCCTTTGAAACAGCACACCTGTATCCCTTGGATGAATACCTAGTAGTGCAATTGCTGCATCATAGGGTAGTTCTATTTTTAATTTTTTGAGGAAACTCCATACTGTTTTCCAGAGTGGCTGCACCAGTTTGCATTTCCACCAGCAGTGCAAGAGATCTTCTTTCTCCGTATCCTCGCCAACATCTGTTGTTGCCTGAGTTGTTAATGTTAGCCATTCTGACAGGTGTATGATGAGGTGGTATCTCATTGTGGTTTTGATTTGTACTTTGCTGATAATGAGTGATGTTGAGCATTTTTTCATGTGTCGGTTGGCCATCTGGATGTCTTCTTTGGAAAAGTGTCTATTCATGTCTTTTGCCCATTTCTTCACTGGATTATGTTTTTTGGGTGTTGAGTTTGATAAGTTTTTTATAGAGTTTGGATACTAACCCTTTATCTGATATGTTGTTTGCAAATATCTTCTCCCGTTCCGTCGGTTGCCTTTTAGTTTTGCTGATTTTTTCCTTCGCTGTGCAGAAGCTTTTTATTTTGATGAGGTCCCAATAGTTCATTTTTGCTTTTGTTTCCCTTGCCTCCAGAGATGCGTTGAGTAAGAAGTTGCTGTGGCCCAGGTCAAAGAAGTTTTTGCCTGCTTTCTCTTTGAGGATATTGATGGCTTCCTGTCTTACATTTAGGTCTTTCATCCATTTTGAGTTTATTTTTGTGTATGGTGTAAGAAAGTGGTCCAGGTTCATTCTTCTGCATGTCGCTGTCCAGTTTTCCCAGCACCATTTGCAGAAGAGACTGTCTTTGTTCCATTGGATATTCTTTCTTGCTTTGTCAAAGATTAGTTGGCCATATGTTTGTGGGTCCATTTCTTGGTTTTCTGTTCTATTCCATTGATCTGGGTGTCTTTTTTTGTGCCAGTACCATATGTCTTGATGATTACAACTTTTAATACAGTTTGAAGTCCGGGTTTGTGATGCCTCCAGCTTTGGTTTTCTTTTTCAATATTGCTTTGGCTATTCGGGTTCTTTTCTGGTTCCATAGAAATTTTAGGATTCTTTGTTCTAGCTCTGTGAAGAATGCTGGTGTTATTTTGATAGGGATTGCCAAAGTCTATAAAATACTCCTAATAGCTCCAGTAACAGTTGCATCAGCAGGATCGTTCTTTTTTTTTTTTTTTTTTAATCTTTTAATGTTTATTTTTGAGAGAGAGAGAGAGAGAGAGAGAGGCAGAGCATGAGCAGGGGAGGAGCAGAGAGAGACAGAGTCACAGAATCTGAAGAAGGCTCCAGGCTTTAAGCTGTCAGCACAGAGCCTGACAGGGGGCTTGAACTCATGAGCGGTGAGATCATGACCTGAGCTGAAGTCAGGCACACAACCAACTGAGGCACCCAGGTGCCCCAGGATCCTAATTGAAAATTATCAAAAATTATTTGCAATCTGGCATTTGCCAAGATCAGCTGATGTTACTTTCCATTATATTGATTAAAAATAAAGTTGCAAAGGTATAAATTTTGATGACCTAGCAAATGAATTTGCAGAAAAATCTTATGATCAATTAAGATATCGTATTAATAAAGTATTATTTATTTAAAATTATGACACCAAAAATACATTTTTATAATTAGTAAGTTTATGTTCTTACTCATGTACTATTGACTCCATATGTTTTATAAATAATAAAGAAAATTTTAAGTTTATTTATTTATTTTGAGAGAGAGAGAGCACAAGTGGAGTAGGGGCAGAGAAAGAAGGAGAGAGAATTCCAAGCAAACTCCACACTATCAGTGCAGAGCCTGCTGCTGGGCTCAAACTCACAAACCATGAGATTATGACCTGAGCCGAGATCAAGAGTCAGATGCTTAACTGACTGAACCAACCAGGCACCCCTAAATAATAAAATATTTTTTTAATGTTTTTACTGCTTATTTATTTTTGAGAGAGGGAGAGACAGAGCATGAGAAGGGAAGGGGCAGAGAGAGAGGGAGACATAGAATCCAAAGCAGGATCCAGGCTCCGAGCTGTCAGCATAGAGCCCGACATGGGGCTAGAACTCACGAACCGTGAGATTAATGACCTGAGCCAAAGTCGGATGCTTAACCAATTGAGCCACCCAAGTGCCCCAATAATAAAATATTTTTAAAGGAAAAAGTTTTCTATTTTAATATCTTTAATGGCACTTGTTTCCTGCTTTTTTAATGAGGGTCCCTATATTTTCATTTTGTAGTGGGCCAAACAAATTATATAACTAGCTTTGAATCAGCAGCATGTGTACCAGGGTTCTAAGGTACCAAAGAAACAGAATCTATTATATCTATTTCTCTAGTACTTATATAAATATATATATTTCAAAGAACTATTACTTTAAGCAGTTTAGGCAGCTGGCTGGGCAAGTCTGAATCTATAAGACAGGCAGGCTCTCAGGGTAGAAATTCAGGCAGAAACTAAAACTGAAGTCCATTCAGTGAAATTTCTTCCTCAGGCACTTTGCTCTTAAAGGCAGTCAACTGATTGGATGAGAATAATTATCCAATTAAATAATAATAATAGAGAATAATCTCCTTTACTTAAAGTCAACAATTATAGAACTTAATCTCATTCCCACCTACAGAATTCGTGTATTAGTGTTTGAATAACTGGGTACTGTTGCCTAGCCAAGTTAATGCATGAAACTAACCATTACAACATGGGATGACATCATGATTTCTCAAAATGTGATCTGTTTGGGATGAAGGGTCTGAAAAGGGCAAGGCTTTGAGAATTCAAGTACTGACTAGCCTAGTGTGATGATAAAGATGGACACAAAAACTGAGAGGTGAGATTTCTTCTAGTTACACTAGTCAATAAAAGAATATTAAGTAAAAATAAGAAAATGTCAGAACACTGAGGTCTGAGCTCAAGAAACGGGTAGAAAACCACAGAAATTCTATGATAACCTTAAAAGAGTTAACCTCTTGCAAGTGTCTGGCAGACAAGGCCCCAATTTAATTTTGCAGATGACAGCATTATAGCAGCACATACAACCTCACCAAGTCTTTTATGTTAAGATTAGTATATTAGTTGGGAAGGAGGGAAACTCTTGAGACTTGAGTTGGAGATATTTGGATGTGATGAGGGAGCATAGGGCAAGCTGAGGGCAAAGTACAGGCTAACAGCACCCCCCACCCACGCCCCACCCCCCACCCCCCACCCCCGCCCCATCCCGATCCAGGTGAGATATGTGTGATATTCCTCAAACACTCCTGGCTGCCCAAGAACAGGGAAAAGGAAAGAAAGCAGATGGTTCACTGATAGAGATCACAGTCATGCAGGATAGGAGTCTCCTTCAGTTTACAGATAACTTAGTAAAAGGCAAGAAAAAGGATCTCATCCATAGCCTAATCTCCAGAAATCTGTAGACTCCATTTCCTTGAGCCCTAATATGATCCTCATCAAGATGTAAAGGGGTTTAAGTGCTTGCCATGGTGATGTGGGAAATAAAGACAAATGAAAAATTAAGTTCCCTTACTACCTACAGCCCATTGACAAGTCCTTGAAACAGGCAGAGTAATCTCCCTCTAGGAGCTCAGCTGCCTCAGTGATGACACTTTGCTAAGGGCAAAAGGGAATTTTGGCTTAATATTATCCTGACCCCCCCAGGATCTTGTAAGTCTACTTTAACATATAAAAATTCCTTTGAAAACTTCCTTTATCTCAACTCCCCCAAGATATAAGCTAGCAATCATACTCCAAGCTTATGGCCCCCTGATATACATATGAAGGGTCTCATGACTGAGGTTTTACTAAACGGTAATAAATGGCATTTTCCTAACAGCAGCCAGCCCCTCGAGGTCCTGGAAACCTTGCTTCCAAAATACCTTAGAGACTTACTCTATCCCTAACCCCCTGCCAACCTGCAGATATATAATCAGTTACTTATCACAACTCCAGTGCAGCTCTTCCTGCCCACGGGTCCTGTCCCCGTGCTTTATTAAAATCACCTTTTTGTACCAAAGACATCTTCAAGAATTCTTTCCTGGCCAGCAGCTCCAAACTTCCCACCATCACCCCAAAACCCCATCAGATGGATTCAGGCAAAGCTGGGAGTCTTGTATCCTCAAATTCCCCTCAACCTTCCTTGCAAATGAAAACAGAACCTCCTTCTCTGCCTGAGGAAACTGATTTCCCTTGTTTTGTTTTGTTTATTTAAATTCAAGTTAATTAACCTATAGTCTAGGATTGGTTTCAGGAGTAGAATTTAGTGATTCATTACTGACATGTAACGTGCAGTTCTCATCCCAAGTGCCCTCCTTAATACCCATCACCCATTTAGCCCATCCCCCCCCACCCAACTCCCCTCCAGCAACCCTCAGTTTGTTCTCTATAGTTAAGTCTCTTATGGTTTGCCTCCCTCTCTGTTTTTATCTTATTTTATTTTTCCTTCCCTTCCCCTATGTTCATCTGTTTTGTTTCTTAAATTCCACATATGAGTGAAATCATATATTTGTCTTTCTCTGACTGACTTATTTCACTCAGCAAAATACACTCTAGTTCCATCCTCATTGTTGCAAATGGCAAGATTTCGTTCTTTTTTTCTTTTCTTTTTCTTTTTCTTTTTGAGAGAGAGAGGCAGAGCATAAGCTGGGGGAGGTACAGAGAGAGGGAGACACAGAATCCAAAGCAGGCTCCAGGCTCTGAGCTGTCAGCACAGAGCCCAATGCAGGACTCGAACTCACAAAGTGTGAGATCATGACCTGAGCTGAAGTCAGACACTCAACGGACTGAGCCACCCAGGTGCCCCAAGATTTCATTCTTTTTGATTGCGCTGCTGATGAGGGAGCATAAGACAGGCTGAGGGCAAAGTATAAACTACCATACGCCACCACCCCACATGGGATATGTGTGATATTCCTCAGGCACTCCTGGCTGCCCAAGAACAAAGGAAAGGAAAGAAAGCAAATGGCTAAATGATAGAGATCACAGTCATACAGGACATGGGTCTCCATCAGTTTACAAATAACTTAGTAAATTACAAGAAAAAAGCAATCTTATCAATAACCTAGACTCCAGGAACCTGTAGACTCAGTTTCCTAGAGCCCCAACATCACCCCTCCATAGTGATGTGGGGGACAAAGACAAGAAGGAAATGGCAGGTTAAATTTCCTTATAACCTGCAGCCAGCCCTCTGACAAATACTTGAGGCAAATACAGAGTATGATATTTCTCCAGAAACTCCCTACTGTCTTAATGTTAATGCTTTGCTAGAGGAGAAAACAACCTTAGCTTGACAATAGCTAGGCCTTCAGTAATCTGTGAGTCTTTAGCATATGAAAATGCCTTTAAGAAACTTCCTCTTCACTTAACCCCCCCCCCCAACTCCATAGTATATAACCAATCATTCTTCACAACCCCAGTGCAGTTCTTCCTGCCCACAGGTCCTGTCCCCATGCTTTAATAAAATCACTTTTTGCACCAAAGACGTCTTCAAGAATTCTTTCTTGGCTGTCAGCTCCAAACCCCACCATCACCCCAAAACCCCATCACTGCTGTAAATATTGGAGTGCACGTGCCCCTCCGAATCAGCGTTTTTGTATACTTTGGATAAATACCTAGTAGTGCAATTGCTGGGTAATAGGGAAGTTCTATTTTTAATTTTTTGAGGAACCTCCATACTGTTTTCCAGAGTGGCTGCACCCCTTTGCATTCCCACCAACAGGGCAGAAGGGTTCCCCTTTTCTCTGCATCCTCACCAACATCTGTTGTTTCCTGTGTTGTTAATTTTAGTCATTCTGACAGGTGTGAGGTGGTATCTCAATGTGGTTTTGATTTGTATTTCCCTGATGATGAGTGATGTTGAACATCTTTTCATGTGTCTGTTAGCCATCTGGATGTCTTCTTTGAAAAGTGTCTATTCATGTCTTTTGCCCATTTCTTCACTAGATTATTTGGGTATTGAATTTTATAAATTCTTTATAGATTTTGGATACTAACCTTTTATCTGATATGTCATTTGCAGATATCTTCTCCCATTCCATTGGCTGCCTTTTGGTTTTGTTGATTGTCTCCTTTGCTGTGCAAAAGATTTTTATCTTGATGAGGTCCCAATAGTTCATTTTTGCTTTTGTTTCTCTTGCCTCCAGAGACATAACTACTAAGAAGTTGCTGTGACTGAGGTCAAAGCTGCCTGTTTTCTCCTGTAGGATTTTGATGGTTTTCTGTCTCATATTTAGGTCTTTCATCCATTTTGAATTTATTTTTGTGTATGGTGTAAGAAAGTGATTCAGTTTCTTTCTTCTGCTTGTGGCTGTCTGGTTTTCCCAGCACCATTTGCTGAAGAGACTTTCTTTTTTCCATCGTATATTCTTTCCTGCTTTGTTGAAGATTAGTTGGTGCTGCATGATTCCCCATGTTAAAAGACTCTGTAAAACCTTACCGACCTTGTAGAGGATACCTATTTTCCTGAAGACCCATCTGCACCATCCCTTCCTGCCTCCAGAAATCAGTTAAATTTCCAGGGCACCCTAAGAGGAAAACTGCATTTGTGTTCCAAGAAGATAAGACTTTACATGCCACAATAATTGCAAAACCATGCAAATTTGTATTAATAGAAAACTGGGAAACTTGTGGGAATGGATTCTAAGAGTGTTAGTACAAGGAAGATAGAATATAAGCAAAATTAGGCAAAAGTTATCAATGTAAGAACTGACTTGATATCCTGAATTTAGTGTTCAAACTGGAGTGGCTGAGATAGTCTAACAATTGGCTTTATTAGTTGACTGAAACCTAGACTGAGTAGTGGTTATTATTTGAAAAGAAGACTTCCTGATTTTAGTTCTATTTGTGATTAATTTTAAAAATATTCCTAAGCAGTTTTTAAAATACAGAAGTAACAGGGCACCTGGCTCAGTCAATAGACATGCAGCTCTTTTTTTTTTTTTCAAGTGTTTATTTTTGAGACAGCATAAATGGGGAAGGGTTAGAAAGAGGGGAACAGAGGATCTGAAGTAGGCTCTGTGCTGACAGACTGACAACAGCAAGCCCCATTTGGGGCTTGAACTCATGAACCACAAGATCATGACCTGAGCTGAAGTCTGACGTTCAACCAATTGAGAGACTCAGGTGCCTCAACATGCAACTCTTGATCTTGGATTGTGAGTTCATGCCCCACATTGGATATAGAGATTACTTAAAAATAAAATATCTTAAAAAAAATACAGAAGAAACATGACCTTTGTAATACCATTCAACTAATAAGAACTTATATAATATTTTCAAAAATCAAAGTCAGGATTAGATACTCCCAATCCCACTCCCCAGAAGTAGCTACTGTTAACCATTTGGTGTGTATTTTCCCAAAATTTTTAAATGTATATGCAAACATAAGTACATATTCTTTGAGCACATTTCTAAGACAGAATTGTAGGGACTGAGGTTAGGAATAAATAACATACCACCAGGAGTGAAAAATCAAGAGTAAAAGGAGGGTCATCCATGTAGGGACTATATATCCCAAGTAATCTGGGCTCAACTTGATTTCAATGTTCTGCCCCATTGTTGGACTATCAATCAAATCATATGTCCCAAGCTTAGATTTGGAGAATACAGTTATCATAATTAGGCCTCAGAAACAAGAAACATACTTGTCTCACATAAGCAGAGAGAGTGAACAAGGTGGTATCTGATAAGTGACATTAGGTAAAACAAGGCAAGACAATGAAATGGTAAACTCAGAGAAGTTTGTGCTTGATTTATTAGATGCATTGGAACTACTAAGGATCTGAGAAAGGATGTTGGTCAGTTAAATTCATCAAATAGTTATGAAGTATTCCCTGGGTCCAAGCCTTACTATGACAAAAGAAACAGTCCCACCTCACAAACACCTGCACATTGAACCTTCTAAGTGGGGCTCAAATAATAAGCTGTGAACTTTTGGTTAATTTTTAATCTCTCTAAGTTTCAATTTCCTCCTTAATAAAAAAGTCTAATAACACATCACAGTGTTAATGGAAAGAACAAATGAAAGGATATTTATGTGAAAATGGATGTGCAGGGGCGCTTGGGTGGCTCAGTTGGTTGAGCATCCCACTCTTGATTTTGGCTCAGGTCATGATCCCAGGGTCAGGGGATCAAGCCCTGTTTCAGGCTCTGTGCTGAGTGTGGAGCCTCCTTGAGATTCTCTCTCTCTCTCTCTCTCTCTCTCTCTCTCTCTCTCTCGGTCCCTCTCCCCTTCTCATGCTCTCTCTCTCTCTCTAAAAAATATTTTTGGGGTGCCTGGGTGGCTCAGTCGGTTAAGTGTCTGACTTCGGCTCAGGTCATGATCTCAAGGTTTGTGAGATCAAGCCCCGCGTCAGGCTCTGTGCTGACGGCTCAGAGCCTGGAGCCTGCTTCGGATTTCGTGTCTCCCTCTCTCTCTGCCTCTCCCCCACTCATGCTCTGTCTCTCTATCTCTCTGACAAAAATAAATAAACATAAAGAAAAACTTTTTTCAATTTTTTTGAAAAGTTGGATGCTAAAATATAGTCACAGAAATAAAGGTCATTATTATCTCAATATTACTTTATGTAATAATAACTTACATTGAGTGCTTATTATGTGCTATGCACCCTTCTAAGGGCTTTATGTGTATTAACTCTTGAAATTAGCACAAGGCCTAATACAATGTTCAACAGTTACTTACTGTGAAGACTCTATCTCAGTAAATCTTCAAAGCAACCCTATAGGAAGTTGCTACTAATAAAATCTCCTTGAAGATCAAGAAGCCGAGGAATAGAAAGGTCAAATAACTTGTACAAGATCACTTACCTGGGAAGTGGCAGAGCTAGGATTTGCATCCACCTGCTATGGTATCTACTATTTTATGTGCAAATTATGTGAGCCAGGGATCCTGAAAATTTTTTTTCTATATTTTATAGTATGCTTACTTCTGTAATATTTCTTGTGAACAAGTAGTTTATTTGGAAGTATTAGAAAAATAAGCCCAGGAGCACCTGGCTGGCTCAAAAGAGCACGCAACTCTTGATCTCAGGATTATGAGTTCAAGCCCCACGTTGGATTAAAAATTACTTAAAAAATAAATAAGCTTTAAATAAGAAAAAAGAAAAAAGAAAAAGAAGCCCAAATTTATTTGTTGAATGATGTCATAAAACAAACCTAAATTTCATTCTACATTTTTGTACATAGCTATAATAAAAATATGTTAGCTTCATTATTTCTGGCAAGAGATAATGTTTTTCCAAGTTTTCCTAATGGGAAAGCTTATCTAGGAGAAAATTAGCAACAGAGATTCCTGGGCCCCAATCAAGTCTTAACAAATCAAGATGTCCACAAGAGAGACCTGATAATCTGCAGATTTGACAAGTGGCTCAGGTGCTAGGGATGTTTGGGAAACCCTAGTATGGAGGAAATGGGCTTCTGGATCCTACTGGCCCTTAGGTTTGCTTAAGATTTACATTCAGGGGTGCCTGGATGGCTCAGTTGGTTAGGTGTCAGATTCTTGGTTTCAGTTCTGGTCATGATCTCACAGTTCATGAGATTCAGACTCACATCAGACTATAGGCTGCCAGTGTGGAGCCTTCTTGGGATTCTCTCTCCCTCTCTTTCTGCCCCTCCCTTGCTCTCTATCTCTCTCCAAAAAAAAACCAAAAAACAAAAAAAAAAAACCCCAACTTTAAAAAAAAGATTTACATTCAATTATATAATCTTAGCATTCTTTAGAGATGTGAACATTTATTTCATGGTTTAATATGGTCTGTGATGGGGGCTCCTGGCTGGCTCATTGGAGGAGCCTGCAACTCTTGATCTTGGCTTTGTGAATTCAAGCCCCACATTGGGTGTAGAGATTACTTAAATAAACAAATATATTAATAATAATAATAATATGGTCTGTGATGAAGAGCTGATTTTAAATATAAAATATTTTTAAAGGTGCCTGGCTGGCTCAGTCAGTAGAGCACGTGACACTTGATCTCAGGGTTGTGAATTCGAGTCTCATGTTGGGTTTAGAGATTACTTAAATATGTATATGCATATATATTTTAAACATTATTGGCTATTTTTATTAAAAATAATATTCAAAAAAATGTTGGTTCAGGGGTGCCTAGGTGGCTCAGTCAGTTGTGCACCTGACCCTTGATCTCAGTTCAGGTATTAATCTTGAGGTTACAAGGTCAAGCCCCACACTGGGCTCCACATAGGGTGTGAAGCCTACCTAAAAAAAAAAAAAAAACTTGGTTAATTTTAATATACTATTTAATAATATCAATCACATACATGTACATGTTTGAGGGAAACAAACATTATTCCTCTTCCCCACCTGAGTTCTAAATGTGAAAAACCAGGATATCTTTTATTAATGCTAAAAGCAGATATTAGAGAATATGACTTATATTTGTGGGCAGGTGGACTTCCTAATGCTGACCTCCAAAAGTAGGCAAATTTGCCTATCTTGTCAACAGGTAATGCTGAAAAACTCCAGGCTTCCCTTGAAGAGATGAGCCCCTTCCCCCATATGACAATACTTGGATGTTCGTGAAGGCTACCAGTTATCAGGAGAATGGAAGTAGTGAATGAGATATACAAACCCAGTTTCTTTCCTCAAATCTATCAGTCAAATCACTTGCCTTTGCTGGGAAACATAGGGGAGAATCAAAGAGATTGTTAGCCTAGTGAAACTGTCTTTACAGAAAAGGAAACATTTCCCATTTCACAAGAGACATACGCTATTCCATTTACTTTAAATTCATTATGTTAAAAAAAAACATAGTTTTTTGATTTAAGAAAATCTTTCACATGTTTTTGTATTTAGGACAAAATATGTATACAATATAGACTGAAATTAAACTTCATGTTATCATGTTACAAGTGGCTAAAACCAAACTTGCTTTTATGTCCTGATATATGAATTCATGAATTTTGCCCTTAAAAAGTAATGCAGTTTATTTTTATAATTTTAGGTATTCTGTTTCTAAATGCTATAAGAGAAAAGGTTTGAATTTGAGATTTTTTTTTTTAAACAGTAATTTTTTTTTTTTTAACGTTTATTTATTTTTGAGACAGAGAGAGACAGAGCATGAACAGGGGAGGAGCAGAGAGGGAGGGAGACACAGAATCCAAAACAGGCTCCAGGCTCTGAGCTGTCAGCACAGAGCCCGACGCGGGGCTCAAACTCACGGACCGTGAGATCATGACCTGAACCGAAGTCGGACGCTTAACCGACCAAGCCACCCAGGCACCCCTGAATTTGAGATTTTTTTCAACGTTTTTTTTTGTTGTTGTTTTTTTTTTTATTTTTGGGACAGAGAGAGACAGAGCATGAACGGGGGAGGGGCAGAGAGAGAGCATGAACGGGGGAGGGGCAGAGAGAGAGGGAGACACAGAATCGGAAACAGGCTCCAAGCCATCAGCCCAGAGCCTGACGCGGGGCTCGAACTCACGGACCGCGAGATCGTGACCTGGCTGAAGTCGGACGCTTAACCGACTGCGCCACCCAGGCGCCCCCCTGAATTTGAGATTTTTAAGCACTCTTCTGTGATTAATGCATTGTGGATATGGGTGGATTTTATTCCCAATAAATGAGAAACCAAACTACATTTAGTAAGCTGTAGTTCTTTAGTTCAACATTTTTAAATGTTACAGGCATTTTGCTGTACCATACAAAATTTTTATCAGATAAATATACCTGAAGTTCATGGGAAATTGTAGAGCAGAGTGATTAATGGGGAGAGTTCTGGAGACAGACTGTCCCGCTTTGGTTCTGTAACAGCTCAATAACTGTATGACTTTGGCCAACTTACTTAACTTTCTTTTTTTTTTTTTTTTTTTTAAGTTAACTCTATGCCCAATGTAGGACTTGAACTCACAACCCCAACATCAAGAGTCGCATGCTCCACCAACTGAGCCAGCCAGGTGCCCCCCGCCAACCTTTTTTTAAATTAATTTTAATTTTGTTTTGCTTACTTTATTTATTTATAAACAACAGGAATTTATTGTCTCAGTTCTGCAGTCTGGAGTCTGGAATCAAAATGTCAATAGGATTGGTTCCTTCTTAGGGTTGTGAGGAAGAATCTGTTCCATGCCTCCTTCCTAACTTTTGATAATTTGCTAGCGATCTTTTGCATCCCTTGGCTTGTAAAAGCACCACCCCAATCTCTGCTTTCATCTTAACATGGTGTTGTTCTTGTGTGTCTCTGTCCACATATCTCCCCATTATTTTTTCAGTGAAGTGTAGTTGATACACGATATTATATTAGTTTCAGGTATGCTACTTGTATATACATTACAAAATAATCATCACAATAAGTCTAGTTACTGTCACCATATGTAGTTCTTACAATATTATCAACTATATTCCCTATGCTGTATGTTACATCCCTGTGAAGTTTATTTCGTAACTGGAAGTTTGTACTTCTTAATCCCTTTCACCTATTTCACCCATTCCCCTACCCTTCTCCCCTCTGGCAACCATGAGTTTGTTCTCTGTATCTATGAGTCTATTTCTGTTTAGTTTTGTTTTTTTAGATTCTGTGTATAAGTGAAATGATACGGTATTTGTCTTTCTCTGCCTGACTTATTTCACTTAGCATAATAATACCCTCTACTTCCATCCATGCTGTCACAAATGGCAAGATTTCATTATTTTTATTCTTGTATGTGGTAGGAATTTTTAAAATTTTAACTCCAGCATAATTAATACACATACAGGGTTATATTTGGCTCAAGTTTACAATACAGTGATTCATCAATCCTATACATTACTCAGAGCTCATCACTGTAAGTGTACTCAATTCTCCACTTATTTCACCCATTCCCCTACCCACTTTCCCTCTGGCAACCTCCAGTTTGTTCTCTATTAGTTAAGAGTCTGGTTTTTTTATTTGGGGGGGGGCGGTCTGTCTCTTTTTTTTCCTTATGTATTTGTTTTGTTTCTTAAATTCTACCTGTAAGTGACATTGTATGGTATTTGTCTTTCTCTGACTGATGTATTTCACTTGGCATTGTACCCTTTAGATCATCCATGTTGTTGCAAATTGCAAGATTTCATTCTTTCTGTAGCTGAGTAATATTCCGTTGTGTATATATATACCACATCTTCTTTATCCATTTATCTATCAATGGACACTTAGGTTGCTTCCGTATCTTAGCTATTGAAAATAATGCTGCAATAAACATAGTGGTGTTTATATAACCTTAGTTTTACTATTTGTAATGTGGAGATGATGACAGTATCTACTTCTTAAAAATTAAAGGAGATAAAACATGTAGTATTTCACATGACTCCAAGTTGTATAAATTAAGTGGTCAATAAATATTAGCATTATTCATATATTTTAGGCGTATCAAGTTTTCCAGGAAAAAAAAAAAAAAAGGAAACTTATACTAGATAAAGAATATGGAATGGGTATGCAAAAATAAATAAGAGGTATAGCTCACTTTAAACAATAATGTGCTTTTTTCTTTTTCCTTTTTCTTTTTTCTTTCTTTCTTTCTTTCTTTCTTTCTTTCTTTCTTGTTTCTTTTTTTTTTGTAAGCTCTACTACACCCAGTGTGGGGTTTAAACTCATGACCCTGAGATCAAGAGTTTCATGCTATAAGGACTGAGCCAGCAAGGCACCCTCCCTTTTTAAAATAATCTCTATGCCCAATAGGGACTCAAACTCCCAACCCCGAGATCAATAATCATGTGCTCTACTAACAGAGCCAGCCAGACGCCACAATGTGCTTTTTAAAATATGTATAAATTGGTTAAAGTCAAACCGAGAGCTGCTGTTTAAAAGGGAACTCTGGGGATGCCTGGGTGGCTCAGTAGGTTAACTATCTGACTTTGGCTCAGGTCATGATCTCATGGTTCATGGGTTTGAGCCCTGCTTCCGGCTCTGTACTCACAGCTCAGAGCCTGGAGCCTGCTTCAGATTCTGTGTCTCTCTCTCTCTCTGCCAATCCCCCACATTCTCTCTCTCTCTCTCTCTCTCTCTCTCTCAAAAATAAGTAAACATTAAAAAAAATTTTAATCTAATAAGTTATTTATTTTTTATAATTTATATCCAAGTTATTTAACACATGATGCAACAATGATTTCAGGAGGAGATTCCTTAATGCCCCTTACTTACTTAGCCCATCCCCCCTCCCACAACCCCTCTAGCAAACCTCTGTTCTCTATATTTAAAGTCTTTTATGTTTTGTCTCCCTCTCTGTTTTTATATTATTTTTGCCTCCCTTCCCTTATATTCATCAGTTTTGTATCTTTAAGTCCTCATATGAGTGAAGTCGTATATTTATCTTTCTCAGACTAATTTTGCTTAGCATAATACCCTCCAGTTCCAACCACGTAGTTGCAAATGGCAAGATTTCATTCTTTTTGATTGCCAAGTAATACTCCATTGTGTATACCACATCTTCTTTGTCCATTCATCCATTGATGAACATTTGGGCTCTTTCCATATTTTGACTATTGTCGATAGTGCTGCTATAAACATTGGGGTGCACGTACCCCTTCGAAACAGCACACCTGTATCCCTTGGATAAATACCTAGTAGTGCAATTGCTGGCTTGTAGGGTAGTTCTATTTTTCATTTTTTGAGGAACCTCCATACTGTTTTCCAGAGTGGCTACACCAGCTTGCCTTCCCACCAGCGGTGCAAAAGACATCCTCTTTCTCCGTATCCTCGCCAACATCTATTGTTGCCTGAGTTGTTAATGTTAGCCATTCTGACAGGTATGAGGTGATATCTCATTGTGGTTTTGATTTGTACTTTGCTGATAATGAGTGATGCGGAGCATTTTCTCCTGTGTCGGTTGGCTATCTGGATGTCTTCTTTGGAAAAGTGTCTATTCATGTCTTTTGCCCATTTCTTCACTGGATTATTTGTTTTTTGGGTGTTGAGTTTGATAAGTTCTCTATAGATTTTGGATACTAATCTTTTTATCTGATATGTCATTTGCAAATATCTTCTCCCATTCTGTCGGTTGCCTTTTAGTTTTGCTGATTGTTTCCTTCGCTGTGCAGAGCTTTTTATTTTGATGAGGTCCCAATAGTTCATTTTTGCTTTGTTTCCCTTGCCTCCAGAGATGCGTTGAGTAAGAAGTTGCTGTGGCCAAGGTCGAAGAGGTTTTTGCCTGCTTTCTCCTCAAGGATTTTGATGGCTTCCTATCTTACGTTTAGGTCTTTCATCCATTTTGAGTTTATTTTTGTGTATGGTGTAAGGAAGTGGTCCAGGTTCATTCTTCTGCATGTCACTGTCCAGTTTTCCCAGCACCATTTGCTGAAGAGACTGTCTTTGTTCCATTGGATATTCTTTCTTGCTTTGTCAAAGATTAGTTGGCCATATGTTTGTGGGTCCATTTCTGGGTTCTGTATTCTGTTCCATTGATCTGAGTGTCTGTTTTGTGCCAAAAAACTGTTTTTAAATAAAAAGAAACTTGGGGCGCCTGGGTGGCTCAGTCGGTTAAGCAGCCGACTTCGGCTCAGGTCATGATCTCGCAGTCCGTGAGTTCAAGCCCCGCGTCGGGCTCTGTGCTGACAGCTCAGAGCCCGGAGCCTGTTTCAGATTCTGTGTCTCCCTCTCTCTGACCCTCCCCCATTCATGCTCTGTCTCTCCCCGTCTCAAAAATAAATAAACGTTAAAAAATAAATAAATAAATAAATAAATAAATAAATAAATAAATAAAATAAAAGGAAACTCTGGTAAATTCTTCTGTGACATACTGTATTTTCTAATATGTATTATGTTGCTATTCATGTTTAGATTTCCTCCCCACCTCCCTTAATAATTGGGAAATATCTGTTTTGTAACCCATAGGTATATCAAATAAAGTCTCTTATACTAACTTATATTAAAAATAAAATGCAACAATAATAAATGATGCAAGGAATTCCTGATTTTGATCTCTATACCTATTCGTTTTTATAACAAACTTCTTATGGAAACTTCACAATATCATTGTAAGAGTCTCAATAGTTACGACCTAATAAAATATCACAGTAGGTACGCAGTGAATAGTTGTTGAATGAATGAATGATTGAATTAATTAGTTAATTCATGGATACATAAAAATGATACCTAAACCTAAAAGTATTCTGGGAAAAAAAATAAAACTAGCAAGAAAAATTCATAGCTATAAGTAACCATGACATTCTTTAACTACCTGACTTTTTGAGCTAACAATTGAAGATAGTAATTCTCTATTTTGCCTCTCTGTATCTCCATAATATTATATTGTATTATATATATATATATATATATATATATATATATAGTCTTTTATTATATCGTGGAATGACTGTGAACCAGCATAAGGTTCAAGGTTGTGTCATCTCATAGGCCCACCACACAACTGTACCCACTGTGTTACTTAGCAACATTTCCCTGCTGCCCTCTCTCGCCTCCTGTTGGGAAATCTGCTCAGAGGCTGAGGAGCTTGTCAGGGGTGAAGGGGCATCCAGTAACTGATGCTTTGTGTCCAAGAATTTTCGGAGGCTATGGATGACTCTTGGGTTTGGATGGTGATTTTTGTTTTTCCTTCTAGCTATTTTTTTCTACTTTATTTAATAATTAGAAGCTATATATTAGAAAGTTTACTTCAAAATGGAAGATGCAGAACAGAAACATGTTTGACTGGAATAGGGTTCTGTAGCACTGGCGATGCCACACCTTAATTGCTACAGACACTGCTGTTGAGAAACACTGACACTCCCCTTCTCACACTTTGGGTTACAGTTAAGCAATACACTGCTTCACACTGGAGACTGAATTTAAATGAGCTACAACTAACTTTTATGTAGGTCAGCAAGGTATATGAAAAGAAAATAAATGAGTACACAGGAGAAAGGAATCACTCTTTTCTATATAATTCCTTGGGTGGGAGTATAACGTGAGCAGATAAAGGCAATATGCCTTCAGTGTAATTATAATTCTGAGTGGCTGAAGTGCATACATTAATACCAGCCTATTTGGACAAACCTAAGCTAAAATTACTGTAATACTTTGTTCACATAATTGCTTCCTTAAAAAAAATGAAGCTTTAAAATACTTATTGGAAAATTAATAAAAACAATGATTAGATAAATTGAAGTGATTAATTACCTCCTTAAGTATTGTTTTTCTTAGGCATATTCTTAGGAAAACCTAAGCTTATAAGTATCAAAAAGCTTACATTTTTAAATTTTTTTAAGTTTTTAAATTTATTTTTGAGAGAGAAAGAGAGAGAGAGAGAGAGAACAAGTGGGGGAGGGGTAGGGAGAGAGAGGGAGACACAGAATCAGGAGAAGCAGGCTCCAGGCTCTAAGCTGTCAGAGCAGAGCCCAACTCGGGGCTCAAACACCTGAACTGCAAGATCATGACCTGAACAGAAGTTGGATGCTTAACTGACTGAGCCACCAAGGCACCCCAAAAAGCCTATATTCTTTTTAAGGCTAAATGAACATAATACTAGATATGAAATAGATTGTAGAAATATCAAAATGAATGGAAAACTTTCACATTTCATTTAGGTATATAACTAAATAAGCCATACTGTGACTGAACTATTCAAAGTAGATAAGAATTAGCTTGTCATATGTAGTTAAACCCATAAAATATTCGAAGTTTTAATTACCCAAAAGCAGAAACAATTTAATTTCTTTCATCTATGATGATGACTATTGTCATTTTTGGTCCACCATACTTTCATAAGGATTTAATGATTGTAAACAGTGTGACTGGCATATAAATAAATGTATGGTTTTTAGTATCTCAGAATTTGAAAGTCATTTAAAGAGGAATCTACTTTAAAACTGCATAGTTTCAGGGACTCCTGGGTGGCTCGGTCTGTTAACCTTCCGACTCGTCATCTCAGCTCAGGTCTTGATCTCAGTGTTGTGAGTCCAAGCCCTGTACTGGCCATGAAGCCTACCTCAAAAAAAAAAAAAAAAGTACATACTTTGTGATATGACCAGATACGAGAGTACCCATAATTATCTGATGTTTGCCTATACAAAAAGTTATCTACTCTTCATAAAAATGTGATCTCCCCTATTTCAAATTTTTGTAAGTCTTATATTTTGTGGAATGAAATTCATTAGTTGAGTTTATACTCAACTAATATGATCCTAATGGTTTGTGAGCTGACAGTACAGAGCCTGCTTGGGATTCTCTCTCTCCCTCTCTCTCTTCCCCTCCCCAGCTCACTCAATCTCTCTTATTAAAAAAAAAAAAAAAAAAAAAGACTGCTGAATAACAGACTGAGTCTTGAAGAGGTTGATCCTTTAAGCACCACTGAATTCCTGTAACTAGAAAGATCCAGGCATCCCTTCTGTAGGACATTGCAAGGAAATGTCTTTTCTCTGATATTTCCCCTGATCCCAACTAACTTAAAACAGAGTACAGAGGACCTGTAGGATCCAGATGGTTACAGAGAGGTATGAAACAGTAGAGTCATGGGGTGCCAAAAAAGAACTTTTAAAAACTATTGAGTCAGAGATTCTTTGGTTACAAGCCAAAAAAGGAAGCTATCCAAATTAACTCAAGTAAAAAGGGGGTGTTTAGAAGTCCCAGAGGGGAATTTCATCGTTCCTAACGCAAATATAGAAACGGTCCAAGTTGTCAGACCATTATTTCTCCATCTTTCTCTAGAGCTGTAAGGTTTCTGCTTCCTTTGGCACAGCCAGGTTATGGCTTATCTCTCTGAAGGCAGATTTCTCAGTTTATTTGCATGCATACAGCAAAAAAAAAAAAAAAAAAAAAAGGCTGCCACTCCTGAGCGTACCTGATCTTACAGCTCTAGTGTCCTCCATATCCTCCATACTGATTCAATGTCTAGGTCTCTGGGTTCACATAAACAAGCAAAAGAACCTTATTGGATAGGTGTTCTCCCCTTGTCCAGTCAGCCACAGCTCAGGAGACAAGGTCTTATGGAAGTAGAGCTGCCCCTTCCAAGGACTGTGGGTATGGCAGATTCTCTAAGAAAGGGTGTGCGTGGGTATGAAACAAGTAGTACCTCAAGTTACCAGATACCAGATAGGTTGAAATTGGACTTTGTCCGTTGGTTATTATTATTATTTTTTTAGTCTCTTTCAAGTTGGGAGTTCAGGCTATGGATGGCAGAAACGTCAAATAGTATCAGCATATTCTTCTTATTACAAAACAAGGTACGCTTTGGGTATGTGGCAGATATAGTTGGGTCCATTAGGGTTGCCTGGTTGGCTCAGGGAGTTGGGCATCTGACTCTTGATTTTGGCTCAGGTCATGATCTCAGAGTCATGGAATTGAGCCCTATGTCGGGCTCTGCACTAAGCATGGAGCCTGCTTAGGATTCTCTCTCCCTCTCTCTGCCCCTCCACCCCCTCATAAAACAAAAGCAAGGGGCGCCTGGGTGGCTCAGTCGGTTAGGCGGCCGACTTCGGCTCAGGTCACGATCTCGCGGTCCGTGAGTTCGAGCCCCGCCTCAGGCTCTGGGCTGATGGCTCAGAGCCTGGAGCCTGCTTCCAATTCTGTGTCTCCCTCTCTCTCTCCCCCTCCCCCGTTCATGCTCTGTCTCTCTCTGTCTCAAAAATAAATAAAACGTTAAAAAAAATTTTTTTTAAACAAAAGCAAAAAAATAAATAAATAAAAATGGGAAGGGGGGGGGCGCCTGGCTGGCTCAGTCTGTAGAGCATGCAACTCTTGATCTCCAAGTTGTGAGTTCGAGCCCCATGTTGGGTATGGACATTACTTAAAACTAAAATCTTTTTTAAAAGGGGGGCATGGTATAATAAAAGTTCTTGGTTCCCAACCACCTCTCTAGCTTCCAGAGTGAGTGGAAGCTTTGAATGACCCACTAAAACCTGTTTCCAGGTGCCAGAATAGCTTTTGTTCTCCAGCTCCAAATGAACATATCCTAAAAGAGATAACATTTATAGTGATAGTTTATTGCTCCAATTGTCCAATTGTTCCAGTTACCATCTTTCTCAAACAAGGAGAGTACAATAAACCATGAAAAGAACTTAAACACTTCATTAATACTTTGTTCCATTGCTCTAATTGTGATGCCATTCTGTGTATAAAAACAGAACAATCACATTTTACTTCTGATGTTTAATAGTTTGTAGAGATCACTTGCTTTTCTTGTTAATAGGTTATAATAAGTTGCTTTTTATAATATGTTTTTACTAACGCCTTGCATTAAAGCATGATATATTCAGTTTAGCATCATGCCTATCAAGTAACCTAGGTACTAATATACAGCACAGTGGCTATAGTTAAAACCATATTGTATATTTGAAAGTTGCTAAAAGAGTAAATCTTAAAAGTCCTTATCATAAGAAAAATTTTTTAAAATATATTTTTTGTAACTATGTATGGTGACAAGTTATAACTAGACTTGTGGTGATCATTTTGCAATGCTTACAAATATTGTAAATCATTATGTTGTACACTTGAAGCTAATATATATGTCAATTATACCTCCATTTAAAAATAAATAGGGGGCTGATGGGGGGTGGGGGAGAGGGGAAAGTGGGTGATGGGCATTGAGGAGGGCACTTGTTGGGATGAACATTGGGTGTTGTATGGAAACCAATTTGACAATAAATTATATTTAAAAATAAAAATAAATAACTAATTGACAAAAAAACTAAAGATAGGAATCTAGGTGTTGCCTGAAACTGCATGTAGTATAGAGTTCTTAGTTAAAAATACTTTTTCCAGGGCTCCTGGGTGGCTCAGTCGGTTAAGCATCTGACTTGGGCTCAGAACAGGGTCTCAGGGACATGGTCACGTGGTTCACGAGTTCGAGCCACACTTCAGGTTCTGTGCTGCTCCTGTGGAGCCTGGAGCCCACTTTAAGTTCTGTGTCTCCCTCTCTTGCATTCCCTTTCCGCTCATGCTCTGTCTCAAAAAATAAATAAACATTAAAAAAAATACTTTTTACAGGGGTGCCTGGGTGGCTCAATCAGTTAAGCATCCAACTCTTGATTTCAGCTCAGGTCATGATCCCAGCATCCTGAGACTGAGCCCCGTGTGGAGTGAGCCCTGTGTCATGCTGAGCATGGAGCCTACTTGGGATTCTCTCTCCTTCTCTCTCTTGAAACAAATACTTAAAAAAATACTTTTTCCTCAACATGTTGAAGGTATTTCTCCATTGTCTTTAAGTTTCCAATGTTGCTGTTGAAAAGTCCAATGATTTCCAGTTATTTATCCTTTGATCGAACCTTTCTTGTTTCTCTATGTGAGCTTTAAAAATCTTCCTATTTTTTTATCTTTTTCTTTTGAGAGAGAGAGGGAGAGTACAAGGGGGGAAGAGGGGCAGAAGGAGAGAGAGAGAATACTAAGCAGCCTCTAGGCTCCGGGCAGAGCCCGACTCTGGGGGTCAGTCCCACAACCCTGGGATCATGACCTGAGCTGAAATGAAGAGTCAGAAGTTTAATGGACTGACCCAACCAGGAGTCCCTAAAAATCTTTATTCAAAGTATCCTGAAATTTCACAAATATGTGCCTTGGTTTGGGTCTTTTTTTTTTTTTTTTCATTCATTGTGAGGAGCACCAGGAGAGCACTTTCAGTAAAAAGAAAATTCACTGTTCTGAAATGTTTTAAATTATATTGCATTATGCTGTTTCTTTGATTTTTACTTCCTCTCTTCTTTCTTTCTTATTACTTGGGTAGGGGGACTCTTGGACTGATCAACTAATTTTCCTATCTTTCCTCTCCTATCTTTCATCTTTAGCTTATCCTACCTTCTCAGAGATTTCTTCAAATTTATCTCCCACCTTTTTTTTTTTTTTAATTTTTTTTAATGTTTATTTATTTTTGACAGAGACAGACTGTGAGTGGTTTAGGGCAGAGAGAGAAGGAGACACAGAAGCAGGCTCTAGGCTCTGAGCTGTCAGCACAGAGCCAGCTCAGAGCCCGATGTGGGGCTCGAACTCACGAGCTGTGAGATCATGACCTGAGCCAAATCAGACGCTCAACTGACTGAGCCACCCAGGCACCCCACTCACCTTTTTTTTTTTTTAATGTCACCTGTCTTATTTTTAATTTTCAAGCACTCTCTTTTGTTCTTTAAACATTTCTTGTTTAGTATTTTGTTTTTGTCTGTTTTGTTTGTTTTGTTTTTGTGGATAGAGCAATTTCTCTTATCTTCATGGTGTATAATTATGGCCTTTTTTTCTTGGAAGTTTACTTCTACTCTCTACACTATTTCTGTTTCTTCTGGTTTCCTTTCTTTCCTATTTACTTTGACCTCTCTTTAAATGTTGAAGGCTCTCATCAAATGTCTGATACTTGGCTGTAAGTATTTAAGCACTCCAAAAAGATTGTAAGCTCTTGGCTCCTGAACTTAAAGGCTTCACCACAGAAAGACCAAGTTGAGGTTTTTTCCTCTTGAAATGAGCCTCAAAAGTATGTTGAAGAGATCTTTGATTTAGATCTATTCAGATTCTACAGAGTAGAAGCCTCCAAATTTGAGAAATCTTGATTTGCTTTTTGAAATTAGATGTTTGACCCGAGAGAAGCAGAAAATAGGGCTAATTTTCCCATAGAACTTAAAATGAAATATTCAAAAGAACTCACTTCCCATTATACTTGACTTGAGAATTTACTGTAAACAATAGACACAATAACTGAATTTCTGTAAATATTTCCCCTCAGTGAATGTAAGCTTTTTTATTTTTTTTAAAGTTTATTTATTTATTTTGAGAGAGGGAGAGAAAGAGAAAAGAGAGACAGCATGAGTAGGGGAGGGGCAGAGAGAGAATCCCAAGCAGGTTCTGCACTGACAGTGCAGAGCCCAGTGCAGGGCTTGAACTCATGAACCGTGAGATCATAACCTGAGCCAAAATCAAGAGTCAGTACCTTAACTGATTGACCCACCCCGGCGTCCCCGCGCTTTTTTATCTCAATCTGACAGGTTTTTTTTGAGATAGAGTGGCTGGTGGGAGCCAAAACATTAAAAATCTCTAAGAAAACTTTATGTCTAGTGGCATAAAAGCACTAGGGAAGAGTTGGAGGGTTGGGGCTTTAAGCCCCTATAAAAAGCTGTTAGAAGCTAAAGTCCAGAAATAATAATTCTGTGAACTCTGGGACCAGTACCTTACACCCAGCAAGAAGGGCCCTGCCTTGGACCCTGCATGTTATGAACATACCCCAAAAAGCATTTAATAAAATAACATATGGGTACCTCTGTCGTGTGAAATCCAAGGCACATTGTTGGCATAGTGTGGCTCATAAATGTATTCTCCACTCCTGGAAATAACACCAATCAGACCCCAGGGAAATACTTTTACACATGTCTTGCCTTATGTTCACAATGCAAAAGCCAACTGAAGACAAATGTCATAAAGATTTATGGTTCATAGTGCTGTTGACATAGAAGAAAGACTTTGCTTTGGAATGTGGGGAGGATTTGAATAGCAGAAATGGATAAGAGAAAAGACAAAATAATTGTCAAATTCTTCCTCTTATTGTGAATGCAATAGCTTTGGACCTCATGAAGTATCTTTTCCTGGTGCCAAGTACCCATTTTCTTGCTTGTCTCAGGACACCGGAGATACTCACAAATTAGAGTGAAAATTCAAACAGTTCAATATGGTGGCTGAAGACCATTTTACAAAACCAAACACTTTTATATTATTCTTAAATTTATGTATAGGTAGGTATAGACATAACATACATGAAATGTGATACAGACTCTTTACAATAGTAGCAAAACGGACATGTTATATGAGATTGCAAATAGTTTAATTTTCATGAAAATGTTGAATGTTTCATAAATTTGTAAAAATTAATTTTAAAAACGTATCTGTATAAAGTTAGGAATTGTTATTATAATTCATATATTTGTGATAATTCATATATTTATTGTCTTTAATTTTAACAGATAACTATACATTTTGGAAAAAATAGCTTTCTAAAGTATCTGAACAGAATTTTAATTTGTGATTTTTTAACATTTAATTTATACTTCATACATGTTCAAAACACTTTTTTAATCTTTTAGATGACAAATGAGTACAAGTGGAGATCATCACAGAAAAAGAAAATACAAAAGTGGAGCTCAAAACCAGTAAAAAAAAAAAAAAAAGGAAACAGAAAAAAACCTTTTGAAGAGGCTATCTGCCTACATATTTGAAAACTGAAACAAGGTGTTTATGAACCACATGAAATTTACAAACAACACATTACAAATTCTTTGCTTACTGAATATTTAATTACTAATGAAAATAAATAAGAAAATTATGTTAGCATATTTTGTCAGCACGATGGCCAATACATTGTTTATTAAAGGCTCTGTCCAATTCCATTAAGGTCATTGTCTATCTTTTCTTATTTTTAACTTTATATCTGTTGTTAAATATTTAATTCACCCTAGGAAACACCATCACTAAATTTGTTATATCCTGAGATTCTTGTTCTCTCTTATTAGTTTTATTTTATGTTACTTGTCTTTCCCCCATGTCTCCCTAATTGAAAATCAACACAGAACATTAAGGGGAATCATTCCAAATAAAACTGCATTTTTCACCTTGGGCATATCTTCTCTTATTCACATTAGTCACACCAAAGAAGTCAAACAGCTTTTAGGCCAGATTATATCTGGGCACTTTTGTTTCACAATTTAATGTAAAACACGTCAGGTATTTCAAGATTCTTTTTCTCAGTCCCTTTGCTTCTATATTTTGCAGTGATAATGCCATATATGCTGTTCTACAGTTTCCAAACCACATTTATCACTTATAATTCCAAAGGAAGTCCACAACAGCCCTGGGTCATGGAATTCACATTTACATTAAAGAAATCCATGTTTTCAACACCATGAAAGTGACAAATTTGTGACAACCAGTGGTATACTGGTAAATGTTTAACAATGGACTCTTAGGACCCTAATTGTAGAGTCTGCCAATTTCCTTGAAATAAATACTCCCATTCTGGTCCATTCAACCTACGTCAACTGGCTCCTAAAAGTCCTGAAAACTTAACAAATGGCTCTTGCAAACAGGAAGAAGTCAGCTCCAACACACCACCCAGGCACTTTCAATTCATTCCCAAAGTATATGAAAACTTACATGTGTGCCTTGTTTTGAGATTGAGATATCAAAATAAAAGATATGGATGTGCCAATTTAGTTGGCATATTAGACCAACAATGAAGCTATTAAATGTTAAAGTATGTAGTCTTAATGATAAATGTTTTTGACGTTCCCAGCAGGTAGTGAGTGTGATGATGGTGGGTTCTAAACTCAGCGATCCCTGACTCCCAGCATTCACACCCTTATGGCATCCACTCCTTTACAGTGGGTAGAACATGCGATTTTATTCTAATTTTCTTAACCAGTGGAATATGACAATGGTGTAAAGCTGATGGAATGCCATTCTGCAATTGCTATATCACACTGTAACTTATGTCTTACTAGCAGAACTCTGTTTCTGGATGTGATGAAGCAAGCTACTATGTTCTGAGCTGACCTATGGAGAGGCCCGCATAGTGAAGAACTGAGGCCCTCAGTCCAATAGCTTGAAGGAACTGAATTCTCCCAACAACCATGAGAACATGGAAACAGCTCCTTTCCTAGTCAAACCTTTAGAGGAGACTGCAGCACAGACTTGCTTGATTGTGGCCTTGTGAGGGACCCTGACGCAGAGGACTTAGCTTAGCCATGTGCAAACTCCTGACCCACACAAATAGTGACATAATAAATGTTTGCTGTTTTAAGCAACCAAGTTTGTGTAATTTGTTACACACCAAGAGATAACTAATGCAGTCAGTGTGTGCCAGAGTACTGTCCTAGAGAATGTTATGTGGAATTATAGCTGGTATTAGAAATTGAATAAGATTTTTGGAGTGCAAAGAATTGAGTGCAGGGCTTTGAGGGAATGTTGGGAGATAAGACTAGTTTGAAAGAGCGGGATCTATTAGAAGGGCACTTAAAAATTCATGTAGGGCACTTAAAAATTCATGTAGTCAACTGGGGTGCCTGGGTGGCTCAGTTGGTTAAGCGTACAACTTTGGTTCAGGTTACAATCTCCCAGTTCGTGGGTTCAAGCCCCGCATGGGGCTCTGTACTGACAACTCAGAGCCTGGAGCCTGCTTTGGATTCTGTGTCTCCCTCTCTCTCTTCCCCTCCCCCGCTCTCCCTCTCTCTCAAAAATAAATAAACATTTAAAAAAATTTTTTTAATTCATGTATTCAACTAATACTGATTGAATATATTATACCAAATACTTTTTGGGGGCAATGCTATCCACCTTAAGCAAAGAAAAACAAGCTGTTACATGGCTTAAAATCTGAGGGTGAGAGACACATGACAATCAACAAGTAAGTAAATACAAGAGAATAATAAGAATTATGCAGAGAATTAGGTGGCTCAGTCGATTAAGCGTCCGGCTCTTGATTTCGGCTCAGGTCGTGATCCCATGGTTCATGGGTTTGAGCCCCATGTCAGGCTCTGTGCTGACAGTGTGGAGCCTGCTTGGGATTCTCTCTCCCTCTCTCTCTGCCCCTCCTCTGCTTCTCTCTCTCTCCAAAAATAAATAAACAACAACAAAAAAAAGAATTTTGCAGAGAATTAAAGCAGAATGGTATGTTAGGGAGTGACTACTTGGCTACTGTAGGTTAGAAGGTAAGGAAAAGTATGTCAGGCCTGTAGAATGTCCTTCACATCCATTCTCTCCCTCCTTCCTCTTAAGTCATAGAATCCCCCAAGTTTTGACCAGGCAACTAGCTACTCAAGTAGGAATCATACTTCCCAGCCTCTCTTGCAGCTAGGTATGAACACATGACTAAGTGAGCAGAACTGATAATGCAATTTCCAGGTCTCATTTTCTTAGGGAAATTGTTTTTTTCTGCACTCACTCTTTTTCTTCTTTTTCCAGGCTGGAATGTAGACATATGTGGACCAGCCTTAATCATGTGAGTGAAGATTGCACCCTATGGTAAGAACAGGGTAGAAGGAACCAGGGTCCCTGAATGATCTCCCAGAACAGAGCTGCCCACTCATCCTTTACCACCTCCCTGCCTCTGGATGTTATGTGAGAGAGAAATAAACTTTAATCGTTTTTCGAGCTACTGTATTTCAGAATCTCTGTTATAGTAGTCTTAGCCTATGCCCTACTACTATAGGTGACCTCTCAGAGGTGGGGACATGACATTTAAGCTAAGAGCTAAGTGAAAAGAATGAAAAAGCTATATAAAGTGGAGAGAGAGCATTTAAGACAAATGAAAAAGACCTAAAAAGAGAAAGGTCAGTATGGCTAGGGCATAGGGAGATGACTTGGAGAAGAATTAGGAACAGATCATGTAGGAGTTCGAAAACTAATGTAAGGAATTTTGATTTTAAGTATGAGGGGAGAGCACTGGAGTATTTTTAAATATTAAGAGAAGTGTCATAACTGGATTTAGGGTTTTTTGTTTTTCTTTTTTCCCCCTGGATTTATGATTTAAAAAATCACTCAGACTGCTCTCTGGTAAATCATCTGAGGGGGCCAAAAATATGTTTTGGACATGTTAAGTTTAGCAAAATAGTTGAATAAGATTAACCGACCAACTTAGTTATTAGTACAAAGGACTTTGAGCCTCACGCTAGTAATGATGCTTAAGAAACAGAATATATTTTACAAATGACCAATCCAATTGGTAGACACTATTTAAATTATCCTATGTCAAATTAACAAGAACTTACCTTGCCAAGATTCTTGGCACTTTTATATTAACTTAAATTGCATTGGGAAAAAGCATAATAGTAATTGAAAAGCAACTAATTATAAGCAATTATAAGTCAAATTATGTTTACACCACAATTAGTGTTTGAGGTGGTTTAGTAGACATTCTTCATTTCAATAAGCAACCATCAAATAACTGAATAGCTTGTAAAACACATAAATACTTCTTTTATCTTTATTCCAAGTATAACCACCACATTCACTTTGAATTGTTATTATCATAAAATAAGCAACATTTCTCTTTTGTCCCAATTCCCAGTTTGAGTTGGATGCTTTTAAAAACATGGCAAGAGTACTCTATGTACCTACCGCACAACATAGCTTCTTTCAACAGTTTTCATGGAGAAATGTGAACAGATTCACGTTCTTGTAAGACAAGTACTACCCTGGAGGGAATCTAGAGTGCAAATTCAAACCACATCTTTTTCACTAGGTTTTCCACACTTACATGATCTCATTTCACTTTTGGTTGAGGGAAGTCTTTCTCTAAGGATGATAGGGAAAAGTCTTTTGTGTTGTAAATGGTAATTTTATGACCAGCTGGGTTTTTTCCTCCCATATTCTTGAGTGAAAGTCGTAACTGTTACCACAATTTTGCCACCTCAGGTTAAACTGTTTGACTACACCTTAACAACTATTTTACAGTTTACATTATTCCTGAAGTATTAAATATATGGTTCTTTATTTTAAATTTTTTTTCAATTCATGGTTCTTTAAATCACCGCTAATGATAGGTCAGAAATCTCTATTATATAAATTTCCATGTAAATTCTTTTGAAGCATGTGAGATGATAGCACTGTAAATTTTGGAGGTGGGGGCCCCCTTTCAACTAGCTCATCAGTTTGAGAACATTCAAAAAAATATTATCAGACAATTTCAGATTATATTTATTAAACCAGTTTCTAGAAATAGTTTTAGAAAATAAATTCCCACCCGTTGACCTAATCGAGCACGGAGTTGCCAGTGCTTCACGGCAGCCGCTGAGCTCGGCCAACTCCAAGGCTGGGCGAGCCACATGGTTGGAGGTAGGTAGAGCCCTCCGAGGCTGGGCGCCACGTTGCTTTTCCCTTTTTAAATAGGCAGACAACGCTTCGGGCTATTGTGTAAAAGGATCGAGAACTCCTTTTCCTCGAACATCAGCTAAGGCAGGGGCAGAATTAAAGCGCCTTCTAATCCGACCCTCGGCAACATGTGCGTCACGGACAAATACTGAGTTTTAATGTGTGGCTTCTTTCGTCCTGAGGAAACACATACTTTAGAGAATGGCCAAGTACCACGGCAATCGCGGTGAACTGCACAGGATCAAAACCACCACGCCATCCCAGCAGTGGCCACCGCCCCCGCCGAACCCCGCCAACCCTAAGGATCCACCCATGTTCTCTGCTAACCAGTTTAACGCAGCGCGGCGCACCCTTTCCCCACTCCGTTCCCGTTCTCCCCACCCATTCTGCATTCGACCCCAGGCTCTCAGTCGCCAGCCGGACAACACAGCGCCGTCTCCCGCCCAAGGGACAGCGCGAACCCAAACCGCAGCGCGGCGGGTAGCTCTCCGCGCTCCCGGCAGGCGGGCCGCCAGCCAGCCGCAACTCGGCGGCTGCTGATTGACAGGCGGGAACACCTATGAGCCTCAGAGGCGGGACGCTGCGTCACTTCCTGGCCTTTCGGGGGAGACGGCATATATAAATGCGGTGCTCACGCAGCGCCCTCGCTTCCACAGTATGGCCGGCGACATTAGCTAGCGCTCGCTCTACTCTCTCTAACGGGGAAACAGCGGACTACAAGAGACTGAACTGTATCTGCCTCTATTTCCAACAGACTCACGTTCAACTTTCGCTCACAAAAAAAAAAAAAAGCCGGGAAAATTTTATTAATCCTTTTTTTAAAAAAAGTTAATATAAAATTATAGCAAAAAAAAAAAAAAAGGAACCTGAACTTTAGTAACACAGCTGGAACAATCCGCAGCGGCGGCGGCAGCGGCGGGAGAAGAGATTTAATTTAGTTGATTTTCTGTGGTTGTTGGTTGTTCGCTAGTCTCACGGTGATGGAAGCTGCACATTTTTTCGAAGGGACCGAGAAGCTGCTGGAGGTTTGGTTCTCCAGGCAGCAACCCGACGCAAACCAAGGATCTGGGGATCTTCGCACCATCCCAAGGTGGGTGCTGGGGGCTGTCGCTGCCTGGAAGGCACCAGCCACGGGCTGGGGTCGGGGGCCCCGGGTTCCCGCAGGCTTCAGGTGGGGGCGGGTCCGCGGGCGGGGCTCGTTTCGGCTGCCGTGGAGGGGGGGGCTCGGTGCTGGGGGGAGCGGCCGCGTCCACGCGTGGCCCGAGCCGACTTCTCCCGCCGCCGTTGCCGGACCGGGCGCTGCCCGGGGGGAGGGGGAGGAGGCCGGCGCGCCGCGTGCTCAGGTAACGTCCCCCGCGCAGCGTGCGGGGCGGCGGGCGGCGCCACTCGGTGTGGTTTGTGGGCCGGCGCCGTCCGACTTTCCCCTCCGGAGTTGGCGGTCGGGACCCCGGGTGGGGGCGCCTTGGGGCCGCGCGGGCTGCCTCCCGGCAGGTGTGGCTCAGAGAGCTTAGTCAGGCGCTACTTCGGGCGTTCCCCTCTCGGGGAGCGGGGAGGGAGGGAGTGGGTTTGAAGCCGGGCTCGTTCTCTCCGCGTGCTTCGGGAGGCGGGGGCTCTCCCGGTCTCGGACTGAGGGTCTGGCGCGCAGGCCTCCCGCCCGCGGTCGGCGCTGGCAGCATGTGGCGCCCGGGCGGCGGGGATTGGGCGGGAGCAGTGGTGTCGCAGTGGCTGGGCCCCACCGCCGCCCTAACGTGCTCTGCACCAAAATCCTTTTCGGGGCGGCCCCGGAGCCCACCGAGGCTGGCCCCGGAGACTCTTGACCTTGGCTGTGTAACCTGTTACCGCGTCGGCGGGTTCCGGGCGAGGTGCGGGGTGGAGAAAGGTTTGTCTAAATTTACGGGCTAGAGGCCCGTCCGAGCCAGGACATAATACCTTTAATGCCTAAGCCTGCAAAGGAATCTGGGGCCCCAGCCTCCCACCGCCGGCAGTCACGCGAGAGCGCTGGGCTGATCGCGCAGAAAAGAAGAGGTCTTCTCGTGGTCTTGGGAAAGCAGAGAGCAAATGGAAGTACAGGCGGTTGCGAAGGTGCCTGGGCCTTTCCCGTGGCGCTCACACCGCTAGGCACCCCTTGCCTTTCCGCGCACAAGTGCGGCGAGTGTGACGGTGCGGCGGAGGAACCGGCGCGGCTGCCTCGTTGAGGCGACGACCAATGAGCTCCTGGGCCCGACCGAGAGCCTGGCCCCAGGGTGTGGGCCAATGGGCGTTTCAGGAATGTAGGCTGCGCTCGCTGCAGTCCCTGACAAAAAGCAACTGGAGAAGGGAATCCAGGCGGACACGTGCTGCCGGGACTTTTAAGGCAGTAGGTCTGTCTTGAAGGATCCTCTTGCTAAAAGCGTCGTGTTAGCTAGAATGTGACAGGTCTCATTTTTCAAGCTTTGTTCGACACTTAAAATGTCTAACGTAGCCCTTCACTATGTGCCAGGTTCAGCTTTAATCACTGTATTATAGGAGGCAGTTACTTACAAATACTGGGAAGCTTAGTATTTCCTCCATTTCACAAAGGGGGAAACTCCCTGGTGGTGATATGCGTCTGGTGAAACAATTGTGATCAGATAATCTAGAAAATCGTGTCATTGAAGAACTAATAAATACGTCTCTCATAAGGTGGTTAACAAATGGTTTTGCTCTGACTCTTTAAATGTTCTGAAGCTTTATTTGTAAGCACACATTCTTAATAAAGGGAAGAGGGCTTTTCTTCCTTCCAAGTTCTTAGGCAGAAATGCCAGAATTTAAGCTTGGGCTTTTTTGCTTAAGTTCCCTGAGTCAAGGAGGAGGGAGAAAGGGTTACAAAAGGGCAGTTTGCTTTCTGTAAGTAAGAACCACTGTTCCTTTGTACTTTGGTCAGCAGAAATTGTTTTGCTCCCTCAGTGTGGCTCTTAAAATGATGGCAAAAGTTAAACCTTCAAGGACAGAATATTGTTTTGTTCGTGATTTGGTGCGGTAATTTTATAGACCTTTAACATTCGTTAAATCACTATCTTGAGAAATTATACCACACTTAAGCTGTTGTAGATAGAGCAAGTAAGAACTGGAAAATCTGTTTAACTGAGAGGTCTTTTGGCAACCTTGGTAGGAACTTTCTCTGTGACCTGTCAATCAAGCATAAATAAATTGCCTCTGGAATATCTAAATTTGAATTCAGCATTTAATAACTAGCTGTTTGATGTCTCTTCATCTCTAAAATGAAGACAGTACTGGTACCTACCTTCATTGAGTAGTTGTGAGGATTAAGTGGGTTACTTTAGGTACACTACTTTAAAAACTGACACATAGTAACCAGTCTAAGTTATTATCTTTGGGGGTTTTTTGTTGTGAGGGGTTTGGGGTTTTGGGTTTTTTTGCTTTTTAAAGGCCATTTTTTTTCCTTTTCCCCCTTTTAAGCAAACAAAGTTGTAGAAGAAAATATGTCCGATTGTAGTCTAAAAGACTACGTATTAAAGGGTGTCCTAGCAATTTGATGTATTTTGACTCCAGTAGAGGAGATAGTGTCATTGGGGAGTTTTAGATTGCACCATTATAATACATTCTACGAAGTATTTTATCTTTGTAGCCTTATTTTTATTTAATGATAAAATTTTATTTAATGATAAAAATGTTGAAGGCAGAAAGGCCTTATCTCCACTCTCAGTCATCCATTAAAATGCAAACAGACATTTTGTGTAGTGTTTTGTGTCAACATACCACAATTTTTTCATTCTGTTAATGATCTTAACTTAGCAGGTTTGCATCCTATTTAAGATATCTTTACTCACTAGAGGTTAATGAAGATGTTCTTTTTTCCTCCTAAACTTTGTTTTGCTTTTTGTATTTAGATCTGCATTTCCATCTGGAATTGATTTTTATTTTTAATATAGTATGAGGGAATACAATGCACTTGAAGCAAAATTGGCTCATCTTTCCAAGCTTTAACTCCCAAGTTCATCTAGAACTGTTCTGTTAAACATTTCCTACTCTCCTGTAGGCCATTTAGTAGAATTCACCTTAAGTATAATCTGAACAAAGTATGTGATATGGAGAATCTTTTTACTAACTTCTCAAAGGAGACATGGAGCACACTATACAGTTTTTGGTTTTGTTATTTTAAGAAGAAAAATCCTGTCTGGACTGGGTTAAAGAATGCTGGCTAACAATATGGACAATATGGGATTTTTTTTTGAAGAAGATCATTTTCTTTTTAATGTTTATTGTTTATTTTTGAGGGAGAGACAGCATGAGCAGGAGAGGGTGAGAGAGAGAGGGAGACACAGAATCTGAAGCAGGCTCCAAGCTCTGAGCTGTCAGCACAGAGCCCAACATGAGGCTTGAGCTGACAAACGGCGAGTTCATGACCTGAGCCGAAGTTGGACATTTAACCCACTGAGCCACCCGGGTGCCCCGCTTAACAGTATGTTTAAGAAAAGCAGCATTCTGGGGCACCGGGTTGGCTCAGTCAGTTGGGCGTCTTCAGCTTAGGTCATGATCTCGCGGTTCGTGGGTTTGAGCCCTGCGTCAGGCTCTGTGCTGGCAGCTCAGAGCCTGGAGCCTGCTTCAGATTGTGTCTCCCTCTCTCTCTGTCCCTCCCCCTGCTCATGCTCTGCTTCTCTCTCTCAAAAATAAATATTTTTTTAAAAAGCAGCATTCCATATCAATAAAGGAATAGATGATGTGTTCTAAAACTGGCTTATTTCACACATTATAGGAAATGGCAGCTATGGGGAGGAAGTCTGTTAGAAAATTAGAAATTTTGAGGAGAGGAAAGGTTTTTTGCTTTTGAATTCGTAGCCCTGAGCTATTATTCTTAGTAATGAAGTGGGTTCAGATGGGAAATTGTAGTGGAGGCGAAGAGAATAAAAATTATGGGAAGGTTAGAGGTGTATTATTTGCACAGTTAATGTGAAACTATAAAAACTACAATCTATGGTGGTCATGTTGGAAACAACATTTAGGACAAAGTGGGATGTTCTGCCATTTCTCTCCTTCAAATTTTGTAAGCTACAATTTAAATCACTATCCGTATAATTACTGCTACATTCAGTTGATTGCTTTCAACAGGTGCACTTTAAAAAGGGTGGCTTGGAGATAGCAGTTTAAACTTTTTCAAAACTTCTTTGAGAAAGGTAACAAGAGAAGCTTACTTCAATAGGAAGCTTTTCTACTTAAAACCTTTTTACACTAAAAGGTTTCTTGGGTAGGGGTTGTAAATTCCTTCAATGTAAAATTACTGATTCTGCAATACTGTGCAATGATGTAGTCAAGTAAGGCAGGAGTTCTGGGAAAGTTAATTTTGAGGTGTGACTTAGAATCCTTGCAACCAGCCCTCATCCTTTACAAAAAATTAAATTGTAGTTTATAGTGCCTGATCTACTGCATCTTAGTAGGATCCAACTCTTTGGGTGACATGAGTGATAAAACTCTGCTCTGAAGGGTTTCTTCCACCTGCGAGCAGCATTCTGTTCCTTCAGACATTTACTTTGTAAAATTGAGATTAAAAAACATCTAACACGTGGAGCACTTGGGTGGCTCTGTTGGTTAAAGTGTCCGACTCTTGATTTCAACTCAGGTCATGATTTCATGCTTTGTGGGATCGAGCCCATGTCAGGCTCTGCTGCACTGCTAGCATGGAGCCTACTTGGGATTCTCTCTCTCTCTCTCTCTCTCTCTCTCTCTCTGCCCTTCCCGTTTGAGCTCTCTTTCTCAAAGTAAATAAATTAAAAAAAAATTTTTTTAAGCATCTAACATTAAATTAACCATTTTTTGTAATTTTCTTTTTTCGAGAGAGAGTGGGGGGGGGGGTGCAGAGAGAGTGGAATAGAGGATCCCAAGTGGGCTCTGCTCTCAGCCCAGAGTCTGCTTCACATCTTCTCTCCCTGTCTCCCTGCGCCTTCCCTGCTCCTGCTATCTCAAAAACAAACATTTAAAAATATTTTTATAATTTTAATTTTTTTTAATTTTTACTTATTTTTTTAAAATTTACATCCAAGTTAGCATATGGTGCAACAATGGTTTCAGTAGATCCTTTAATGCCCCTTACCCGTGTATCCCATCCCTCCTTCCACAACCCCCATTAGCAACCCTGTTTGTTCTCCATATGTAAGAGTCTCATGTTTTTGTTCCCTTCCCTTTATGTTCATATGTTTTGTATCTTAAGTCCTCATATGAGTGAAATCATATGATGTTGGTCTTTCTCTGACTAATTTCGCTTAGCATGATACCCTCTAGTTCCATTCACGTAGTTGCAAATGGCAAGATTTCATTCTTTTTGATTGCCAAGTAATATTCCATTGTATGTGTATATGTGTTTGTGTGTATATACCACATTTTCATCCATCCTTTGGTGGACCTTTGGGCTCTTTCCATACTTTGGCTTTTGCTGATAGTGCTGCTGTAAACATTGGGGTGCATGTGCCCCTTCAAAACAGCATACCTGTATTCCTTGGATAAATACCTAGTAGTGCCATTGCTGGATCATAGGGTAGTTCTATTTTTAGTTTTTTGAGGAACCTCCATCCTGTTTTCCAGAGTGGCTGCACCAGCTTGCATTCCCACCAGCTGTGCCAAAGAGATCCTCTTTCTCTGCATCCTTGCCAACATCTGTTGTTGCCTGAGTTGTTAATGTTAGCCATTCTGACAGGTGTGAGGTGGTATCTCGTGGTTTTGATTTGTCTTTACCTGATGATGAAGGATGCTGAGCATTTTTTCATGTGTCAGTTGGCCATCGGGATGTCTTTGGAGAAGTGTCTATTCATGTCTTTTACCCATTTCTTCACTGGATTATGTTTTTTGGGTGTTAAGTTTGATAAGTTTTTATAGATTTTAGATACTAACCCTTTATCTGATACGTCTATGTTGTTTGTAAATATCTTCTCCCATTCCATCGGTTGCCTTTTAGTTTTGCTGATTGTTTCCTTTGCTGTGCAGAAGAAGCTTTTTGTTTTGATGAGGTCCCAATAGTTGCTTTGGTTTCCCTTGTTTCTGGAGACATATTGAGTAAGAAGTTGGCTGCGGCCAAGATCAAAGATTTTTTGCCTCCTTTCTCCTCTAGGATTTTGATGGCTTCCTGTCTTACATTTAGGTCTTTCATCCATTTTGAGTTTATTTTTGTGTATGGTGTAAGAAAGTGGTCCAGGTTCATTTTTCTGCATGTCACTGTCCAGTTTTCCCAGCACTACTTGCTGAAGAGACTGTTTATTGGATATTCTTTCCTGTTTTGTCAAAGGTTAGTTGGTCATACGTTTGTGGATCCATTTCTGGGTTCTGTATTCTGTTCCATTGATGTGAGTGTCTGTTCTTGCGCTAGTACTATACTGTCTTGATGATTACAGCTTTGTAATACACCTTGAAGTCCGGAACATTTAAAGATATTTTTAAATGATGTGTACATCCAACATGGGACTTGAACTCCACCCTGAGTTCAAGGGTTGCACACTCCACCAACTGAGCCAGCCAAGTGCTGCATTGGGTTATTTATTTTTGTTCTTGTGGAAGTTCCTTATATATTCCTAATGTTTACCTTTTATCACCTATTTGATTTGCAAGTATTTTTTCCAGTTCTGTATTGTGTTTTCACTCTTTTGAATGCTTTCCTGTGATGTGCAAAAGTTAAGTTTGATAGTCCCATTTGTCTTTTTTTGCCTTTGTTGTCTGTGCTTTTTGTGTCATATCTAAGAAAGCACTGACAGATCCAGTCTACTGAAGCGTTTCCCCATGTCTTCTAGGACTTTTGTAGCTTTAGGTCTTAATTTTTGTCTTTAATCTACCTTAAATTAATTTTTGTAGATGGTCTTAGGAAGGATCCAACTTTATTATTTTGTGTAAACACCCAGTTTTCCTAGCACCATCAGATGACTCCCCCCCGCCCCCAACCCCCAATTTTGTAGTTTTGGCACCTTTGTTGAAGGTCATTTGAGGCATTTACTTATTATATTTAAAAGTATGGTCAGTTGTCCATTTGGGGTCTTGTTGAATCAGATAACAAGTCGTTTTAGTTGTTTCTTTTCCCTTGTAAACACTCCGGCTTGTTCTGTTTTTATTAAATCACAGACTCTTTAAGAAAACTTTAAATATAGGGGTGCCTGAGTGGCTCTGTTGGTTGCATGACTCTTGATTTAGGCTCAGGTTATGGTATCACAGTTAGTGAGATGAAGTCCCGCTTATGGTCACTATCAGCACTGAGCCTGCTTGGGATTCTGTCTCTCTCTCCCTGTCCCTCTGTCCCTCCCTGCACATAAGTGCACTCTCTCTTTCTCTCTCAATAAATAAACTTTCGGGGTGCCTGGGTGGCTCTGTCAGTTGAGCGTCTGACTTCGGCTCAGGTCATGATCTCACAGCTCGTGAGTTCAAGCCCCACATCAGGCTCTGTGCTGACAGCTCAGAGCCTGGAGCCTGCTTCAGAGTCTGTGTCTCCCTCTCTCTCTGCCCCTAACCTACTCGTGTTCTGTCTCTGTCTCTCTCAAAAATAAATAAACATTTAAAAAACTTTTAAAAAATAAGATTTTTTTAAAAACTTTATTTTTAACATTTTATTTATTTTTGAGGGACAGACCAAGCACGAGCAGGGGAAAGGCAGAGAGAGAGGGTGACTCAGAAACCGAAGCAAGTGACTCAAATCCGAGCTGTCAGCACAGAGCTGGACTCTGGACTCTGGACTCAAACTCATGAACTGTGAGCTCATGACTTGAGCCAAAGTTGGATGTTTAACTGACTGAGCCCCCCCAGGCGTCCCTAAAAAAAAAAAATTAAATATAAAATATAAAATTTTGCTTTTCTGGCATAGTGATCTAAGATTATTCAATCCATGTACTGTTATTAGTAAAGAGTATCCTATTTTGGGGTGATACATGATCTGGTTGTCTGGGATCCAATAAAGCTTTATTTACAAAAGGAGGCTTGGGGCGCCTGGGTGGCTCAGTTGGTTGAGTGCCCGACTTTGGCTCAAGTCATGATCTCGTGGTTGTTGAGTTTGAGCCTTAGGTTGGTGTTGGTTTTTCACCTTTCTTTTCATATACATGTATTGACATTTTTGGTTTTATTTCTCTCACATCTTGCCCCTTGATTTATTCACTCTCTGAAAGCCTGTGGGCTATTCTAAGATTGTCTTTTTGGTTGATAAACCATCCATTTGTTTTAACAAGTGTTGTGGGTTTTTGGTTTTTTTTTTAATGTTTATTTTTGAGAGAGAGCATGAGCAAGGAAGGGGCAGAGAGAAAAGGAGACACAGAATCCGAAGCAGGCTCCAGGCTCTGAGTTGTCAGTACAGAGCCCGATGTGGGGCTCAAACCCACAAACCATGAGATCATGACCTGAGCTGAAGTTAGACACTTAACCAACTGAACCACCCAGGCACCCCAAAGTGTTTTTTTTGTAATGTTGATTTATTTTGAGAGAGCACCTGTGCATGAGTGGGGAGGGGGCAGAGAGAGAGAAGGAGAGAGAATCCCAAGCAGGCTCTGCCCTGATAGCACAGAGTCTGATATAGGCTCGAACACACGAACCAGGAGATCATGACCTGAGCCAAAACCAAGAGTCTAGATGCCCAGCCAACTGAGCCACCCAGGCACCCCTAAAGTTTTTTAAAGCAATTGTGTTCTTTCATACTGTGACTTTGAAAAAATACTAGATGGTTTCTATTAGGTGAGGAAGAGCTTCGTTGCAAAAATTATTAACTAATGAGTGAGTGCAAGAGCATTCTGGTGTCCCTCAAGGTGGAAGAAGCACACTGTCTAGCGTTTACTAAAAACTTTGGACAGAATGCATGGATTGCATTCTGAGGATTCTGGAAAGTAAATGTTAGCAGGTGAATTGGAGAAGGAAACCATAACTCAAAATAGCACTGAGACAGCTATGATTTCCTGTTTTTTATTTCCTTTGGTTATCTCTTGGGGTGTTCTGAAAAGCTGCCAGAAGCTGGTAACCGCACACTAGGTGCAGACAAAAAGAGCTCCGAAAGAGGGCCAACCTGGTCCAAGAGAGTGGGGGAAAATCTTTTTTGTTTTTGTATTGCTTTGCTTTGTGTGTGTGTGTTTTGGCCAGAAGAACTGTGGTCCCAAAAGTAAAGAGCATCATGGATATATCCCTGTTGCTATTTTTTCTTTTCATTTCCCTGTTTGGCCGGAGAGGGACAGATAGTCAAGGCAGAGTGGAGAGAATCAAGAATTGGGCCCTCACCCTGAACCAGAAATTGTCAGCAAGATTATGGGGAGGAGAAAGATGAAGAAAGTGATCCCATAAAGATTTATATGAGTACCACTGAGCTGCTCCTGTATGGATTTGATCACAATTTATCAAAGGCTTTGAAAAGTGATAGGTCACTTCCCAGTCCCAGTCTGGCCACTGGGTGACAAGCAGGGCAGATCTGAATACCATGGCAGGGGCTTTCATAACTAAACAGAAATCATAACATATAACCCATAGAAGTTGGGTAAAAACTTGAAGACTGAACTTAACCATTTCAATTGCCTGCTAAATCAATTTTTTTTAATTACTTTTTTAATGTTTATTTTTGAGAGTAAGAGAGGGAGACACAGAGTGTGAGCAAGGGAGAGGCAAAGAGAGGGAGACAAAGAATCCTAAGCAGGCTTTAGGCTCCAAGCTGTCAGCACAGAACCCGACATGGGGCTCAAACTCACAAGCCGTGAGATCATGACCTGAGCTGAAGTCAGATGCTTAACTGAACCACTCAGTTACCCCTAAAACAATTTTTAAAAATCAGCATGCTCCATAGGATTTAAACAAGATTTAAAATTATATAACATGATCAAAATGCTAAGGATGCAATCATAAATTAATAACAAATCACCAGGAAATTCTCAGCATCCATCAAAGGAAAAGGACTGCAACTTCAAGGTGATGCAGATCAAGATTTACAAACAGCTATCATAACCATTCCATAAGAAGTAAGAGCGAATTTTTTTTTTTTTTTTTTTGGGGGGGGGTATGTGAGAGAGACAATCTGAGGGGGGTAGGGGCAGAGAGAGAGGGAGACACAGAATCCAAAGCAGGCTCCAGGCTCTGCGCTGTCAGCACGAACCTGATGTGGGGCCTGAGCCCAGGAACCATGAGACCATGACCTTAGCTGAAGTCAGCCATTCAACCAGCTGAACCACCCAGGTGCCCCTTGAAGTAAGAATGAATACTCTTAAAAGGAAAGACGAAGTCTTAGAGAAATAAAAGAAAAAATTTAAAAATACAACAGGAAAGGGGCACCTTGGTGGCGCAGTAGGTTGAGCATCTGACTTTAGCTCAGGTCATGATCTCGCAGTTTGAGTTCGGGCCCCACGTTGAGCTCACTGATGTTAGTGCAGAACCTCCTTTGGGTCCACTGTCCCCACCTCTCCCCTGTTTGTACTCTCAAAAAAAAAAAAAAAAAACCCAGGAAAATAACTACTGGAATAAAAAGTTTATTGGGTGGGCTTTAGTAGAATGGAGATGACAGAAGATTGACTGAACTTGAAGATAGATCAGTAGGAGTTACCCAACTTGAACAACACAGAAAAGATTGGAAGAAATGTCCCAAAGGTCTCTCAGGTTCTGTTCAGACCAAAAAGTTTAATATGTTTGCATCAGCAGATTCCCCAGAAAGAGAAGGGTGTGTTGCAGGAAAAAACCTGAAAACAGAACTATGTTCATTATAATGAGTAGATTCTACAACTAAATTATTTGGCCGTGAAATGAGTAAGTTTCATTTATGTAGATTAAAATAAGATGGCATTTCAAGTGGAATGATCTAGTTAACAAGATAAACTTACCTTTTTAATAAGAATTGCCCTCTAAATACCTGAATTATTAGCGTGACAAATTGAAACAGTAAAGGATCATGTAACTATTTTAAATTTAAAAATTTTAGGGCTGTAGCAGGGGGCCTACCTGGCTCATTTGGTAAAGCATGTGACCTTTCGATCTCAGTCATGGATTCAAGTGCCACGTTGGGCATAGGGATTACTTTTTAAAAATAAATGAAAATTCTAAGGCTGTTATTTCTCCAAATGTCCATAAGACCTCATCAGAATAATTACTTATTGCCAAAGTCAACAAATATTTGAGGACCTTCTATGAGCTGGACTAGGCACTGGAGATAAAAACAATACAACACAAAGTCCCTAACTACATGGAATGAGTGTAGTGGGATTGGCATGAATACCAAAATAGCCACATAAATACTAGGTAAGCATTCTGAGGGTTTTTTTTTTTTTTAAACATTTATTTATTATTGAGAGACAGAGTATGAGTATGGGAGGGGCAGAGAGAGGAGGAGACACAGAATCCGAAGCAGGTTCCAGGCTCTGAGCTGTCACTACAGAGCCCCATGCGGGGCTCGAACCCACAAACCGCGAGATCATGATCTGAGCCACCCTAGGCGCCCCAGCATTCTGAGTTTTAAAACCCTTTGAGGTGCCTGGGTGGCTTAGTCAGTTGAGGGTCCGACTAAGGTCATGATCCCAGTGGGGTTGTCAGATTGAACCCCATGTCGGGCTCTGTGCTGAGCGTGGGACCTGCTTGGATTCTCTCTGCCCCTGCCCCCCACCATTATGTGTGCACGTGCTCTCTCTTTCTCTGTAAAGTAAAAAAACCTTTTAATGACATTTGGTCTGGTGGGAATAGTGAGGTGATTTGAGCTAGAAGAAGGGGGCTGAGGACAGGAGTTCTAGGTAGGGTGAAATCCATTCCAGCAGTACTCTCACTCCCACATGGCATGATATGGGTAAATTGAGTTTATGGTGCCCTATTTCTAGGAATGGTTGGTGGAAAAGCCCAGTGTGACTGAAATACTGGGAATGGGGATAGAGCTAGTTACCTGTATATTTTGTCTGTGTGTTTTATTTATTTCAACTGTTCTTCTGATACAGTGTCTTTATATTGCAAAATTTGAGTCAAATGAGAAGGGGAATGCCAGGAGATATGAAGATTAGATAATAGTTTATTCTCTGGGTGTAAAAAAGGATCACTCTGTAATGAGGGGACCTGGAACTGTTGAGGGATAGATTGACTATACTGAAAATAAAGAACGTAAGCTTATAGTGACTGGGATTCCTAGCCCCTTACCCTGTTTTGCCTACTAGAAATCTTAATGCTCTTTAGGCAAGAGAATGGAGTATTTGGGTAATCTGACTTGCCCAGGAAAGAACTTAAAAAAAAAAATAGTGATAGGGAAGGAGTTCCGCAGTGAAACCACCCAGTCACCGTGCCCTGTATAAAGGCCCACAGTAAATACACCCCATCCGGGTGTGTAGACCTTCTGACTAGCTAAGTCTTAGTACCCTATTCTTGGCCAAGAATCACTCAAAAGAAATGCTGAAAGGAAACAGTTGGGGGAAGATCTAAGGATAAATTAATGCATAGAAGACCAAACCAAATGAAAAAGCAGGACAGCTTTTAAATCCAGAGAAAAACAGTTATACAAGAAAGAAAAAGTTCATGGAGCACAGTTAAAAGTCTTAACATACTGTTAACACTGCTGTGTGATTCATGAAAGTTAAGAGAATAAATCCTAAGAGTTCTCATAGTGGAAATTTTTTTCTTTTTTTGCTCTTTTTATTGTATCTGAGATGGAATGTAAACTTACTGCAATAATCATTTCACAATATGTAAATCAATGCTGTAGGCCATAAACTTACATACAACGATATGTATGTCACTTACAAAACTGGGGGTGAGGGAGTCAGCATGGATAGTGAATAAAAACTGAGAAGGGGTGATAGGACTCAGTAGCATGGCCAGTGAGTGTAGAATTCTAATGGGTGAGCTGAATTTTAATGGGAAGTCATTAGGTAAGATCTAAATTAGATAAGCTCTAAAGAGAGACCCCTGTGCTTCAAAATTCGACTTAAAGCTTCTTGTATTTATAGTGTATTAATTATAATTAATATTTATATTAATATTGTATTAACATTATTTACCTTTGTGTTCAGTATTTTGGACACAGTATTTTTTTTTTTTTTTTTTTTTAAGTTTATTTATTTTTGACAGAGACAGAGTGCTACCATGAGCTGGGGAGGGACAGAGAGAGAGGGAGACACAGAATCTGAAGCAGGCTCCAGGCTCTGAGCTGTCAGCACAGAGCCCAACGTGGGGCTCGAACTCACAAACTGAGATCATGACCTGGGCTGAAGTCGGATGCTTAACCGACTGGGCCACCCAGGCGCCCCAGTATTGGAATTCTTATTATAGGTAAATTTTGTATGCATTATGTAATTTAATCTTTATTAGTCCTGTGAAGTAGGTCTTATTGCCCACCAGATATTTAAAAAAAAAAAAAACCTTGGGACACCTGGGTGGCTCAGTCAGTTGAGCATCTGACTCTTGATCTCAGCTCCAACTCAGCTCTAGTCTTGATCTCTGAGTTTTAGGGTCGTGGGTTCGAGCCCAGGCATGAGGCCTACTGGAGGGGGGAAAAAAAAAAAAAAAGCCTATTTATGGAATACTGGGTTCCAGACACCTGGGTGGCTCAGTTGGTTAAACGTCTGACTTCAGCCTAGGTCAGCTCAGGTAATGATCAGATCAGTTGGTGAGTTTGAGCCCTGCATTGGGCTCTGCGCAGACAGCTCAGAGGGTGGAGCCTGCTTTAGATTCTGTGTATCCCTCTCTCTGCCCCTTTCCTGCTGATCCTCTTTCTCTGTCAAAAATAAACATTAAAAAAAAATTTTTTTTAGAATACAGTGGGTTCTGAAATGCATATATTAGTGAATTTTGAGTCTTAGAAATGGGAAAGCCCAAGCTGTTGCTTGGCTTCCTAAAATAAGAGGATTCAGATGATCAGTTTATATTGTTCAGAACTGCGTCTTAAATGCAACTTTTTTTCTTTCCTAAATAAAAAATTGTACCATTTTAAAAATTTGAAACAAACTGCAAAAATATGTCCCACTCTAATGTGTATTTAAGTTTTTTCAGATAGGTGTCAGTACTGTTCAATTTAACTAATTTGCCCAACGTATTAATGTAATCACTGCCTTCTCTATTCGTCACATAATTGCCCACTGGGCCAGTAATAATCTCTTCTAAAAATGATGAAACAGGCACAAAATGCTGGTAGGATTGATTGGCACTGTGCTTGATTTTTTTTTTTTTTTTTAATTTTTTTTAATGTTTATTTTTGAGAGAGAGAGCGAGCGACAGAAGCAGAGACTGAGAATCCTAAGTAGGCTGCTGTTAGCTCAGAGCCAGAGGCAGAGCTCTATCTCATGAACCGGGAGATCATGACCTGAGCAAAATCAAAGGTCAGATGCTCAACCAACTGAGCCACCCAAGGCGTCCCACCTGTTTTTGTGCTGGCTGTATTGTTGAGGATTTCTTTCTTTCTTTTTTGTATCTTTTTTTTGGTATTATTTATTTTGAGAGAGAGCACAAGTGGGGGAGGGACAGAGAGAAGGAGAGACAGAATCCCAAGCAGGCTAATAATCCGTATCATTAGTCCAGAGCCCCATCGCACCCCTCGAGATCATGACCTGAGCCAAGATCAGGAGTTCCACATTAACGACTGTGGCACCCAGCACCCCTGTTGAGAATTTCTTAAAGATTATTAACTGGATAAGAAAACTAACCATAATATGCTCTTTTGGGGGGTATTCAAGAATGATCTGCCAAACATTAAGAGCCTTAAAAACATTTCTAGCCTTGGGGCGCCTGGGTGGGTCAGTCCATTGATCCTTGGTTTTCTGGCTCAGGTTACGAGCTCACAGTTCGTGAGTTCAAGCCCCACGTGGGCTAGCTGCTCTCAGCCTGTCAGCACAGAGCCTGCTTTAGATCCTCTGCCCCCCCCCCCCCCCCCCCCCCCGCCGACTCTGCCTCTCCCCTGCTCATCCATGCTTGTGCGCTCTCTCTCTCAAAAATAAATTTAAAAATACTAAAAACACATTCCTAGTATGTTTTTTTAACTGGTAATTTTAAGTTTGTCCTGTGGAACTGTTTTATGTATTTCTGTTTATAGTGGGCATGTTAAAGAGGAAGCACTTTAAAAATTTTTTTTTAATGTTTATTATTTTTGAGGTGGGGGGAGGGGAAGAGAGAGAGGGAAACACAGAATCTAAGCTATCAGCACAGAGCCTGATGCGGGGCTTGAACCCACAAGCCATGAGATCATGACCTGAGCTGAAGTTGGACGCCTAACCAACCAAGCCACCCAGGCACCCCAAAAAGGAATCACTTCTTAGGTCTCAGATAAATTAAAACTACTTTATTTAGTTATGCCTATTTGACTTCCATTTTGCTGTCTATTACCTGTACTTAACAGACTACTTTGTTGAAATGGACATTTCCTGATCCTATTAAAGAGCTTGTAGTGTTCCCAAAATTGCCAGCAAAAGCCATTTTTCAAGTTTTTTATGTTCTTAGACTTTATTTATTTATTTATTTATTTTTAATTTTTCTTTAACGTTTATTTATTTTTGAGACAGAGAGAGACAGAGCATGAACGGGGGAGGGTCAGAGAGAGAGGGAGACACAGAATCGGAACCAGGCTCCAGGCTCTGAGCCATCAGCCCAGAGCCCGACGCGGGGCTCAAACTCACGGACCGCGAGATCGTGACCTGAGCTGAAGTCGGACGCTCAACCGACTGAGCCACCCAGGCGTCCCTGTTCTTAGACTTTAGACACCACTAGGTATTATGATCATCAGCTGCCAATTTGATAGAACATAGTATCTATACACTGAGTACCAGTTTACTTGCTGTCAGGCCTTTAAATCTTTTTGCCAGGCTAATCAGTGAAGAAATGGTGCTCTTTAAATTGTAATTCCAATAGTAAGGTTTAAAAATCTAAGAATTTGAGGGGCGCCTGGGTGGCTCAGTCAGTTGAGCGTCCGACTTTGGCTCGGGTCATGATCTCGCAGTCCGTGAGTTCAAGCCCCGCTTCGGGCTCTGTGCTGACAGCTCAGAGCCTGGAGCCTGCTTCAGATTATGTGTCTCCCTCTCTCTCTGCCCCTTCCCTGCTCGTGCTGTGTCTCTCTCCGTCTCAAAAATAAATAAAAACTTAAAAAAAAAAACTTAAAATCTAAGAATTTGATAGACAAAAAACATCCCATTTTAATTTCTTTACTGGCTTGCTGGTGAAAAGGTAATGATTGTCCTTGGTTTATGGGCCTTTTTAATTTCCTCTGTGCATGGCTTACTCATTTTGTCATTTGTTTTTTCTTAGTAAATTGTAAATAGTGTATAATTTCCAGTTTTCCAGTTTACTCTTTGTTATTGAGTGGATATGTCGATTATAGATAGACTTTAGAAATAAATCTAAATATTATTCATAAGAGAAGATGGAACAAGAATGTGACAACATAAAAAATCCATTGTGTAAATTGTTAGAACATTCAAGTGTGAGAGTTTTATAATTTTTATTCAAGTAGTCAAGTGCTGTTATGACTTAATCACATTTTTTTGTGTGTTAAATAATAGATCCGAGTGGGACATACTTTTGAAGGATGTGCAATGTTCAATCATAAGTGTGACAAAAACTGACAAGCAGGAAGCTTATGTACTCAGGTAAGTCCTGCAAAAACCAGCTTTTTAGCTACCTAATAACAGTCTGAACCATACATTCATTACATGGAATCTCAAATTGTTCCTCTGGATTTTAGTTCTATAATCATTTTTACTTTGAGAAATATAGTATAAAATAAAGTTTTTTTGTTTGTTTGTTTTTTTAAGTTTATTTACTTATTTTGTGAGGGAGAGAGAGAATCCCAAGCAGGCTCCACGCATCAGCACAGAGCCCAACACAGAGCTCAACCTCATGAACCCTGTGAGATCGTGACCTGAGTTGAAACCAAGAGTCTGGACACTTAAACTGAGCCACATAGGCACCCCTAAAATGTTTGCTTTAGATGTCCCAGTGTGTTCTGAAGTTTTACCTAATAGCTCTTCAAGATGGTTGCCATCTTTACCTCCTTGTAGTTAGCAGAAAGTATCTGTAAAAGGTGGTAGAATGGCATTGTCCTTTTGCCCTCAGCCCCAGATAGAGAGGCCTTCCTGTTTAGTGTATGCCTCTCAATGTCAGAACTTCGAGCAAAGTGAAAACTTAGCTTCTTCCTGTAAATACAATTGCTATAATAGAATAAAGCCATTCAACATGTTTATAGGTACAAAGCTAATTTATTCAATGAAAATACTAATTTCTTATACGTGTTATAATGGACCTTGGGGCTACTGGATTAACAAGGTACATAAGGTGTCTGGTTTGTTTTTATCACATGCTTATTATGTGCTAAGAATATAATGGTGAGTAAAAACAAACATTCCTTTTCTTCATGGAGCTTATTATCTAGTGAAAGAAATAATGAGATGGTTACAGAAATATGTGTGAGAGTGGATAGTACAAGGTGAGACATGAATTTAGTAAATAATATCCTAAGATAGGTGAGGTGAGGAGGAAAGTTTAATAGTAAAAGGGGGTTTGTATAATGAGCTAATATGCTTTGTACCTGATTCAAGACCTGTTTGTGGGGTTCTAGAACCTTAAGCTCATTTTTGTATACTAGAAAGGGCGGGATACTGTAGTACATTTTATGCTTCCTTGAGATCCTCACATTTTAAATTAATAGCCAAATTTTAGATTGTAAATGATAATCCAATAATAGATGAATTGTATCTCAGTAATACATAAATGCCATTATAACATTGTGACTTTTTCCAAATGCAGTGAGAGTAGCATGTTTGTCTCCAAGAGACGTTTCATTTTGAAGACATGTGGTACCACCCTCTTGCTGAAAGCACTGGTTCCCCTGTTGAAACTTGCTAGGGATTACAGTGGGTTTGACTCAATTCAAGTAAGTAATCAAACATTTAATCCTTTTTTCTAGACAAATGTTAGGGTTCTGTGATATGCCTAGTAAATAAATTTTTGTATACTTCTTAGTTGTAGTCACTGATTTTTTTGAAACTAAATGTATACACGTTCTCAAAAATCATTGTTTCCATGCCTATTTAAAACCTCAGATCCAAAATTACTGCTCTAGAAATAATATACCTTGTTTCTACTGCTGTTAAGACCCATCATGTATAGATTGGGTATTTTTTAGTTTCTAGAAACTCAGAGATGTGATCTGCATTCTTAGTACATTGTTGATACTCTTCTCCAGCTTAAATAAAGTTGGTCTGTATGACAGTAATTCATGGATATTGGTCTGAAACCTTGCTCTGACACCAGGGCCTTCATTTTTGTTTGTTGGCCAGCAAAAGATCACCTATCTTTTAAACCTATTAAAGGGAAAACATGTTAAATTTCATTGGAGAAAATATTTATAGATTTGATTTTGTTATGCATATGCAGAAAATAGTTGACTAGGAAAGGTGATAGAATTCTGTGTATGAAGTTATCTGTCTTTTTCAGAGCTTCTTTTATTCTCGTAAGAATTTCATGAAGCCTTCTCACCAAGGGTACCCACACCGGAATTTCCAGGAAGAAATAGAGTTTCTTAATGCAATTTTCCCAAGTAAGTTTAAATAGAATTGAAACTTGTTTCTTTAGAGGTTATATCCTTTCAGAGATCTTTTTATATTTGTGAAAGCATATGTATGCAAGGATATATATTAAGGATAAATATGTCAATAAAATTAATTACAAATTCTAGAGTGTATATATGCACGGTAAGGTCAGTATTGACAGGATGGAAGAAGAAAATGAATTGATAACTTGCCAGAAGGAGACATGATCTTTGTCTAGCCAGTTGCTCTAATTTATATCTAATTTAATGGTTATGAAGGCCGTGCTCTCTTCCTTCAGAAAAAGGTATAGTGACTTCATAAACCCATGCTAAGATGCTGTTCCATATAAGAAACTTGGGCTTGGCATTCTATTCAGGAATTGAACTGGCTTAAAAATGATAAACACAGTGAGATCATAGTGTCACTTCAACCAAATTGGCAAGATTTTCTTCCATTTACTAACTTTTTATTTATAGGCCGTCCTTTTTGAACTTCAAGGTCAGGGAACTAAAAGTTATCTAATCTAATACCCTTAATACACTTATATTCTAGAAGAGGCTGAAAACCTAGGATGATTTTACTAACTTGGCACAAAACCATTCACAGGCATGATTTAAGATTCCCCCCCTCCTCCCTCACAGACATGATTTGAAAAGAAAGTCCAATTTCTATCCTGTTCTTAATCTAATATGAAACTATACAAGGCTGTATCAGTGCCGAGTATAATTTAGTGTAAGTATCTTCCAGTTAATTTACTGTGTTAAATGAGGCTTTGGAACAACAATATGGAAGGAACATAATACATAAATAACTTGTATTTACGTGGGAGTGTAGAGAAACAGGTGATCAAATTCCATTTCCTTAATGGAGTTTTAGGGGGAGAGGGTGAGCCATACTTTTCTCAGCACTCAGACTAACTCCCTAGCTGAAGTATATCTCTAATGATTTTTTTTTTTTTTAAATGGGATGATGAGATCCTGCCTGCTTGGGAGGGAAGCACTATCACCCTAGCTATTGGAAGAGTGGAGGCTAAAGTATCCTATGAAATGGAGCTGTTAAATTTATTTTATTCTCCTCCCTCAACAGATGGAGCAGCATATTGTATGGGACGTATGAATTCTGACTGTTGGTATGTTGGACACAGTTCTATGGGGGTTTTTTTGTTTTTTGTTTTTGTCTATATAGGATTTATTTTAAATTGCTATTTGTCATTTTCAGAAACTTTTTTTTTTTTTTTTTAACTTTTATATAGGTACTTGTATACTTTGGATTTCCCAGAGACTCGGGTAATCAGTCAGCCAGATCAAACCCTGGAAATTCTGATGAGTGAGCTTGACCCAGCAGTTATGGACCAGTTCTACATGAAAGATGGTGTTACTGCAAAGGATGTCACTCGTGTAAGCATTTTCAGGAATTCTTCTTTAGGACTAAATATTTTAACTCAAAGTGTATTCTTTTCTTCTTTTTTCTTTTTTCTTCTTTTAATGTTTATTTTTTATTTTTGAGAGAGAGAGAGAGACCGCATATGAGCAGGGGAGGGGCAGAGAGAGAGGGAGACACAGAATCTGAAGCAGGCTCCAGTCTCTGACCTGTCAGCACAGAGCCCAATGTGAGCTGAAACTCACAAACTGAGAGCATGACCTGAGCCAAAGTCGGATGTTTAACCGACTGAGCCACCCAGGCCTGTAAGTGTATTTTTCAAATTTGTATGTAATTCAGTCTTTCCTTTCCCAGGAGAGTGGAATTCGTGACCTGATACCAGGTTCTGTCATTGATGCCACACTGTTCAATCCTTGTGGGTATTCGATGAATGGAATGAAATCGGATGTAAGTAATATTTTGCTTAATTATTAAATATTTAAGTGTACCCATTTCATTATTAACATAAAACTGTTTCTCTAAGGGAACTTATTGGACTATTCACATCACTCCAGAACCAGAATTTTCTTATGTTAGCTTTGAAACAAACTTAAGTCAGACCTCCTATGATGACCTGATCAGGAAAGTTGTGGAAGTCTTCAAGCCAGGAAAATTTGTGACCACCCTGTTTGTAAATCAGGTAATTTGTTTTATTACTGACAATAAAATCTTACAGGAAATGAGGATAGTGAATCATGTCATAAAACGTATCCTAAGATGGCATGTAACAGCAGATATCTAGAAGTACCACTGGGTGAGGTTATTAGTAGAAGCGATGCTTTGTTATTGATTAGACTTGGTCCTTGTTTTATATCTAGCCCAATTAATGGGTTCCTTCTGTCCTGTTTTCCCTGTAGACAGATGGGGAGGTGGGGGGACAACATAGGACGATGCCCCTCTCCATCCACTCACGGGACAGCTAAAGTATTCAAATGCCACAGTTTCTTTAAGATAGTAGTCTTAAATACTTTTTAAGTGACTGTCGTGTTTGAAAATACTTCTGCAGATTGGAAGCACTAATGATTGGTTTAAATTCTTTTCCCCAGAGTTCTAAATGTCGCACAGTGCTTTCTTCGCCCCAGAAGATTGAAGGCTTTAAACGTCTTGATTGCCAGAGCGCTATGTTCAATGATTACAATTTTGTTTTTACCAGTTTTGCTAAGAAGCAGCAACAACAGCAGAGTTGATTAATAAAAATGAAGAAAAAACGCAAAAAGAGAACACACATAGAAGGAGGTGGTGGCTGCTTTTTAGATATTGATACCGGGGGCCGTGCTTTCCATAACCACCACCTTGTAGCTGCAGAAAGCCCTAGATGTAATGATAGTGTAATCATTTTGAATTGTATGCATTATTATATCAAGGAGTTAGATATCTTGCATGAATGCTCTCTTCTGTGTTTAGGTATCCTATGCCACTCTTGCTGTGAAATTGAAGTGCATGTAGAAAAAACCTTTTACTATATGAAACTTTACAACACTTGTGAAAACAATTCAATTTGGTTTACGCACAATGTAATATTTCTCCAGGTATCATCCAAAATTCCCCACAGACAAGGCTTTCGTCCTCATTAGGTGTTGGCCTCAGCCTAATCATCTGGGACTGTTCTATTAAATTGCTGCCAGGATTTTACATCCAGTTACCTCCACTTTCTAGAACATATTCTCTACTAATAGTACTGAAACCAATTTCTACTTCATACAGATGTTTTTTGCAACAGTGATTAAAGTTTATCTTCCACGAGTCGAGTCCTCTTCAGAAAATGATTGCAGTTACCCATTTTGTGTATTACTATTTTAACATTATTGCTTCCTTTACCTGTACTTCCTTTAATTGATTTCATTCCTTGCCATGGTGTCTTGCCTCCCGACCCCTCCCCCCCTCAATAAAGCAATATACTGTTACACTGTGGGTTTATACTAATCTTATACCCGGGAGGGGGAAGGGGAATGGACCCTGGGCTTAATTTTATTTAAAGGTCAAAGGAGTTTGTCCTCCTTTTATATTGGCATGGACTCTTTTGGGAGATAGTGACCAAAATAAACATGGTGATTAGCAAAGAAGACACATAAATTTTATTAGGGTATACTGGCAGAACTGTTCCAGAAACTGTATGCCATTCTGTATTCCCATTAATGAGATTAGCTTCTCATGAGTACCATGCCTTTACTAACTTGCTAAGTGGTTGTGTAAAAGAATTTTTATCGCTAAGTTTATTGGCAAGGAAATAAAGATAAAGGTTGTATTGGATTTAGTAAGTCATCTCAGATGATTTACCTTAACTTTTGCTTTTAGCAGCTATCTCCAATAATTTTCATTCACAGTGTATCATAAACTTTGGTTCAAAATGGAGTCTGTCTTTGCCATGTTATGACTTAAAGTTCTTTGACTTTGTGTGATGCATTATGATGGTGTTCTGACTTCCTGGTGTTCTTTCACCATGGTTTCATAGGATCAAGTGAAACTTCCCAGACTGAGAACTGTTCAGGGTATTCAGACATACAGTGAAGCAGAATGCTATCCATAAGACATAAAATTCCAGACGTCTATGGGAAATGACTAAAAATACAGGCTTTGAGGAGTTGGCATCTTTTAGGTATATTTGCAAATACTGGGATATAAGCAGCTGAGAAAACAGCAAAGTTGACTAAATTTTGTATTCTTGTCCTCAAATTTTTTTGATTCTTTCTGGATTGTTGCAGTGATGTTTTTTTGTTCCTTCCGTATTTATAAATGAAACACTTTTTTTAGTGTTTCTAAACATAAAATCTACTTGGTTTGAAATCAAGTGGTTGGAACACAAATTTTGACTTTTATTTTAAGCATGTTGATTCAAAGTTTCATTGAAGAAACTTTCAGTCAATGGATCAGTTTGATTCTGTAATTAGCACACAGTACCTAATTAATGTTTTGTACTGTTTTGAGGACCAATGCTCAAAGTGGATTTTGTTCTTGAACAGTGTCCCAGTAGATTTGATGACATTTGTTGGCTTGAGGTCTGATTTTTTTTTTTTTTTCTAATAGATTTAAGATTTCTATCTAATGTTGAAAACTGCACAAATTTGTATGGAATAAAGCCTAGAAAAATTAAAACTGTAGATTGAATAGTAATCAAAATTAATCCTAGTGTGTATGATGGAGGAGGGAAAATTTTGGTGCCATAATTTCTCTCTTCATGGTGTTGGACTTAAATCAGTTGAAATGTATTTCTGTACCACAATTTAAGCTTCAATAAAAGTTTGCTTAATTCATTGTCTAGTGACATTCAAAAAGTTTTTTGTTGATGTATTTTTTAAATAGTATAGACCAAATACTAGCCATCTGCAATTTTTATAATTTGAGGGAATTGGTATTTGGTGGTTATTGTCCAATGTTTGAGTAATCATGAAGACAGAAGATTTTTAAGCTCCTGGGAGAATAAGTAATTTATACTCAGATTTAAACATTTCTTATTAGTGGCTTCATAACTAAAGCTTAAGAGAAATAGCTGGGCTATATATATACCAGGATATCAGAGTAGAAGAGGTAAGTGGTAAGAATAAAAAAGTGTGTTTGTGAGTTTGGAGTTAAGTCAGAAGTTTGAAGGTGAAATGTTCCAGGTTTTATAGAATAGGCTCTTAATAGGTGAGGGAGAACAAGCTATAAACTTAACTGGAACAAAGTTATAAGCTTAATCATTTTTGCCATGTAGGTACATGTCTCATGATCACTTATTTGGCAAAATTTCAGTTCTTCAGTCCCTGTCTATAATCTGAAAATTGGAATCTTATAAAAATGTGTATTCAGATCTTTTTCAGAGAAAAGTATATTAGAGAATATTTTCTAAAATGTGAGTAGGAAGGGGGTTGATCCTAGTTGTTACATATGTGATGTGTGTAATACCTCCAATACCAGGTTCTTTCACAAGAACAGGTAAGTGAGCAATGATACTCAGACACCTTAAGTTGCAAATATGATATTACACTATGAAAGGTAAAGAACCTTATTTTCATTGTCCTGGCCAGATAACTTGCACCAATTCCTCACTTCCCACCTTCAAACTTGGTATTTCCATCCCCCCTTTTATTCGTGTTAAAATGGAAACTGTTCCTTTGGAATCTGTCCCTTCTACCTTGAGAGACTTTGTAACTGAGCTCTCTGCAGGGTTTAGCTAGAACACCAGAAAATAGATGAGATTTGTAATTCAACATTTTAATTGGAGAATTTTCAAATATATAAAGTAAACAAAAATAGTATATTGAATGTTCATATCCTACCTTAAACAGTACTCAATTCAACTTTGATACATCTATCTACACATTTTTGTAGGTAAGATTTAGAAGTTGAAATCTGCAGATCTTAACTACAGTTCAGGAAAATGGACACTTTATTTAGCTCCCATCCATGTAGGGACAGAAGGTTCACTTAATTCCTATTTAGGCAACTCTACCCCACCCCAAGTTAATCACTTTTCCAAATTTTTTTTTTTTTTTCCACCATAACATAGGGTCCCACCTGCCCCACTCTGGAACTTTATATTAAATATAAGGTATATACTCCCTACAGTGCTTTCATTTGGTATAAAGTTTTTGACGGGTTGAACCATGTATTCCTTTCTGCCAAGTAGTATCCATTGTATGAATGTACTATGATTTGTTATTCATTCTGTTACACATTGGTTTCCAGTTTTTGGAAAACAAATAAAGCTGCTATGAACATTTGCATACAAGTGTTTTTGTGGCTTCGGGCTGCCTTGTATCCGAGTACTGAACATGTTTTCATCTTTATTTGCCATTAGTATATTCTCTGAAAATGTTTTGTACATTTGAATCAGGTTGGCTTTTTATTTTGAATAGAAAGTGTTTTGCAAGTGTTTTCTAGTCTGGTGTTTCTTCGTTTTCCTAATAGTGACTTGATGAAGTTCTTAATCTCAAGTCTTGATTTATCAACTTTCTGAATGGGTCTTTTTCTGTCTCTATAAATCTACATAGCCTCACATTGTGGTGGTGGTGGTATTGTTTTCTTGTGAAACCTTCATAATTCTGGCTTTTACATCTATGATCCACCTCAGATTTCTATGTGTGGTATGAGGTAGGGATTGAAGTTTCTTTTTAACCCATGTGATTGTGCAGTTAACTCTGGCACCATTTGTGCTTTCTTTCACCATTTTAAAACAAAATAATTTGTTTTGGCATAATTTAAGTTGAACTACTTTGGTGGAATTTAAATTACCTTTAAATTATTGGACCAGTTTTTTACATGCTTTGACTGTTCCATGGGTTACCTGTATTTCTATGTAAATACTAAAACTCATCAATTTATTTTTTTAAGTAAGCTCTACACCCAAGGTTGGGCTTGAACTCACAACCCCAAGATGATGAGTCGCATGTTCTACTGACTGAGCCAGTCAGGCACCTTCAATTTCTGCTTTTAAAAGAGACTGATGAGATGGAGTAATTAGAATTGGGTAGTATCCTGGGTAGGATCCGTTGTCATTTAAGTTTTTCTCAGAAGTGTTCTGTGTGATGTTTTGTATGATTTTCATGAGCCCTTGGTGCTAGTGTCATTTGAATTTTCTGATTTGTAATTTTTAATTTTTTAAATCTTTTATTATAGGACCTTGCTAAGCTCGTAATTAATGCACTGGTTAGGACCTCTAGTACATCTTGAATTTAAGCGGTAAGGGTAGACTACTAGGGGGCAAAATTCAGGAGGGGCTCCCAGACTGTTGCAAGCAGTCTTCTGAGAGAATAAGTACATCCTTTCATTTTGCTCCCTGGGGGCTTTGCTTGCCTGAGTCTTGTCCTGGTCCTCCATTAAATAAAGTCCTCTCCTTTAAGTTTTAGAAAGGAAACATTCATTGCATAGTCCATCAGAAATGTTTGCTGTTGGTTTCTACGTATAGATGTCTAGTTAGATGCCTTTTACATATTCTCTGATTTTCTCAGGAATGGGTGTTGAATTTTATCAGACCTCCCCTCCCCCTTTTGGTACCCATGGAATGATCATACGGCTTGTCTCTATCTGTTAAGATAATCCTGTCCTTGGGGGAGTTTAGTGATGGAACTTTAGGTCTAAAACAGGCTCCCAAATACTGGGGGCAGAAATGTCTTGTTTGAATAACTTTGCCCAATTCTCTCATTTCTCTTTCAAAATAAACATTAAAAGAAAATAAAGTAACTTTGCTCCAGGTTTCACAAGTAGAAATAAGTGTTCAACTCTTTTAAGTTTATTTTGAGAGAGGACGAGCAGAGGAGGGGCAGAGAGAATCCACTGTCAGCACCTAAATGTGGGGCTGGATCTCATGACAGATCATGACCTGAACCCAAACCAAGAGTACAACTTGACCAACTGAACCAGCTAGGCACCCCACCCCCAACTTGTTTTCTTAGTCACTGCAGTATTTCAGCCCACTTGTAAAAATAATCCTTTTCACGCCTACCCTAAAACGTGGGAATTGAATTATTTCACCTACTTTACAATTCAAGAATTAATTCCCCACTCTTGATAGCACATTTTCCTGTTTTGCCTTCATCTTTAGCATTTTAGTAGTAAGAGGTTGAGGTGAACCCTGGAAGTTAGAAAGGCCTCCATTAATCCCCTGATGTCCTGGACCCTGGCTCTCCAAGCAGATTCCTCGGATCTGCCCCTCAACCATTTTCCCAACCAGCACTGATCATTTTGCAGGGACTGAAAGCCTGTAAAATGAGGTGAAATAATGAAATCTTGGGGCGCCTGGGTGGCGCAGTCGGTTAAGCGTCCGACTTCAGCCAGGTCACGATCTCGCGGTCCGTGAGTTCGAGCCCCGCGTCAGGCTCTGGGCTGATGGCTCGGAGCCTGGAGCCTGTTTCCGATTCTGTGTCTCCCTCTCTCTCTGCCCCTCCCCCGTTCATGCTCTGTCTCTCTCTGTCCCAAAAATAAAAATAAAAAATGTAAAAAAAAAAAAAAAAAAAAAAAAAAAAAATGAAATCTTAACACCGATGAGGCTTTCTGGAAATAAACACTAACCCAATGATGGAAAATATTTCCTAGGGAGGATAATCTGGTAATCCATTTTTTGTTTTGAAGAAATTTTTCAAAATGTGTATATAGTCCTAAACAAAATTGTGTGTGGAAAAAACCAAGATGTCAAAAGTTAAGGTGCTGGTTAGTTCATGTGGCCATTTCTATGCAGCTACATTAAATTTTAATTTTTGAAAAAAGTTTTAGTATTTTTGAGAGGATGAGCTGGGGAGGGCAGAGAGGGAGACAGGATCAGAAGCAGACTGCGCTGACAGCAGAGAGCCTGACGTGGGGCTCAAACCCACGAATACGAGATCATGACCCGAGCCAAAGTGAGTCGCTTAACCGACTGAGCCACCCAGGCACACCCCCTGTGTTACTTTGTTTTGTTTTGTTTTGTTTTTGCTTTTTTTTTTTTTTTTTTTTTTTTTGAGAGAGACTGAGCATGAGTGGGGAGGGGCAGAGAGAGAGGAAGACACAGAATCCAAAGCAGGCTCCAGGCTCTGAGCTGTCAGCACAGAGCCCGATGCAGGGCTCAAACTCAAGAACCATGAGATCATGACCTGAGTCGAAGTCGGATGGTCAAAGAACTGAGTCACCCAGGTGCCCCTCCCTACGTTAAATTCTTGAAAGAGGGGCGCCTGATGGCTCAGTCAGTTGAGGGTCCGACTCACGGGTTCAGTCAGAGGGTCATGATCTCACGGTTCATGGGTTTGAGTCCCACGTTAGGCTGCGGACTGACTGCAAAACTTGCTTCGGATTCTCTCCCCCTCTCTGCCCCTTTGCTGCTCGTGCGCATGCTCTCTCAATAAATAAACGTTAAAAAGGAAAAGGCATGGAGCTAATAAATGAAAGTTCATACTGAACAAAGCTCACCCAACCTTTTTAGGAGAACTAGGTTACTGTACAGGTAAAATTAACATGCGTTCAGCCAAAAATTCAGAGTATGAACTAAGAGCTAGCCATAGTGCTAGATGCTGAGCATATATAAATGAGCCATAATCATTCCCCCTTCAAGGATCTTGTAGAGGAAATAGATGCATAAACTCATGATTGTGATCAAGGCATGTGTTACAAGAGTATGGAAGAGAGTCTGCCTCTTCCCTGGGGAGGTTGGACCAAACAGCTGTGAGAATCCACTAAAAAGCAAGGATGTAGCATTCTAAGACCTTGTTTCAAAGAGATTGAGGTGAATTGCAAGCATCTCCATTTATGAGGAGGAGCTGAATGAATAGGGGGGGAAGTGGTTAAGATGGTGGGTGCTCTGGTAGTAAACTTAGATTTCATTTTCCCTTGACCCCTGCTCCCAGGACCAACGCATCGATTTCCTTACCAGGACGGCTCACATCTGAGCCCCTCAAGAAATGGTTTATACAAGACTTTTGTATAATGAGGGAAATACTTGAAGAAACTTAACGGGGTTGGGGGGGAATTTAAAGAGGCCAAAAAGATAATCCTGTGAGGAACTTCAAATGGATTGGGGGGAAGTTAGGCTAGATTTCCAGAGACCAGTTAGCCTCTGCAAGAGGAGAGGTAAATGTGACTGCTAACTTGGTGAAGTCCCAGCAACAAAATGATAAATAGGAGACACCAAAGAACAAGTAGGAAACCTGGAGTTTTCTGGTTTGGTCCTACTTGACAAGGAGGGTGAGGAGGATTGGGCTAGAAGAGAATAGGTTTGCTTTTGGATATGTTTAATGAGCCAAAAGGTGGATAAACCCAAATTTGCTACGCTGGGGCTGTGAGACTATGCGTACTTTCATAAAGAATGCCTAACCTATTCTCAAATTATTAAATTCATTGATGACTTAAAAGGATTGATTCACATAAGCAAAACAAACCTACACACCTGTAGGGCCCTGGTCAAACAATCCCACAATGAAATTCGGTGTAGCTATCAAAACCCATAGGGGTATACTGGCTTACCATTTGAGTAGTAAACAATATCTAACAACAAAAACTGTTCCTGCTGTTGGCTGCCAATTCCCTCGAGCCTCCTACCATAACCTGCACTCTGCAGGGATAGTGCTGTGAGTTAGAAGCTCCCGCTGGGCAGGCACACCACCACGGAGGCCTTCGTACGCTGGTTTTCAGTCCTAATGCAGAAATGGAATGGAGGCCAAGGTCACAGACTAGGTTGAGAGATTGAGGCCACTGGCATTCACACATTCACGAAAACAAGGCTGGGTTCATGCAGGAATCAATGGCATTTTTCTGATTGACCTCAGAGGTAAAGGGTCATCTGGAACAGTTTTTATTTCCAAATTCTCACAGCCTAAAAGACTACACTGCAAAAAGCCAAATACTATGAACATGGATTGTTTTAAAAGATAACAGTGTGGTTTTGTTTTGTTTTTTTAATGTTTTTTTATTTTTGACAGAGACAGCATGAGTTAGGGAGGGGCAGAGAGAGAGGGAGACACAGAATCCCAAGCAGGCTCCAGGCTCTGAACTGTCAGCACAGAGCCCGATGCAGGGCTCCAACTCATGAACCCGCGAGATCATGACCTGAGTCGAAGACGTCGCTTAACCGTTTAACCGACTGAGCCACCCAGGCGCCCCTAAAAGGTACAGTGTGTTGTTTTGTTTTTTCAATAATTATTCAGCAGACAAGATCACTCTGCCAAATAGTTATAAAAACTCCGAATACTTGTCCTCAGTTTCTGTATTTATCCGTTTGCAAACTGGCAGCCGTCTGGGGCTGATAGCACCACACACTTTGTAGCACTGATCTAGAGCTTTATGTACTTCTGAATGTGGAAACTGAGGAATGAGAAAGGGGAAAGCTGAGGGTCATTTTTCCTGTCTTTGTGGAAATCATGCTGTAGCAGGATTCTCACACACAAAGTCCTGACACCGAGGCTTCTCTTTCCAGGAAGCAACTTTTTTCGTGCTAGCACAGCTCACTTGGGTTCCTACAGGAAGAACTGAGCTCCAAACCCCACGTGGCATAGTTTTTTTTTTATATATTTTCTACTTCTTTGTCTCCCATATATGGTAACAAACGTGCAGTCTGATTAAGTGGCCTCATCTTACAAGGTCTTGAGGGATTGTGCCTAGCCAGGTTGCCTTGAGGTTTTTTGGTTTTCTTTTTCTGCCTTGAGGTTTTTTGGTTTTCTTTTTCTTTTTCTTTTTCTTTTTCTTTTTCTTTTTCTTCTTTTTCTTTTTCTTTTTCTTTTCCTTAGGGAGGGGACGCTACCACAATGCCGCCCAGATAAAGCAAGCATTCAGCTAGCATTTGAGGACATAGGCCAGCCACCCCACTCATTAGGTTCATTCAAAACATATTTGACTGCTGGTGCTACGTGTCCTGAGGAAATGAGCTCTACACTAAAGGCAGAATAATTCTGCTTAATTTTTAGAATTTTTGTTAGACACTTTTAGAACATGGTACTAAAATACATATAAAATACACCCCTCATTTCCTAGAAAAACAAACAGTTCTTACAGCTGAAAAGTAGATCATCCCATTGCAAATAATCATTCCTGTTGTTACTATGCCGGGAGGCAAGACTTGCTCAAGGACATTATAGAACCTAATGAAAACTATTGCTTCACAACCTAACCTTTCTTGCACCGGACAGTTATGATCAGTACATCCCTAATCTAGTAGCTAATTGTTCTACACTCTGAAAGGAAATCTCATTCAGTTCTTATCAAATTATCATGTGTTACATTGTTGATTCTCCTTTTAAAAACTACATTGTCACTGAATGGCACTGTATGATGTGCTATTCATTGGTCATAATGTAAAAGGCCATCAAGTTTTATCAGTAATCAAAATGAATCCTTTATCTCCATTCAAAAGAATGAGTGAGACAGCAGGACTGAAGTTTTAAGTATGGGTGGCAACTGGTGAAGACAATCTTGATGCCAAAAGCTTGCTGTCAAGATTAAGGGAATCGCTACGAAATGTTTTTTTGGAAAGTCTGTGAATTATCTTCGTATTTCTAAATTGTTTTTAGCTATGTGTTATACAGTCCGAAGGTTCCGCTATGTCTTGTGTGCCTCAAAACCTCTCCCCCTCTGGCTGCCCTGAGGCCACCCAACACTTGTCACTATTAGTAACTACTAAAGTCAGCATTTTCACATACAACTCCCACTGAAATCCATCCACAAATATTTACTGAACAGAAGTGCATGACGCAGTGAGAGGGAATGAAAAGTATAAAACCCTCTGCTCAAAACCTTCCAGTACTTCCCTATTTCACTCAATTTCAAACCAAACTTCTTACCTTATAGATTTATCTGTCCCCTTCCTCCTCTCTGACCTCATCTACTTTCTCCTTGCTCACCCCTGTCCAGAAACACTGGTTCCTTGCTTTTTTAGAACGCTCCAGGCATGATTCTATCCCAGAACCTTTACACCAACTATGCCCTGGAATGCTCTTCCTTTGGATATCAACATAGGTCACTCCCTCACCAACCAAATATTTTGTTTAAATAGCATCTCAATAAGACCTACCAGGAACATTCTATTTTCTTATTTTATTTTATTTTTAAGTAATCTCTCTACCTACAATGTGAGGCTCAAACTCACTATCTCAAGATCAAGAGTTGCATGTTATATTGAATAAGCCAGCCAGGTGCCCCAAAACAGCCTATTTTATTCTTTTTTCAAACATCCTATTTAAAAATTTTTTTTAAGTTTATTTATTTTTGAGAGAGAGAGAGAGAGAGAGAGAGCGCACGCGCACGCATGAGCCGGGGCGGGGCAGAGAGAGAGGGAGAGAGAATCCCAAGCAGGCTCAGTGCTGTCAGTGCAGAACTCCACATGGGACTTGAACCCACAAACTGTCAGATCATGACCTGAGCCGAAATCAAGAGTCAGACACTCAACTGACTGAGTCACCCAGGCACCCCTTTAATGTTTTTTCTTTTTTAAGTTTACAGATAACCTGTTTTAAATCGTAGCTTGATCCCAAAGCAATCTTAACATTCCTTGCTCTTTAAGCTTTTATTTTTAAGTAATCTCTACACCCAACATGGGGCTCAAACTTACAGCCCCAAGATCAAGAGTCACATGCACTGCCAGCTGAGCCACTCAGGTGCCCTTGTTCCTTAATCTTTATTCATTTTTTCCATTAGATGCTAAGTAATTTGTCATGTTTATTATTTATTATCCAGCTACCTCCACTAGAATGTAAGATTTGAGGGCAGAGATAATATGTCTGTTTCATTTCTTTATTTCCCAAATGGTGGAGGCCAGGTTCCAAGAGGTTCTCACATTGATAGAGCTGACTTAAGTAGCCAACAGGATGCTATGGTAATTATCAAGTGCGACTTCAAAAGAAGGGTTTTAAATGGCATCTTAGAAAGAAGTGCCCTAAACCCAGTAGAGCCTTTAGATGACCACGGTCCTGGCCAACATCTTTTCTGCAACCTTATGACGTTCTAACCCAGAACCAGTTAAGGTGCTCCCAAATTTCAAATTTATTGAGATTGTGAGAGATAAAGTTTATTGTTTTAAGCTACTAAATTCTGGTGTAATTAGTTACATTGTAAGTGATAGCTAATATACCAAGTGTCTGGAACTATATGCCCAGCACATAGTAACCACTTAATAAATATTAGAGGAAAGAACAAAACTGCCAGAAGTAACCTGACTTTCATCAATATTAGGATTATTGTCACTTAGCAGAAAGTGTAATTGTACACTTTTTATTTTTTATTTATTTTTTCTTTTCTTTTTTTTTAATTTTTTTAACGTTTATTTATTTTTGAGACAGAGAGAGACAGAGCATGAACGGGGGAGGGTCAGAGAGAGGGAGACACAGAATCTGAAACAGGCTCCAGGCTCCGAGCTGTCAGCATGGAGCCCGACGCGGGGCTCGAACTCACGGACCGCCAGATGGTGACCTGATCCAAAGTTGGCCGCTCAACCACTGAGCCACTGAGGCGCCCCACTATTTTTTATTTTTTTAGTGATTTTGCTTTTAAGTAATTCCTACACCCAACGTGAGGCTTGAACCCACAACTCTGAGATCAAGAGCCACACGCTCCACCAACTAAGCTGGCCAGGTGCCCCTGTAATTGTACACTTTAAATGGGTGAATTGTATGGCATACGAATTATATCTCAGAGCTATATTTTTAAAAAAGGTTGGCGTGTTGGAGAGAATGTGTGGCAACCGATACTCCCATACCCTGCTGATGGGTACAAACAAATACTTTGTAAAAGTCTGTCAGGCGTGCCTAGATGGCTCAGTCGGCTGAGCATCTGACTTCACATGATCTCACATTCATGAGTTCGAGCTCTGCATCCGGTTCTTCCCTGAGCTCACTTTGGATACTCTGTCTCCCTCCCTCTGCCCCTCCCCCCCCTAAAATAAACAAACATTAAAAAAATAAAGTTAAGAATACACCTACCAAAAGAATCAGCTGTTCCATTCTTAAATATTTCAACAAGAAAGTGAAAGCATATGTTCGTATAAAGACTGGTACATGGGGGCATCTGGCTGACTCAGTCCCCAGAGCACACGACTGTTGATCTGGGGAGCCATGAGTTCAAGTCCCACATAGAGCTTACTGAAAAATAAAATTAAAAAAAAAAAAAGTCTTGTACATGAATGTTTATAATAGCCTTATTTGTTTAAAAAATTTTTTTTTCATGTTTATTATTTTTGAGAGAGAGAGACAGAGACAGAGACCAAACAGGGAAGGGACAGAGAGAGAGGGAGGCACAGAATCCGAAGCAGGCTCCAGGCTCTGAGCTGTCAGCACAGAGCTGGATGCGGGGCTCAAACTCACAGACCGCAAGATCATGACCTGAGTGGTAGTTGGCTGCCCAACCTACTGAGCCACCCCAGCGCCCCTATCATAGCCTTATTTGTAATAGTCAAAGTCTGGAAACAACCTAAATGTCCATCAATAGGTAAATGAATAAATAAATTGTGGCATATTCATACAACAGAATACTACTCAGCAATAAAATAGAATACACTGATGTGAGAAGTGTGGTTGGGAGGTTAGTGAGGGTAACATGAGAAACTTGCAGTGATACAACTCTTTTGTATCTTGAAGGTGGTGCTGGAAACGTGAACCTACATGTGATAAAATTATACAGAATTAAATGCACTCCAAAGACAGTAAGATTAGTACATTGTATCAATGTCTATATCCTGGCTGTGATATATATTTTTTTAAGACTCATTTACTTCTTGAGAGAAAGCACAAGGTGGGAAGGAGCAGAGAAAGAGAGGGGAACAGAAGATCAGAAACAGGCTCTCTGGGGCGCCTGGGTGGCTCGGTTGGTTAAGCGTCCAACTTCAGCTCAGGTCATGATCTCGCAGTTTGTGGGTTCAAGCCCTGTGTCAGGCTCTTTGCTGACAGCTTGCTCAGAGCCTGGAGCCTGCTCCGGATTCTATCTCTCTTTCTCTCTGCCCTTGCTCCGTTCACATCTGTCTCTGTCTCTCTCAAAAATAAGTAAACATTAAAAGAAAAAAGAAAAAGAAAAAGAAAGAAAGAGAAAAGGGGGAAGGAAGGAAGGAAAGAAAGAAAGAAAGAAAGAAAGAAAGAAAGAAAGAAAGAAAGAAAGAAAGAAAGAAAGAAAGAAAAAAGAAAAAAAAAGAAAAAGAAAGAAAAGTAAGAAAGAAACAGGCTCTGCGCTGATAGCCGCAAGCCCGAATGGGGGGCTCAAACTCACAAACCGTGAGGTCATGACCTGAGCCAAAGTCAGAGGCTGAACCACCCAGGCGCCCCCTGGCTGTGATACTACACTATTGTTTTGTCTGTCCTTTTGTATTTGGGGTTTTTTTTCCTTTATTTTTTTTTTTTAATGTTTCTTTATTTTTGAGATATAGAGACAGAGTGTCAGTGGGGGAGGAGCCAGAAGAGGGAGACACAGAATGCAAAGCAGGCTCCAGGCTCCGACCTGTCAGCAAAGAGCCTGACACAGGGCTTGAACCCACAAACTGTGAGATCGTGACCTGAGCCGAAGTTGGATTCTTAACCAACTGAGCCACCCCAGGTGTACCATGTTTTTTGTTGTTCTTTTGTTTTGTTTTGTTTTTAAAGTAAGCTCTAGGTCTAATACGGAGCTTGAACTCACTGTTTGACCCTAAGATCAAGAGTCGCCTGCTTTACTGACAGAGTCAGCCCAGCTCTCCAATTACACTATAGTTTTACAAGAAGTTACCACTGGGGGAAATTTGTAAAGGCTACACAAGATCTCTCTGTATTATTTCTTACAACCACATGTGGACCTATAATCTCAAATTTTAATTAAAATATTCTTGGTATAGGGGCGCCTGGGTGGCTCAGTTGGTTAAGCAACCAACTCTCGATTTCTGGTCACAATCTCATGGTTCCTGAGATGGAGCCCCGGACTCCATGTGCTGATAGCTGGGAATCTGCTTGGGATACTCTCCCTCTCTCTCCCTCCCTCTCTCTCTCTTTCTCTCTGTACCTCCCTCATTTGCATGCAAGTGTGGTCTCTCTTTCTCTCAAAAATAAATAATGAAACTTAAAAAAATTTCTTGGTACATAGGGACGCCTAGCTGGCTCATTCAGAAGAGCATGTAACTTTAGATCTAGGGGTCGTAAGTTTGAGCCCCACGTTGTGTGTAGAAATGACTTAAAATAAATAAAAAGGGGCACCTGGGTGACTCAGTCAGTTGAGCATCGTACTCTTGTTTTGGCTCAGGCCAAAGTCGTGGGATGGAGCCCTGCGTCAGTCTCCACACTGAGTGTGGAATCTGCTTGAGATTCTCTCTTGCTCTCTCTCCTTCTGCCTCTCTCCCCTGCTTGCTCTCTCTCTCTTTCTCTCTCTAAAATCAATCAATCAATCAATCAATCAATCTTAAAGAATTCTTGGTACATATACAGATGAATCTCTAAATAATTATGCTGAGTGTAAGAAGCAGAAAAAAACAGTACAGACTATATTATTCCATTTATATAAAATTCTCTATAGAATGCAAACTACTGTTGATAGAAAGCAGACCCATGGTTGCCCAGGGAGGGGAGAGTGTCTGGAAGGGTAGGGCAGAAGAGAAGGATTATAAAAGGGCAGGAGGAAATTCTTAGAGGTGACGCCTATGTTCATTATCTCGATTGTGGTGATATAGCTATACCCATGTCAAAATTGATCAAGTTGAACACATTCAGTATGTGCCATTTATTGTATGTCAACTACACCACAATAAAGCTGTTAAAAACCCTGACAGTTATAATATCAGCAACAAAACTACATCTTCTATTCATGATTTCACCAAAATTCACCATCCTACATCTGTGAAAGATTAAGGGGTTTCACGGTCCAAAGTTTGGTCAAGACTGAGTGAATCGATTCAGATTTAAAGTCAGGTATAAGCTATCTTGTCAGGCTTAGTTAGTTCTAGAAGAAAGCACAAAACCCTGAAGCCTATGGGTGGAGGTTGGCCACCCGCCGAACCTGTTTCAACAGTGTGTCTATTGTATGAAGTGAAACTGCCTTGGGCATTTTTTGAAAGCTTATCTAGAGAATTTTGATAGCTGAGGAGTTTTTCCCACATTAGCCAAAGGCCAAAATATTTCAATCCTCTTATTTTCACAAACACCAACTTTCTTGGGGGGAGGGGGGTCCCCCTAGACTGCATGTGGGCACACACACACACAAAGTTTTTTTGTGAAATTAGGTGAAAGCTACAACTTAGAGAAAGCACACCAGTATATAAAACATTAAAAATTTGTACAATTGTTAGGGGTGGGGGGATGGGCAAATGGGTGAAGGGGAGTGGGAGATACAGGCTTCCATTAACGGAATGAGTAAGTCATGGGAATAAAAGGCACAGCATGGGGAATATAGTCTGTGATACTGTAATAGGGTTGTATGGTGACAGATGACAGCCACACTTGTGAGCACAGCATAATGTACAGAGATGTTGAATCCCTATGCTGTGCCCCTGAAATAATGTGACATTTTGTGTGTCAACTGTACTAAAAAAAAAACAACAAAACTTGTGCGATTTACTTTCTATATAAAACCTCTATTCCTAGGGTTCTGCTAGTTTCTAAACTCAAATTTTAATTAAGACTTGTATGTAATCAATAACAATTTATAAAAAATGCAAATGGTACAGGGGCTCAGGGGTGGCTCAGTAGATGAGCGTCTGACTTCGGCTAAGGTCATGATCTTAAGGTTCCCGGGTTCGAGCCCTGTGTCGGGCCCTGTGCTGACAGCCTACTTTGGATTCTGTGTCTCTGTCTTTCTCTGTCCCTCCCCCACTTGTGCTCTGTCTCTCTCTCTCAAAAATAAATAAACCTTAAAAAAAAATTTTTTTTTAATGTAAATGGTACAAAAGGGTATAGAGTGAAGTCACTCTCCTTCTCCTACCTACCTACCCAATTGCCTCGCCAGAAACATCCAGTTTTGCCACTTTCTTCTATGAACTGTCAGAAAGTCTATGCACATATAGGCAAATATACATTTGTCAATATATTTGCCTATATACACATTTACCCATATGTCTTGGTACACAGCACATAGTCGTCTTATCTCAGTTTTAAAAAAATAACGACTTTCAAATAGATAACATGTTAAAATTCAATAGGCATGCTCCTGAAGTTTTCCTGCTATCCGTGCCTCTGCTTCCATGCTCCTCCTGAACAACTAGTGTTACCAGTTTGTTCTATTTCCTTCTAGACATGGTCTATGCATATGCAACTTTTTTGTTTTATTTTGTGCGTGTGTGCGTGTGCGCGTGCGTGTGTGTGTGTTTACTAATAACACAACCTTGCACATTCCATAAGTGCAGGGACTTTGCCTAATTGGTTCACTGTGGGAACACCAGTTTCTGAGTAGGACTGCCCATGTTCATAATATTCCAGGTCTGCAATGCGACTCAGTAGCAATGCGACCTTGGGAAATGTCACTTTAACAGATCATTGTCTCACTTCCCTTGCCTGTACAATGGAAGTAACAGTGCCTCCTACATAAGGTGGTTGTAAGATAAAATGGGCTAATACATGAAGCACTTGCATATATACATCTGACCAACAGTAAGTGTCCGATAAATGTTTGCTAATATTAGTATAGCACAATCCATCTTTCTCAAACACTGTTTTGAATGCATGCAAATTTTGTATAATGTTTATATTATGATGCTTTTGATGATCATAAGCATCTCAGAAACTGTCTGTTATTTACACTGAGTCTTAAGGCACCCTTTCAATTTACTTTTCCTCCTTACTCAACCAGCTTTTTAACCTGCTGAGTGTGAGCTCCATTCCAGAAACGTATACCACACAAAAGTCATGCACACTCCCCCCAAAGCCTCGCTTAGCACCATGCCTCCCTCCTAGTAGCCATTTTCATCTTGCCTCTTCTTCCTGTTTTCCTTCCTCTCCTCCTGTCTCCCTGCTTCTATCTGGTCTTTGACTAGTTCTGCCTCTACGTATAGAGAGACAATTATATATGTATGATATACTCTGCATTCTTACATATTTCTCTTTTTTTAAGCTTATTTATTTATTTTGAGAGAGAGGGCATGAGCAGGGGAGGGGCAGAGAGAGAGGGAGAGAGAGAATCCTAAGGAGGCTCCACGCCATCAGCACTGAGCTTGATGCAGGGCTCAAACCCACAAACCGTGAGATCAATGACCTGAGCTGAAACCAAGAGTCAGATGCTTAACCAACTGAGCCACTCAGGCACCCCCATTGTTACATATTGTCAGTGTGTATCCAGATTATCCCATTAGATTACAGTGAATTCAAATGTCTACAATGTCTGTTCTTTGTTACCCTTTGTATAATATGTTCACAATTAACTCATGGACAAACATTTTTATTTTCTTTTTCTTTCTTTTTTTAAACATTTGATCCTCCTCCATAGTCCTTGGATTCCAGAAAAACTAAAGCAATAAAATATGGAGAAGGTTATGCCTGGGTATGAGTTGAGGCAGGCTGCAGGGGTCTGGGAAGAAGGCCTATACTAAAGAACACCATGGCAAAGCCACTACTCCCAAAGCACTCTCCTCCTACAAAACATGTCGTCGAAGTTTTTTTTGAATTTGCTATAAGCAACTGATCTGAACCCTTAACAGTAAGTCACTTATTCTTGGTCATTATGATCACTGTGATCATTACCAAATATTTATTTTGCACTTTTGTTGTGAAAGTACCATGCTTACAAGATACAAGGAGACACTGAATGATTCTTTCCTGTCATAAACTAAAAATCTAATGTGATTTAGACCCAATATGCTAAGCCACCTGAGTGGTACAAAAAATAAGGAGTCATCCTCAAGGGCTGTAAGCAACCAATGAGTGCTTCATAGAAAAAATTGAACCTGATCTAACCCTTGAAGAAAGGTCAAACATTTAATAAGCATAAGGCAAAGCAAATATTTGAGGTGGTAGGCACTATATGAATATTCTATTCTTTAATATGAAATGCCATTTAAAAACTCAGTTTCAAAATTATTTTGTAAACAGATCATTCAAACGACATTTATTGAGTATCTTCTATCTGCAAAGGACAGGCAAAGTAAAATGGGATTTAGACATGAATAGGGTGTGATCCCCGTCCCACAAGAGATTACAATACAATGGAGAATACCAGCTTGTAAATGCCCAACAACTTGCAGAATGAAGGAGGATCAGAAAACTGGAACCATGAAGGGTTCCAATCCTTTAGGAAAAAAAAAGAAAAGAAAGGAAGAAAACTGGAACCACAAGACTGGAACAAAGATTTCTTGACCACACTTGTTGGGCAGTCTATCTCTAGAGCACAGCAAACCCCTTTAATGCTAAATGTTGGCAAAATGTTATAATCATGGATAAGATCAGGTGAATAACAGAGTGTCTGGTCCAGTGTTACACAAGTCCACTGATTTGCACTACTCAAGCGTGACACTATGTATTACTCGATCATCCTTATCATCATTCTTATTGTTAACTGTTTTTTGTCAGTTCCTTGTCTCAGCCACTAGAACTTTGGTTCCTGAAAAAGCATTAAGCAAGCTGTGTAGAAGGGATCTTAGTATTATCTAACTTTTTTTTTTTAAGTTGCTTTATTTTTTTAGTAATCTCTACACCCAAGGTGGGACGTGAACTCCCGACCCCGAGATCAAGAGTCACATGGTCTTCCAAGTGAGCCAGCCAGACACCTCCCTATTTTCTCATTTTATTTTATTTTTTAAAACATTTATTTATTTTGAGAGAGAGAAAGCGTGCACACAAGGAGGGGAGGGGGCAGAGAGAAGGAGAGACAATCCCAAGAAGGCTCCACATTGTCAGCGCAGAGCCGGATGTGGGGCTCGAGCCCACAAACTGTGAGATACGACCTGAGCTGAGATCAAGAGTCGGACGCTTAACCAACTGCGCCTCCCAGTTTTCTCATTTTATAAAGGAGGGAGCTGACATCTGCCAAAGAACTGCTTAAGCGCCCCGAGGCTTTTTCTTTCATTCATTTCCTTAATGATAAAGACACTTATATTTAAGTTTTATACTATAATTTGTCGTTTTTGGACATATCTTAAACTTCCTATCTCCAGGATGTGTCATCTGTGACAGAAAGTTAGCACTAAAAAAAAAGGCAAAGAGGAAGTTAGCACCAACATGATTAAGTGCTCTAAGCAACTTCTGCTGCCCATCCTTGGGTCCCTACAAGCATTGCAATACTTTCTTTCCCTGCCAGTCAGAAAAGAACCTTTGTTATCTCTCCAAGAGAACATCAACAATATCAAACACAACAATACACAAGAAATTTGAAATTAGTTTTTGTTATATATTTTTTAAATTTTTTTAATGCTTATTTTATTATTTTTTTTAACGTTTATTTATTTTTGAGACAGAGAGAGACAGAGCATGAACAGGGGAGGGCCAGAGAGAGAGGGAGAAACAGGCTCCAGGCTCTGAGCTGTCAGCACAGAGCTCAACGCAGGGCTCGACCCCACGGACCATGAGATCATGACCTGCGCCAAAGTTGGATGCTTAACCAACTGAACCACCCAGGCACCCATATATATATATGTATGTTTTTAAGTTTATTTATTTATTTTGAGAGAGAGAGAGAGAGAGAAAGAGAGAGAGAATCCTAAGCAGGCTCCTCTCTGTCAACACACAGAGCCTTACAAGGGGCTTGATTCCAGGAGCCGAGAGATCATGACCTGAGCCAAGATCAAGAGTCTGATGTTTACCTGACCAAGCCACCCAGGCTCAGTTTTTATTCTATTTTTATATTTTTTCCCAAACTTCAACTTTAGATGACACCCGGTTGGATTTGGTAACATATTTCTGAACAGAAATCTATGCGGTTTTTATGTTAGGAACATTAGAATAACTAAGGTCACTTTGTTTCCCCAAGTTAATCCTTTTTTGCCCTCATGTACTGAATTTTTATGTACACACCAGCATTTTATGATGAATTGCTTCATTTCATCAAGTGTATATCAATATCCTACACTGTATGCTGTTTTAAGCTTGACACGGAAGGACATGATAGTAAGTGACACATGCCCTCTTACTCTCAAATCGTTTACCAGCTTCTGGACAGTGTTTCATGGAACACAAGTTCATGAAGGATAAATAGATGCTGTTAACTTGGCGTAATATGAGTGCAGTATTCTTTCTTCTTCCTAAAGCTCTGTCTAAAGTTATCAAGGACATCTGAAAAGCCACTGGTGATGCTCAATCCCAACCTACCAGAGTGACCTCTACATAGAAAATTATGTGAGGGATCATTGTAGGAGTTCTATAGTATTGAAGCAAGCACCTCCCTCCTTAAAAATAACAAATGATTTAAAAAAAAGAAAAAACCCAGGTGTATAACATCTGAGAAAATAAATATAAACTGAAAAACAGAGCATGAGAGAATTCACTTAAGAGGGTAAGACAGTACGGGGCACCTAGGTGGCTAAGTCGGTTGAGCATCCGCTGACTCTTAATTTTGGCTCAGGTCATGATCTCAGAGTCGTGGGATTGAGCCCTGAGTCAGGCTCAATGCTGAGCATAGTGCCTGCTAAAGAATCTCTCTCTCTCCTTCTGCCCCTCTCCCCTGCTCATGCTCTCTCTCTAAAACAAACAAGCAAACTAAAAAAAAAAAAAAAGGTTAAGACAGTATTTAGTGGTATTCCTTGCTTATAGTAAACATGTCATTTTATTTTTTTAAGTTTACTTATTTATTTTGAGAGAGAGAGCAGAGAAGAGGGGCAGAGAGAGAAAGAGAATCCCAAGCAGGCTCTGTGCTGTCAGCACAGAGCCCAACGTGGGAGTCAATCTCATGAACCCTGAGATCATGACCTGAGCCAAAATCAAGAGTCAGACGTTTAACCAACTGAGTCACCTAGGCTCCGCAAGATGTCATTTTATTTAATTTATTTTATCGTTTTATTTTTTTTAATCTTTTATTTTTTCAATGTTTATTTATTTTTGAGAAAGAGAGACAGAGCACGAGCCAAGGAGGGGCAGAGAGAGAGGGAGATGCAGAATTCAAAGCAATCTCCAGGCTCTGAGCTGTCAGCACAGAGCCTGATGCAGGGCTTGAACCCACAAACCGTGAGATCATGACCTGAGCCAAAGTCTGACACTTAACTGACTGAGCCACCCAGGTGCCCCTATTTTATTATCTTTTAAAATATGTTTACTATTCATTTTTTTAATTTTTTATTAATTTTTTTAATGTTTATTCATTTTTGAGAGAGACAGAGACAGAGTGCTAGCGGGGGAGGGAAAAGAGAAAGAGGGAGACACAGAATTCGAAGCAGGCTCCAGGCTCTGAGATGTCAGTACAGAGCCTGACGTTGGGCTCAAACTCACAAACCATGAGATCATGACCTGAACCGAAGTCGGACACTTAACCGACGGAGCCACCCAGGTCCCCCATTTATTTTTTTCTTAAAGAAAGCTCTATGCCCAATGTGGGGCTTGAACTCATGACCCTGAGATCAAGGGTCACATGCTCTACCAACTGAGCCAGCCAGGTGCCCCTAAAAATGTCATTTGTTTATTTATTAAAAAAATTTATTTTTTATTTTTTTATCTTTGAGAGACAGATACAGAGCTTGAGCAGGGGCGGGGCAGAGAGAGAGGGTGACACAGAATCCGAAGCAGGCTCCAGGTTCTGAGCTGTCAGCACAGAATCTGACACGGGGCTTGAACCCACAAACCACGAAGTCATGACCTGAGCTGAAATAGCATGCTTAACCGACTGAGCCACCTAGGCGCCCCATAACAAAAATATTTTAATTAAATAAAAATAGTAACAGGAAAGTATCAAGGTTTGATCTCATACAAAGTTATTATGAGAATAAGGAACAGAAGAACATATCTGCAGACAATAACAGCACATCAGAAAATATGCCCACAGGACAGACCAAATGTAACCTATGATTTCTATTTTTTTTTTTTTTTAAGTAGACTCCACATCTAATGTGGGACTTGAACTCACAACCCTGAGATTAAGAGTCCTATGCTCTACCAAACTGTGCCAGCCAAGTGCCCCCAAATATAGCCTACAATTTCAAAACAGGTTTAAAAAATTAAAAATATACAAGACATGAAAAAACAAACAAACAAAACAGACTTGGAAAAACTTGGGGGAAAAATGTAAAAATAAACCAAAAAATTATTTAACAATGAAGACTAAACTAGAAGGAATTCAGTAGCATCAAACACAATCCATAATGCTGCCGTAAATAGAAATAGAATGTGCAAATAGGAAAAAGTTTAAAACCCAAAAGAAAACAAGTAAAACAAAATCAAGAGATTGTGTCAAATATTGAAGAGAGGAAAGGCGACTGATATATCGACAGTAGGAATCTGTGAAGAGGAAAACCAAAACAAGGGAATCAAACAAATACTAAAAGCTGTAATTCAAGAAACTTCTTTATTTTCCTGAAATTAAATTATTTGAAACTATATATTACATGACCACAGCACTTCTCTAAGGACGGGGTCCTAGAATGAGCAATATCAAGGAAAATCCTAGTAGAATTACTGACTTCTAAAGAAAAAAAACAACAAAAAACCTTGGGACAGGGACACCTTTAAAAAAAAAAAAAGTCACTTCTGTGAAATTTTTGCTTCTGAGAAGTAAAAATTAGATTAACATCAGACTTTTTGGCAGCAATGTTGTAGTGCCAGGGGGAAGGATGGAGTAACGTGTTTAGTATACCCTTGCTTGCGTGTCTTCAGACTATACTAACTTTATTTTTTTTTAATGTTTATTTTTAAGACAGAGAGAGAAAATGAACATGAGTGGGGGAGGGGCAGAGAGAGAGGGAGACAGAATCGGAAGCAGGCTCCAGGCTCTGAGCTGTCAGCACAGAGCCCGATGTGGGGCTCAAACTCATGAAGCGTGAGATCATGACCTGAGCCGAAACTGGACACTTGACTGGCTGAGCCACCTGGGCGCCCCAGACTATACTAACTTTATATACGGCCAAACTGGCCTTCATATAAAAAGATCACACAGGAACTATTAATAACTTGTAAGAACTTGGAGAATATGTTCTTACCCCTTTCGAAGAAACCTAGAGAATGAACTTCTGACAACTGAAATGACTGGTGAGACGTCAACTTAAGGACTGGTGGGAAATGTTAAATGTAAATGTATCTGTAGAACTAAAACTAAGGGCTTAGAGTGCATTGTGTAAAAGCCATATGCTCTGATGAGGCAAATACAGCACAACCCTTTTTTAAAAGAGGGGGAAAACTAGAAGAGCATATATTAAAATTGTAATGCTTTCATGAATCAGGTCATTAGTGTTAGTAATAATAAATAATGTTAGTACTCAAAGACTGTTATGAGTATAATGTACAGTAAAAAAAAACCAAACCAGGTATTTATGGTATATTTTAATTGTCGCGCCTGTGTCTTTGACAGCCAGGATTTTATGTGTGGAAGAAAGGAGATACAGGTAAAACAGGAAAGCAGTTAAGTAGGAGCTTTGTAGTCCTGAATTTGAATTGGAGATCTCAATAGGAACTCAAGAGATACTTTGTGTATGTAAAGCTATCTCTTGATAGATCATTGCTCATGAAAATAATGCAGGACTTCTAGGAGAAACGCAGATTCTAGATCTAGGACACGAAATGTACAAGAATGAGTCTAGAATATATGAAATAGCAGAAAAACTATCAAAAACTACTTGAGTCGTGTCAAAAAAGACTTGGGAGCTGAGGTGCCTGGGGGGCTCGGTTGGTTAAGCATCCAACTTCGGCTCAGGTCATGATCATGCGGTTCACGCATTCAAGTTCCGCATCAGGTTCTCTGCTGTCAGTGGGGAGCCCGCTTTGGATCATCTGTCCCCCTCTCACTTTGCCCCTCCCCCGCTTGTGTGTGTGCTCTTTCTCGAAAATAAACATTAAAAAAAAAAAGATCTAGGAGCCAACTTGAAGACACTAAGATGTGACAATTTTAGCTTCAACAATAGTTATACAGTGGATTAAAATTCTTCAGATACTTGAGTTAATATATATTTTTTAAATGGTCACTTTTGGAAACTGATAGGGAAGCAATTTATTTTATAAACTAGTAAAGGAGAAACAATTATTTGTCTTACCTTTCCTATATAAACTGTATACCTGAATAAGCAAAATTTATATATGAGGGGAAATGTTTCTTTATGATAGTATTCCAACTACTAAATGAAAAAAGAATATCACTATTTTACAACCACCATTAAATAACTGCTAAGATCTTCAGAAGAGCAATAACCAGACATTATGTGCCTCTTACGATTTTGCTAGCCTCTATCCATAGTCTTGTAAGGAGATTGAAAGAGAACACAGAGACAAAGCAGCATGTGGAATTGCCCCGTGAGTGTGCAATAAGAAGTTCCAGACTGTGGGAAACTCTACAGGTCAGATGGCCTGGATTCTTCCACAAATAAATTATAAGGAAGTGAAGGGCTAAAAGAGGAGAGCCCATAGTTTAAAACGAGACTTACAAGACCTCCTGTTTTTAAAATGCATAAGACTGAACTGAAGTGTCTAGGGAATGCATATTTGGGTGATAAAACTATTTTTTATAATGGAAGGAGATGATTACTTTATTTATTTATTTATTTATTTAATATATGAAATTTATTGTCAAATTGGTTTCCATACAACACCCAGTGCTCATCCCAACAGGTGCCCTCCTCAATACCCATCACCCACCCTCCCCTCCCTCCCACCCCCCATCAACCCTCAGTTTGTTCTCAGTTTTTAACAGTCTCTTATGCTTTGGCAGGAGATGATTACTTTAAATACCATGATAATGGTGGCTTCTTAGAAGGGAGGGGCTTGTGTCCGGGCACCTGAAAGAGGTTGTAGAATGCTTGCCACATCCTCCCTCTTTATCTGAGTGGGGTCTACCTTCTAGGCCTTTTCTACACATGTGTTTTATTTGACATAATCCTTCTTTAAAGCTAAGACTGTTTTTAAAAGTCCTTAATAGTGTTCAAAGATACTAGATAGTTCTAAGTGGGAGAGGAAAAACTAGGAATTTGAGGAAAAAAAATCATTGAACTGTTTCAACATGAGACATGTTCTTCCTGAGGATTTAATACACATATTAAATGCTTAGAACATTTTTCCTTAACATTTTTTTAAGATGGATACTGGATATTCATCTTGGATTATGTTTTGCACCTACTTTAGTTTGGGGCTTGCTGCTGACAGCAACATATCCTTATGCTCAAGTATTTCTGTTTATAGCCCATGAACATCGTAAAATTGTATATGAGGTCACTCCTAAATGTTTTAACTCCCCTCAGATTTCCAGGGCATATAAACCCTTGGTCAATATTGCTTTGGAAAAGTGAGAAGTTAGATAAGATTATGGATGGTCTTAAAATTCTTTGTTTAGTTTTTGTATTTAACAGGTATTTATTAGTACCTGTGTATGTCACAGAGTAGGGATTCGGTGGTGAACTCAATAAACACAGATCTCTTATCTTCTAATGAACCTTTGCAACTCATATAAGGAAAGCTCAGGAAGTTGATACTTGGGACAGGATTGAGAAAACAGCTGATCTGTTATGACCTATGATCATCAGCACAAAAATTACTCCATGAATTTCAAACAACTATTCTTAGGCTGCTAATGACCCCCTTTTAATTCTGTGAAATTGTCATTGTAGAAAAGAACAGCAATTTCAGAGCAGGATGCTTTCTGTATACTTAATCTTAAATAACATTAAAATTCAGTTCTTTTTACTTAAGTCTACTTGCTCCTTATTTTAAAATATAAAGCATCTTCATTTAAATCCTGAGAACCATTTTTACTCCAAAAGAGAGGACATGACCCATGTTTTGAAGATAAAATGGCCATATTTTTTTTTTAACTTTTATTTATTTTTGAGAGACAGAGGGAGATAGAGCATTAGCAGGGGAAAGGGCAGAGAGAAGGAGACACAGAATCTGAAGCAGGCTCCAGGCTCCGAGCGGTCAGCACAGAGCCCGACATGGGGCTCGAATCCACGAACTGTGAGATCGTGACCTGAGCCGAAGTCGGACACTTAACCGACTGAGCCACCCAGGTGCCCCTATTTTATTATTTTTTAAAATATGTTTATTATTTATTTTTTTAATTTTTTATTACTTTTTTTTAATGTTTATTCATTTTTGAGAGAGACAGAGACAGAGTGCTAGCGGGGGAGGGAAAAGAGAAAGAGGGAGACACAGTATTCGAAGCAGGCTCCAGGCTCTGAGATGTCAGTACAGAGTCTGACGTTGTGCTCAAACTCACAAACCATGAGATCATGACCTGAACCGAAGTCGGACACTTAACCGACGGAGCCACCCAGGTCCCCCATTTATTTTTTTTCTTAAAGAAAGCTCAATGCCCAATGTGGGGCTTGAACTCATGACCCTGAGATCAAGGGTCACATGCTCTACCAACTGAGCCAGCCAGGTGCCCCTAAAAATGTCATTTATTTATTTATTTAAAAAAATTTTTTTATATTTATTTATTTTTGAAAGACAGAGAGATACAGAGCGTGAGCAGGGGCGGGGCAGAGAGAGAGGGAGACACAGAATCCGAGCTGTCAGCACAGAGCCCAACACGGGGTTTGAAATCATGAGCCATGAGATCATGACCCAAGCCAAAGTTGGATGCCTAACCAGCTGAGCCACCTGGGCACTTCTAAAAACATCATTTAAACAAAGAATGAAAAGGAAAAAAACAAAAACAAAAACAAAAACAAAGAATGGAGTGAAACAAAGTAAGAGGAAGATCCAATGCCAACTACTTAATCACGTTCTTTTTTTAAAGTAACCTGAAAGATTTTTGTTTGATGTTGGATGCTCTTATCCTTAACTAGTTGCTATCCTGTGTCACTCAAAGTAGGAAAAAAATACGTTGTCTTGGTGGAAAAAGCACAGCCTCATAAATCATAGTGCAATCTAATCAAAATTGCATCATCAACCTTTTATTTCCACACACATGAATACATAGAGAAGTATCATATACTAAGGGTGCTTGATAAATATTTACTGACACTACATTTCCACAGCAGGCAATGAGATTAGTTGGGATTTTTACTAGTAGTCTTGACTATCAGTACAACAAGACCAAAGTGCATTTTATTTGTGTTCACGTTATAAAGTATTTCTCTTCACACCTTAATTAATAAAATCCACATTGGCACCAAAATCTACATTGGCACTAGAAAGATGACCGTGTCTTCACAATGTGGTAAGAAGCTAGTTTCACATCAATTTTTGTTAATGTTTATTTATTTTACTTTTATTTTTTTATTTATTTTATTTATTTTATTTTTTTATTTTTTTTGTGTTTATTTATTTTTGAGAGAGAAAGAGAATGAGCAGGAGAGGGGTAGAGAGAGAGGGAGACATAGAAGCTGAAGCAGGCTCCAGGCTCTGAGATGTCAGCACGGATGCTTGACCAACTGAGCTACCCAGGTGTCCTGCTAGTTTCTCATCAAGTACACAGAATGATGAGGTTATAATAAAGGCTTAGACATCTTTCACAGATTTGTCCTCTTACATAAGAGAAACAAGTGTGTTCCAAAGGTTTGTGCTTAAAACCAAGAAGAAGGGCCTAGTTGTTGCTAAAAATAAATACATAAATAAAAGTGTTACAAAATTCTCCCGCTCATAGAGGTGAGCTTGCCTTACAGAAGACCAGTTTGTTTTCTGATTATTTATGCTGATCTATACAGTGATGATAACTAATTCCCAATACAAGGGTGCTTTGTTCACAAAGGATAGCCCTGGAATCCAGTGGGCTTAAATAAATGCCAAGTATGATTATTGACCCTCTGCCCCTTTTTGCTACTCAGAGCTCCTATGGCAGTTTTAAACATAAGGGCACCTGTATTGTCCATTGTATCCTTAATATGATCTCACAAACTCTATGGCTGTTGATGCCAGGGGAATTGGGATTCACGTGGCAAGTGGCTAGAATGTGTGTTCAAGGTGACTGGTGAAAAGGTTTCCTTAGCACTACAAGCATCCACTGAATGTTAACGTAATTTGGAAAACAGTGCAATAGAAGCAAGAACAGAAACTTCTTAAAGACCTGTTTGACACCCTTCAATTTCATTTCAACTTCAACAAAAATAGAAACAGCCAACACAATAATGAAACTGCTGAAAACAACACCTAATTCTTAGAGAGTTCAGAACTGCTCATTTTAGATTTCTGATTTGATGTTTTGATCCTTCATCTATAAGCAAATGCAATTTTATAGTTTACATCGTCTTCTCACCCTGAAAGAAAATGCTTCAGTGTATAAGGGGAAAATAAAGCAGAGAGACAAAAAGGAAGAGAAATCTTTGTTGAGCTCAGTATCTCTAAAATGAACATAATATGACATGTTTTATTCTTTCATCCACGAGGGTGCTAATGTACTCTTTGGTAAATTTCTATTGAGCGAAGACTATATTAATTGTTCTTACAGCTAGATTTTTATCTACCATTGTTCAAGTCAGAAGATGCTACAAATTGAAAATGATGCTATATGACCAATGATTATGATCTGTCTGAGTGGGTGTTGCTGAAAAGACCGATACTGGAGATGACTCTACACTTACTGGGTGTGGTATATTTTTTTCCACTAAAGAATTAAGGTTAGAAGGGCATCATGTCTGCAATTTATTCTTTAAAAAAAATTTTTTTTTATGTTTATTCATTTTTGAAAAACAGAGACAGAGCACAAGCAGGGGTGGGGCGGAGAGAGAAGGGGACACAGAACCTGAAGCAGGCTCCAGGCTCTGAGCTGTCAGCACAGAGCCCGACGCGGGGCTCAAACTCACGAACCGTGAGATCATGACCTGAGCCAAAGTTGGACGCTCAACCGACTGAGCCACCCAGACACCCCACTTCTTCTTCTCCTTTTTTTTTAAGTGAGCTCTACACGCAACGTGGGGCTTGAATTCATAACCAGAAAGCAAGAGTAGCATGCTCTACTGACTGAGCCAGCCAGGTGCCCCATAATGAAATAATGTTTTTAATTGATTCATTAAAACATCAATTAAAATTATGATCCCAAATTATTATGAAAAATATGTATCTACAGAAACTTTGAAAATTCTATATCTTATGTTTAACAGCAAAGCTTCTGTTGTATTCTCATTAGGTACATTAGAAAATAATTCTTTATGTTTTTATTCATGAGCTAAATTGTCAGAAATAATTAGTACCAAGACATAAAATACCAATGGCATTTAAATTTTTGGACTTCAAGCAAAGATGTAAGTGGTTCCTCAATTTTAGCCCTTTGTTAGTAGCAAAATTATCTACCTTCTACAGGCTTTATTCCTGACCCAACCACTTATCAGCTCTTTGACCTTAAGTCCCTCAACCCCTCTGAATCAAGCTTTTTTAGAAACAGTTAAAAATTATATTTAGTTGTCTTAAAAATATTTCCTTGTAGCACAAAGATTCTAATGTAAGTTCCCTCAAAAAAAAAGTTCCTTTTTACAAATGGGAAAATAGAAATTTTAATCTTAACTCACTTTCCAGAAGTCACATGAGAAAAAGAAAGCCTAATTTGAAACCAGTCAATTAATCATATCCAGTCTGGATATACACCAACAAGGAGCCCATTGTGGAAAGCAGTCCTAAATTTCCCAGATACACCTGCTGTCAAGGATCCATCCTCAAGGGATCAGTTGCCAAAGCTCATCTCACTCTGTAAAAGGAGGGGAATAGGGAATTATAAAATCTCCGGTTCGGTCTTGGGAATGTTTTCCATCTATCAGAGGCTAGCAAACCTCCTGGAGACAAGAGGAAGAAGAAGCCTTGGAGTCAACGTGCTCTCCAAACAGACCTGAGACAGGAGGTGATTTGGCCATGGGATTGTTGCCACAACAGGCTTTGTGTTTTGCTGCCCTTTGTAGCTACCCAAACGCTTTCTGGTGAGTGAGAAAACATGTTAGACTCATTTGAATCCCTGCCCTTTTTACGTGATTTTAATTATGGGGAAGCTGGACAGAAGACTGAGTACTGATCTCTGGCTCATCAGCCTGTGGTAAAAGATCTAAGCTTTCTTTGTCCAGGTTTACCCTGCAATAAGGCAATATTCTGGCTTGAAGTATCTACTTTTCTTTTTCTTTTTTAAGTTTATTTATTTTGAGAGCGAGAGAGAGTGTGTGTGAGTGGGGGAGGGGCAGAGAGAGAGAGAGAGAGAGAGAGAGAGAGAGAATCCCAGGCAGGGTCCGCACAGTCAGCAGTCAGCACACAGACTGACTCGGGGCTCAGACCTAGGAACCATGAGATCATGACCTGAGCTGAAGTCAGATGCTTAACCGACTGAGCCACCAAGGTGCCCCTGAAATGTTTACTTTCCTAAAACAGAACAGGAAAAAGAAAGGAAAAACTCTGTGGGTTAGATTTTCTTAAATAAGACAGGCTTTATACAGAAATGTACTATTTGTTGGAAAGTGGATACTTATAATTCTGATAATGGCCAACATATACACAGTATTCCTACTGTCAGGCTCTGTCCCAAGCACCTTACATGTATTGACTCATTTAATCCTTACAGCAGGGGCCCCTGGGTGGCTCAGTTGGTTAAGTGTCCAACTTCAGCTCAGGTCATGAGCTCATGGCTCCTGGATTTTGCCCCACGTTGGGCTCTGTGCTGAGAGCTCAGAGCCTAGAGCCTGCTTAGATTCCATGTCTCCCTCTCTCATGCTCTCTCTCTCTCTCAAAAACAAACATTAAAAAAGAAATTTTAAAAATATCTTCTGAATGTTTAACATTTGTTAGTCACTGGTTCAACTTACTTTGACAGAGAAGAAATAATATAAATGGTGAATGATGAAGAGTCAAAAATGAGTGATTCCAGTAAAAAATGCTTAAGGTGGAGGACACAGTCTAAAGATAGGTCACTCAACTGAATCACCTACAATGTAACCCTCAAAGCTGTTTGGACTTAGAATGTTTTTTAAATTCTAATTAAGTATTTCTTTCAAATTCCTCTCAGTTAAAGCTGTTTTACATTATTTAATTCATCTATCCATTTATTTAGTAATCTTAATGAACCCACAATACTGTACAAAAAAAGCCCCCAAAATTAAAATCAAGTTGAGGGAGAAAAAAAATCCACCCACACAAACAAATGCAAAGCAGAATGTGAACAACATGATTTAAAGTTGTGTTAAAGATTAAACTGAGGGGGCGCCTGGGGGGCTCAGTCCGTTAAGCGTCAGACTCTTGGTTTCGGCTCAGGTCATGATCGAGCCCCACATCGGGCTCCTTGCTGACACTGCAGAGCCTGCTTGGGATCCTCTCTCTCTGTCTCTCTCTCTACCCCTCCCCCACTTGTTCTCTCTCTCTCTCAAAAATAAATAAACCTAAAGATATTAAACCGAGGCATTTAAAGGTTTGTAGGTGTTTATTTGAGCAAAAATTGATTTGAATCAAACAACACCAAGCCACAAGTGGTTAGGAGTGCTCCACAAGGACTGGGGAGAGAGAGAAAAGGTGGAAGAACCGCAAGGAACTCACTGGTTGGCTGCAGCTTAAGATTTTTTTTTTTTTTGTAACATTCATTTATTATTGAGAGACTGAGACAGAGTGTGAGTGGGGGAGGGGAAGAGAGAGAGAGAGGGAAACACAAATCCGGAACAGGCCCCAGGCTCTGAGCTGTCTGCACAGAGCCCAACATGGGGCTCAAACCCCTAAACCCCTAGATCATGACTTGAGCCGAAGTCGGATGCTTAACTGAGCCACCCAGGCGCCCCATGATTGACTGTAGCTTAAAGCCTATTTGGCTTTTGTGCTTCCTTGTCCTTAGGTTTCAACTTTGTAGACTTGAAGCATTTACAGGCTCAGATTTTGGTTTGCTTGTTGTGGGTTCATTACAACCACCTGAATCTAATGGGCTCCTTGTTTAATTAAATTTAACAGTTGCATACAGAAACTCATAGGAAAAGTGGAAGGAGGACCTGGCAAACATTAAGTGCTCAGTAAATGTATGTTTAAGGAATAAATGTAAGATTACAGTAAGCTAGTCAGGACCAGTTTCTCGGAGTGAGAGGAGTAATGGGCATGGACTGAGGGGCAGTGGGTAGCCTGGCAGAGCAAATGGCATTAGCAAAGGCCCTGTGGCAAAAAGAAAAAAAAAAAGGGCAGGATGTAAGAGTTTCAACAGATTGGTTTGGTTGGAACGAAAGGGTTAGTTGGTGGGTGGAAAGGAAGAGTGTGAGGTTTGATAAGGTATGGTACGTTCTGATACCAAACCAGCTGTCATAACAAATTAAAACACTTGTAACACCCTAAGTATGACAGTTTTGTTCTTAGAACTTTGACTGCCTTCCTTGAAATGTATTGATAGTAAAACATTAATTCTATAAGACCAAGCTATTTAAGTATTATGTTGTAAATAGGCTAAAGGGAAATGCCATCGAGATGATAAAGCAAAATATAATGGTACAGGCAATGTCATGGATGGAAAAAATTTAGAGATTATCTATTGCAGTTCAGCCCCTGTTTTGCCAGATGAGAGAGATCAAAGATCCAGGCAGAGCGGGGTCCTAAGGCACTGACAATGCCAGGCTAGGTTGCTGCCTCACTAACCAACGGTTGCTGGAATCCTTACTGTTCACAGATCTACCTGTGTTGCATGATGATGCAATTAGAAGATCAATATGAAAAATATGAAACAAAAATTACAGAGGGGCACCTGGGTGGCTCAGTCGGTTAAGTGTCCGACTTCGGCTCAGGTCATTAATTTACTGTTCGCTCCCGTGTTCTCTCCTGCGTCAGGCTCTGTGCTGACAGCTCAGAGCCTGGAGCCTGCTTGGGATTCTGTGTCTCCCTCTCTCTCTACCCCTCCCCCCGCTCATGCTCTGTCTCTCTCTCTCTCTCTCCTTCAAAAATAAATACATGTAGGGGTGCTTGGTCACTCAGTGGGTTAAGCATCCAACTTCGGCTCAGGTCATGATCTTGTGGTTTGTGGATTCAAGTCCTGTGTCAGGCTCTGGTCTGACAGCTCAGGGCCTGGGGCCTGCTTCCGATTCTGTGTCTCCCCCTCTCTCTGCCCCTCCCCCACTCATGCTCTGTCTCTCTCTGTCTCAAAAATAAACATAAAAATAAATAAACATGAAAAATTTTTTTTAAATTACAGCAAAGAAAAAAGACACCATACGCAGAAAATGTTGAAATCTAAGGGTGGGACGTTTAGATGTGGATTAGGGCAACAGCTGAGGGAAATGAGAGGAGAGGTCAAAAGACATTCCAGCTAGGGGCGCCTGGGTGGCGCAGTCGGTTAAGCGTCCGACTTCAGCCAGGTCACGATCTCGCGGTCCGTGAGTTCAAGCCCCGCGTCAGGCTCTGGGCTGATGGCTCGGAACCTGGAGCCTGCTTCCGATTCTGTGTCTCCCTCTCTCTCTGCCCCTCCCCCGTTCATGCTCTGTCTCTCTCTGTCCCAAAAATGAATAAAAAAAAGTTGAAAAAAAAAAATTTTTTTTAAATTAAAAAAAAAAAAAAAAGACATTCCAGCTAAAAAACTGACAGTAATTTCTCAGAGGGACTGTCTGAATAAGGAGATTAAAAATAAGAATAGTAGCAGCACCTGGCCAGCTCAGTCAGGACACGATGCAACTCTTAATTTTCAGGTCATGTTTTTGAGCCCCTGTCAGGGGACTTTATTTATTAAGTAAATAAAACTTAAAAAAAAAAAAAAAAGGAAGAACAAGGTAAGACGAAACAAACACCTCCAAGTATGAACCTGAGCATTAGACCTGATGGTGAAGTTTAGAAGTTATTCAGTTTGGGGCACCTGGGTGGCTCAGTTGGTCAAGCATTTGACTCTTGGTTTCGGCTCAGGTCATGTTCTCACATTTCATGAGTTTGGGCCCCGTGTCAGGCTCTGCACTGACAGTGTGGAGCCTGCTTGGGATTCTCTCTCTCCCTCTCCCTCTCTCTCTGCCCCTCCCCACTTGTGCTCTCCTTCTCTCCCTCTCTCTCTCAAAATAAATAAACTTTTTTTAAAAAGGTATTTCTTTGAGGGGCACCTGGGTGGCTCAGTCGGTTGAGCGTCCGACTTCGGCTCAGGTCATGATCTCACGGTTTGTGAGTTTGAGCCCCGCGTCGGGCTCTGTGCGGACAGCTCAGAGCCTGGAGCCTGCTTCGGATTCTGTGTCTTCCTCTCTCTCTGCCCCTAACCCACTCACATTCTGTCTCTCTCTCTCTCAAAAATAAATAAACATTAAAAAATAAAAATTAAAAAATAAAATAAATAAACAAAAAGTATTTCTTTGCAAGATGAAAAGTTATGGACATTGGTAGCACAAATATGTGAATATACTTAACTATGGCAGTGTCTACTTAGAAGATAGTTAAGATGATTGATCATTTTATTTTTAAAAAAGAATAAAAAAATAAGTGCCCCCATAATTTTTCTTTCTCATGAGTTTTTTTGTTTTTTGGTTTTTTTGGGGGGTTTTTTTGTTTTTAATTTAAACTTTTGTTCCATCTACTTTGAAGCTAGATCAGCTTTTGATGGTTCAGGAATGCAGATTCACTTGGGTCACCTAAAGTAATGGGCAGCTTGGCTATTTTAAGGATGCACATGACTATGACGGAGATAAGAATATCAAAGGAGCCTAAGAATAGCAATATGATCGGGCTTCAACTGGGAAGGAAAACAAACAGGGAATTGGACAAACTGCACACACTTGCAGCGGCTGGGCTCGCTTGTCACTCTTGGCTGCAGCAGGAATGAAGTCTTCTCCAACCACAGGCGTGACACCATTCCTCCTGTCTCTATGACTACCTGCTGACTACCCCGTTTAGTTATAGCTGCTGCTTACTCATAATTTCAGCTGACTCATAGTCTTTCTAGAACCGACTTTCAGCTTCTCTCCCCACAATCAACCGACTGATTCTCTCTGCATAGCTCACTTCAAATTCTTGAAAGGAAAAAAAAAAATCCACCTGGCCTATTAGCTCAGTGTTCAACTTAAGTGGGCATCAGGATCACCCAGAGAGCTTGTGAAACCACAAAGTACTGAGCTTCATTCCTCGCATTTCTGATTTAGTATCTGGAGTAGGGCCTGAGAATGTGCATTTGTAGCAGAATCCCAGGTGATGCTGTCTACATCTGGGGGCCACTCTCGAAAACCACTGGCCTGGTTACTACGGACCCTTTTCTCTGTTTGGATAGAGCAGCTGGGGCTCTGCCTTGTGTCAACAATAGCAGTCTTCTGAACAGACTTTCTGACTCATAAATGGAGATTTTAAAAAACTTTCTTCTTGGGGAACCCGGATGGCTCCGTCGGTTGAGTGTCTGACTCTTGATTTCTGCTCAGGTCTCTTTTTTAAAAAAATTTTTAATGTTTATTTTTTTTTGAGAGTGAGACAGAGAGACAGAGCATGAGCTGGGAAGGGGCAGAGAGAGAGGGAGACACAGAATCCGAAGCAGGCTCCAGGCTCTGAGCCGTCAGCACAGAGCCCGACGTGGGGCTCAAACTCACAGACCGTGAGATCATGACCTGAGCCAAAGTCGGAAGCTCAACCGACTGAGCCACCCAGGTGCCCCAAGTCAATAATATTTAAATGCTTGTTTTCCCCACACTGATATTTCCTTTCTATCATGACCTCTTACCCTTTCTCTTGAGGAACCCACCTATCTGAAATTTCTTGGGAACAGATTTTAGGGAAAAGCTGTAACGTTGGTTTTTTTTTTTTTTTGGTTTTTTGATTGTTTGTTTAATGAAAACACCTCTGGGGGTGCCTGGCTGGCTCAGTTTGTGGAGCACGTGACTCTTGATCTCAAGGTTGTCAGTTAGAGCCTCGTTGGGTGACGAGAATACTTAAAAAAGAAAATCTTTAAAAATGAATGAATGAATAAACAAATAAAAATACCTGTAGAATTTACCCCCCCCCCCCAAAAGACCTCTAGAACCCAAGCCCTCTTGAGTTCCATGACTACATTTCAACTATTAGCAGTAGCTGCACCTCACTGGTCCAAGGAGCTCAGTGCCTAATGCCAACCTCAACATAAGGTCCCTCCTACAAGCTCATCCTCACATTTTTCTTGGGTCTTAACGACAACAAAAACAAAACAAAAAACAACTCCTACTTAACCCAGTCACCCAGGCTCTTCTCTTACTCATACTAATTTAGATGTTTCTATTGGTTCTTCTCTCCCTTCCCCTCATCCTATCCATCTAAGTTGAAGCCATATTCTACAGATTCTGCCACCCATCACAGGGGTGGCTGAAGCTGGCTCTTCAACCATAGAATTCATCACGGTGTTCCAAACTGTCATTTATTTTTGACAGTTTGAAAGTATTCTCAAACTTTTCCAAAAAGTACCTCTGACAGCAGAGAAACTATAAAGGGTGAGGAGGAGGGTGTCCTTCAGGATTATAGCCCTTAGCAGCTTTTAACTCTTCCTCTGCTCACTTTGGAGACATATCTCGGTAGACTCCTGTTATCTTCAAAACAGTTAGGCAGGTTAGGGCATCTTTGTGGCTCAGTTGGTTAAGCATCCGACTCTTGATTTGGGCTCAGGTCATGATTTCATGGTTGTGAGATCAAGCCCCATGTCGGGCTCTGCACTGGGCTCTGTGCTGGGCATAGAGCCTGCTTAAGATTCTCTCTCTCTCACTCTCTCTCTCTCTCTCTCTCTCTCTCTCAAAAAATAAAAATAAAAATAAAAGAAGCTTTTAGTTATTTGCCAGTGAGCCAAATGGATATTTAGAGAACATTTTCGGTTTAGCAGGAGCTTCATTCAGGGGACCTGGGTCCTGGTTTGAGAAGGACTCGGCAGACTCTACCTAGTCTCTCTGCCCTCAGTCTATGTGGCTGTTTCATTTCACTACTGTCTACAACCCACTTCAGTAGTTTCCAAAAGGGCCGCCTGGCTACCAAATTAAGTGCAAACTGCTTTCTTTAGAATTCAAAGCCCTCAGTATTCTGCTAAGTGAAATTAGTCAGAGAAAGACAAAAATCCTATGACTTCACTCATATGAGGACTTTAAGAGACAAAACAGAGGAACATAAGGGAAGGGAAACAAAAATAATGTAAAAACAGGGAGGGGGACAAAACATAAGAGACTCATAAATATGGAGAACAAACTGAGGGTTACTGGAGGGGTTGTGGGAGCGGGATGGGCTCAATGGGTAAGGGGCATTAAGGAATCTACTGAAATCATTGCTTCACTATATACTAATTAATTTGGATGTAAATTTTATTTTATTTAAAAAAAATTTTTTTTTAACGTTTATTTATTTTTGAGACAGAGAGAGACAGAGCATGAACAGGGGAGGAGGAGAGAGAGAGGGAAACACAGAATCTGAAGCAGGCTCCAGGCTCTGAGCTGTCAGCACAGAGCCCGACGCGGGGCTCGAACTCACAGACCGTGAGATCATGACCTGAGCCGAAGCCGGACGCTTAACCGACTGAGCCACCCAGGCGCCCCATATTTTATTTTATTTTTAAAAAACATTTTTTTAAAATTTATTTTGAGAGAGAGAGAGCGTGACTGGGATAGGGGCAAAGAGAGAGAGGGGAGAGAAAGAATCCCAAGTAGACTCTGCACTATCAGTGTAGAGCACAATGTGGGGCTCAAACTCATGAACCGTGAGATTACCACCCGAGCCCAGACCAAGAGCTGGACACTCAACCGACTGAGCCACCCCTCCGCTAAAGTCTTTCTTACTAGAATTCTGCTACTAAATATATTTTTTTGTACAGGCTCTTCTCAATTAAGAACATGTGTTCTAGAGGAAAAAGAGCCAATTAAACAATTTTTAATTCATTTGTCTCCTCCTAGTGGCAGGCTTTTAAATATTGAACACAACGCCCTGTTTATATTTTTTAAAAATTATATTTCTGATTTTCTCATAAGATTCCTCTTATTAACTGCAATTAAAATCAATTGGCCCTCCCCACCAAATTCCATAGATTTTTTTCTCTCTTTGCTCTGTGGCTATAGAAAATCAGGTAAATTGTCTCCATCATGGCTCTTTTTAAACCAACTTACAAATTTTCCTTCATTTTGTTACTTCTTAGCAGTAGAGCCTCATTATTTAGAACACTTAGAAAGGCGTTTTCTTCCTTTATGGGACTGAAGGAAACCAGACCATTACCCTTTTTAATTTTTTTTTTTAACGTTTATTTATTTTTGAGACAGAGAGAGACAGAGCATGAATGGGGGAGGGGCAGAGAGAGAGGGAAACACAGAATCGGAAGCAGGCTCCAGGCTCTGAGCCAACAGCCCAGAGCCCGACGCGGGGCTCGAACTCACAGACCGCGAGATCGTGACCTGAGTTGAAGTGGACGCTCAACCGACTGAGCCACCCAGGCGCCCCGGAAACCAGACCATTACCCTTTATTCCTCCCCCATACCATCCCCTTTCTCGCAATGTCCCAGTAACTACTGTACTGGGACAGACACTGCCACCAAATCTCTTTCCAGTTAGCACTTTGAGCTGTGAAGCTCACAAGTTATAATTATGTGAGCAAATTTCTTTGACTCTTAAAACCAACAAGACAAGATTTGATTTTTTCAAAAAGATTTTATTGGTACGACAGGATAGTTTATGGAGATACTAATACCCTACATATTCCCCTTTATCCCTTCCAAGCAGGTACCTAGGCCTTTTGTATTCCATCGTCTTGATATCTAATGAATGTAAGGCTGAAGCTACTTGAAGACCATGCCTTTTCCTGTCCATTGTTAGAGTCTGAGCTCCCTAAAGAAATCACGCTAGAGGGCGCCTGGGTGGCTCAGTCGGTTGAGCGTCCGACTTCAGCTCAGGTCATGATCTCACGGCTTGTGGGTTCAAGCCCCGCGTGGAGCTCTGTGCTGACAGCTCGGAGCCCGGAGCCTGCTTCTGATTCTGTGTCTCCCTCTCTCTCGGCCCCTCCCCTGCTCGCACTCTCTCTGTCTCTCTCTGTCTTTCAAAAGTAAATAAACATTAAAAATTAAAAAAAAAAAAAAATCACGCTAGATGTCTGACAAGGAAAGGAAGGGGGAGAGGGTGCCTTTATTCAAAACTGGAGTCTGGGAAGGAGTGTAAACCTGTGTGTCTTCATTCCCCTCACAGCACCCTGAACAGGTGCCAAGATCTGTACTCTGCTTAGAAAGGCTAGCCCTCTAAACATCACGGTTTCCAAACACAGCAGGGATTCTGGGGCTCTGGGAAACAGAGTCCCTGCATTTCAAGGACCCGTGTGACTTCCACCATGGGAATTTCAGCGGTAACCAATGTGGGCTGAAGACTGGAAAGTTCTCTCCAAATAGTGTGTAATATCTGGGAGTATAAAAGAAAGCAAATGGACAGAGACTAAATTTTCCTGTCATCCTGTTAAGTAAGTTACATGTTTTGAACATCATTCTTGATAATAATGACCTCTTGAGACTGCCATGAGGCTTAAAGTGTTAAAACAAGCTAATGACAACTGACCCTTACCAACTCCCCCCAACCTCCTCCAGCATGGGTTCTTAGGCCATCTTCTTGGATCCGGGGCCAAATTATATTTCTGCTCTGCAGCTGCCATAGTATTTGGCCCTGAGGTGGCTTTCAAAGAGGTGGCTTTTTGCTTAATCATCTAAGCAATTTCTTTTCCCTGTTCCATTTAAAATGAGCAGCTTCTATTATCGTTGTTGTTTTTAAAAACGGCTATATGAAGTTATAATTCACATACCATAAAATCCACTATTTTAAAGTATACAACTCAGTGGGTTTTAGTATATTCACAGAGTTGTGCACCCATCACCACTAATCTTTCATCACCCACCAAACAAACCACACACCCAGCCGCAGTCATTCCCCTTCCCCCGAGGCCTTGGCAACCACTAATCTACTTCTCTCTATAGGCTTGCCTAGCGGACATCTCTATAAATGGAAGCATTCAAGGGGCGCCCGGCTGGCTCAGAGGAGCATGCAACTCTTTATCTCAGGGTTGTGAGTTTCAGACCCCACACTGAGTGTAGAGATTACTTAAAATAAAATAACTAAATGGAAGTATTCAGTATGTGGCTTTTTGTGTCTGCCTTCTTGGTGTAACGCTTTCAAGTTCATCCATGTTGTAGCATGTGTCTGTACTGCATTCCTTTTTGTTGGCAAATAAGATTCCATATATAGATCTGCCACCTTTGGTTTATTACTTCCATTTTTTTAAATGTTTACTTATTTTTGACAGAGAGAGAGCCACGTGAGTGGAAGAGAGAGAGAGAAAGAATCCCAAGCAGGCTTCAGGTTGACAGTGTAGAGCCTGACATGGGGCTCAATCCCACAAACTGTGAGATCATGACCTGAGCTGGAACCAAGAGTCAGACACTCAACTGATAAGAGCCATCCAGGCACCCCACTTCCCTTTTTTTAAAGCAACCTTTACACCCAGGGTGGGACTCGAGCTCCCCACCCTAGATCAAGAGCCAGAAGGGATGCTCTAGCTCTATCGACTGAGCCAGCCAGATATTGGCTTCTTTTTCTCTTTTTTTTTCATGTTTATTTATTTTTGAGAGAGACAGAGCATGAGCATGGGAGGGGCAGAGAGAGGAGACACAGAATCTGAAGCAGGCTCCATGCTCCCAGCTGTCAGCACAGAGCCCGATGCGGGGCTTGAACTCACAAACTGCGAGATCATGACATGAGCTGAAGTCGGACGCTCAACCGACTGAGCCACCCAGATGCCCCTCTTCTATATATATTTTTTTTAATTTTTTTTCAACGTTTTTTATTTATTTTTGGGACAGAGAGAGACATAGCATGAACGGGGGAGAGGCAGAGAGAGAGGGAGACACAGAATCGGAAACAGGCTCCAGGCTCCAGCCCAGAGCCCCACTCGGGGCTCAAACTCACGGACCGCGAGATCGTGACCTGGCTGAAGTCGCACGCCTAACCGACTGCGCCACCCAGGCGCCCCGCCCCTCTTCTATATTGAAGTAAAGATAATTTAGTCTTTTTAAGCTCGGATCTGAGACTGTTTATCTTTTTTAGGATTGAGAATAGAATGGTTTTTTGTTTGTTTGTTTGTAGTAAGCTCTATGGCCAACATAGGGATTGAACTACAAAACCTAGAGATCAAGAGTCGCATGCTTTACTGACTGAGCCAGGTAGGCACCCTGAGAATAGAACGAATTAAGAATGAACTCGGGGCGGGGGGGGGGGGGGGAGGGTGGGTAAGGAGCACACACCTGGGTGGCTCAGTCTGTTGAGCATCCGACTCTTGATTTCAGCTCAGGTCATGATCTCATGGTTCATGGGTTCAAGTCCCTGAGTCCAGCTCCTCGAAGGCATCACGGAGCCTACTTGGGATTCAATCTCTCTCTCTCTCTGTGCCCCACCCCCACTCTCACAATTTCTCTCTCAAAATATATAAATAAGCTTAAAAAAAAGAAAAAAAGAATGGATTCCAGGGGCATCTGCCTGGCTTAATCAGTAGAACATGAGACTCTTGATCTCGGGATTGTGAATTTGAAGCCCCCGTTAGATGTAGAGATTACTGAAAAAAAAAAAAAAAATCTTAAAAAAAAAAAAAGAATGGACTCCAATTACAAACCATTGAAATTCCTCCCAATCACCAAAAGCCTTCTCTTTTCTTCCTCTTTCAAGGCTGATGCTGACAGGTTATTATGCCCAATAAATATCTGTTTTCTGTCCAAGATGTTTCAAACTTTAAGCTAATTTTCAAAGAGCTTGAGCTCTAGGCTATGAAGCCAATACTATAATGACTCCAGTCCTCCCAAGGGAATGGATTTCTAGTCTGTGTGCTAGGTTATAATATTAAAATTACTTTATATAGATTTTGTATCCATGATTTTGTAAATACATAGAATATCTCTGAAATGACATATAAGAAATGGGTAAAAATGGTTGCCTACAGAAAGAGGATGTTGGGGAACAGGGATGGAAAGGTAACTTCTCACTCCATATCCTCTTGTAAGTTGTTCAAAATAAATAAAAATAATAATTACTTCATAAATAGTAAACAGGAATAACCTTGATTAGAAATATGAAGCTATTTATTTGAAAGGGACATCTTGAATTGTTACACTGACCTTGCAAAACACACATTTCTCATTCCTCAAGTCTTTGTGGCTGCTGTTCCCTCAGCTTGGATTGTCCTTCTCATTATCTTCCCTTTTACTCCAATAAAATCTGACACTTTCTGTATTTTTTCAATTTACAAGGCACTTTTATTTTTTTATTTTTTAGTTTATTTATGCATTTTGAAAGAGAGAGAGGGAGAGCCCTAGCTGGCGAGGGGCAAAGAGAGGGAGACAGAGAATATCAGCACAGAGCCCAGTGCAGGGCTTGAACCCGTGAACCGTGAGATCATGACCTGGGCCACAACCCAAAGTCAGACGCTTAACCACTTAACTGAATGAGACACCCAAGCACCCCAACAAAGCACTTTTAGTTACAACATGATCTAATCTTCAAATATAAAATATACAATACGTATAAAATATTTTAATCTTCATTTAATAAATAAGAACACTGAGGTTTAGAAAGTGTAGCAGTTTGTCCTAGATCACAATTATTACATTTCAGAGCTAGAATTCAAATCTACAATTTAAAACGATTTTGCTTTAAGTTTATTTGTGTTTGAGAGACAGAGCATGAGCGGGGGAGGGGCAGAGAAAGAGGGAGACACAGAATCCCAAGGAGGCACCAGGCTGAGGTGTCAGCACAGAGCCCAACATGGGGCTGGAACCCACAAACCCCCAAACCGTGAGATCATGACCTGAGCTGAAGTTGGATGCTTAACCAACTGTGCCACCCAGGCGCCCCCAAATCTACAACTTCTAACAGGCCAAGTGCTCTTTTTTTTTTAAAGCTATGATATCCTATTTCTTTAATGGGGCAACTGGGTAAAAAAGTACAAAGATGTTTACTAAAGTGTTATGTAATATATTTTTTAAAGATGTTAATCTCTAACCCAACACGGGGCTCAAATTTACCACTAGGAGATCAAGAGTAGCATGCTCCACCCACTGAGCCAGACAGGTGCCCCAAGCGTTGTGTAATATCAATATTACACAATAAACATTACGCATTACTAAAAATTATGATGTAGATCAGTATTTACCATGGAAAACTTGGAATAAACATCCATGATATTACATATGGTGAGAAAACAAGTTTAAAACATACAAACTGACTACCTCAAAAAAGGTGTTTATAATTAAAAAAAAAAAAAGAAGGATATGTGTGTGTGTGTATATATATATGTACATATATATAATTTTAATATAAATTTTTGAGACAGAGCGCGAATGAGGAAGGGGCAGATAGAGAAACAGAGGAGCTTAAGCAGGCTCCATGCTTACAGCAAAGAGCCCAATGCAGGGCTCCAACCCACAAACCTTGAGATCATGACCTGAGCCAAAGTCCAGAGTCAGCCGCTCAACCCACTGAGCTACCAGCCCTCCCCCCACTCCCCACCCCAAAGTGTTTTTTAAAAGACAATACTCTAGGGGCAACTGGGTGGCTCGGTTAAACATCCAACTTCTGCTCAGGTCATGATCTGCCGGTTCCTGGATTCCAGCCCCATGTGGGGCTCTGCGCTGACAGCTCAGAGCCTGGAGCCTGCTTCAGATTCTGTCTCCCTCTCTCCACCATCAAACGTAAATAAACATTAAAAATTTTTTGGAAAAAAAAAAAGTCAATACTCTAAAATTTTGTATGTCACTACTAACAGATAAAACATAGTTCAGTGCTTAATATATGCCCAATACTGGACTAAATTTTACATGTATTGTCTCATTTAATCCTCACAATAACCAACTTGCCTAAGATTTTGCTGCTAAAAGTGCTGCTGAACTGGACAAGTATTAGACCCTAAAGCTCATGCTCTTCAGCGCTAGATCATCCTGTCTCATGTACAAAGATCATTTATTTTACAATCAGAGAAACCATGAGTTTGAGAAAATCCTGTTCAAAACTCCACCTCCCCAGGTCTCTGTATTCCCAGGACAATGTTTGTCTTACAGCACCTATGGCGATCTGGCCTGCCTGAAACCCAAGCCCATCTTCTAGCGGGTTTTTTTTTGTTTTTTTGTTTTTTTTTTTTGAGCAGCCCAGCGCGTGCTCCTTACGTATTACATTGAAATGTGCCCTTCTTTTGGGACGAGCACTGGCTGTTGTATGGAAACCAATTTGACAATAAATTTCATATATTGAAAAAAAAAAAGAAATGTGCCCTTAACTCGTTTCACGGAGAACTTGAATTGAAGGGCAGTGCTCACACGCTTTAAAGAATTTCTTTCCAAGAAATGTAGGCTCGGGGCAAAGCGAGGCCTCTCCGTTTCCCTCCCACAAAGTGGTTTCTTTGCAAGCACCTGCTTTATCATCTCTCCCTCCCCAGTTCTCTCCCCTAACCCGGGGCCCAGAGTCCGAAGGCGTCTTCGGTCGTAGGCCGTCCCCGGCCAGCAGCCACTAGAGCCCAGCGCCTGCTCTCCAGAAAGGAACAAGGAGGAGGCTCGGACCGGACTTCCACGTGGGCACGGAGGCGGCCATCTCGCGTCCTGGCAGGAGCAGTCCGCGGGGTCAGAGCGGCAGCCGGACCGGGAGCTGCCGCCCGTACTCAAGATGGCGGCCGTGGAGGGCGTGGCCTGTGACTCGGAGGTTCCGAAAAGGTGCGGTATCATGGCGGCGACGGAGGAGCGGAGCCGAGAGGAAGAAGAAGAGGAAGAAGAGGAGGCAGTGAGTGGTATTGCGGCGGCCTGTGCGGCGGAGGCGGCGTGTGGGGCAGGGAGTCGGGATGCGGCTGGCGGGAGGCAGAGTCCCCAGCGCGTAAGGCCAGGAGGGCGGGCCCCTGCCCTGAGTGCCACACGGTCGTTAGAATGGGGAAGTAGAGGCAGTCGCTTTCGGTAATGTCGCTTGCTTCCTCTCGTTGAAAGCAGGACTTAGTGTTCACAAAGGTTGGGGTCGTTGCATTGGGGAGTTTTGGCTTCTCTTGTTAACTGCCTCTTTCTGCACACTGCGGTGCTAGCATGTTAACTCCTCTTTCTTCCACCAGGAGCAGTTGGTTCTGGTGGAATTGTCCGGAATTATTGACTCAGACTTTCTATCAAAATGTGAAAATAAATGCAAGATTTTGGTGAGTCTTCTAGAGTTAGAGGATATTGGTAGGTTTTCTTACATTTAAACAAGAATGAAAGAAATACGTATCCCCGAAGATCTATTCCTCGTTACAAAGCATTGAATTCTAAGGACAATTAGGTAGAAGTACAAAGGGATTGTGGGAGAAAATGCCACACTCGGCCTGAGGGTCTGAATGTGTGGCTGGCGAGAGTTTAAGATTTAGAGGGCGTAGCATTTTGAGATGGAACAATACATTTTGAAAAAAACCCACATTGTTTTAGATAGTGAGTGCGGGAGAAAAAACGCAGCGAAGAGAGCTCAGATGTGCACGCAGACACCACCTGGAGAAGGGAGATTCGTACTAAAGTTATAAGACCTCAAGCTCTGCTGTTGACTTGAGCTATGGTGTCATAAGTTACCATCTGTTTTATCACTTTACTTTAAAATCTTTCAGCTATTGTGGACAACACTGCTCTTACCTTGAGGAGGATGTTGATTGAAATACACGTTACTCCTTGGATATGAATTAAGTGTTCTTCAGGCCCTTAACTGCTGTATTCAGAGCATTTTTAGCTTATCTTGTACTTGCTAGTTCAAGCTCCAGAGGTTCCCCAGTTGTGGAGATCACTCTCCTTGGTAGCAAGGTTATGTATTGAGTGCTCTTTCTTTTGTGGCTTTAATTGAGGTAAAATTGACATATAACATTATATTTCAGGAGTACAACATAATGATTTAATAGTTGTATGTGTGGTGGGAAATGATCACCACAAGAAGTCTAGTTAACATCCGTCACTACACACAGTTACAATATTTTTTCTTATAGAGTTTTTGTTTGTCGAAGTAAGTTCTATGCCCATTGTGGGGCTTGAAGTCAGGACCCTGAGATGAAGAGTTGCATGCTCTACAGACTGAGCTGGCCAGGCATCCCATCATAACGAGAACTTTTAAGATTTACTCTCAGCAACATTCAAGTGTACAATATGGTATTATTAAGTAGAATCACCATGCTGTACGTTACATTCCCAGGACTTATTTATTTTATAACTGAAAGTCTATATCTTTTGACTGCCTTCACTCATTTCACCCAACCCTGCAAGGCTTTTTCTAGTGATGACTTTTTTATGATCCTGTGTTCTGTTGTAGGGAATTGACACTGAGAGGCCCATTCTGCAAGTGGACAGTTATGTCTTTGCTGGAGAGTATGAAGGTAGGAGGATGTCAGATAGATGAAACTTCTTTTTTTATATGCTTCTCACAGAAAGTCATTGTTATTTCTCAACAAGTTGCTTTCAACTTTTCTGCAGACACTCTTGGGACCTGTGTTATTTTTGAAGAAAATGTTGAACATGGTAAGTGCTTGCAGTGCTGACTCAGATCTTTTTACTGTGAAATATTACAAACTTATGTACAGTGAATGTTAAACTTAAACATCTCATGTATCCATTGTCTAGCTGTATCAAATCCTACCATTTTGCCAGATAGCTAAAAAACATTCCAGATACATTTGAAGCCTCTTGTATACCTCTCTCTAAACATATGTCCCTTCCTCTGACTTGATAATCACTATTCTGAATTTGATGTATTTCTTTCCTGTATTTGATTTTGTTATATATATATATATACATGTATATATGTGTATATATGTATATGTATATATATATGTATATGTATACACACATCCATCCATCCACAAACAATAAATAGCTTTTGTTTTAGTATAATTTCAAACTTGATATAAATTACATGTATCATTCTATAACCCTTTTCAGTTATAGATAGGTTTTGAGATTTATACATATCGGTATGTATAATTCTATTTTCCCTGTTGCTTAGTATTCTATTTGTGACCATACCGCAATTTATTCTCCAGTTACTGGACAGGTTGATCACTTTTATTTTTACCATTAAATATTGATAACTCTGAACATTTATTGAATGCCTTCTATTTGTTACACACTGTTCTAACTGCCACATGTATTAACTCATTTAATCCTCATCACATCTGTGAGGTAGATACCATTGCTTGCTTCATTTTATATTTGAAAACACTGAAGCACAGAGAGGTAGGTAACATTCCAAAGGTCATACACGAAGTGCGACAGCCAGGATTTGAACCCAGGTTGTCTGGTCCAGAGCCTCTGATCTTAATTATACATATTAACTCATTGCAGAAATGCGGCCATGAGTATTTGTGTGTCTCCTTGTGCATGTATGTAAAAATGTCTCTAACATATATGCTTAGAAATGGAATTACTAGGTTGCTGAGTGTGTGTTAGGTTTAACCATATGAAGTGACCAGCTTGGACTGAATATGGACCGTTTCATGTGGTTCAACCAAACAGATATGACTGTGATCCTTTCTAAAGGGTAGTATCGGTTACACTCATGTAACAGCATGTGCAAATTTTCATTGTGCTTCACACCTGTAGCTCAGAACCTCATCCTCCCTTTTGCCCGTGCCCACGGTTTCCTATAAAGCTGTACCCTCAGGCAGCAAGTTTTTTTCTGAGCCTTCTTTCGTGATTGGGAATGTCCTCACTCCAGTCTCTGGCTGCAGGTAGTAGGTCTGACTTCGGTGCTTCATTTTGAGTGGTAGAATTTGAGACCTCGTTACCCTGTAAGGCCAGCTTCCTGGCCCCACTTCTGTACTTCAGGGCTGGAGCCTAACAGGCCTATAGCTTTAATTTCACTCGCAGTTTTGTGTTTTAGTCCTCTGGAGATGTTTGCTGTTTTTGAGTCCCGTTTTGCCTTCAGTTGTTATGTATTTTATCTGTTACTTCTCTGTGCTGGGAGCAGGAGGGATGAGTTAAATTTTGAACTTACTACACTATTTCTACAGGAAGTAGTTTAGTGTAATTCTTTAACTGGAATTATTACTTAAAAAAATTTTTTTTAAGTTTACTAATTATTTTGAGAGAGAAGAGAGCACAAGTGGGGAAGGGGCAGAGAGGGAGAGAGAGAATCCCAACCAGGCTCAGCACCACCAGTGCAGAGCCGGATGTAGGGCTCAAACCCGCGAACCACAGGATCATGACCTGAGCTGAAGTTGGACGCTCAACCACCTGAGCCACCCAGGCGACTCTGAACCGGAATTGTTGGGGCTTAACATGACTATTTGATAGCATCAACAATAAAATAATTGAGTTCATTTTATGTTCTAGGTGATGCAGAAGGCAGTAATAGAACGGTGTTAAAATATAAGTGTCATACAATGAAGAAGCTCAGCATGACAAGAACTCTTCTGACAGAAAAGAAGGAAGGAGAAGAAAACATAGGTTAGTTCACTTAGTTCTCTGAAAGTAGGTGATTTAGTATCGGCTTTGATAATGACACATTGTTGCCAGGACATTCCTGTACTTTGTAGTAATAGCTATGTAATATGAAAATTGAGGGCGTTCCATGAAAAGTATCAAACATAGATTTAAAATTTATTTGAATTATGGTGTGGCAGAGGGCACTAGAGACGTATAAGAAATCTTTTATCTGCTTTGTGTGGAAACAATTGTGAGGAGTTTGTCAAGAAACTTGATAGATTTTCAGCCCCTAGGGAATTCAGCAGCTGCTACCCACCCCATCCCCTTAATTAAAACTTCTTTGTAAATGGAGACGACAGGATCTGTGTCGTCAAGGTGTAACCCCAGAGGATCTCCTGGAAACTTGTGGCAGCGGGGGCAACCTTTCCCAAGAAGCTCGCAACTGGAAGAAGCTGGCTCTATATGTGAGGGAAGGACCCACAGGTTTTAGACCGAAGACTCTTTTTTTTTTTTTTTTTTTTTTTGAGTTGGAGGGGAGCACAAATGAGTGAGGGGCAGAGAGAGAGAGAGAAGCAGGGCTCATCCAGGGCTCATGTTTTACCCGATGCAGCGCTCGTGTTCTCCTGAATCAGGGCTCAAGCTCACCCGATGTGGGACTTGAACTCAGGAATGGTGAGATCATGCCCTGAGCTGAAGTCAGGTGCTTAATGACAGAGCCACCCAGGTGCCCCTAAATCTCATTCTTAATTTGCATCCGCTGAGCCTTCTCCAATTGCTGGTCATCCCAGAGTAGAGACTTTGAACTAGTGCTTCTTGAACCCATCCATAGTAGGCACATATTTGTGGAGATGAGCAAATAATTACTTGGAAGTTTAAAAGCTCATTGCTCATAAGTGAAGTAAGAGAAATCACACATTTGTCTAAATGTGTGATTTCATTTATACATGGAATATAAAAAAATAAAACAAACTAATAAACAAAAAGCAGAAACAGGCCCATAAATACAGAGAACAAACTGGTGGTTGCCAGAGGGGTGGGGGTGGTGGGATGGGCAGAATGGGTGAAGGGGAGTGGGAGATACAGGCTTCCAGTTATGGAATGAGTAAGTCACTCGAATAAAAGACACAGCATGGGGAATATAGTCAATGGTACAGTAATAGTGTCGTATGGTGTATGGTGACAGATGGTAGCTGCAGTTGTGAGCATGGCATAATATATAGACTTTTCAAATCACTGTATTGTACACCTGAAACTAATGTCACATTGTGTGTCATCTATTCTTCCATTTTTAAAAATTTGCTAATGAAAAAAAAACTCATTGCTCAAAGACATATTTCAAACTCTGATAAACATGACCCTAGTGATGAATATTTGTGGCTTGATTTATTATATTTGAGGAATAAACATATGAAGGCACATTAATCATGTAGAAATTAATTATACCAGTTACATATAAGTACATAAAAAATCTTTGTTCTTAACATGTATATCCCAAAACTATCCCCATTTTTAGCATTTCGTGAAAGTAACAGGAAGAGGGGTGCCTGGGTGGCTCAGTCGGTTAAGTGTCCATCTTCAGCTCGGGTCATTATCTCATGGTTCATGGGTTCGATCCCCGCGTCAGGTTCTGTGCTGACGGCTTGGAGCCTAGAGCCTGCTTTGCATTCTGTGTCTCCCTCTCTCTCTGCCCCTTCCCCACTCACACTGTTTCTCTCTCTCTAAAATAAAACAAAATATAAAATAAAATAACAGGAAGAAAGAGGTACTTGAAGTTCTAGAATGGACTTGAAAGGCAGATACATATCAGATAGCTTAGCTATTATTTTGATATATTTTTTTAAAGCAGGAAGTTGTAGAATTTCCTTTCCTAGAGTCTTTAATAAACCACCAGGTCGACCGTGGGAAGATTTGCGTGTTTTGTTTAATCCAATACGTTAGTTAGCTCAAGGCTATATTGGTTATGCATTGCTGCATAAAAAATTCCCTCTAAACTTAATGGTTTTAAAACAACAACAAAAATATTTTACACAGTTTCTGTGAATCAGGCATTTGGCCAGGTGGTTCAGCTTAGCCAGGTGGTTCTGGTTCAATGTCTCTCTTGAGGTTACCATCAATATGTTGGCTGGACTGAAGAAGGGATCTGAAGGCTTGAGTAATGTGGAACATCTGAATATAAGTTGGCTCACTCACATGCCTGGCTGGTTTATGCTGGCTGTTAGCAGGATGCCTCAGGACCTTGCCTACCCATAGTACTGTTCAAGTGCGCTCCTGACATGGCAGGTGGCCTCTTCCAGATCAAGTGATCTGTGAGAACAACATAGAAGCCACAATATCTTTTATGAACTAGCCTTAGAAGTCACATTCTGTCATTTCTGCCATATCTTATTTATTATGGGAAGGGACGACACAGGGGAATGAATACCAGGAAGGTGAAGATCTTTGGGGACCATCTTGGAGGCTACCAAACATGGCAATATGCTGCAGGCAGAACAAAAGAAAAGGAGATGTGGGCCCTGCCTTCTGGGAGTTTGCACTCTAAAGTCAATCACGCTGAAACGGACATGTGTGAATGGGACTCAATACCCATTTCATTCAACTTATTTTAAGTTTCTGTTATGTGCCAAGTATTTAAGCTAAATAACAGAATAGGCAATAGGATGGATGGCTTCAAGATTTTGAACCTGGTGACTATGCGAATGATGGTATTGCAGGAAAAAAATAATGAAAGAATGGTTGAAGCTGGCTGGAGGGAAAAGGACTAATCAACTTTTGATAGAAGGAGATTTTATAGTAGTAACATATGAGAAGACATGGCATCAGCCATAAGGATGGTTCAACAAACAGTCACAGAAGACTTAGCTTCTGGTGGTGAAAAGGAGCAGATGGAAGTGTGAACAGGGTGGCAAGATAGGTTGTGGTATCTTAGAGATATCTAATGGCATTTTGAAGGTATAACTAAGGCTTGCTATGGAAATTAATGAGGAACCACTGAAAATATTTGACTGAAAGGGTCAGAAGGATAAAAGAAGAAATGATTAGCATCATTGAAGCAGTTCTTTTTTTTTTTTTTCCACTATATGAAATTTATTGTCAAAATGGTTTCCATACAACACCCAGTGCTCATCCCAAAAGGTGCCCTCCTCAATACCCATCACCCACCCCCCCCTTGCTCCCACCCCCCCCATCAACCCTCAGTTTGTTCTCAGATTTTTTTTTTTTTTTTTTTTTGTTCTCAGATTTTAAGAGTATCTCATGCTTTGGCTCTCTCCCATTCTAACCTCTTTTTTTTTTTTTTTTTTTCCTTCCCCTCCCCCATGGGTTTCTATTAAGTTTCTCAGGATCCACATAAGAGTGAAACCATATGGTATCTGTCTTTCTCTGTATGGCTTATTTCACTTAGCATCACACTCTCCAGTTCCATCCACGTTGCTACAAAGGGCCATATTTCGTTCTTTCTCATTGCCCTGTAGTACTCCATTGTGTATATAAACCACAATTTCTTTATCCATTCATCAGTTGATGGACATTTAGGCTCTTTCCATAATTTGGCGATTGTTGAGAGTGCTGCTGTAAACATTGGGGTACAAGTGCCCCTATGCATCAGTATTCCTGTACCCCTTGGGTAAATTCCTAGCAGTGCTATTGCTGGGTCATAGGGTAGGTCTATTTTTAATTTTCTGAGGAACCTCCGCACTGTTTTCCAGAGTGGCTGCACCAATTTGCATTCCCACCAACAGTGCAAGAGGGTTCCCGTTTCTCCACATCCTCTCCAGCATCTATAGTCTCCTGATTTGTTCATTTTGGCCACTCTGACTGGCGTGAGGTGATATCTGAGTGTGGTTTTTATTTGTATTTCCCTGATAAGGAGTGACATTGAGCATCTTTTCATGTGCCTGTTGGCCATCCGGATGTCTTCTTTAGAGAAGTGTCTATTCATGTCTTCTGCCCATTTCTTCACTGGATTATTTGTTTTTCGGGTGTGGAGTTTGGTGAACTCTTTATAGATTTTGGATACTAGCCCTTTGTCCGATATGTCATTTGCAAATATCTTTTCCCATTCTGTTGGTTGCCTTTTAGTTTTGTTGGTTGTTTCCTTTGCTGTGCAGAAGGTTTTTATCTTCATAAGGTCCCAGTAGTTCATTTTTGCTTTTAATTCTCTTGCCTTTGGGGATGTGTCGAGTAAGAGATTGCTACGGCTGAGGTCAAAGAGGTCTTTTCCTGCTTTCTCCTCTAGGGTTTTGATGGTTCCCTGTCTCACATTCAGGTCCTTTATCCATTTTGAGTTTATTTTTGTGAATGGTGTGAGAAAGTGGTCTAGTTTCAACCTTCTGCATGTTGCTGTCCAGTTCTCCCAGCACCATTTGTTAAAGAGACTGTCGTTTTTTCCATTGGATGTTCTTTCCTGCTTTGTCAAAGATTAGTTGGCCATACGTTTGTGGGTCTAGTTCTGGGGTTTCTGTTCTATTCCATTGGTCTATGTGTCTGTTTTTGTGCCAGAAGCAGTTCTTGATTATGGGGGGTTCATTGATGGGTTAGGGCTTTGTAAGTACGAGAAGGAAAACAATTTTTTTCAAGTTTTTGTTTTTTATTGTTTGTTTTATTTTGGAGAGGTGTCTTACTTCATCATTGGATGTTCCAACTCAAAATGACATGTTACTGTTGACTTGAAAGATGATAGGGTGGTATCATCCATTACGAAAACTGAGGAGAAAATCGTATGGAAGTGACAGAATTTTCTATAAGGTGTGAGGTGGCAGTGAGAGCTCAGTGATCTCTCAGGATGATTTGGGAATTGGACTCTGGAAAAGGAGGTTGGAATGGTAACTAAAGTTAATTACTTTTAGTGATATTTTTTTTAGAGATTTATTTTTAGCCTGAATTAAAAAAAAAATTTAATTGTAGTATAGTTGATATACGATATTATATTAGTTTCAGGCATACAACATAGTGACTTGATAATTATATACATTACAAAGTGCTCACCATATAGCGTAGTTCCCACTGGTCACCATATAAAGTTACTAAAATATTATTGACTATATTCCGTTTTTAGTGATTTTGATGTTGCATACACTATAGGCATTCTAAGATCTCCAGATAAGATGGAAATTCCATGATTATTTATCAGTAGTTATGGGCACCATGTTCATTGGTTTACCTTGGGATTTTATTTTGACGTGTATCCATAGGATGAAAATTTAAATTAAAGAGAAATCTACTTCAGTGCCTGAAATTCCTTTTTCATGTTTCTTTCTTGGTTTGTCCTCCCATCCCTCACCCTCCCTTACCAGGTGGTGTGGAATGGCTGCAGATCAAGGACAATGATTTCTCCTATAGACCCAACATGATTTGTAGCTTTCTGCATGAAAGTGAAGATGACGATGTGGTAGCTCCAGCCTCAGAGAAACCTTTGGAGCTGGAAGAGCAAGAGATTCAAATGAAAGATAGTTCAAACTTGAGTTATGAACAGGGGAAACCACTGAACTTGGAGATGGAGAATTCTGGTTCTCTTACTGATATCCCTTCTGAGTCAGAAGGTTCTGTATTTATGGAAACTCAAGATACTGCCTTAGAAATCACTCCTAGATGAAATGTTTCTCATAGTAACTAGTAAACTTTTTGGAGCTTTTATATAAAATAATTGACTGTGTAGCTTTTCAGTTCACTATTTTACTAGTTTTGTTGACTCTACACACATTTCCAATTGTAGTACAGTTTAATATACCAGAGTCATTAAGGACCAGATATGAATTGAATTTTTAAAAATATGATGTAAATGACTATAGGGACCCTTCTCTGGTAAGTCTTTTAAATTGGAAGTTTCATTAAGGTAAGTGTATCATTTTTTATTGCAGCTGTCACAGATGACTCCAAATGTAGTGGCTTAAAATGACACAAGTGTAGGTCAGCTAGCTGACATGGGCTAGGCTAAAATCAGAGTGTTGGCAGGACCTCATTCTCTACTGGAGGTTGGGGTTGGGGACTCTTATTTCCTTGTTCATTCAGTTATTGGCAGATTTCAGTTCTTTACAATTGAAGGATCAATGTCCCATTTTCTTACTATCATCTGAGAGCCATTTCCACCTTCTAGAGGGTGCATACATTGCTTGGCTATGGTCCTCTTTTCTTTAAAGCCAGTAATGGTCAAGTCCCTCTCACTCTTTGAGTCTCTCCTTCTTCCATCATACTATTTCTGACTCATCTTGCTAATTACCTGACCCAGTATCTGTTTTTTCTTTTTTCATTTTGTAACAATCCCAGAATTATTTAGGTTGTCAATTTGCCCATGTGTATGCATATATGTGGCCATATGACTAAGTTCTGGCCAGTGACATGGAATTATAAGTGTTGAGTGATAGATGCTTCTGGAAAGTTTCCTTAAATTTTAAGACATAAAGGGAAGTGGGCCAGTTCATCTTCTCTTTCTTCCTGCTGGAACATGGATGTGGTGGCTAGAGCTTCAGCAGGCTTTTGGGACTAGAAAGTAACCTTGGAAATAGAAGCCACGAGTGGCAAAGCAACAAGATAGAAGATTGGATCTTGATATGCTGCCCTGGACTGCCAAGAATAAAGAAGGTTAATTATAGAACCCTTTCTTTTTCTCCATGGTAGAATGACTTCAAGTTTAACTTTTGGCACTGTTTTCCCTGGAAATCTACAAGATGAAATAATAGAATGTCAACTGTGATGTCAGGCAATATTGCTTATGATTAAAAATGACCCCTTATTGGTAAATGGTATCTAGACCAGGAAGACTATATGACAACTGTAAATACCCATCGGAAAATATGGACTGGGCCTCCTGAAGCACTGTTTCTTTTTCTTTTTTTTTTTTCTTTTTTTCTTTTCTTTTCTTTCTTTCTTAAATCTTTCTTTCTTTCTTTCTTTCTTTCTTTCTTTCTTTCTTTCTTTTCTTTCTTTTCTTTCTTTTCTTTCAAAAATAGGCTCCATGCCCAATGTGGGGCTTGAATTCACAACCCTGAGATCAAGAGTCATGTCCTTTACTGACTGAGCCAGCCAGGTGCTTCAAGCACTGTGGTTCCTATTACAAAGATCCCTGGAAGCTACATTCATGGCTGTTTCAAGAGATACTGGTTCTTGGGGAGCCTGAAGTTTCTAAGCCAGCATGGCTTCTGCACCCACCCAGATGATCTTGTTCCCTTACACCTGATCTGACACTTGGGTGCCAGAGTAAAGCCTCCTGTTGAAACAAACCTCATGCTGTTGTGCTGTTTCCAGTGAAGTGAAGTGAGCCTGGTGCCGGGTTCAGTCCCAGAAGACCTGTTGGGTCCTGAGTGTGAACGTCATTCCTAACCTGTGACTGCTGCTGTTCAGGCAGGGAAGGCACTGCAACTACCTACCTCCGGCCTTTTGTGTGAGGGAGAAATACCTTTCCTCTTGTTTAAGTCATGCTGTAATAGCCACATGTAATCCTATTTAATACATTATGTGTTTAGAAAACTGGAGAAAAGGGTAAGGAAGTAGAATGGAAAATTCTTGAGACCTGTAATCTTGCAAAGAAACTCATCTAATGTGTGATGTAGTTCTACCTTAAGTTGAAGAGGATAATAAAGTCTTATATTCTGAAAAGAACATAACGTGTTTTTAGTTCCTTGCCTGTAAATGAGGATATGAGGATAAATGTTGGGAATTTAGTAAAATGAATCTTATTTTTCAATTACAAAATGTTTTGTCAGACTAGAACTTCACAAATTAATTTCTCCACCATTGGTCTGTCTTACTGATTTAACTGCTATCACTTACAAACGAATCTTGGAACTACAGTCTCTTTGTAGCTGTCACAATACTGCTTCTGACACTGAATGCGATAGGTGGCTTTTGCTTAACAAATAATGATATTCTATTTAAAATGGCTTTGTTTGTTTGTTTTGATTTGTTTTTGAGAGAGACAGTGCTAGTGGGGACAGGCAGAGAGAGGGAGAGAGAATCCCAAGCAGGCTCCAACTGTCAGGACAGAACCTGATGTGGGGCTCGAACCCATGAAATCATGAGATCATGGCCTGAGCTGAAACCAAGAGTCAGGCGTCTAACTGACTGAGCCACCCAGGTGCCCCAAGGATATTCTATTTAATAGGATTTTATATGGCTAAGGTTCATCATGGGGAATTACTCGTTAAGGCCATTATAGAAATGTTAGGAAATCCACACATTTGTTCATTACGTACTATATAGTTGATCATAACAAATTTGTTGACAGAGTCAGCTGAAATTATTGATATTATGTGGTTAGCTATTTAGCAGCAGCTAATAATTTTCCAGAATCTACTGTTTTCATTTTTTTGTTGTTCCTATGTGAAACTGAAAAAACTTCCTAATGTGTTAGGCTTGCATACAGTTCTCTCCAGAAATGTCATTGATTCTAGAAATGCACTTGCTGTCTCTCTTTTGTGACTTCCACCATTCTTTTTTTTTTTTTTTAAGTTTTTATTTTGAGAGAGAGTGCATGCACAAGCAGGGGAGGGGCAGAGGGGGGGGGGGCGGGGAGAGAGAGAGAGAGAGAGAGAAAGAATCCCAAGCAGGATCCACACTGTCAGCACGGAGCCCGATGCTGGGGCTCGAACTCATAAACTGCAAGATCATGACCTGAGCTGAAACCAAGAGTTGGAGGCTCAGTTGACTGAGCCACTCAGGTGACCCCACCGTTCTTTCCTTATGGAATAAGAGAATCCTGTTTATAAAATTGTCTAGAGGTACATTTTATTGATTCAATACAGAGTAAATATATGCCTTTGTTAATGACAATATGTAGTTTCTAGATACTGGTATATATTTTTTTTCTTTAAAATTTTTTTTCTTTGGGTGTGTGTGTGGGGGGGACAACTGGTACTTTGTTTTGGGTTTAACGTTGCCATACTTAACGTATGAATAAGGATGTCAAGATAGCAAAGGTCCTACTTTTTTTTCAGATCCCAAGTAAGATTTCCTTCACTATCGTGTCTTCACAAACTCTTGTATTCTCTTCATATCCCATGCTTTCATTTGGTGATTGTATTAGGTTGCTACTGCTGCTGTAACAAAATACCACAATTTTAGTGGCTTAAAACACGATTAAATTTATTATCTTATAGTTCTGGAGGTCAAATTCCAAGAATAAGTCTTACGGGGATAAAATCAAGATGTTGATAGGGCTGCATTCCTTCTGGACATACCATGGGAGAATCCATTTTCTTGTCTTTTTCAGCTGCTAGAGGCTGCCTGCATTCCTTGGCCTGAGGCCCCTTCCTCCATATTCAAAATAAGTAATGTAACATCTTTAAATCTCTCTCTCCTGCTTCTGTCATCACATTTTCTCTGATTCTTACACTCCTGTGTCCCTCTTAAAAGGTCCCTTGTAATTAGATTCGTCTCATACAGAAAATCCAGGATAACCTTCCTATCTAAACATTCTGAGGGGTGGCTGGGTGGCTCAGTCTATTAAGCACCAGACTTCGGCTCAAGTCACAATCTCATGGTTCGTTAGTTCAAGCCTCATGTCGGGCTCTGTGCTGACAGCTCAGAGCCTGGAGCCTACTTTGGATTCTGCGTCTCCCTCTCTCTGCCCCTTCCCTGCTCACTCTCTGTCTCTGTCTCTCTCTAAAATAAACATTAAAAGATATTACAAAAAAAAAAGATCCTGAACTGAATCATGTCTGCAAAAGCCCCTTTACATAGAACATTCCCAGGTTCTGGAGAGTAGGACCTGAGCATTTTAGAGAGAACTTGTTCTGTCTTCCACACTGTCATTCTACACTTTGGTGCATAACTTGTCAGGAAACAAGTGAGGTAGCCTCATGATTTCCCTAGAATACTGCCTAGAGAGAATTACCAGGTTACAGTGTAAGGAGGAGGAGTCCAGGTGGAATTCAGTCAGCTTTCTGAGTTGAGGAGATGGGACTGGAAGCCCAAGAAGATCAAGAGAGCTGGAGTTTGCACAGCAGAATATCAGAAAGGGGAGAGTACAGAGAGAGAAAACTTCAATGATCTATATAGAATCCTCCCGGAGTCTTCAGTGGAATACTGATCACATATGTGCCAGAAAAATAGTGGAGGCAGGGAAAAGAGCTGTCTGAACAATCCCTGCAGCGTGCAGTTCTCAGCCAGAGTAGAAAATCTCATATTTCATGGAGCATGGATAGAGTACTCCGAAGGGTTTTGCCTTAGAGCATAATTAGCCTAAATAAGGCTCTTGCCACACCTAGCAAAACTGAAAAGGAAGACCTGAAAGGATCAGATGGTTTCCAAGTAGCTGCATCTCAGAACAACACTGTAGAATAACATATCCAGCACCCAGCAAAGTAAAATTCACAATGTCTGGCACTCAAAATACTATCAAAGACACTTCTGGTTTCTGGTCTGATGCTGAGAAGGTGGAAATTGCCACTCCATTGTAACAATAAAAAGCTGAACTGAAAAGACATATCAATAACTCTTCGCTTTAGATAAGTGAAGTCACAGGACAAACCACAGACAGATGAATACAGAGGATCAGAACTTAATGGAGCAGAAGCCTATGAGCACAAACCTCTATGAGAACCAGTTATGGGATAGGAAAAATTGAACTGTAATCAATAAATTGCTAGAGGTTCAATGTGGATAACTTTGAATGTTAAAAACTCCAGGAAGACCCAGTTATCAGAAGTCCTCATTCACTTTTCAATTTTGCCTCCAAGAGCTCAACTAGGTTCTCACAGTTGAGTGTTGGAAAAAAATCTCCTCGTGCTTCCACAAAGGAGAAGACAAAAGGAATGGTTTTGAAATACCTCAGAGCATTCTGTCTTCTTAACAAGGTCTACCCTCAGGAGAAATTATGTAACCAGAGCCTAACCTGCTGGGGTTTTATCAGAGGGTAACTGACCTGAGGAAAAGAGATACCCAACTCCAGTCCACTCTAGTCATTCTGTCCCACCAAACAGAAGAAGAAAAACTGAGAGTCACATAGAAGACTGAGACCAACTCATGGGATTATAGAACATTTTCCCTTCCCCACACCTTACCACCACATTACTAAAGGCCTATTTACAGCAGTACCTTTTGCCCAGCACATTATGTCCAGCTACCAAAAATATTGCAAGACATACTAAAAGGCAAAAAGCACAGTTTGAAGAGGCAGAGTAAGCATCAGAACCATACTCAGGTATGGCAGGGATGTTGGAATTGTCAGAATGGGAATTTAAAGCTACGATTAAGGTGCTAAGGGCTTTCATGGATAAAGTAGACAGCATGCAAGTCTAGATGGGCAATGTAAGCAGAGTCTAAGAAAGAACCAAGAACAAATGCTAGAAACCAAAAACATAACAGGAATGGAGAATGTCTTTGATAGGTTTATTAGTAGACTGGACATGGCTGAGCAAAGAATCTCTGAACTTCAGGATATTTCAATAGGAACTGCCAAAATGGAAATGGAAAAGGAGAAAAAAGGCTGAAAGAAAAAAAAAATATCAGGAAATATGGCACAACTACAAAAGATGTAACATGTAGTGGAAATTCAAGAAGTGAAAAAAGGGAGAAAGAAACAAGTAATATTTGAAACAATAATGACTGAGAATTTCCCCAAATTAATATCAGGCATTAAACCACAGAGAACACCAAGTGGATAAATGCCAAAAAAACCCTAAATCTAGGGATATCATTTTATTTATTTATTTAGAGAGACAGAGAACATGCAAGTTGGGGAGGGGCACAGGGAGAGAGAGAATGCCAAGTAGGCTCAGTGCAGAGCCTGACACAGGGCTCAAACTCAAGAACTGTGAGACCATGACCTGAGCCGAAATCAAGAATCCATTGCTGGATTAACCGGCTGAGCCACCCTGGCACTCCAGGATATCATTTTCATACTACATAAAATCAACAATTAATTTAAAATCCTGAAAGGAACCAGAGCAGGGAAAATCACCATACCTATAGAGGAGCAAAGATAAAAATTACATCTAATTTCTCTTCAATAACTGTGCAGGCAAGAAGACAGATGGAATGAATTATTATTTTTAAGTTTATTTTGAGGGAGAGAGAGAGAGCAAGTGCATGAGTGGGGGAGGGGAAGAGAGAGAGAGGGAGAAGAGACAATCCCAAGCAGGCTCCACACTGTCAGCCCAGAGCCCAACGAGGGTCTTGAACTCACAAACTCTGAGATCATTACCTGAGCGGAAATCAAGAGTTGGATGCTTAACTGACTGAGCCAGCCAGGTGCCCCAGAATGTAATATTTAAAATGTGGAAAGAAAAAACACACTAAAGTAGAGTTCAGTATCTTGCAAAATTATCCCTTAAAAGTGAGAAAGAAAGACTTTCAAAAAGATAAAGACAAACACAAATTGAGGGAATTTGTTGCCAGTAGACCTGTCTTGCAAGAAATGTTAGAAGTTCTTTAGAGAGAAGTAAAATGATATGAGTCAGAAACTCAAATCTGCATAAAGAGAGGATGATCATCAGAAAAGGAATACGTGAAGGTAAAATAAAAACTTCTACTTTTACTTTTTTAACTTTATTTTGAGAGAGAGAGAGAGCATAAAGAGGGGGAGTGAGAGAGAGACAGACAGACAGAGAGAAAATCCCAAGCAGGCTCTGCACTGCAGGCACAGAGCCCAACATGGGGCTCAAACTCATGAACTGTTAGATCATGACCTGAGCTGAAATCAAGAGTTGGACACTTAACCAACTGAGACATCCAGGCGCCCTATTTTTATTTTTAATTGATCTACCAGAAAAATTTGTTCAAATAATGACAACAATATATTTGATTATGTATGCCTTTGTATATATGGATTGCTATAGGCAGAATGTGTCCTTCTCAAATTCATGTGTGGAAATCCTAACCCCTCAATGTGATGGTATCACAAGGTAGGGCTTTTGGGAGGTGATTAGGTCATGAGGGTAGAGGCCTCCTGAATGGTATTAGTACCCTTATAAAAGAGACCCTAGAGTGTTCCTTTGTTCCTTGTTCCACGTGATGACACAGTGAAAAGATGCTGTCTCCGAATCAGGAAATGGGCCTTCATCAGACAGCATATCTGCTGATGCCTTGATCTTAGACTTTAAAGCTTCTGGAACTGTGGGAAATACATTTCTGTTGTTTATAAGCCACCCAGTATATGGTATTCTGGTATATAGCCCCTTGAATGGACTAAGACATATGTGCTTATGTATAAGTGAAATTAATGACAGAAATGATACAAGGGACTGGCAGGAGAAATTAGGAGTTTTTTTTTTACTTGTACACCCCATGAAGTAGTATATTGTTATTTGAAAATGGATGTGGATTAATTGTAAATGTATATTGCAAACTCTAGGGAAACCACTAAAAAGTGTTTATAAAGAAGTGTGCAGGGGTGCCTGAGTGGCTCAGTTGGTTGTTTCTGACTCTTGGTCTTGGCTCAGGTCATGATCTCATGGTTTGTGGGATCAAGCCCTGCATTATACTCCACATTGACAGCAAGGAGCCTGCTTGGGATTCTCTCTCTCCCTCTCTCTCTCTCAAAATAAATAAGCTTAAAGGAAAAAAGTGCATGGACTCCTGGCTGGCTCAGTTGGTAGAGCATGTGACTCTTAATCTCAGGGTTGTAAGTTTGAGCATAGGTTGGGTGCAGAGGTTACTTTAAAATCTTAAAGATTTTAACCAACTAAACTAAGAAAAGAGAGAAAATGGAATCATAGAAAATGGTTAATTAAAATCACAAAATACAGGGGCACCTGGGTGGCTCAGTCAGTAGAGCGTGTGTGGGGAATAAGGTTAGGAATTCCCTGAATTTGCACCGATGGGTTAACAAGACATAAAGAAATAGAAAGCCACGGGATGAACACATCCAAGACTAGGCAAACAAGATTAAGTAAACAGGGCAAAGGCCCCCAGTATAGGACAAAGGTATAGGAATAGGAAATCTCAGGATGAAAACATCCAAGATTAGGTAAAACAAGATTAGGTAAACAGGGCAAAGGCCCCCAGTATAGGACAAAGGTATAGGAATAGGAAATCTCAGGATGAAAACATCCAAGATTAGTAAACAAGATTAGGTATTCAGGGCAGAAACACCCCCCAATTTAGTACAATAGCAGAAAGCTTCTTTCACTGGAAGGAAGGACAAAAACAGGTAAACAGGGCTATAGACTGCAGCAGGAGGAAGTTGCCTGGAGAGGAGCTAATTAGCAAAAGAAAGGTGTCTTGTTGACCCTGAGGTAGCATACTCTGTCTTTCTTGTCCCCTAGACCAGTTTAGGTAAACAGAGGTGGTGCCTCATGTCTGCTGTAAACAACCTTCTGCCCAGGATTTAGTTTTGTATTGACCCAAACCCCTAACACCGCATATCTTCAAAACCCCCTTTCCCTCACACCCACAAGTTAATGTTCACGGTTTCATTGTCTCTTTGTGCACGTCCATCATGCTTGTAAGCCTTCTGATCCTAATAAAAACTGAGCAAGGACTCTTACTTGGGACTCTTGTCTCCTCTTGGACATTATCGTCTCTTGCATTTCAATCTTGCATCCGCTCCCTTGCTGGACAAGAGAGAACTCCAGACCCAGAGACTACGACAAGCATGCAACTCTTGATCTTGGGATTGTAAATTCAAGTCCCACCTTGGGTATAGAGATTACTTAGAAATAAAATCTTAAGGCGCGCCTGGGTGGCTCAGTTGGTTAAGCATCCAATTTCAGCTCAGGTCATGATCTCACGTTCATGAGTTTGAGCCCCGCATCAGGTCTTGTGCTGACAGCCCAGAGCCTAGAGCCTGCTTCAGATTCTGTGTCTTCCTCTCTCTCTGCCCCTCCCCTGCTTGTGCTCTGTCTGTCTGTCTCTCAAAAATAAACATTAAAATAAAATCTTTAAAAAACAGACCCACAAAAGGCAGAAAAATAATAGAAGACAAAAATAGGAACAAAGAACAAGGGCAACAAATAGAAAACAGTAATATATATGTGAGAAATGAATCCAACTATATAAACAATAATTTTGAATGTCAATGCTCTACATGCACCAATTAAAACAGAGACTGTCAGACTGGATCAAGAAACAAGACCCAACTAAATGTTGTCTACCTGGAACCTACTCTATATATAAGGACACATAAAGATTAAAAGTAAATGGATGGAGAAATATATCATTCTAACATTAATCAAAACAACATAGGAGTAGCTATATTAATTCATACAGAGCCAACTTCAGACCAAGGAAATTTATCAGGGATAAAGAGGAGCATTACATATTGATAAGGTGGTCAATTCTCCTAGAAGACATACTAATCATTAACATGTATGTGTCTAACAACAGAGCACCAAAATACATGAGGCAAAAACTGATAGAACCTCAAGGAGAAATGATGAATCCACTATCATAGTTGGAGACTTCAACATCTCTCTATCAGAAATGGAGCGATCAAGCAGGTAGAAAATCAGTAAGGACATGGTTGAACTCAACAATCCCATCAGTCAACTGGACATAAGGGACATCTATAAACTACTTCATATAACAACAGAACATACATTCTTCTCAAGCTCACATGGAACATTCATCAAGAGAGACCACATTTGGGGACAAAAAACACTTTATCAAATTTAAAAGAAGAGAAATCATACAATGTCTGCTCTCAGACCACAATGAAACTAGAAACCATTAGACAGAAAATTCCAAAATACTCAGAGATTAAAGAATACCCTTCTTTTTTTTTTTTAATTTTTGGTGTTTATTTTTGAGAGAGAGAGAGAGAGAGCGCACACAAGTGGGGGAGAGACAGAGAGAGAGGGAACACAGAATCCAAAACAGGCTCCAGGCTCTAAGCTGTCAGCACAGAACCCGACACAGGTCTCGAACCCATGAACCATGAGATCATGACCTGAGCCGAAGTCAGACACTGAACCAACTGAGCCACCCAGGTGCCCCTAAAAAACACCCTTCTAAATATCACACAGGGCAAGTAAAACTCTCAAAAGAAATTTAAAAATATTTTGAACTAAATGAAAACACAATTTGTCAAAAGTTGTGGGATACAGTGAAAGCAGTGCTTAGAGGGAAATTTATAGCATGGAATGCATATGTTAGAAAATAAGAAAGATTTAAAATCAATCATCTAAGTTTCCATGCTAGGAAACTAGAAAAAAAGAGCTAATTAAATTCAAATTAGGCAGAAAAAAAGAAATAATACAAATTAGAACAAAAAAGCCAATGAAATTGAGAATAGGAAATCAATTGAGAAAATTAATGAAACCAAAAGCTGGTTCTTTGAAAAGATCAATGAAATTGATAAGCCTCAAGCCTGGCTAACTAATTAAAAAGAGAGGAGACAGATTATTAATATCAGGAATGAAAGAGGGGAACTTCCTCAACTTGATAAAGACTATCTACAAAAATTCTACTGTTAACATCTTGTTTATGGTGAGAAACTTGAAGCTTTCTCGCTAAGATCAGAAATAAGGCAAGAATGTCCCCCTTCACCACAGCTTTTTAACATTACACTGGAAGTCCTAGCTAATGCAAATAAAGAAGAAAGGGAAATAAAACTGTTTGTTCTCAGATAACATGATCATCTATGTGGAAAATAGCATGTACAAACAAACAAACAAAAACTCCTGGAACTAATTAGCAATTATAGCAGGGATGCAGGGTAAAAGTTAATGCACAAAAAGCAATTGCTTTCCTATATACCAGTAATGAACAAATAGGATTTGAAATTTAAAACACAATACTATTAATATTTTATTTTTTATTTGTTTTTTATACCATTACTATTTTAAATAATTCAAGCTTTATTTTTTCTTTTTAAATTTTTATTCAAATTCTAGTTAGTTAACATACAGTGCAATATTGGTTTCAGGAGTAGAATTCAGTGATTCATCACTTATATACAACACCCAGTGCTCATTATAACAAAGCACAATACTATTTATATTAGCATTCCCAAAATGAAAAGTTTAGGTATTAATGTAACAAAACACATACAAGATCTATGTGAGGAAAACTACAAAAACTCTGATGAAAGAAATCAAAGAAGAACTAAATGGAAAGATGTTCCATATTCATGGAAAGGAAGACTCAACATTGTCTAGATATCAGTTCTTTCCAGCTTGCTCTATAGATTCAATGCAATATCAATCAAAATCCTAGCTAGTTATTGTGTGGATATTGGCAAACTGATTCTAAAGTTTATATGGAGGAGCTTTTGGTGGCAGGGTCTGGGGAAGGGGTGTCAGGTGCCATGTCTGACCATGAAGGTGGCAAGAAGGAGCCCCTGAAGCAGCCCATGAAGCAGGCCAAGGACACAGATGAGGAAGATAAGGCACTCAAGCAGAAACAGAAAGAGGAGCAGAAGAAACTCAAGGAGCTAAAAGCAAAGGCTATGGGGATGGGCCTCCTGGCCACAGGTGGAATTAAGAAATCTGACAAAAAGTAAGCTGTTTTTTTATGCCTGAGACAATGTGATCCTTTTTTTTTTTTTTTTTTTTTAACGTTTATTTTTGAGACAGAGACAGAGCATGAACAGGGAGGGTCAGAGAGAGGGAGACACAGAATCTGAAACAGGCTCCAGGCTCTGAGCTGTCAGCACAGAGCCCGACGCGGGGCTCGAACTCACGGACCGCGAGATCATGACCTGAGCCGAAGCTAGCTGCTTAACCAACTGAGCCACCCAGGCGCCCTGAGACAATGTGATCCTTAATTCCATTCCTGTTCAAACATTTGGATTCCTTGTCATAGTATCTTTTGCCACCTATAGCTAGAATCAAGTGTTGTCTTAGGTCCGTTTGTACATTTAAGAATAAACTTTTGTAAAAAAGAATCATAACAAAAATAAAGTTTATATGGAGTGGCAGAAGGCCTAGAATGGCTAACACAATATTGAAAAACAAAGTAGGAAGACTGACACTACCCAACTTCAAGACTTGTTATAAAGCTACTATAATGGAGATAGTGAGAATTGGCAAAAGAATAGATAATACCTAATAGACAGAATACAGAGCCCAGAAATAAATCCACGTAAATATAGTCAACTGATTTAAGACCAAGGAGCAAAGGCAATAAAATGGAGCAAAGATAATCTTTAAAAAAAAATTAATTAATTAATTTTGAGAGAGAGAGAGAGTTTGCACGTGCACATGCAGGGAAGGGCAGACATAGAGGGAGACAGAATCCTAAGCAGGATCCATGCTGATGTGGGGCTCCAACCCACAAACCATGAGACCACCATCTGAGCTGAAGTTGAGTCCCATTGCTTAACTCACTGAGCTACCCAGGCACCCCAAAGATAATCTATTCAACAAATGATGCTGGGACAACTGGATATCCATATACAAAAGAATGAAGTTGGATCTCCTATCTTATATGATATACAAAGATTAATTCAAAATGGGCCAAAGGCCTAAATGTTGGAGCTGAAATTATAAAACTCTTTGAAGAAAAGAAGGTGTAGGGTAATGGTCTGGCTTGGACAGAGGAAGTCAGCAAATCAGTGTGATGGCAAAGGCCAGGCCACAGACGTTGATGCCCCTAGGCACCCCAAGCCAGCTCTTGAAGAGCTTGGGATTTCTTACCACCAAGTTTGTGTCAATTCTGTAGGAGGCAAAAGAGGGCATGGCATGCTTGACCTCAAGCTTAGGTAGCTGACAGCCTGTGTGTTACCACACAGGAAAATGGGTTGTGACTACTATTGGGTTGATAGGGTGGGTGTTTACTTTTGGGGTGATAAAGATGTTCTGATATTAGATGTGGTGATAGTTGCACCTTTGTGAATATACTAAAAACCAGTGAAACGTACACTTTACAGGGTTAAAATTTATGGCATATGAATTATATAGCAATTTAAAAATTGGGGCTATAAATGAAGATCCATAGTGTTAACTTTCAATGCACACCTTTTATGTGTCGGGCACTGCAGTATTTATAAATTCTGCCTCACTGAGCTTACACTTCGGTCAATAGTGCATATTTCACATTGATTTCACTCACTGTGTGAGTACCTACCATGTGAACCTTTCTGACATTCTGGGAGATTCCCAGAAGAATAACATCTGGTCCCTGAATACCTTATTCCAGGTATACACACAGGCGCGTCCATCAAGCTGCTATAGACGATGTTACCTAAAGTGTTAATTTCCGGCTAAAAGCCAAGGCAAAAATCTGTTACCAAGGGAAAGGGGCGCAATTTCATTAAAGGGAGAAGGGGGGGGAAAAAAAAAAAGCCTAGGCATCCATGATGGGGCGGTCCCAGGAAGTGACGCCACGCTCAAGGTCCGGTTCCGCCTGTTCCGGGCCACTGGCGTATCTCGCGTAACCGCGCTGTGCACGTGTGTTCTCCGGGTTCGTGTTGCGGTAGCCATGGACGCTTTGGATCGAGTTGTGTAAGTGCGCTGGGTCCCTTCAATGGGGGACGTTGGGGAGTGGGACTCGTGTGGTGGGGACGAGTGAAAAAACCTCCTCTCCACCTGGGCTACTCCTCTCGTTCCTCCCGCTGTTTGGCTTGTGGTGGGTCGATCCATCCGCTAGCCTAGGTCTCTAGTAGTGCAGCTCGCTGGGCGATGAAGTGCCGGGAAGCCCGCTGGTGGGAGCTGCCAGGCGGTAGCACGGAGGTGTTCGCCGCTTTTATTCTAGCCAGTTAGAAAAGTCCTGGTTTCCCGAGAAGGCGTGAGGAAGGTGGTCGAATGAATGGTTACGAGCACAAGGCCTCGGAATCTGACAGATGTAGGTGACAGTCCGGGCGCGTTCACAAAACTTTGTGACTTTAGGCCATTTAATCCCCCTAAACCTCAGTTTACTTTGTATAATAGCGTTCGTAATAATCGTACTTCATTGAACTGTGAAGATTACTGGCGAGAATGTATGTACGTAAAGCCTTTGCTACAGCACGTAGAAATGTTCATTAGTTTTTTTGTTCCCTTGAGTTGATGTTTGTTTTAAATGCGTTCAGAAAATATTTATTGGTCTTCTGAATAGTCCTGCTGTTATTTCTTGGGATTTGCCTGGATTAACATCTAATCAAAACAAATTCGTCTTTTAGTCATTCAGAGAATTTTGTGCATCTGCTATGTATTCCTCTAGGTATGGGGACTGCAAAGATGAGTAAGACTATGATCTGATGGGGGAACAAACAGCTGATACAACATAGAGGATGTTATTTGCATTAGTTGGTTAGTGAGAAGTAATAAACCACATGAAATATAGAGCACTGTTTTTTGCCATAAGACATACTAAATATTTTTTGATTTAATAAATAATGTGTATCTTTATCAAACAGTAAGTGATTGGAAGCTTTATTTATATTGCTTAACACTTTGTCTGCAGGAGAATTTTTAAACTCTGCTTGATAAATGAAGTGTGTGTATATTGCGTTTTTCTTTTCCTGCTCAAAGTGTCCACAGGACTGAAAGGAGGATGGTGGGTCGTAGTTATTTAAGAGAGGAGGAATTCTTTCAGTAGATGGCCAAGAACTGTTGGAAAAGCAAGATATAGTGGAAGCAGAACAGAATTTCTCTGAACAGAATTGTATAAAACCATTCTACTCCTGCTGTCACATCATAAAGTCAGAATAATGAATTTGTTTTCCCTTCATATTTTGCACAGTGGTCGAGATGAGTTTTTAAATTTTGCTCATTTTGAAGATTGGCTTACTTGCAAGTTGTGTGACCTTGGCCAAATTTACCTCTCTGGCTTCAGTTGCCTCATCTGTAAAATGAAGATAATAATTTTACCTGTGTGGTAGGGTCTTGGTGAAGATAAGCCTTAGTAAGGTAACTCTATAAAAGTGTCAGTCATTATTATTCCCAGTTGGCGGCAATAGTGTTGGACTTTTTCAGCTGTGATGTTGGAGTGGGATAGTGTATACTTCCCGGTAGGTCTACGACCTATAGGAAAGATAAACAATGAGTAGCCTCCCTGTGTTTGGTAACTGCCCACAGATTGATCACTAGTTGGTGTGCAATGCTTTGTGTTAGGGTAAGAGTGCTGTTTGCTCTAAGGCTGAAGGAAAAATGATGGAATAAAAATAGCAACAGTCTTCATTGAGTCTTTTTTTTTTTTTTATGAAAGGTTTAGAGAAAAAACAGTAATAAAGGAATGTTGGTGATATTAAAAAAATGAAAGCCTTTAAAAAAAATCAAAAGCTAATAAAGTTAACACTTACTTAATAGTAATAGCTGAATACCTTTTGTTAATATCTCCCTAAAAAGTGAGATTTTTGTTTAGTGGTGGAATCCTAACTGATAAATGTTATGTAATTGTTGATTTTTAAGAATTTGCATGTTAGTAAAGTCATGATTTTGTACTATGAGGAAAATGTTTTAAGTTGTTACAAATTGTGATTTTCCAAACAGAAAGCCAAAAACAAAACGAGCCAAGAGATTCCTTGAGAAGAGAGAACCGAAACTTAGTGAAAATGTTAAAAATGCTATGCTGATTAAAGGGGGAAATGCAAATTTACTGGTGACACAAGTACTTAGAGATGTGGTATGTATATAATAATTTTTTTATTTTTATTTTTGAAAGATTTTATTTTTTAACTAATCTCTACACCCATTGTGGGGCTCGAACTTACGACCCTGAGATCAGGAGTAGCACACTTTACTGACTGAGCTAGTCAGATGTCCCTATACACTTATTTTTTAAATGGTATTGGAATCATTTTAGGAAATTTTCAGCATACAAGTTTGGGCTGCTGGATACGTGGATAAGTTTGCCTTGCCTTAGAAAAAAGCTCAAGTTGGAGATAATTTGCCATGGCAAGACACTATCCACTGGTTTTCCTTAAAGCAACTACTGTTGTTCCTTTTGTAAATTTGAACTGATTTCAATGACTGGACTTTGGTTTACCCACATTTAAGGAACATCTCTAGTTTGTAAAGTGAAATAACTGCATATCACTATCTGTTTATTCCGTCAGCAACGCCAAGCACTGCGCTAGGTGCTGAGGATTAAGAGTTACATAAGACACGTCTGTCCCTTCAGTGAGCTTAATGAGGGAGACAGGCAAATAAGAAATTATAACACTGAATTAACTGCTGTGCTGGAGGCATGTAGAGGCTAGGATAGGAGGCAGTTAAAATCCCATAGGGGTAGCCATACACAGAATGGGCTTCCCAGAGGAGACACTTCATTTTGAAGGAGGAGTCAGAACAAGGAGGAGGAGAGGAGGAGAAGCAGAAAGTCTTCCAAGGTTGAGGAAAAAACTTGTGCAAAAGGGAACGTGAAGGAGCATATGATGTGTTTGGGGAACTGCAAATAATTGGGGATGGCTAAAGGAAAGTGGGCTTGATGGAGCTAGAAGAACATGCAGGGATCAGGTAGCAACACGGAGTGTGATTGAGCTTTGTTGTAAAAGATCTGAGGAACCGCTGAAAGATTGGAGGTGGCAGGTATGATCAGTCCTTTTAATCAGTTTGACCAGGGAAAACTGAGAGCAAATGTAGCAACTGATTCAACCATTGTTTTCAGCCGGGTAATGAGTACCTGGAATGTGGTGGTGCCAGTGAAAATGAGAGATCATCAGAGAGAGTAGATGATGAGGGTAGAAGAGTTTGGGCATGAGTAAGAAGTATGAACTTCCCAGGTTTCTGGGTTGGGTTCTTGATAAGTGATAATGGCAAGTAGAGAATATATCATGTGGAGCAGGTTTGAAGAGAAAAGTAATATGTTCAGTTCAGGGCCTATAATATAAGTGATGAAGTTAAAAGCTTTATGTTTTTCCTACCTCTGTAGCCTCATGTCTAGCCCTTTGTGTGACACACAGTAGGTGCTCAGTAAATATTTAATCAGTGAATGAAAGGCATAGTCCATGGAGATACCTAGTAAGTGGCTGATTATTTAGGCCTTGGATACAGCAGATAGATTCTTTGAGTTAAATCAACTAAATAATTGATTTTTAAACTTGACTAAACTGTTGACGTTTGTTAAACACAATAGTTCAGATAACTGAATAATCTAATACATGCTCATCCTTCTCAGTGTCATTGTGTTGATAGGATTCTGGCCCTGTATTTAAGTAAGTTCCAAGAATAGCACAATGTTACAGGTTATTACAGTAGTTAACATTCATATTGATGATTCTTGAGTTGTCACTGTGCTAGTGTGCATCACACCAAGGCAGGGAAATATTTGGTCAAGAATTACCAAAAAGTTTTCCTACTGAAGGGGTGCCTGGCAGGCTCGGTCAGAAGAACATGTGACTCTTGATCTTAGGGTCATGAATTCAAGCCCCAGTGTGGGTGTAGAGATTACTAAAGCAAATAAATAAACTTAAGAAAAAAAAAGTTTTAGTACTTAAAAGATAGGTTTTACTGCTGGATTTCCTTTATCTATCAGCTCTGATAGTCAGTCATTTTCCTTTTCATTGTTTCCCTCATTTACTCCTTTCCCTAATGTAAGGTAATGCCTTAGATCTTTGTTATTCCTTATAGTAGAGCAGAACTGATCATACTGGTAACAACTGATTATTAGTGGATGAATGGAAAGAAATAAGAAAAAAATGAAAAGAGGGCTGAACGACAGGAACTTAAAAAAATTTTTTCTTAATGTTTATGTTTGAGAGAGAGGTACAGCGTGAGCGAGGGAGGGGCAGCGAGGGAGGCACAGAATCTGACACAGGCTTCAGGCTTCGAGCTGTCAGCACAGAGCCCGACACGGGGCTCGAACTCGCCAACTGTGAGATCATAACCTGAGCTGAAGTTGGACACTCAACCAACTGAGCCACCAAGTGCCTCGACAGGAATTTTTTCAAGGGCTGAATTTAAAAACTCTAGTTCTTATTGCCCTCATTGTAACTGTTTCTCAGCTCTCTCATCTCCAGATAACATTATTTCAATTTTGTCAGCTTTTCTTGATAGGTTTATTTATTTATTAAAAAAATGTTTTTAATGTTTATTTATTTTTGAGAGAGAGAGAGACAGAACTCGAGCAGGGGAGGGGCAGAGAGAGAGGGAGGCACAGAATCCGAAGCAGGCTCCAGGCTCTGAGCTGTCAGCACAAAGCCTGACATGGGGCTGGCTCAAACCCACGAACCATGAGATCATGACCTGAGCCAAAGTCAGACGCTTAACTGACTGAGCCATCTAGGTGCCCCAATAGGATTTGTTTTTATCTGCTTTCTTTTGCTTTTCTTTCTACTCTCAAATTGTTTTCCTGGAAAGAATAGAATAGGTAGAATTTAAAGAAATGAAAGAAATCATTTAAGTTGGATGGATTTTTGAAAGGGCATAGAAACTTTTTTTTTTTTTTTTTGAGAGACAGGGCACAAGTGAATGAAGGGCAGGGGGGTAGAGAGAGAGAGAGAATCTGGGGGGGTGGGCAGAGAGACGGAAAGAGAGAGAGAGAAGTGGGGCTCATGTTTTTACCTGAAGTGGGGCTTGTGTTCACATCAAGTGGGGGCTTGAGCTCACCTGATGTGGGACTGGAATTCCTGAACTGTGAGATCATGACCTGAGTCAAAGTCAGATGCTTAATCGACTGAGCCACCCAGGTGCTCAGGGCATAGAAACTTTTAATTGGGAAAGTGTAGTCTAAGTCAGAATATTAAGCTTATGTTACAGGTTTAGATAAGTGATCAAAAGAGAGCCAAGCAGAAGACCTCAGAATAGGATTCAGGGACCAGGTAATCTTGTGTAATGACTGATATAATACAATTTAATTTTTATCTCTGCTTTTCAGAATGTAATTTATTTTGAAAACTAAATTATGTTTTACAGTATGCATTGAAAAAACCATATGGCGTTCTGTATAAAAAGTAAGTAATGATTTATTTTAACTCCTATTATTCTGTTATAAAGGTAATAATTACTTTATGGGAGATTTAGAAAAGTACTTTGTTTAAGAAATATGACAGGGGCGCCTGGGTGGCTCATTTGTTTAAGCAACCAACTCTTGGTTTCAGCTCAGGCCATGATCTCACGGTTTGAGCTTGCTTGGGATATTCTCTCTCTCTCTCTCTCTATCTCTCTCTCTCTCTCTCTTTTCCCCCCCTCCCCCCCTCTCTCTCCCCCTCACCTCTCCCCCCCTCCTTCCTCCTCTCTCTCTCCCCCCCTTCTTCTCTCTCTCTATCTCTCTTTGCCCCTCCCTGCTCATGGGCACTGTCTCCCTCTCTGTCTCAAAACGAATAAACATTAAAAAAAAAAAAAAAAGAGAAAATGACAGTTCCTTAAATACAGCTATTAACATTATTTATTTATTTTATCTATTTATGTTTTTATTTAAATTTTTGAACATTTATTATTTGAGAGAGAGCGCATGCATGTGCACGCATGCATGTGAGCAGGGGACGGGCAGAGAGAGGAAGAGAGAGAGAGCGTGCATCCCAAGCAGGCTCCTCAGTATCAGCATGGCCTGACTTGGGGCTTGAACTAACGAATTGTGAGATCATGACCTGAGCCAAAATCAAGAATTGGATACCTAATTGAGCCACCCTGGAGCCCCTATTTTTTTATTTTTTATCATTAGTATTTTTAAAACTTATTTCTTTCTAGTTTGTGTTTTCATTTGTATTGAATATTCTTACATGGTTGTAATCTTATCATATGTATATTATTTTGAGTGATTATAGATTTGAAGAAAAGTTGCAGAAATAGTAGAGTTCTCATATACCCTTCATCCAGCTTCTCTTAGTGTTATGTTTTATGTAACCATAGTACAATTATCAACAGTAAGAAATGAACATTGGTACAGTAATGTTTTAACTGCACTATAGACTTGACTTGTTTCACCAGTTTTTCCAATAATATCTTTTTTCTCTTCCAGGATCCTATATTGCATTTAGTTGTCATGTCTCCTTACTCTCCCATTTGTGACAGTTCCTCAGTCCTTCTCTTTTTGATGACTTTGACGTTTTTGATGAGTACTTGTTAATTATTTTGTAAAATATACCTCAGTTTGTATTTGTTTTACATTTCTCATGAATAGATTGAGCCTTATGTGTTTTTGGCAAGGGTACCACAAAAGTGATGTGCTTTTCTCAATAAATGATACCAGGGAGTACAGGATGTCTTATGTTGGTAGCATTAACCTCGGTTAAAGTGATGTCTGCTTGGTTTCTCCACTATAAATTTATTATTTTTCCCTTTGTAACTAGTGAATGTTTGGAGGAAATATTTGGAGACTGTGCAAACACTGTGCAAATAATCCTCTTTCTCATCACACTTTTGCTTATTAATTTTAGCATCCATCAGTGACTGTTGTCTACATAGGGATTACTCTTGGTGTTCTAATGGTGGTTTTCTGTCTCATTCCTTCTACATTTATTAATTGGAATTTTGTAAGGAAAATCTCTCTCTTCTCTGTTGAATTACTCATTTATATTAGTGTGGACTTACAGATACTTACATTCTTTGAGTTATAATCCAATGCTGTCACTATTTTGTTGCTCAAATTATTATACCTTTTGCCATTAAGATCTCTTTCAGGGTGGCTCCTATGTTCTTTCAACATGCCCCTTGTGTTTAAGTCCTCCTTTTTGGTGCCACACGATGCTCCAAGCTCATCTTGTATTTTTCCTTGCAAAAGCTCTGGAATCAATCCCTTCTCTGTGGAGCCCTGTTTCCATATATTGGGGGCTGGTAATTTAGAAAACAGAGATCTGGGCACAAAGTATGCTTAGTTGCTACGGAAGTGTCATTGTCTCTAGATCCTCTTAGCAGACAGAGCTTGAAAATAAGTATTATGCATGTTAACCCATGCATACATGCACATCTAATTTAATTTTATGTATTTAAAAAAAACTCTGAGTTCATACTGATACTTCCTAAAAAAATCATGAGTCTTAATACTACTCCCAATTCCAGTCCACTGCCACAGACTTCATTCCAGCCTTTCTTCTTTTCTTATTTGTAACTGTGCTTCTTCTGACAGTAAGAAACCTGGCTTTCATGATTGATAATATGTTTATTGATTTGTAGGTTTCTAGTACGTGCATACTTTCAGAATGTCTAACCCTGTAAGAAACAAAATTACTAACTAAAGTATAGAATGTGTATACAGTTCTTTGTCTTTAGCCTTAGGGTGTCCAGTTCAAATACTGTTTTCAAATGTAACTTAGGTTGGGTTTTTTTCTGCCTATTTAATGTGATTGTGTTATTACTTTATTTATTTATTAAAAAAATTTTTTTTAATGTTTTATTTATTTTTGAGACAGGGAGAGACAGAGCATGAACAGGGGAGGGTCAGAGAGAGACACAGAATCTGAAACAGGCTCCAGGCTCTGAGCTGTCAGCACAGAGCCCGATGCGGGGCTCAAACTCACGGACCGCAAGATCATGACCTGAGCCGAAGTCGGCCGCTTAACCAACTGAGCCACCCAGGCGCCCCGATTGTGTTATTACTTTAAACTACAGTTAGGGTCGTTTATTAGATTGTATTCTATTTTGAGTTTTTCTCCACTTTTCTCCCGGTTGTTGTTTGAATTTAAGTATGTAAAATTTACTCTTTGTGGTGTACAGTTTTATGAGTTTTTAAAAATGCATTAGGCTGTGTCTGCCACATGATATGGAAACAGTCATGATACAGAAACCATATCATCATCCTAAAAATTTCTTTGTGCAGTGCTCTTGAGGGCCACCCTTTCCCCTCCCCCCTGTAACCAGTGAACTGTTTCTTATCCTTATAGTTTTTCCTTTTTTAGAATGTTACATAAATGGAATCATACAACATACAGCCTTAGAGTCTATCTTCTTTCTTTAGCAAAATAATAAAATATTATTTGTGTTTTTGCCATACGTTACATTTAAAAAAAAATTTTTTTTTTAAACGTTTATGTAGTATTGAGAGACAGACACAGAGCATGAGCAGGGGAGGGGCTGAGAGATGGAGAGACACAGAATTGAAGCAGGCTCCAGGCTCTGAGCTGTCAGCACAGAGCCCAGCGTGGGGCTTGAACCCACAAACCGCGAGATCATGACCTGAGCCAAAGTCAGACGCTTAACCGACTAGCCACCCAGGTGCCCCAACATACATTAAATTTTATATCAAGCCTTTTTCATTTATATTATAAACATTTTTCTTTAAAAAAAAATTTTTTTTTAATGTTTATGTGATTTTGAGAGAGATGGAGAGAGAGTGTGAGCAGGGGAGGGGCAGAGAGAGATGGAGACACAGACTATGACGACAGGCTCCAGGCTCTGAGCTGTCAACACAGAGCCCAACATGGGTCTCGAACTCACAAACCGTGAGATCATGTCCTGAGCAGAAGTCGGATGCTTAACTCACTGAGCCACCCAGGTGCCCCTAAAATTTTTCTGTTAGTAAGTGATCCTTTAGGTATTCTTTTCTTTTTTTTTTTTTAATATTTATATTTGAGAGAGATAGAGAGAGAGAGAGAGCGTGCGCAAAAATGGGGGAGGGACAGAGAGAGAGAGGGAGACAGAGGATTCATAGCAGGTTCTGTGCTGGCAGCTCAGAGCCTGATGTTAGGGCTTGAACTCATGAACCCTAAGATCATAACCTGAGCCAAAGTTGGACACTTAACGGACTGAGCCACTCAGGTGCCCTAGGTATTATTTTCATTGCCAATATAATATCTATTAAATGGTTATACTAAAATTTATAACTTACCTTAATTTTATGGTTTTTATTTTTTGCTATTCTTATAAATTTTAGCAATTTTATTGCTAAAAATGTAGGTTTTTCTTTTTTGCTCTTCTTATAAATTATGCTAAAATGGCCATTTTTACACAAATGAATTATCCTTTTGAATTAATTCTATGTGAGATTTCTAGACATGAGATTACTTCATGCCCAATAGAGCATATTAATTACCGCTTTTTGGAAAGGTTGTCCTTTTAGCAGAGTGCAATATACAAGTTTCATAGACCATTACCCACTTTTTGTTTATGTTTTTAAGCTAAGAAGTCAAAATCATACTTTGTTTAACTTGCATTTTCCATGTTTTCAACAGGTCATATTTGCTTATTTGTGATTTATAGTTAGCTGATGGTTGTTAATCGTAAATGCTGTAGTTTTTCTTAGTTTGTTTGCCTTGCATCTTTAAAAATAATACTCTTTTTGGGGCGCCTGGGTGGCTCAGTCAGTTGAGCGTCCAACTTCGGCTCAGGTCATGATCTCGCAGTTTGTGAGTTCGAGCCTGCATCGGGCTCTGTGCTGACAGCTCAGAGCCTGGAGCCTGCTTCCAATTCTGTGTCTCCCTCTCTCTCTGCCCCTCTGCCACTCATACTCTGTCTCTCTCTCCTTCAAAAATAAATAAACATTAAAAAAAAATACTCTTTTTACTGATTATAAAAGTAATACATGCTACTCTTAGATAATTGGGATAATAGAATAATCACCCATAGCACTATGTACATTCTGACATGTTTTCCCTGTGTATATACATATTTTAATTGGTTTTGAGTATGGTTGACACACAATGTTACATTAGTTTCAGGTGTAAAACACTGATTTGACAAGTGTCTCCATTATGCTGTGCTCATCATAGGTGTAGCTACCATCTGTCATTATTATGTTATTGGCTATATTCTTTATTCTGTGTCTTTTATTGCCATGACTTATTGATTCCATTACTGGAAGCCTGTATCTCCCACTCCCTTCACCCATTTTCACATGTGTACAGATATTTTCATGTCTGTATGTTTATTTTATTCTTTGAACAAAATTAAGATCATGTACATTGATTTTGCTTCATAAAAATTATGAACTATTTTATGGAAACTTCATTTACATGATGAGAAATCAGAGATTATAAGTGAAAATATATAGTTTCTTACATGTTTTACCAGATTTTATGCATATTTAAGCAAAGAAAAATATATGTATTTCTCTCCCTTTTGCATGAAAGATAGCATGTTCTACTCCAGCTCCCCTACTAGTGTTCCTGGTCCAATACACCATTTATTTCTTTCTCTCCTGGATTACTGTGATAGCTTCTTGCTAATTCTTTTCTCTCTTGCCATAACTACATTCCCTTTCCACATAGTGGACAGAATAGTCCTTTAAAAAGAAAATTTGAGGGGTGCCTGAGTGGCTCAGTCAGTTGAGCATCCAACTCTTGATTTTGGCTCAGGTCATGATCCCAGGGTCGTGGGATTGAGCCCTGCATCAGGCCCTGTGCTGAGCGGGGAGCCTGGTAGAGATTCTCTAAAATAAAAAAAATTTAAAAATGATTATGATTTTAAAAAAGTAGTAAAAAGAAAATTTGTGTTCAGTCATGTCACTCTCCTGCCTGAAACTCTTTAGTGCTTCCTGTTACTATATTAATATCTACATTCCTTACCTTGACCAACAAGGCCTTACCTTGACCAACATAATCTGGGCCATGCCTACATCTTTGACCTCATGCCCCACCATTTTCCCTTTGCATGCTAAGCTTCGGTGATACTTGCCTTCTTTCCATTTCTTGAATAGTCTAAGCTTGTTTCCATCTCAGAATCTTTGCTTATTGTGTTCCTTCTTCCTAGAATATACCCTTAGCCTCAAAACTTTTTTTTAAAAAAATGTTTATTTATTTTGAGAGAGAGAGTGTGAGTGTGAGTAGGGGAGGGGCAGAAAGAGAAAGAGAGAGAATCCCAAGCAGGCTCTATGCTGAGTGGGGCTCAAACCCACAAACCATGAGATTATGACCCGAGCCAAAATCAAGAGTCAGACGCTTAACTGACTGAGCCACCCAGGCACCTCAGCCTCAAAACTTTTCAATGGCTCATTCCTTATCTATCACATCTCAGCTCAAATAGTCATTTTCCACTGTTCATAACTAACACAATACCCTATTTTATTTTTGTCACTACAATTAATTACTTTTTGAAATTTTTATTTTTCCACTAGAATGTAGGCTGTATGAAAGCAAAGATCTTGTTTGTTTTCTAGTATCCTTAGCTCATACAACAGTGAGTGACACATAATAGGCACTAAATACATATTTGAATGAATGAATATCCCTCTAACTTTATTTTTGATCATCTACTACAAAATTATCTTTTTTTAATATATTACTTAATTGTTATGGGTGAATTGCTAATTAAGATTATTAAAATTAAGGTAATCTTTTAAAAATATTTTTAGGAAAAACATTACAAGACCATTTGAGGATCAGACATCATTGGTGAGTACAAGAAACTCTGATTTAAGACAGCATATACATGATTGGACTAATTACTGTTCCTTTAGTAATTTGTGATTTTTTGAATTCGAAATCATCCTATATGAGGGAATTTTGTTGTAAAGTGAAAGTGAAGTAAGATTTATTAATTTTTAAAGTTTATTTATTTTGGGGGGCAGGGTGGAAAGGCAGAGTGAGCAGGAGAGCGAGAGAGTCCCAAGCAGGCTCCCCACTGTCAGCACAGAGCCCGATGCAGGGCTGGAACTCCTGAATCAGGAGGTCATGACTTGAGCCAAAGTCAGATGCTTAACCAACTGAGTCATCCAGGCACCCCTGTTTGTTTCTTTTTGAAGTAAGACTTTCATACTTTTAAAACTATGACTAAAGTTTAAAGTTTATTTTGAGAGAGAGGAGAGAGCATGTGCATGTGTGCACGAGCAGGGGAGGGGCAGAGAGAGAGGGAGAGAGAAAATGCCAAGCAGGCTCCTTCACCGTCAGCGCTGAGCTGGATGTGGGGCTCAGTCCTATGAACTGAGATCATGACCTGAGCCAAAAGCAAGAGTTGGACATTTAACCAACTGAGCCACCCAGGTGCCCCCAGAATACAGTTCGTAAAGTTCTTATATTTATGCATTAATTGGGATTTCTTTGGTTTTATAGGAATTCTTTTCAAAGAAGTCAGATTGCTCTTTATTCATGTTTGGCTCCCATAATAAGAAGAGGCCAAATAATCTAGTAATAGGTAAATATAATTTACTTTCTAATGTTTGTGTTTACAGTCTGTTTTGTGACTCAGATTAATTGATGGTGTTGAGATTTCAGGAATAACAAGTAAGCTCTAAGCTAGTTTTTAAAAATTTTTCTTGTGCCTTTGAATGAAATTTTTAATCTGTCAGACTGCAGGTAGAGAATAGGCATGTAAAAATACTACTTTACCAAAAGTTGCCGATATTTTTCTAAAATATATGTATCTTAAATCAGTGTTAGAGAAAAAAAACAGTAGCATACCTACCCACATAAATTAACCCTTCACCAGTAAGAATTGACGTTTAACTTGGTATCGTCATTGGCTTAGGCAACCCCTTTTACTTCTTGTGGGCCTTTATTTACTCTTCTATAAAATAAGGGAGTTTGGTTAAACGATTTCCAAGATCCTTTCAGGGCCAAGATTGCAACACTGTATTCTAGGTAGAGTTGAAAGTTTAAGAAAGAAGGGGACATGTTTGGTGGGGTATAAGGAGAAAAAAAAAAGGGAGATAATAACATTTTGGACATGCAAATTAGTGGGTACATATAAGGTGTCTCTTTGGGAAAGATAAATGTTTAAAAGAAAATGTATTTTCCTTCTAGGTCGTATGTATGACTACCACGTGCTCGATATGATCGAATTAGGTATTGAGAAGTTTGTCTCTCTAAAAGACATCAAGGTATGATACTAATCATAAAAATAAAAGCATTTTGTAATGTTGTTCTTGGGCAATAGTGACATCTTGTGGTGAAGAGTACTATCACAGTTTGTAGCTTAACTTTGTTTTTATTCTAGTGTGCTCTGAGATAAAAGTAAATTTCATTTTATTTATGTTTTTGAGTGTCACTATTTTGGTGTAAAGACAGGAAGCTGGAAAATACACTATATTTAAAATTTTTTGTTCCTTTTCATGCTGTGGAAACTCCCTCATTTTATTTTTACTTTAAAAAGAGATATAAACATATAACACATATTTGGATCTTCTAGCAGTTAGATTCAGAGTGGTTTTTAACTCTTGTCTAGGCTCATAGTTTAAATGCTATCCTCTCCCTCAATTGTCACAGCACCTATTTTATGGAACCTCAGAAATACTGGAGTTTTCTGGGGCATTTGGGTGGCTTAGTCAGTTAAGTTTCTGACTTTGGCTGAGGTCATGGTCTCGCAGTCCATGGGTTTGAGCCCCGCCTCGGGCTCTGTGCTGACAGCTCGGAACCTGGAGCTGGCTTCAGGTTCTGTCTTCCTCTCTCTCTGCTCCTCCCCCACTGGTACTCTGTCTCTTTCTCAAAAATAATAAACATTGCAAAAATTTTTTAAAATAAATACCAGAGTTTGAAAGCGAGCCTTGTTCTAAACCTACGATACTTTGGCTGGTCCTACAGTATTTTGGCTGCTGGCCACCAAAATGCTAGTTCAGTCTTTCTCTTCAGGACTTACATCTTTGTGTCTCCGTTGTTTGCATGGATTATTAAATAGAAAGTAGTAAATAGGCAAGAAAACTATCCTAATTTAGCTCCTGGGTCCAAACTGGGCTTCTGTTCCCTCAGAACTCTACTTTAGCAGAATCTGTTCCATCAAATGTTCCATCAAGTAATTATTTTATTTAGATTTCATTGCTACCCTGTGTAAGGCTAAAATTACTTTTCCTATTGGATAAAGTTAGAGATTGAGGCCCAGGGGAATTCCATTGGTGATCTGGAGTCATACATATAGAACTTAGAAAGAAAGGATATTGAAGTTGGCAGTGGAAAGTTACATAATTGTTCATGTTTATGGGTCTTTGAAGGTCATGGTATAGTTGAAAGAATTGTAAAATGTGTCATGACTCCTTTTCCTAGTCTCCCCTAAAAAGAGGATATGCTTTCCAAGTTTGTTGTGTGTTTGCAAACAGGCTCTTCCCAGATGTTACTTAGCTACACCAGCTTCTTCAGGTACAGGGTAGAACAGTGGCCTGAGATTGGATTTCGAGACAGAACAATTGGATTGAAGGCCTGTGTTGGCCATTTAGATGACTTTTTTTTTTTTTTTAAACGTTTTTTATTTATTTTTGAGACAGAGAGAGACAGAGCACGAATGGGGGAGGGGTAGAGAGAGAGGGAGACACAGAATCGGAAGCAGGCTCCAGGCTCTGAACCATCAGCCCAGAGCCCGACGCGGGGCTCGAACTCACGGACCGCGAGATCGTGACCTGAGCTGAAGTCGGATGCTTAACCGACTGAGCCACCCAGGCGCCCCTAGATGACTTTTATGACCTGATAAATTACTTGCCTGACCTTCAGATTGCAATCAAGTATTAAATAGGTATAATAATATCAAATGAGATAATATATGTGAAAATGTTTATCAGTGAATATAATGTTTTGGAAGGTGTTTGGTAAAGTATGTAAACTGTGATGCCTTGTTATGGTGGAGGCTATCATTTTATTACAGTTTGTCTTTAGGGCAGTGTATGAATCCTTGGAGAGGAGCAGCATATCTGGCTTGGTCACCAGGTAGTGGGTGTGAGCACTGGTTGATGCATGCATGCTAGCCCTCGGTGCTTTCCATTTTACTTCCAAAGCAAAGAAGTACTTGCGTTATTGTGTAGCTTCTATAACCACCAGGTCACAAGACCATTATCGTTTGTCAGGTCTCACGCTTAACAAGCACCATTTAAATTGAATACTAAATTTTCACTCATGGAGCATATCCATAACTATAATAATCACTAATTGATGACCATATGCTTACATTGGCAGTCCCTACCTACACTGTTAGCCAGAGCTTCACTTTTACCTCGTTATTCCATTACAACTTGTTTTTAGTTTGTTTTGGAATTGCATGTCTGTTATATTTTCTCTTCATATTTATTTCTTTTCTGCATCTACCTCCTTATTTTTAAGACCTCTTCGCCAGATGTTTCTTTTCTCACTTGCCTACTTTTATTGCCAAGCCAAGCCTCATCCTCCTGTTTACTCTTAAGTGAGAAGTGATTCAGTTCTACCAGGAAATTGAATGATTATTCTGGGAGCTTATTTTCTAAGATGTGGCCAGACTTTTAGGGATGGTTGTTTTACATAAAATAAGCCTTAATGGATGAAATGATTAAAATTTAAGGCCAATGTTGTTGTTTTTTAAATTTTTATTTACTTTTTCCAATGGTTTTATTTTAGATAGGAAAAGATACATTGCAGGTGCCTTGGAGTATTTTATTTGGAAAGTTTGTTTATAATTTATAAGACATTTCTGGGGTGTCTGGGTGGCTCAGTTGGTTAAGCGTCTGCCTTTGGCTCAGGTCATGACCTCACGGTTCATGAGTTTGAGCCCCACATTGGGCTCTCTGTGGTCAGCACAGAGCCTGCTTCACATCCTCTGTCCCTCACTTTCTTTGCCCCTCCCCCCACTCCCTCTTTCTCTCTCTCTCAGAAATAAATACACTTAAAGAAAAGAATTATTTCCTTTCTTTCCCTTTGTTTTAAAAAAAACTTAATTCAGAAATTTAGTTCAAGGACATTACATAATTATAATGTTTTTAGTATAGTGTATAACAGTACTTATGTAATATTTTGAATTTTTAGTGCCTTTTAGATAATTCAAATAAAGCTCATCTGTTGTAGTTTCTTCTAGTTCTGGCTTTACACATTGTGAAAAATATCAGTGACCTACGTGTTAAGTACTGTTTCATATAACTTGTTCAGTTACGTATATATATATTAAAAAAATTTTTTTTTTTTAATGTTTATTTATTTTTGACAGAGAGAGAGAGACAGAGCATGAGCAGGGGAGGGGCAGAGAGAGAGGGAGACACAGAATCGGAAGCAGGCTCCAGACTCTGAGCTGTCAGCACAGAGCCTGATGCGGCGCTCGAACTCACAGACCGCGAGATCATGACCTGAGCCGAAGTCAGATGCTCAACCGACTGAGCCCCATTGTTCATTTATATTTTTATGATGTGTGGACTGGGTCATGACGTAACATGATATTTTTTATTATGCATTGTGGTCAGGATGTTGCTTCACTTTCTCTTACCTTCTGTGTACTTTCTTTTTTTAAAATATTTATTTTTTTTGAGAGAGGGAGAGACAGCGTTAGCAGGGGAGGGGCAGAGAGAGAGAGAGAGAAAAGGAGACACAGAATCTGAACCAGGCTCCAGCTTCTGAGCTGTCCGCACAGAGCCTGATGTGGGGCTCAAATCCACAAACCATTAGATCATGACCTGAACTGAAGTCTGGCGCTTAACCAACTGAGCCACCCAGTGCCCCTTTACCTTCTGTATACTTAAATAGCCTCCATAGACCTAGGGGTAGCAGCAGCAGGGTCAGGGAGGCACAGGTGGAACATGGAAGAGTCATTGGGTCTGGAAGGTCCATTCAGGCCCTAGAGGACACAGATCTTAGGTACACCTCCTAAGTAGAGACAGTTAAGGTTCAGAGTTAGGAAGCAGAGACTGTCAATAAGAGTGAACAGGAAGAGGCAACAGGTGACCTCTGGTCCTAGGGCAGAGGATATTTGTTTTCTTGTCCTGTTTTTTGTTTGTTTGTTTGTTTGTTTGTTTCTAGATGTGTACAGTCCTTGATTGATACCAAAATAGAGGTGCTAGAATCAATGGGAAGCTCAGACTAACACTTGTTCACTGTCATAAATTAATCATTCAGTTAAAGAGTGTATTAGATTTTTTCCTTTTATTTTGGTGGCTTTTAAAGGTTATTATTATTCACATCACATTCTTCTTTGTATGGAAAATCCAGAACTGGACAAAATACTTTTTTTAGTGAGAGCCTCAACCATGCTGAGTAAGGATTGCCCATACTTTCTATAGCTTGTATAAAATTCTCTTGTTTCCCGTGTTACTGTGGAGTTGGTAGTTTAATCTAGCTTTCATTTAAATAATGTTTATGTGACACAGTAGGAAAGGCATAGTGGTAGTAAATGATTTAAAGAAATTAAATTTGTTTAGACTCTGGGATGTCGGTTGTTAAAAGGCTGTGTATGTTTTGCAGCAATTTTAGCTTTTTATTCTTTGTACAGAATAACTTTAAAAAATAGCTTACATCATTCTTTGACCACTTATTAATTTGGTGATATGAAGGGAGTGGAACAAAAAATAATTTTTTAGCTTAAAAGTTGCAACTGTAGTTTTAAATCTTTAGATTTTAATCAGTATTCATAAATATAGTTTTAGGACAGTTAAAATATGAAAACTAATCACTGTGTAAGAATTGACTACTTTAAAATCAACTTATAAATAGTTTAGAATTGATAATTTTATAATTATAATTTTTTTTCTGTTTCATAGAATAGTAAATGTCCTGAGGGAACAAAACCCATGTTAATATTTGCTGGTGATGATTTTGATGTAACAGAAGACTACAGAAGGCTAAAAAATCTTCTTATTGGTAAGTATTTTAATACTTCTCCACACGTTTGCTCAAGTAGGCAATCTAAGACTGTCATTGGTGGCACTTTGCCACTTCACTGTATATATACATCTTTTTCTTTTTGATCTCTTTCCTTTCTTCCCCCCTTTTCATTATTTTCTTTTTTAAAAAAAATTTTTTTTAAATTTTTTTTTGAGGTGGGGGTGGGGACAGAGAGAGAGGGAGACAGAATCTGAAGCAGGCTCCAGACTCTGAGCTGTCAGCATAGAGCCCAACGTATGTCTTGAACTCACGGACCACGAGATCATGACCTGAGCCGAAGTTGGACGTTTAACCAACTGAGTCACCCAGGCACCCTTTCATTATTTTCTTTATTCCCCACTAGCAGTAAGGGAGAGTTAATGGATGTTATAATGCATTGATCATTTTTATTTTTTGATGCTCTAGTAACTTCATTGTCAACCTATATATGAAACATTTTATGCTTTATAAAATGCTTCCACCCATTTTATGTCATTATTGGCATCATTAAATTTAGAAAATTGAGAACTTAAATTTTCAAGATTGTTGTACATCATCCATTTCCAACTCAAAAACCTCTATTTTTCTTAGTCTTGATAGGGAAGGTTTTTTAGACTCTAACCCCTTATAACTTTTTTTTTTTTTTATCTCTCCCAATTTCCTTCCTCTTTTTTCCATTTGAAGTGGCTTATTAAAAATACATTGTACACATTCCTATTGTCTTTTCTGATTTTTGTTCTCGTTTACCTAGTTTCTTCCATTCTTGCAAGTTTCAGATCAAGTTTCTTTCCCAGAAAACTTTCAGTGACTTCCCAACTCCTTTTTTTTATTATCCTTAATGATCGATATTTATATGTATTGTTTTATTCTCGCAACCTTGTAAGGTTGTCTTATAGATGAGTTATTCTTGGTGAACTACACTAGTTCCTAAGGACTTATGTAATGACTACATCCTTTCCTATGTGTTCACAAGTCTCCTTCATTTTTTTTCATTTTTTTTTTAATGTTTAATTTTAAGGGGGGCACAAGGGGCAGGGAGAGAGGGAGACACAGAATTCGGAGGCAGGCTCCAGGCTCTGAGCTGTCATAACAGAGCCTGACGCGGGGCCCAAACTCATGAACCACAATATCACGACTTGAGCCGAAGTTGGATGTTTAAGCAAGCCACCCAGGTGCCCCTATTAATTAATTAATTAATTATCTATCTATCTGTTTATCATCCAAGTTAGTTAGCATATGAATGCAACAATGATTTCAGGAGTAGATTCCTTAATGCCTCTTATCCATTTAGCCCATCCCCCCTCTCCCAGCCCCTCCAGTAACCCTGTTTGTTGTCCATATTTAGGAGTCTCTTATCTTTTGTTCCTCTCCATGTTTTTATATTATTTTTGCTTCCCTTACGTTCATCTGTTTTGTGTCTTAAAGTCCTCATATAAGTGAAGTCATATCGTGTTTGTCTTTCTCTAATTTCGCTTCGCATAATACCCTCTAGTTCCATCCCCATAGTTGCAAATGGCAAGATTTCATTCTTTTTGATTGCCGAGTAATACTCCATTGTGTATATATATATATATATATATATATATATATATATATATATATATATATATACATACATACACCACATCTTTTTTATTCATTCATCAGTCCATGGACATTTGGGCTCTTTCCATACTTTGGCTATTGTCTATAGTGCTGCTATAAACATTGGGGTGCATGTGCCTCTTCGAAGCAGCATACCTGTATCCCTTGTATAAATACCTAGTAGTGCCATTGCTGGGTCGTAGGGTAGTTCTATTTTTAATTTTTTGAGGAACCTTCATACTGTTTTCCAGAGTGGCTGCACCAGCTTGCATACCCACCAGCAGTGCAAAAGAGATCCTCTTTCTTTGCCTTCTTTCCAACATCTGTTGTTGCCTGAGTTGTTAATGTTAGCCATTCTGACAGGTGTGAGGTGGTATCTCATTGTGGTTTTGATTTGTATTTCCCTGATGATGAGTGATGTTGAGCATTTTTTCATGTGTCGGTTGGCCATCTGGATGTCTTCCTTGGAGAAGTGTCTGTTCAATTGGCTTATTGGAATCTTTGCTATAGGTTCTTACCTGAATTTTTGATGAGTTAAAAAAAGAAAATCATACATGAAAGACAATGACCAACATTTCCTTTTTTCAAAATTACATACCCCAAAATATCAAGGATGGTTTTTAGCTAAGATTACTTGTACTCCATTGGCCCAGATTTTCTGCCTTTTTCCCTCCAGTTGTTCCGTAATAATTGTTAATTGTCAGTATATATTTGTTATAACAGAAGGCTTTCATTTGCTTTTGTATAATTGGTTTTTATAAAAACTTTATTATTTTGTGCTTCCACTAGAGGGCAAGAATAACCACATAATGCAGTGGTGACGGAGAGGGACTGAAAACCAAAAAAGGAATCTGGGGAAAGAAGGAAGGTAGAGGAGTGAAGTGAGATTGTCAGGTCCCAAGGGCAGTTGTGTTTTTAATGTAAATATGAAGTAAGCCAGCTGCAGACTCCTTGGTGTATGTTTTGTGTTCATATGAAGTAAAGTAGAGCAGTGGGGAAAGAGAATGTTATCAAGGGCTTCCATCCTTTTAGGAAGTTCTCTTTTTTTGGTAATTGGCCAGAAAGAAAAGTGAAGTTATTAACTTCAGTGTTTTTTTTTTTTTTTTTTAACGTTTATTTATTTTTGAGACAGAAAGAGACAGAGCATGAATGGGGGAGGGGCAGAGAGAGAGGGAGACACAGAATGGGAAGCAGGTTCCAGGCTCTGAGCCATCAGCCCAGAGCCTGACGCGGGGCTCGAACTCACGGACCGCGAGATCGTGACCTGAGCCAAAGTCGGACGCTTAACCGACTGAGCCACCCAGGCGCCCTTAACTTCAGTGTTTTTATGCCAGGTGCGCATTTAGTTCATGCTGAACTAAATTTTTTTTGCTTCTGTTTTGCTTTCTTAAATACTATCTAGATTTCTATTTAATCTTAGTGGTATTGCTTTTCCTTATAGAAAATCAGTATATCTATTTTTAGATTTAGTGCATCTTTTTTTTTTTTTAATTTTGAGAGAGAGGAGTAGGGAGAGAGGGGGAAAGAGAATCCCAAGCAGGCTCCTTGATGTCAGAGCAGAGCCCGACATGGGGCTCGATCCCAAAACTGTGGGATCATGTAGGTCAGGTAATTTATTAGTTTGACTCTTTCTATAGCTTTACAAAGGCAATCATGTTAGTCTGCTTGGGCTGCTGTAAAAAATACCATGTGCTGGGTGGCTTAAAAAACAAACAGTTCTGGTGGCTGAAAGTGCAAAATCACAATTTTTGATGAGGATTCTTGCCAGCTCTTGCTTTGTGCTCCTGGCTTTTCCTTCAGGGAGGAAGGAAGGGAAGGGAAGAGAGGTGGAGGTGGTGGGGGGCGGTCAGCTTTCTAGGGTCTCTTCTTATAAGGACACTAATTCTATGGGACCAGGGCCCCACCCTTATGGCATGCCTCATTTAATCTTAATTTCTTCCTCAGAGGCCCATCTCCAAATTCAAACACATTAAGGGTTAGGACTTTTAACATATGAATTTAGAGTGGCAAGGGGGTAGGGGCAAACATTCAGTATATTATAATATTAGTCCCATATTGTGGATGAAGAAGTTGAGGCCAATTGAAGAGCTAGTAAGTGGCAGAATCAGGATCTGCTGTGTTCTCTAACTGTGGATCCCCTGGTCTTTCCTGTCAACACATGGTAACCTTCTGTCCCCTTTCTCAATGTGTTTACTCGTGGACATAGCCACACGTGAGATCTTATTTTTACTTGGAATTGATCCGCTGAAAAAAAGATCCAAGTCGGGGCTTTCCTTCTGACAGTAGCCAATTTATCTTCCTCTTCTCCACCCCCTTACTTGTATTTAACCAGGTTTTTATGTTTATCATTACTCATTAGTATCTCTCTTGTTACCTTAGCCATCATTCCTGCCCAGTTTCGGGTCAGCTTTTTTGGCAGTGTTCTGAGTTTCCACACATTTTAATTCATTGCCCCTTTGAGGTGAGGTTTCCATGTTTCAGACTCCTCTTACACATTCATTGCTCCAGTCCTGCAACTAGCTGTTTTCTCTAAGCAGCCCTGAACTTTTATTTTTTAATGTTTATTTATTTATTTAGAGAGACAGTGTACACATGTGCAGAGGAGCAGAAAGAGAGGGAAAAGGGAATCCCGAGCAGGCTCTGGGCTGTCAGTGCAGAGCCCGATGCGGGGCTCAAACTCAGAAACTGTGAGATCATGACCTGAGCCAAAGTCAAAGAGTCAGACGCTTAACTGACTGTGCCACCCAGGTGCCCCAACCCTGAATGAACATTTTTAAAATGAGAAATTATTTTAGAAACCACAGTTTGGGTGCCAGGGATTGTTTTGTGGTTGGTCACTGTAGGCTTTTTTAGAGAATGGAACTGTGAATTAAGATTTGTTTGTTAAGATAAAATGTATCGGAGTTCATACTGAAACTTCTAACTCAAATTTAGGACAAAAGGATCTTAACTTCATTGACTTCACATGCGTACCTTCTTTCGTCCATGAAAAAAAATCCAGGTTCTCAGTGATCCAACACAAGTATGCATTTCTTTTATACTGTACTACCTACCATACAGTGTTACTACTGATGATGTGAATATTGAGTGCAGTTGAAGGTTTTGTTGTGTTGTTTTTGGGGTTTTTTGCAGTTCTTTTTGTCTATAAAATACATCCTGCTAAGAATATATGGTCAAATCACTGTTTTGAAGTCACTTGAAATAGTTCTTTTCTGTATGATTATGCCTTCAGCTCAGTATGCAGGTTCATTTGTTTTCAGTTTTTAGGGATTACTTTAAATTTTTAAATTTTAAATTATATAACTTTTGAGATCTGCTTTACATAAAAGCAAGTCTGCATATTTAAAGATTTAAAATTTGATGGTTTTTGACATCTGTAATACACCTGTGAAAACACCACTTCTGTCAAGGTATAGAACCTATTACACCCAAAAATTAGCCTGTGTCCCTGTGCAATCTATCCTATTTCTGTATTGTAAGCAAACATTAATCTGCTTTCTGTGATTATGGATTAGTTTGCATTTTATAGAGCGTTAGGTGAATAGAATCACAGTATGTACACTACAGTATGTACTTTTTTTGGTCTGGCTTCTTTCACTCAGCTTGTTTTGAGATTTGTTGGATCTATCAGTAGTTCATTTCTTTTTATTGCCGAACTGTATTCCATTTATAGCTGTTTCACAATTTGTTTATTTTGTCATCTGTCAGTGGACACTTAGGTTGATTCCAGCTTTTGATTAGATCAAAATTTTGGTGAGTAGAGCTGCTATGAACACTTATATTCAGGGGGCACCTGAGTGGCTCAGTCTTAGGTTAACTGTGTGACTTTGGCTCAGGTTATAATTTCATGGTTCGTGAATTCGAGCCCTGAGTCAGGCTCTGTACTGACAGTTCAGAGCCTGGAGCCTGCTTCCCATTCTGTGTCTCCCTCTGTCTCTCTGCCCCTCTCCCTCGCATGCGGTGTCTCTCTGTCTCTCAAAAATAAATAAACATTAAAAAGTTAAAACATCTATATACAAATTTTTTGTGAGGGCATATGATTTCATTTCTTGGGGTGCCTGGATGGCTCCATCGATTAAGCATTCAACTCTTGATTTCAGCTCAAGTCATGATCCCAGGGTTGTGAGATTGAGCCCTAACGTTGGGTTCTGGGCTGGGCATGGAGCCTGCTTGAGATTCTCTCTCTCCCTCTCCCCCTCCCTTGCTTGTGCTCGCTTTCAAGAAAATTTTTTTTGATCAGTAGAGCTGCTGTGAGCATTTATATACAGATTTTTGTGAAAGCATATGTTTTCATTTCTTTTGGGTAAATACCTAGCTGGGAATGGAATGGAATGGTAGGGTCATTTGAATAGCGTATGTTTAACGTTTTAAGAAACTGTTCTCCAATACGGCTGTACCATTTTACATTCCTACCAATGGTGTATGAAAAGCTCCAGTTCCACTGCCTTGCCAATACTTGGTAGACCATTCTTTTTAATTTTAGTTATTCTAACGAATATTGTATGCTGATAGTATGTGTTTCTAAATAATTTCTATAAAATTTCTTAAAAATTTATATAAAATAAAGTAGTGCTATTGTTGAAGTTGTAATTTGCATTTTCTGATTAATGATGTTGAACATCTTTTTGTGTGCTTATTGGCCATTCATATATTTTTGGTGAAGTGTCTATTCAAATCTTTGCCTTATTATTTTTTTTTTGGAGGTTATTTGTCTTCTTGAGTAATAAGGTAGGGGTGTTTGTTTGTGTAATAAGGTGTGGCGGGGGGGGGGGGGGGGGGGAGCAGAGAGGGAGAGGGAAGTCCTTTGTCTCTTTGTCTGATACATAGTCTTTGAATGTTTCCTCCCGATCTGTGGCTTGCCTTTTTTTTCAGTGACGTCTTTCAAAGAACAGAAGGTTTTTGTTTTGTTTTGTTTTGTTTTAAAAGAAGCTTTCCCTGTTTTATTTTTAACGTTTATTTAATTTTGAGAGAGAGAGAGAGAATATGTGAGCGGGGGGAGGGGGGGACAGAGGATCCAAAGCAGACTCTGTGCTGACAGCAGACAACCCAACGTGGGACTCGAACTCACAAACCGTGAGATCATGACCTGAGCTGAAGTCAGACATTAAAGTGATTGTGCCACCCAGGTGTCCTGAGCAGAAGTTTTTGTTTTTTGTGACGTCTGTTTTACATTTTTTTTTCTGTAATGGTATGTTCTTCCTGTATTTTAAGAAGCCTTTGCTTACCTCAGCAGCATCACAAAGACTTTTTCTAGTATTTTCTTGTTGAAATCTTAAGAGTTTTAGGTTTTGCATTTAGTTATGATCATGAGTTAATTTTTGTGTATGGTGTGAGGAAAGGGCCAGTGATTTTAAAACTTTCCACTTCAGGGCCCCTGGGTGACTCAGTCAGTTAAACATCCAACTTCAGCTCAGGTGATCTTGCGCTTCATGGTTTCGAGCCCCACATCAGACTCTGTGCTGACAGCTCTCAGAGACTGGAGCCTGCTTCGGATTCTGTGTCTCCCTCTTTCTTTGCCCCTCCCTTGCTCACACTCTGTTTCTCTCTCTCAAAAATAAGCATTAAAAAAAAAAATTTTCTACCATCATTTTTTTCCTTTGCATTCTTAAAAGCTTATGGAAGAAACACATATTCCTGCTGTATGATTTGCATTACAAAAGCTGCTTCAGGGAAACTGAAATGTACATATCTTGTTCCCCAGAAAGATTGACTTCACTAGTGCTTCCAACACAATGAGGGGGACTTTATTAACTTGGCCACTGAAGGAGAGTTAGATTTTGACAAAATAATGGGAGCCCTGTTTATTGATTATGATGCAAATTTAGATCAGTTTACTTTGAAAAAGTATATACCTGGTTTATAAAAATATCCTTGAGGGATTTTTGTTGGGGGAGTAGGGAAGGGTGGTGTATACATGTGCATACACACTTGTTCCTCTTTTATACACGTTAGTGATTTTCTTTTAGTTAACCATGAGAAAGAAAAAAGCAAACAACAAAGGATGTGTATGTCCATGCACTGGAGATGTTTCTCATCTGAGCTAATCGGAAGTGAGAAGGACAATGCTGGGTGGCTACAAATTGGGACCCAATGAGCTTTTCTGTTTACTACATCACTTACCTTGGGCCATTTCTTCCTAATTAAGTTGGATAAACTTTTATGTATAACTTTTCCTTATCTAAATATTATTTGTGTATTTGTTTAGCCTTCTTGGGGTTCAGTCTTCTTGGCTGTAAAATCAGGGGACCAAACTTGTTTTTCAGACTTCTTTCATTCTTGTGCTACCTTCATACCTTTAGCCAAGTCCACATAGTATTATGGTGGTGTTCTCCGAAGAGGTTTCTTTACACTGACTCCTCTTTTTACAAGGAAACTTTATGTCTCTACCGTGAATGGCAAATGGTATCTGATAAAAAGATAAGTAATACATAGTAAATTATTCTGCCTATGTATCATTCAAGATCACTTCATGTGCCACCCGTGGGGAAACAGCCTATTCATGGATCTCAGTGGTTCTTTTCTGGCTTTAACAATTTAGTTTGTTATCTTTGCTCATATAATTGAAATTTCCTGTTAGAATTTTCTTGTGTCTTGGCTTCTACCATAAAACAGAGGCCAGTTTGATTTAACAGTCAAAGTTTGAACAGCTGTTTTTATAGGAATTTGCCATCTTAACCTACCTGTCTCATAGATAAAAAAATTTATGCTTTGATTTATATTTGTAAAAAAGTGAACATGCATGATAAATGTGATGGACTCTTATGCTAAGCATTGGCTTAGAAGGAGAACTTCACAACTGAAAAATTACATGGTTTAGTGAGCTAAACACGGAACAATAGTCATGAGCTTAAATGGTAAAGGGATGAGAGTCTCAGACATTGTTCGGGGACCAGTTTTTGTGCCACCTTTTTATCTTTTTTTGTGAGCAGTGGTATGAAATGGAGCATCGACAGTCCAGCTCTCTGTAACTGAATTTAAAAACATGTTAGTTTTTTGTTTTTTGTTTTTTTAACAACCTAAAATTTGTTTTTAGATTTCTTCAGAGGCCCCACAGTATCAAATATCCGCCTGGCTGGTTTAGAGTATGTTCTGCACTTCACTGCACTGAATGGGAAGATTTACTTTCGAAGCTACAAGTGAGTGCATTTGTTAGTATACTCTTGAATCCAGGGCTACAGCACTTTAGTGTGACTTTTATAGAGTTCGAACTTAGAATTGGCGTTTGGTCCAAAGTTTGTCTGGAGAGTGGGCAGACAAGCAGTGGCAGGCACAGCAGCTCTGTGCTGATCCTCAGATGTGTCATCCCCCTGCTCACGTCTGCCTCTGAAACCCTGCTTTTCCAGGGCCCCAGAGCATCTGGTGCTGCAGTCCTCCGAGCTTAGAACACTAATTCATTGTGCAATATCTCCTTCTTTTTTTTGACTGGATTTAGAACACCGAGTCACAAGTCTTAGACCAGCCAAAGCAAATCTCAAAACTCTGAGTCTTCTGAGCCTAAAAACTGGAGTCTGAATGGAATGAGCACATTCAGTGGCTGTTTTACCTTCTTCAGCCTAGCCCTTCTACCCCTACCACAATATAAATATGAATCCTAATGCTCTGATTTTGTTTTCATTAAAAAGCTTAATGACATGCTACAATTGTGTCTTTTGAGATAAGCATGATTTTTTTTCTTATTTATAACAGTGTTGGCCCTGGCTGATCAAGCCCACACTTGCCTAGAGAATATATTGACTTCCACAAGCTGCCTTCCTTTGTACATGAAAGTCAGACCGATGCCCGTTTTTGAGCTATGGTATGGAAGTGCAGCCTGAGAGCCACTGACAGTTCAGTGTTGACAGTGACTTGTGTGCATTTGTGCTATATGTGCAGCCACTCGGGGACTTCAGCATTTCATCCATGGTTTAATTTTTTTTTTTTTTTTTTTTTAAGTAAACTGTACCCACAACGTGGGGCTTGAACTCATGACCCTGAAAGCAAGAGTCATATGCTCTACTGATGAGCCAGCCAGGCACCCCTCATTTTGGTTTTTTTCCTTCATCATGAAATACCTGGTTGACTAGCTTGTATCAATGAACATCCAAATGAAAGTAAATATTCACCTTTTTTGTTAATAATTTACATCTTTGTCTCAATTGTATTGAGTCAAAGATAACTCCATTCTTCTCACTATACGTTTGGTGTCATCATTTCTGTTTTTCTATTTTCCTTTTGTTTAGATAATAATAATAGGGAAAATGCAGTAAAATATCTACATGATTGCAAGATGTAGTTAGGGATTTTATAATCATTTTTAGCTGGTTGAGATTGAAAGCCCCTTAAATGTGTTGGAATTTCCCAACTTACTTTGGGGCTATGAAGAATATATTATAAAGTAGATGGCTCCAATTTATAGAACAAGAAAGATGAAAAATCACTAAATAAAAAGAATCTTTTTGGAAACTTGTGTTAAGCAGGCCCTAGGGACATAAAGGAGCTAAAAATATAAAGATCAAAATCTTTGAGGATGAAAAATGGGTAACAGTAATCTAAAACTCTTTCATTGTAAATAGTTTCAAAGAAAGTATTCACTTATATCAGAACTTATATTTAGTGAAGAGAAAGATTAATTTGTAAAGAAAGAAATGCAGAGATAATAAAATGGTCAGAAAATTAGTAAATCAGACTTCGAAACATGGATAAATTAGCAGTGTAACTACACATATCTACCCATCCACTTACTTTAAGAAGAATTAACTGGAATCACTGTTAGGTTAGCATGGCATAACCATTTCCATCCCTTAGTGGAAAAAAAAAAAAGGCTTGAATTTTTCAGATCAGAGACCCTAGAGTAAACTTTTAACCCCAGGTATTTTGTATAGGCCCTGTAATACCTGTTAGCTGTTGATTTAAAATAGAAAATAGACTGTGGGTGCTTGCCTGGCTGAGTCAGTGGAGCATACAGCTCTTGATCTCAGAGTTGTGAGTTCGAGTCCCATGTTGGGTGTAGAGATTGCTTAAAAATAAGATCTTTAAAAAAAAAAAAAAAAAGTATTGTGTGATTGAGAGCAAGATGCTAGTGGAGAAAAAAAAATCACTAGATTAGTTTAGCCTGCAGGGGCTGTGCCCCACTTGGGAGAGGAAGAAAGAAGTGGTCTGAGGAATGAACATCACCTCTGAGCCTAGTGACTTGGCTCAGGGCCAGGCATTAGCCACATGACTTAGAGCACTTCTCCGGGCCTTTCCTTTGCAAAATGTAGCGATGCTATTTCGGTAATTCTGCAGCCCCTCTGTGATCAACAGTAATTCCTTTATAAGAGGGAAAGAGTTGCAGGTAGAGGTGGGAATATGCCAGAGAAGTGTGCCTGACTTCGTGTGGTTCCTTAGGCATTCTTGCAAGCTACACTTCTGTGTCCTGCCTTTGCTTTTACCTGGAACAGTTGGTACAAGGTAATAGTTAACATTACCACACATTACTTGTGAAGATTAATAAGGTTAATTTTATAAAATGGCTTAGAGTTTCTTGAATGAAAGGAAGTGTAAACATGAAATTGTGTTAATATAACCTTTGATCTGACCTTTTGGGGGAATAAATCATATTGTTACTGGCCTCTTCCTGTATATTGTATAGTAATTAATTCCTCATATGTGAGTGATCATTTGTATTCCTTGGAGAATTTTATTCACTTAGAAAGTTAAAGTTCTGAATATAAAAATTTTTAGTAACTGCCACATTTGCCTTTACGATGGCATTTGTAAGGTTTTATGGGGAGAAACATGCAAAACGAAGTATTAGCATACCTTAAAAAGCAAACAACATTATAGGCAAGAAAACAATATCAGCAGAAGAGAGGGATATGGAAGGGAGAAAAGTAAAGAAATTAAACTTGAACAAAAGTGGTAATGGCAGTCTTTCTCAAGAAATAGGCAAACAGTATTTTAAAATATACAGAAATTACCCATCAACATATCTTATAGCTTGAGCCCATCTGAAAGCAAAGGAGCTGGGTTGTCTTTGTGTCTTATAGTATATAACCTTGCGGAATTGAATATCACTTTTGATTACAGGGAGCCAAAACAAAACAAAGCTTGAGGTTAGGATCTGAGATGGAGTTAATAGGCATATTGGTATAACACTTCTTGGCGTAGGTATTTGGCTGGAGACATGATGGCCTAGAATTGAAATGTCTATCTTTAAAAAAATAAAAAAAGTGTGAGATGAATAATAGAACGGGGGTGAAGGAAAAGGGTTTCAGTTGTGTTTTTAACGGGTCAGTGTCAGTCTCTTCTTTTTGCTTAGTGTGATTATAAAAATCATTTATAAATTCTCTATTAATACATTTCCTCAATCATTTTAGATTCTAGATTTCATTGTTAAAAGTTTAATCAAGTTGGGACGCCAGGGTGGCTCAGTCAAATAAGTGTCTGACTTCAGCTCACGTCCTGATCTCGTGGTTTGTGAGTTCAAGCCCCACATTGGGCTCCATGCTGCGTGGAGCCTGCTTGAGATTCTCTCTCTCTCATGCCCTCTCTCTCAAAACAAACTATAAAAAATATTAAAAAATAAAAAGTTTAACAAAGAGAAAGGATTAAAGGTCTATCACCAGCAACCATATGTAGAAAACTGATATCTGGAGAAAGTTTTCTTCTATTTCTGTCCGTTTGATGTGCCAGTAAACCTGCTCAGTGAAGTAATTCAGATAAGATCATCTATACAGACAGTATGGCACTGTAACTTAATTCTTTGGTAAATGGCAACACATGTAGTTATATATATACATGTAGTTATGTAGAAAATCTTAATTATATACACCACTCAAAAGGTTACTCTGTTAGGAGGACACTTTCATAAATTAAAAGGTACTTGGGTAACGTGAATCCGTCAGGCATGCCAGGAGCTGTTCTAGATCTACAACTCTTCCATTGAGCTGAAAATCAGCATTTTAAGTGGTAGAAACATTTTTAGTTTGACATTTTTATATATACAATGTCCCTGATGTTTTAAATAGTCTGCTGAACACAAGACATTAATCAAGATATTTTGATGGGAGTTCAGCTTTAAATATCCTTTATTGGAGGTACTGAAAGTGTGGATGCAAAAGCAGAAGTATGTGTGTTAGAACTGAGTCAAATGGTCACTGCCACCATATGCTTTGAATTAGCTTTTATGGAAGATGCCCTGATATCACCATTTAGTTTCTAAAAGTATTTTCCCCACAGTGGGCCTGAGGCAGGCATTCTCTCAACTCTCTCCTACTGGAACCAGTATGCAGAGAGTGGCCTGAAGGCTCCTGTTTTGGCTTTTTTTCTCTCTGCTTGCTCCCTTCAAGTCCCATAAAATATTCATGTTACCTTGTACTGTTATTGGAGCTTTTTTTTTTTTTTTTTTTTTTTTTTTTTTTTTAATACTTCTGCTTTTGACATATCCTAGGCTGGTGTTCGTTTTGTTTTCTTTTTGTCTTGTTCAATTGGGTATAAATAACTATCTGATACAGCATATCTATCATTATGACTCTTCTTGCAGCTAGTGGATGTACCTCCCATGGGTGGACTGTCTGCATGTGACGCGTTTAGGGCCCAAAGGGCTGTTAATGAGCTTATTATGCACATTCACTTCTGCTTCCTGGTGTTTTCTTGCTCTTGGGTATTCCTTACTGTACTCTACTCTTAACGTTCTTTCTCTTCTCTCATGTCATTTGTTGTCTCTCTCTCATTCCACCTTTGGTGTGAAAAGTTTGACCTTTTATAAATATTGTTTTCATTCAGTTCTTTTAGTCCATGTGGAGATCTGGCCACTATAACAAATTGAGTCAGCTCAAATAATTGCCGGGTCTTTGAGCTGTTCTTGACTGTTCTGTGACTCACAAAAAGAATTTGTTAGTCTCCCTTCCTCCGGTTTCCACATTCCTGATCTGTTTCCACATCCATAGCTATTTGGACATATGTTATCTAGAAAGTTGTGGTTTTGTTATATTAAGCTTTTAAAATTCATTCCAGTGTATGGAGATCAGTAAATGTCTGTACTATGGACAAAAGTGGATTCTGAATGGATCTTTAAAGAAATAAGAATTGTTGGGGCACCTGGGTGGCTCATTTGGTTGAGCGTCTGAGTTTAGCTCAGATCATGATCTCACAGTTTGTAGGTTCGAGCCCCACATCAGGCTGTGTGCTGACAGCTCAGAGCCTGGAGCCTGCTTTGGATTCTGTCTCTCCATCTCTCTCAGCCTCTCCCCCGCTCATGCCCTGTCTCTCTTTCTGTCTCAAAAATAAACATTAAAGAAATAAGAATTGTTAATCATGTAAGCATAACATTTCAAAGGGCCAACTGAAAATGTTTTTGTAATTATGTAAATCTGTAAGTAAGATGAAGAAGTCAAATCAAAGGATTCCATTTCTTAAAACAGTTGTCTGTCTCACTTGCTGTTTCTCAACAGTATTGTATACTTTTGTGTTTGATTTTTAAAAACCAGCAAGCCAAAGAATATACTTGGCCTAAATGTGTAAAGCATTTAAGAAGTTTAGGCTCCTAGAGGCACCTGAGTGTCTCAGTTGGCTGGGCATCTGACTTTGGCTCAGGTCATGGTCTCACACTCCGTGGGTTCGAGGCCCGCATCGAGCTCTGTGCTGACAGTTCAGACCCTGGAGCTTGCTTCCGATTCTGTGTCTCCCTCTCTCTCTGCCCCTCCCCTGCTCATGCTCTGTCTCTCTCTGTCTTAAAAATAAATAAAAACATTTAAAAAAAGAAGTTTAGCCTCCTAAAGACGGTGTCATTTTATGGAACTGTAGTTCTCTTGAACAAAAATATTTGAGGGGATAAGGATTCCATCAAAGTCAAAGCAACATTTTTCTTTCTTTCTTTTTTTTTTTTTTTTTTTCTATTTCACAAAGGTTGCTGTTGAAGAAGTCTGGTTGTAAAACACCAAGGATTGAATTGGAAGAGATGGGGCCCTCATTGGATCTGGTTCTGAGGAGGACACATCTGGCGTCAGATGATCTTTACAAATTATCTATGAAAATGCCAAAAGCCCTCAAGGTTTATAACTTGCAGATTGGTGCCATATTTATTTGTATATTCCACTCTTCTTTCCAAAAGAGATTAGCAGCATAGTACATTAAAGAACATACAGAAAGAGATCGATAAAATAGATAAAATTAGACTCTCAGAACAAAGAAAAGGAGGAAGAAGCACATAAGCCAACCATAAAGGATAATAAAAGAGCTGTAGAAACCATGCATCAACTATGGCTGAGAGCTTTCTGGTAGCCAAGACTGCCAGTTTTCAGCAAGAAAGAATTGTGTGGGGCGTTGTGGAGATGGAGGATTTAGAGCACAGGATGTGTAACTCATATTGTTTAAAATGTGTTTTGACTTTTGAATGGTTTTGAAAAACAAGTAGAAATGGCTTCTCTGGAATCCCAATAAAGATTGACTAGATAGTCACAATTCCTTAAGCTAAACACAGGAAATTCTCTCACTGGATGACAATGGTTAGTGTAGTCTATAGTATTGCTTTTCAAATGTTGTCTGACAGTTTACCTGGGAGTTGTTAGAAATGCTGAGTCTCAGGTCCCTAGGCCTTTTGAATTATAATATGCATTTTAACAAGATCCTTAAGTGATTTGTATGTACTTAAGTTTGGGAAGAAAAGTCTGTAGGCTTATAGACTATATTATTGAGTAGGAGCTCACGAATGGAAATTGTTAGTAAGACCTTTGTTGTACACTAGATTTTTACCAGTTTATGGTAGTAGAGACCATTACCTATATATATATGTATATATGTATATATGTATATATATATGTATATTCTTGTTTCATAGCCAAAGAAGAAGAAAAATGTCTCCCTTGACACTTTTGGCACAACTTATGGAAGGATTCATATGCAGAAGCAAGACCTAAGCAAACTACAAACCAGGAAAATGAAGGGGTTGAAGAAGCGACCTGCAGAAAGGATAACAGAAGACCAGGAGAAAAAATCAAAGAGAATTAAAAAAAATTGATGGAACTAGCCAATAACTGCAGTGTTATTGTAGTCTGTTTACCTAATAGAGTTATCAAGCATCAGTCATTTCAGAGTTTCTTACAAGATTTTATTGTATATTTTTATAACATGGTAATTTACCTAAACTATATATAAATTTACCTAAACTTAAAAATATTATGAATTAGGTTGAAAGTAAGCCTCTTTATATATATATATATATATATATTTTTTTTTTTTTTAAATTTTTTAAAATTTATTTTGAAAGAGCACAAGTGGAGAAGGGGCAGAGAGAGAGAGAGGAAGAGAGAGAGAATTCCAAGCAGGCTGTGCACTGTCAGTGCGGAGCCTGATGCAGGGCTCGAACCCACAAACCGTGAGATCATGACCTGAGCTGAAATCAAGAGTCAGATGCTCAACCAACTGAGCCACCCAGCTGCCCCCTTTTAAATATTTTTTTTAATGTTCGTTTAGTTTTGAGAGGGAGAGAGAAAGCATGTGCGTGGGGGAGGGGCATAAAGGGCGGGAAGAACAATCCCAAGCAGGCCCTGCACTGCCAACACAGAACCCCATGTGGTGCTCAAACCCATGAACTGCGAGATCATGACCCAAACTGAAATAAGAATCAGATGCGCAACCAACTGAGCCACCCAAGCATCCCAAGCCTCTTACTTGAGACTTATCCTAGTGGGCATTTTCTTTGAATGTTATGGTATTCCCTTTGCCCTTTACCCACCCCCCCTCCTGCAAAGTCTCCTGTCTCATTGGATTGGTAGGTGAGGAGGGATCTCCAGAACAAGGATTGGTATTTTAAAGAATTTCTGGATTAAGCTTTCAATAAAGGGAGGAAGCCATGGAAAGTAGAATTGGCCCAAAGGAACTGTATACACGCTCAGTATGAACTACCTGGAAAGTTAACCCCATCTTCCAGCACAGACCTACAGTCTGACTTTTGTTTTTTTACCTTTCTGTTATTTTATTTTGCCTGTTTGAGATTCATTTGAGATTTTTAACTTTGCGTCTTAAAACATTTCTCTAAGAGCATGTCCGGTACCTGATCATTGACATATTACCATACTATTGGGTTTTTTTGTTTCAAGTTTTTATTTAAATTCCAGTTCATTTACATACATACAGTATAATACTAATTTTAGGTTGTACTATTGGTTATCTGAAGAGATTCTGCCACTAAGCCCTATCCCCACTCCTGTGAAAGAAAGGCAGTGTTAGTAGGGCTAGAAGTGAGAGAGGAGAGAATGGGTAAGTTTTGAGACAGAGAGCACTTTAGGTACTGAGTAGCCCTGGGTAGCTAAAGGTCACATAAAGGCCCTGGGTGTTTGCCCAGCAAGTGGGAATAAGCCAAAGCCAAACAGCTTGTTTTGAAATTTTCTTCAAGATGGGTCTTGTGCCTAGGAAATGGGAAGAAACTGTCCACTTCCTCCTCCTAGTGTTGCATACTTGTTTTCCTTAAATGTCGAATTTAGGTTCCTGGTAAAGAAGCTCCTTCATGCAAGTGCAAACCTACCATGTTGTAAAAACACAAACCTCTATAAACTATCATTGTTTTAGGAAGTGGAAATGTTTTGTTTTTGATTCCATGTCAGGGGCCTGTGTGTACATTTATGGGAGTTTGCTGATACTAAGCCAAAGCTAGAGCCTCAGTTTTACCTTCCATATATTTTCCCTTGTAAACCTATTCCTTGGCCTTCCCTCTCCCCTTCCCTTTCCAGATGGCTGATACCTCTCATAAGAAAGGAGCTGTTATTATTCATTTACACTTATTGCTTGATTATACATTTAACCAAAGACCATAGAGTTTTAGATCTGAAGCAGATGTTTACATTTTATATTTTACGTCTGAATGGGGAGAAAAAGTTACAATAATTCATATCCAGCCATCTATAAGTAAATGGATAATAGGTGGGGAGAAGGGGAGTCATGAAAGGGGCATCAGAAATAGTGAATGCAGAGTTCTTCCCCAGTGCCTGACCCCCGACTTCCAGCTACTGACACTTTGGGTAATTGTGATGCAGCAAAGCAATGGGTCATATTAGCCACCTACAGGAAGGATCCTGTCATACGTTGACCTCTATCCCAGCAATTCAACTGATTTTAATGTACAGATGGCCACATTTTTGGTATGTGGGTCATTATCTTGGAGTGTTTAAAAAATTTTCGAGATTTGGTAATGCATCCTTTTGTTTCCTATGTAATTTTTTTTTAATGTTTTATTTTTGAGAGAGAGCATGAGCAGGGGAAGGACAGAGAGAGGGGGAGTCACAGAATATGAAGCAGGCTCCAGGCTCTGAGCTGTCAGCACAGAGCCCAATGTGGGGCTTGAACCCATGGACTGCAAGATCATGACCTGAGCAAAAGATGGATGCTTAATGACTTAGCCATCCAGGTGCCTCTCTTATGTAATTTTTATCTCAGATTATAGAGTGTCTAGTAAGTATTTGCATCCTGTTCAGTAAGAGAAGTATATAGTATTACTGAAATGTAGTTGGAAGCCTTTTTTTCTCTTCTTCTTTTTTTTTTTTAGGAATCTTTGTCGTAGTTGTTGAGCCATCTGGAACCCTTGATCCACCATTTATATCACCATTTCTGTGGAAAGTACACTTTAATTTCCACTTGTCCTTGAACGTAGGACACAGCATACATAAATTGGAGAGGTGGTAAACTGCCTGTCTTACTTCGTTTTTACTTAACCAAGTTTTACTTAACACTTTGGATTTTGGTAGATGAAGAATTTTTTTTTTAATACCAAATTCTTTTTTCTAGGTTGTTAATACTGATACCAAGCTATATATAATTTCATGAAATTTGGTTCCTTTTTATAACCTAAATGCTTCTATTTTCTTGGTATTGAACATAATCCAAAGTAGAGATGTTATTACTCAGGAAAGAAAGAAAATAATTCACCCCAAGTCAGTTTTCAGTTATCTGATTACCTAGCTTCTTCTGAACCCCCATGTGGGGCCGGGAGAAAAGCTTTATTTATAATGGAAGAAGTTAAAACTATTGCTAACATTTGACCAAGGAAAGGCTTGTTTTTAAACCGAATTTCAGGGGCACCTGGGTGGCTCATTCGGTTGAATGTCAGACTTAGGCTCAGGTCATGATCATGTGGTTCATGGATCAAGCTCTGCGTCGGGCTCTGTGCTGACGGCTCAGAGCCTGGATGGAGCCTGCTTTGGATTGCGCGTGTGTCTCTCCCTCTGCCCCTCCCCTGCTTGCTCTCTGTCTCTCTGAAAAATAAACATTAAAAATTCCTAAAAATAATAATAAACTGAATTTCAGTTATTGGTGCTTTGTCCATCATAAAATTCAGCGCCTGCAAATAAATATACAGGGTCTTCATTATATCAACAGTATTTTTAAGATCGTCAACATGGTCAAAATATCCCCAAGCCGCATTAAAGGCAAATGTATCCTACCATATGTTCTACACAATTGAATAATGTTTTACACAATTTCATTATGTATATAATGAAATATATATGAATAATACTCTACACATTCATTGAAATAAGTTACTATGGACCAGGAGGTAAAATGGGCTCACTGGCTTGAGGTTTATACTAGCTGTGACAAAGTCAACTTGCTTTTAAATGTATATTGTTTTTCTCTTAAACCAACAACTTGAATTCAAGTTTAAAAATAGCAAAACTGTCACTATGTTTCCTGTATCACCCAGAGTGGCCCATGTTAGGATTTAACTGTGCTTAGGTTGAATTGGAGCCATTTGCACTTTTTCCATTTGAAAGCTCTTTGGGAAAGAGTTTTAAAATAAGGGGAAAATATAAGGTAAGCCTTTCTTTTTAGATAACATATGCATTTTAAATCAATTTTTGTTCTTTTAAACAACTTTCCCTCCTCCCTCCCCAAATCCATTTCCCGCCCACCTCCACCTTCACACCCACTCTAGGGCATCAGAAAATGGGTTCCAAATACGGGAGAAATGGCTGGCACCACAAGCTCCTGCTGAGCAGGGTTGGGGCTTGTATGAAAGATGGCAGATCATGGGGAAATGACAAAGCTTGTAGAACTCAGCAGTTAGCATTTTTGCCGAGCAAAGATGAAAGCCCCTGAACTTTACTGGGTTTGGATTGGTTCTTCAAACTGAAAGCCAGGGTTCTGAGGGCTCAGCAAGAAGCAGAGTGGCGGGTGTTGGCTCTGGGAGGCACACCCTCCCATTCAGCTGCAGAGGCACCACGTCTGGATGCCTGATCAGGGTAAGGGGCTTGAAGCCAGGCCTTGTTCAGGTAACCCCTCTGTCCATCTCAGAATGCTGGAAGTGAGCGCAGGGGTTCTTGGAAGCAAAGTGCAAACTAGTAGGTGCATTTGAAATAGATTGGAAGATTCACATTCATCAACTTGAGGAAATTACTACCTCAGTCCCTTAGCTAGTTCCCCAGAGTCCTCTGACAGAGCAGATGGCAAGGGGACCTAAACAGACCTCACTTTAGATGACAACCTGTGACAGCATGTCTGGTTCAGCCTCTCAGAGGCAGCTTTCAGGTTTATGACCCTGGAGGAAAGAGCATGAGAATTCATTGTCCCCATTAGGCCCCATTTCCATCCATTTAGCTCATCACTTAAAGCTAGCCCAGGTCACAAATGTGTTTTGAGTTTTACCCCCAGCACCTTTCTCCATATAAGGGGACCTTAGGGAAGGATTAGATGGAATCTTGAAAAATCAATAAAGCCCAAATGGCATGGGAGCTCCTTAAAAGAATTCTGACTAGAATACATGGGAGGGAGGCAGTGCAGTGTGGGGTTTGGGGAAAGTTGTGGCATTAAAAGAAACTGACTCCTGATGCTGAGAGCTCAGCTGAGATTTAAAAGGTCAGGAATCTGGGGTGCCTGGGTGCCTCAGTCAAGCGTCTGACTCTTGATTTCTGTTCAGGTCGCAACCTCATGGTTTGTGAGTTTGAGCCCTGTGTTGGGCTCTGTGCTGACAATGCAGAGCCTGCTTGGTATTCTCACTCTCCTCTCTCTGCCCCTCCCCTGCTCGTTCTCTCTCTTGCTCCCAAAATAAATAAACTTTAAAAAATGAAAAGGACAAGGATCCAGTTAAAGAGAGCATAAAATGATGGGCAGCACCATTTAGTAGTATGGTTTTCTAAGAGTAATGTTGGAGTGGTTAGTTCCCAGCATTTTCCCCAGAAATACAAAGGAAACAAATGAGGTTTTGTTTTGTTGTGGTGGTAGTATGAAAGAATTTTTAAGTGCCTAATAAGGCAGGTGGTATGATACTAGCTGACAGAATTCTTACGTTATTTCCATGCTTGAATATGAGAGGAGTAAAGCCATCATGGTTGAGAGGCAGAGTTCCAGAGAGTAATCCTTGTGACATCAAGGGGGGTTAAGCATGGGTATGGAAAGCTCTTGGCTGATTGAAATGATTTGGAATCTCAATCCCAGACAGGGACAATCAGTTAATCTCAGAGGAATTGTGGGGAGTTGTGGCATTGGGTAGAGGTAGTTATCTTCTAGAACTGGCCTTGGTAACATTTGGGGAAGAATCATGTAGGTGGCTTATGAGCTCTTATGCAGAAATGGAGATAGTTAATGCTGGGAGCCAGCCTGGGTTCCGTGGGGACTAAGAGTGTCAACCGTTCTCCCCAACCTTTTTAAAAATGTTTATTTATTTTTGAGAGTGCAAGCAGGGGAGGGGCAGAGAGAGGGAGACAGAGGATCTTGAAGCGGGATCTGTACTGACAGCAACGAGCCCAACGTGGGGCTCAAAGTCACCAAATGCAAGATTATGACCTGAGCTGAAGTCAGAAACTCAACCGACTGAGCCACCCTGGGGCCCAATCCCCTTTATTTTTGGAAAAGAGTTGAGTCTTGAACAACACAGGGGTTAGGGGAATCCCCCTCCTGTGCAGTAAGAAATCCATGTCTAATATTTGAGCTCCCCAAACCTTAGCTACTGATAGCTACTGTTGACCAGAAGGCTTACTGGTAACAATTAACACATATTTTGTATGTTATATGTATTAAATGCCATGTTCTTATAATAAAGGAAAAAGAAAACATTATTAAGAAAATCATAAGAGAAAGTACATTTATAACACTGTCCTGTGTTTATAAAAAAAAAAATCCATGTGTGGGGCGCCTGGATGGCTCAGTCGGTTGAGCGTCCGACTTTGGCTCAGGTCGTGATCTCACAGTTTGTGAGTTTGAGCCCCGCGTCAAGCTCTGTGCTGACAGCTGGGAGCCAGGAGCCTGCTTCAGATTCTGTGTCTCCCTCTCTCTACCCCTTCCCTGCTCATGCTCTGTCTCTCTCTGTCTCTCAAAGATGAATAAACGTTAAAAATTTTTTTTTAAAAATCCATGCATAAGTGGACCCGAGCAGTTCAGAACTGTGATGTTCAAGGGTCAACTGACCTTGCATGGTTGATAGGGGAGTAATCATTCACTCCACATGTACCAAGTATGATTATTTTGCAGCTGCCTTCATTATATATAGTTAGAATTTAAAAAGCATTTTTCTTAAAATACAGGTTTGATTTTTTTCCCTAATTATAAAAAAGAAAAACCAAGTCATTTTTCTAATTACCAAAGAGAAAGCTGTCTTCTAATTTCTAGTCTAGTGGATCCTCAACAAAACATTTAAATCTCTCCAAGTATTCTTGTGAATCAAATGGTGAAATGTGATATAACTAACACATTTAGGCTGCTTCATAGCAATTTGAAGGGCTACTGTACACAAAAAATATTGATGAATGATGAATAAATCTGTGGCATCTGCAAAGGAAATCTTTATTGGCAAGCCACAGGGCTCTGTCCTTGGCCTTTGTCTACTAAACAGTTTTACTTTCCATTTGAATGATGACAAAGTGACACACTTACTAAATTTGTGGATGACATAAAGCAAGGAGAATATTAGATGACATAATTGTAAAGTATCTTGGGCTAGAAAATATATTGGCTAAAAAATATATTTTGACTGAAGCCAAAAGGAGAAATTTAGTAAGATAAGTGAGAAATTCCATACCAAGGGGGGAAAATATAAATATAGTTAGGATAGGGGTGCCTGGCTGGCTTGGTTGGTAGAGCATACAACTTTTTTTTTAACTTTTAAAAATGTTTTATTTATTTGTTTTTGAGAGAGAGAGGGCCTGTGCCAGCAAGGGAGGGGCAAAGAGAGAAAGAATCCTAAGTGCAGAGCCCAACTGATGTGGGGCTAGAACTCATGAACTGCGAGAGATCATGATCTGAGTGGAAGTTGGACACTTAACTGACTGAGCCATCCAGGGTCCCCATCAACTCCTGATCTTGGGGTCATGAGTTCCAATCCCATGTTGGGCATAGAGATTACTTAAATTAAAAAAAAATAAATGAGGGGCGCCTGGGTGGCTCAGTCGGTTAAGCGTCCGACTTCGGCTCAGGTCATGATCTCGCGGCCCGTGAGTTCGAGCCCCGCGTCGGGCTCTGTGCTGACCGCTCAGAGCCTGGAGCCTGTTTCAGATTCTGTGTCTCCCTCTCTCTCTGACCCTCCCCTGTTCATGCTCTGTCTCTCTCTGTCTCAAAAATAAATAAACGTTAAAAAAAAAATTTAAAAAAAATGAAAAAACATAAGGGAGATGTGGTTCTATAGTTGAGAAACAACTCAGGAAACAAACCCATTGTCAGTCATCAGTGTTAAGTAGACTTCCAGAAAGTTCCACAAAAATGTAAGTTGCATTGACAGAAGTAGAACATTCAGGCTGACTGAAATAGTATACATGAGATAGAAAAGCAAGTCTGAAAATAGCACTGGCTGATATGAATATATAGTAAAAAGGTAGAGGCAACAGAGACCCAGTGTCTCTAATTTGCCCAAACCACATCTACAGTATTGGTTCCAGTTCTGGGGACCACCTTTGGAGGAACTTGAGCTACCTGGAGTGTGTTCAGAAGATGATGATGAGGGCAATGAGAATCTCCAAACCTTGCCAGATGAGGCCGAAATAATTTCCCAGGGGAAAAAGGCATTCACTGAACAAAATTTGTTTTTATCAGCTTAGTTGGAATATAATTTATTTATAAAAGGGTACATCCATTTATTTTTTTAAATTTATTTTGAGAGGCAGAGAGGGAGAGAGAGAGAATTCCAAGCAGGTTCCATGCTGTCAGTGCAGGGCCTGATGCAGGACTTGAACCCATGAACCATGAGATCATGACCTGAGCTGAAACCAGGAGTCAGACACTCAACCAACTGAGCCACCCAGGCACCCCTGTATAATAAAGTGCATCCATTTAAAGTATATAATTTGGTGAGTTTTGATGTTTGTATATATCCACGAAAGCACTGGCACGTTAAAGACAGGAACATTTTCATTACCCCAGAAAGATTTTTCACCCTTCTTTGTAGTCCATTATCCCTTTATCCCAAGGCCAGGCAATCACTGATCTACTTCCTGTCACTACAGATTAATGAAGATATTCTAGAATTGCATATAGTAAATGGAATAGAAAAGGACATCTCCTGTGACTGGCTTCTTTAACTCAGCATGAAGATTTTGAGGTTCACACATCTTGCTGCATCTATCAGTAGTTCATTGTTGAGTAGCATTCCCTTGTATGGATGTACCACCTGATTTGCTTCTCATTCATCTGTTTGGGAACATGTAGGTTTCCAGTTTGGGGCTATTATGAAAAAAGCTGCTATGAACACAGATGTTACAAGTTTCTGTTGATAGATGTTTTCATTTCTTTTGGTTAAATACCTAGGAGTGAGATGGTTGGGTTATTTTGCACATACAGTTCCATTAGAAACTGAGTGAATGACAGAGAAGCTCCCAGATGCCATGAAGCTCACATTCTAGTTGAGGGAAGGAGGCAGTAAAACACATGAACAAATAGGATAAGTTTAGAAAATGGTAAGTGATAAAAGGACAATAATGCAAAATAGGTGAAGAATGACTAAGAAGGGTCTACTTTAACTAGAATGACAAGGAAAGATCTCTCTGTAAAGGTGACACAGGAGTTGAACTGAGTTCTGAGTTGAGAAGGAAGCAGTGTATGGAGATTTGGGGGTGCGCATTCCAGGAACTGGGAACTTCTGGTGCAAAGTGTTTGTGAAATGAAAGATGGATGAATTAGGGGTGTAATAGTTATCTCCAGGTACCTGAAAAGTAATCAGGAAGAAAAGGGATTACACTTGTTCTGGGAAATGTCAGAGTCATAAATATGACCTTCGAGTTTGGAAGTTAGATGGAGACAAGTTTTGGTTTAGTCCAACCTTTTAATAGTGGGACATGCAGGGATAGGAAAATGACCAAGTTCTAAGTTCTTTTTTGTTGCTATTGAGGTTTTGCTTTCTCTCTTTTTTCTGTTTTATTTTTAAAAAATTTTTTGAAGTTTATTCATTTTTGAGAGACTGAGAGAGACGGAGCATAAGTGGGGAAGGGGCGGACAGAGAGGGAGACACAGAATCCAAAGCAGGCTCCAGGCTCTGAGCTGTCTGCACAGAGCCCGATGTGGGGCTCAAACTCACTGACCACGAGATCATAACCTGAGCTGAAGTCGGACACTTAACCAACTAAGCCATCCAGGCGCCTCAGTTTTTTTCTTTTTTAAAAACCACATTTCCTACTAATGTGAATAACAACTACGACTAGAAGGACCTGAAACTAAACTTGTGACTTTGGTCCCTCAACGTGAATTATAGAGCAAATAGAAATCTAGCTTATAAACCAACTGCAGTAATTTGCACTACTTCGTAAGGCCACTGATAGAAGAAATATTTCTTTTTCTTACTAAGTCTGGGTTTAACAATAGACCGTTAGAAAACATTCAAGTGTGCCCTGAAAGCCTGGGAAAGGAAGGATGTGTTGTCTTCCTTCAGTCAAATGACATCTTCTGTGGTTGGTGTATAGGAAGTGTGAGCACATGTTAATAATAAACATGAGGGGGATTCTTTAGCATTTAACTACATCTGTCCATTTATTTTTAACTTTTTTAACGTTGATTTATTTTTGAGAGATGGAGAGAGACAGAGCACAAGTTGGGGAGGGGCAGAGAGAGAAGGCAACACAGAATCCAAAGCAGGCTCCAGGCTCTGAGCTGTCAGCACAGAGCCCAACATGGGGCTCGAACTCGCAAACCGCAAGTTCATGACCTGAGCCAAAGTCAGACACTCAACCAACTGAGCCACCCAGGTGTCCCTATATCTGTCCATTAAAAGTAATAATATATCTGTCCATTAAAAAATGTTGCACCTGGGTGGTTCAGTTGGTTGAGCATCCAACTCTTGATTTTGGCTCAGGTCATGATCTCATGGTTCATGTGCTGACAGCACAGAGCCTGCTTGGCATTTTCTCTAGGCTTCTTTCTCTCTCTCTCTCTGTCCCTCCCCCACTTCGGCTTTCTGTTTCCCTGAAAATAAATGAAAAAACATTAGGGTAGCATGGGTGGCTCGATCAGTTAAATGTCTGACTTCAGCTTAGGTCATGATCTTATGGGTTTGTGAGTTTGAGTCCCGCATCGGGCTCTGTGCTAACAGCTCAGAGCCTGGAACCTGCTTCAGATTCAGTGTCTCCCTCTCTCTCTCTGCCCCTCCCCTGCTCATGTTCTGTCTGTCTGTCTCTCTCTCTCTCAAAAATAAATAAACATTAAAAAAAAAACATTAAAAAAAAAAGACCTGAGCTGAAATCAAGAGTCGGGCACCTAACTGACTGAGCCACCCATGTGCCCCAATACTTTACTCCTCTTTATGGCTGAATAATATTCCATTGTATGGATATACCAGTGAGTGTAATCTTGAACTCACTGTCACTCTGTATTTAGCAAAGATAAGCCAGGCCCTTGGAAAATGGACATAATTCTCAAATATATTTGTAAAAACAACATTGTTTATGGAATTGTACTGCAAAGGTCAAACAATGAAATGAAGGCTATCCAACCAGGCTATTAAACAAATATAGTCATAAAATCACACATTTCTTAAAAGTTTGATTCACTCACACTTGCAAAAACAATATAAATTGTGTACATTTTCTTTTTTTTTTTTTAATTTTTTTTAACGTTTATTTATTTTATTTTTGGGACAGAGAGAGACAGAGCATGAACTGGGGAGGGGCAGAGAGAGAGGGAGACACAGAATCGGAAGCAGGCTCCAGGCTCTGAGCCATCAGCCCAGAGACCGACGCGGGGCTCGAACTCACGGACCGTGAGATGGTGACCTGAGCTGAAGTCGGACGCTTAACCGACTGAGCCACCCAGGCGCCCCTAAATTGTGTACATTTTCATAAATTTTAGTTTTATTTTTCCAGATAGAATCCAAATCAAACCTCTCCTCCCTACCCCAAACACTATTCACTATGTAATATTGATTCTTGTTTTAAGTGGATTTCTTTTCAACAACTTTTTTCTGTAATTTTTCTTTTAATGTTTATTTATTTTTGAAAGAGACAGAGACAGAGCATGAGCAGGGGGAAGGCAGAGAGAGGGAGATACAGAATCTGAAGCAGGCTCCAGGCTCTGAGCTGTCAGCACAGAGCTGGACGTGGGGCTTGAACTCGTGAACCACAATATCATGGCCTGAGCCGAAGTCGGATGCTTAACTGACTGAGCCGCCCAGGCACCCCTCAACAACTTTTTTCCAATACTACTTATCTCCAACTTCAAGGATCAGAATGCTAACAGTGATCATTACTAGGTGATGAGATTATGGGTGATTTTCATTTCCTTCCCTCAACAAGCATGCTTTATATTTGTAAATAAGAGGAGGAGGAAAGAAAAAGAAATAGGCTGAGAGAAACAGTTACGGAAGTTCTGTAAAATGTGCAGTCTGTCCATTTCCCTAGAGTCCAGAGTGCATTCTTTGTTGAAGCCAGAGGTGGGTTGCATTTACTTTGGTGCCCTAACCTGTGTTAAAGAGTATTCTACGAATATCTTCATTTCAGTTGTTGCTGCATTTATTGAAGGATATCCACGGGACTGTCTTACTACATTTCACAGGATCCTCTTTATAAACATCTGTAGAAGAAACATCTCTTTGACCTCAGTACCGGGAATAGTATTGGCATTTCCCCCAAGGAAGTAGTTTGCTTTGTTGTTGTTTTTTAAGTGTTACTGTTCATTTTTTAAGTAGCTTTATTGAGATCTAACTCATATACCATATAATTCACACATTTAAAATGTATCATTCAGTGGCTTTTGGAATATTCACAGAGTTGTGTAACTATAACTACAATCAATTTTATAACGTTTTTATTATCCCCAAAGAAAGCACCTCCCCTGAGCCACCATCCTTCGGTTTCTCCTTCACCAGTTCAAGACAACTACTATTCAATTTGCTCTCTGTGAATTTGCCTAAGCTGATATTTCATATAACAGAGTGATACAATGTGATCCTTTGTGACTGCCTCTTTCACTTAGCATGTTCGCTTGTTTGTTTTTAATTTAAATTCAAGTTGGTCAACATACAGTGTAGTGTTGGTTCCAGGAGGAGAACTCAGTGATTCATCACGTACACACAACACCCAGTGCTCCTCCCAACAAGTGCCCTTCCTAATACCCACCACTCACCTCACCCATCCCCCCACCCCTCTCCCTTCCAGCAAACTCCAGTCCATTCTCTGTATTTAAGAGTCTCCAACGGTTTGCCTCCTTCTTTGATTTTATCTTATTTTTCCTTCCCTTCCCATATGTTTATCTGTTGTGGTTCTTAAATTCCACATGAGTGAAATAACATATTTGTTTTTCCCTGCCTGACTTATTTCGCTTAGCATAATGCACTCTAGTTCCATCCACGTTGTTACAAATGGCAAGAATTCATACTTTTTTCAAAAAAAATTTTTTAATGTTTATTTATTTTTGAGAGACAGCATGAGGAGGGGAGGGGCAGAGAGAGAGGGGGACACAGAATTCGAAGCAGGCTCGAGGCTCTGCGCTGTCAGCACTGAGCCTAACGCAGGGCTCTAACTCATGAGCTGTGAGATCATGACCTGAGCTGAAGTTGGACACTTAAGCAACTGAGCCACCCAGGCACTGCAAGATTTCATACTTTTTGATTGCCGAGTAGTATTCCATTACACACACACACACACACACACACACACACCCCACATTTTCTTTATCCATTCATCAGTCAATGGACATTTGGGCTCTTTCCATAATTTGGCTATTGTTGATAGTGCTGCTATAAACATTGGGGTGCATGTGCCCCTTCAAATCAGCATTTTTGTATCCTTTGGATAAATACCTGGTAGTGCAATTGCTGGATCATAGGGTAGTTCTAGTTTTAATTTTTTGAGGAAACTCCATACTGTTTTCCAGAGTGGCTACACCAGTTGCATTCCCACTGACAGTGCAGTGCGGTTCCCCTTTATCCGCATCCTTGCCAACATCTGTTGTTTCCTGTGTTGTTAATTTTAGTCATTCTGACAGGTGTGAGGTGGTATCTCATTGTGTTTTGATTTGTATTTCTCTTTTGATGAGTGATGTTGAGCATCTTTTCATGTGTCTGTTAGCTATCTGGATGTCTTCTATGGAAAAGTGTCTATTCAGGTCTTCTGCCCATTTCATCATTGGATTATTTGTTTTTTGGGTGTTGAGTTTAGTAAGTTCTTTATAGATTTTGGATACTAACCCATTATCTGATACATCATTTGCAGATGTCTTCTCCCATTCCATCGGTTGCCTTTTAGATTTGTTGTTTCCTTCACTGTGCAGATGATTTTTATCTTGATGATGTCTCATAGTTCATTTTTGCTTTTATTTCCTTTACCTCCTGAGACAAGTCTAGTAAGAAGTTGCTGCGGCTGAGGTCAAAGAGATTGCTGCCTGTGTTTTCCTTAGGATTTTGATCGTTTTCTGTCTTACATTTAGGTCTTCCATCCATTTTTAACTTAGTTGTTTTTTCTTTAATTTTTTTTTAAACATTTATTTATGTTTGAGAGATAGAGACAGAGTGAAAGCAGGGAAGATGCAGAGAGAGAGTGAGATAAGAATCCAAAGCAGGCTCCAGGCTCTGAGCTGTCAGCACAGAGCCCACTGAGGGGCTTGAACCCACGAACTGTGAGATCATAACCTGGGCTGAAGTTGGATGTTCAACGACTGAGTCCCCCAGGCACCCCTTGAACTTAGTTTTGTAAAAATATGGAATGCTTCATGAATTTGTATGCCATCCTTGCACAGGGGCCCTAGCATAATGTTTTTGAAGTTCATCCATTCTGTGCAATGTATCAACACTTCATTAATGTTTATTGCCAAATAATATTCCATTGTATGGATTTACCCCATTTTATTTACCTATTCATCTGTTGATGAACATTTGAATTGTTTTCACCACTCAGCTATTGGGAACAACGTGGCTATGAATATTCATGTACGTGTATTTGTTTGAATACCTGTTTTTAATTCTTCTGAGTTAAGGAGTGGGACAAATGAATCCTTGATCGTGTGGTTAATTCTCTGTTTAACTTTTTGAGACATCTCCGCACTATTGCCACAGCCATTGTACTATTTTATTTTACATTCTCACCAGCAATGTACCAGGGTTTCAATTTCCCACCTTCTCACCAACACTTGTTGTCTTACTTTTTTGTTATAGCCATCCTAACAGATGTGAAATGCTGTTTCATTGTGTGTTTTCTGGATGCCTTTTATTTCATCTGCCAACTAAAAGGGATACTTCTTTGTCAGTAAATAACAGGTTGTCATGTGCTGTTTTCAGGCAGATTTGCTTTTCATTGTTGTTCCGATTAGCATTTCCCTGATGACCAGTGATGTTAAGCATCTTTTCATGCACATATTGGCTATTTGTATATCTTCCTTAGAGAAATGTCTATTGTGTGGGGGTTTTTTGGATGCTTTTTATTTTATACACTTTAAATTGGGTTATTTGTCTTTTTTTACTGAGTTGTAAAGTTTTTAAAAATATATCCTAGATACACAAGTCCTTTATGAGATATATGACTTGCAAATATTTTCTCATATTCTGTGAGTTGTCTTTTCAGTTTCTTGATGATATCCTTTGAAGTACGAAAAATTTACATTTTGATGAAGTCCAATTTATCAGTTTTTTCTTTTGCTGTGTTTTGGTGTCAAATCTAAGAGACCGTTGCCTATTCCAATGTCACAAAGACCTACTCCTATGTTTTCTTTGAAGACTTGTAGAGTTTTAACTCTTACATTTAGGTCTTTGATCCATTTGAGTTAATTTTTGTATGGTGTGAGGTAGGGGGTCCAACTTCATTCTTTTGCATATGGATATCCAGTATCCCAGCATCATTTGTGGAAAAGATTATTCCTTTCCAATTGAATGGTCTTTCACCCTAGTAAAAAATCAATTGGCAGTTAGTATGAGGGTTTATCTCTAGACTCTTGATTCTATTCCATTGGCCTCTATGTCTTTCCTTATGCCAGTACCACAAATGTCTTGACTACTATAGCTTTGTAGTAAGTTTTGAAATGGAGAAATGTGAGTCTTCCAACCTTGTTCTTCTTCAGGATTATTTTGGTCATTCTGGGTCTTTTGAATTTTTACGTGAATTTTAGTAGCTTGCCAATTTCTGAAAAGAACTCAGCTGTGATTTTGATAGGGTCTGTGCTGAATCTGTAGATGAGTTTGAAGTGTATTTCCATCTTAACAATTTTAAGGGTTTTTTGTCTGCCTGTTTGTTTCTCCAAGATTTGGTTTAAGTTCCAGGTAGTTAACATACAGTGTAATATTAGTTTCAGATGCAGAATTTAGTGATTCAATACTTACATACAACACCGGACGCTTATCACAATAAGTGCCCTCCTTAATCCTCATCACCTATTTAACACTGCCCTCCCCCCAACCCCACCTTTTGTCTGGTAACCATCACTTTGTTTTCTGTAGTTAAGAGTCTGTTTCCTGGGGAATTCTGGGTGGCTCAGTCAGTTAAGCATTCAACTCTTGATTTCAGCTCACAGTTGTGAGACTGCATCAGGCTTCGTGCTGGGCATGGAGCCTGCTTAAGATTCTCTCTCCCTCTTTCTCTGCCCCTCCCTGCCTCAAAAAAATAAAAATAAAATAAAGTTAAAAAAAAAGTCTGTGTCTTGGTTTTCCTCTCTTTTTTGTCCCCCTATGTTCATTTATTTTGTTTCTTAAAGTCCACGTGAGTGAAATCATATGGTATTTTGTTTCTTTCTGACTGACTTATTTTCCTTAGCAAGATTTCAACAATTTTAAGTTTTAAATTCATGAACATATGATGTCTCTCCATTTATGTAGGTCTTCTTTTTTAAAAACTAAAAAATTTATTTTTATTTTATTTGTTTATTTAATATTTGTTTATTTTTGAGAGAAAGAGAGACAGAATGAGAGCAGGGGAGTGGCAGAGAGAGAGGGAGACACAGAATCTGAAGCAGGCTCTAGGCTCTGAGCCCTCAGTGCAGAGCCTGTCACAGGGCTTGAACCCACAAACCATGAGATCATGACCTGAGCCTAAGTTAGATGCTCAACAGACTGAGCCATCCAGGCACTGCATTATAAGTAGAATTCTTTATTTCATTTTTTTGGTTGTTCATTGTAACTATTGTGTAGAAATACAATTTATATTTGTATATTAATCTTGTATTCTGCAAACTTGCTGAACCTGATTATTAGTTCTAGTAGGTTTTTCGTGGCTTCCTTTTTTTTTTTAATGTTTATTTATTTTGAGAGAGAGAGAGAGAGAGCATGGGTGTGTGAGCAGGGGAGGGGCAGAGAGAGGGAGAGAGAGAATCCCAAGCAGGCTCCATGCTGTCAGCACAGAGTCTGATGCGGGGCTTGAAATCGCAAACTGTGATATCATGACCTGAGCCAAAATCAAGAGTTGGAAGTTTAACCAACTAAGCAACCCAGGTGCCCCTTCCTTAGGATTTCTTTTTTTTTTTTCTTTTTTAGGATTTCTTTATGCAAAAATCACATCATCAGTTAATAGGATAGTTTTACTTCTTTCTTTTTAATCTGGATGCCTTCTTGTCTTATTCTAGTCTGCTTGCCTTGGCTATAATGTCCTGCACAATGTCGAATAGAAGTGGAGTCTAGTTCCTCATCTTAGGGGAAAGGCAACCAATCTATCACTTTAAGTATGATGTTAGCTGTGGGTTTTTTGTAGATGTCCTCTATCTGGTTGAGTAATTTTCCTTCTATTCCTAGTTTGTTGAGTGTTTTTATCATGAAGGGGTCTTGAATTTTGTCATGTGCTATTCTGCATCTACTAAAGGATCCTGTGGGGTTTTGACCTTTATTCTATTAATGTGATGTATTTTGGATGTTTTGTGTTAAGCCAATCTTGCATTCATGGGATAAATACTATTCCTACAAGACAAATCTGAGCCTCTAAATTCTGCTTTTCAAAGATGGAAGAATTAAAAAGTGAGTATTTTCATTACAAACTTAGTCAATATTAATATTAATATTTCAAGCAAAATTCACTATAAGGATCTCAAAGAGTTGGCATCTTTAGGTATTACATGATTCTGTTTCCAAAAATATTATTTGCACATAACCTTCCAGGAGCACAATGGTCCTTTCAAATAAGGTACACCTATGGTTATAAAATGAGAAAAATGGGAAAACTAATATTTGGATTTCTTTTAGAGGTAAAACCCTGATCTAATTATTGACGATTGACCAACTCTGTCCATATTTTATTCATTGCATAAACATGCAAAAGTAATATTTTTGTTTCCCTCAAACATGTTCTGAGTCCCAGAAACCTTTGGGCCAGAAACTATAAACACCTTTTGAAATAAATTTTATTAATGGAACTCCAGTGACTTTTATTAGATCCTTATTTTTGGTTAGTTAGTCCTTTTGCTTTTTGCACCAAACTGAGGTGTTTTGAAATAATATTGCATTGTCCCAACAATCTGGCAGGCATGGAGTTTTCAGACAAGAAGATATTTATGGTCAGCTGAGGCAGGGCAATCACTGTTCTAAATCTTGAAGTTTCAAGTTAGATGTAGAGACTATAACAGACTCTTTTTACTCCTGTCTCATTGCTAGAGACTTGGAGCAGATTCCAGTTTCCACTGGTAGTCTTTGTTGAACAGTTCAACCTTTGTAATATGTGATGGTTGGAATAATCTTCCCTTCTACAAAACTTAAAATAGCTTGGGTTTTGTTTTTTGTTGCTAGATTGTTGCAAAGGGAGCACATAAGGGTTTGAATATATATATATATATTTAATGTTTATTTATTTTTGAAAGAGAGAGAGAGAGAGAGCACAAGTGGGGGAGGGGCAAAGAAAGAGAGGGAGACACAGAATCAGTCTCCAGGCTCTGAGCTGTCAGTCAGCACAGAGCCCGATATGGGGTTTTAACTCAAGAACTGCAAGATCATGACCTGAGCTGAAGTCAGATGCTTAACTGACTGAGCCACTCAGGCATCCCAGGGCCTGAATGTATTTGGAAGCATTCATTTAATGAGTTAGGTAGAGTTTAGAGAAGAGTTGGAGGAGAATTTGCTACAGTTCATGAAATTCGGACCAATTTTAAGTCATACAATTACTTCCAAACTTCTCCTTCACCAAGCTGTTACTAGTATCACTAAGCAACACTTTTGGAAGATCAGCTTCACCCCATGCCAATGAAGTCAGTAAAAAGCATTAAATGGCTCAAAGGAAGCAGGAGGCAGGAGAGTGTCATCCCCCAAACCCCAAGGGCATATCTGTGGGTGGTGATTATATCCAACTGCTACCCATCTTCCATTTAGAAAGGCCAGCCTGGCTCTTCCTCTTCTCATTCAGACGTAGTTAAAAATAAATTTAACCAACAGGAAATATCAGATAACATACACCCTGTTCACTCTTTCAGAAATTACTTATTGGAGGTATAGGATGGGCTAGGCCACAGGGACACATCTATGAACTAGACCTGTTCCTGCCCTGATAGAGTTTGAGGTATTTTACTGGAAAAAAAATAAAAGACACGATGACAAAAGTAAACAAATGAAGTTATTACAAATCACAGTAATCTTTCATAAGATCTATGAAGAAAGAAATATACCATGGTCTGGGATAGAGAATATCAACGAACCATCTTCATTATACAAGGTGGTCAAGGAGGCATCTCTGAGGAAGTGATATGTTAGCTGAAATCTGTGGGACAAGGAGTTAGTCACTTAAAAAGCAGGGTGAACAGAGTCCTAGAGAAAAGGAATAGTACATGCAAAGGCTCAGAGCCTGGAACAAGTCTCACCTGTTCTGGTAACTAGAGAAGGCCAGCCTGGTTGGAAGGCAGCAAGGGAGAATGGCATCAGAGGGAGCCCAAGGTTAGTGGGAATCCAGGCTATACTCAGCTCTTTTAAGCAACTGTATTAGTTTGCTAGGGCTATAGGATATATGTTTTGTTCCCCACACACTAAGCAATTAACCCAGTTCTGACACTATTTATCTGGTGGCAGCATCAGATCCTACAGGTTAAGGGCTTGGTCTTAAAAGACTGCCCCATCCCTTCACCCTCCAGATGCCAACGGCCAATTCCAAGTTGTCACCTGTGCTCTGACCAACTTGTCTATAGATTGGAGGTTCCAACAACCCTTTCCTTAGGTTTGATTAACTTAGAGTGGCTCATAGAACTCAGAGAAACATTTTACTTGCTAGATCACTGATTTTCTATAAAAGAATACAACCCAGGAAGAGCCATATGGAAGAGATGCATAGGGAAGTTATGGGGAAAGGGCACGGAGATCCCATGCTGTCTGGATGCACCACTCTTCCCAAATCTCCACGTGTTCAATGACCTGGAAGCTCTCTGAACCTGGTCCCTTTGAGGCTTTATGTAGGCTTCATTACTTTGGCATGATTGATGGAATCCCTGGCCTCTGGCATCATTTTCACTTAATGACCTCTTTAAAGGGCCATCTCCAAATACAGTTACATTCTGAAATATTGGGGTCTTAAAACCAAGACACAGGCCCCAAATGGAATTGCTGGTGCCAAGCTTCCCATCACCAAACTAAGACTTAAGACAGTTTCATTTCTCCCAGAAATGGAAACTTACACCAATTGGGAATCGCCTGATCAGTGCTAGTTAGGTGATCTGTCCGATAGGCCCCCCCCCCATCCCCTAAAAGAAAGTAATCTTATAACAAACAACTGCCTTTTTGCTTAGTAGAACTTCCTTGTTCCTGTTCCCTTCTGGCTATGAAAGTCTTTGATTTTGTACAGCTCCTTAGAGTCCCTTTCTGTCTGCTAGATTGGGTGCTGCCCAATTGGAGTTGACTTTTGCTTGAATAAACCCTTAAAAATTTGAATATACCTCAGTTTATCTTTTCACAGGGGGATAGGGCTTCCACATATGAATTTTCAGGGGCATAATTCAGTCCATAACAGCATAACTTTAAGGATTTCAGATTTGCTCTTAAGAGTGGTGGAAAACCATTGAAGAGTTTGAGGAAGGGGTATGAGGAAGAGTATGTTGAAGGAGATGTAGCAAATGCTTTTAGATATTAATTTTTTGCCAACCAAACCTTGTTTTTTGCTCAAGGCATTGATGTGTTCAGCCAAAAATGCAAATAGACTGGTTCTTTTGGCACAAGAGGTGGTCATGTGACAGTGTTACAAGTGCCTAATGGATACAATTTGGAGGTCTACTGAGTGGAATTCAGTAGTCTCAGGAAAGGCTTGTTTTACTGATGTAAAGGCATGCATGTCCCTTTGGCCTTCACTGTTCCTTCTTTTTCCTACCTGGGTAAAGCTTACAATGCCTGGAGACACAGCAGCCATCTTGCACCCGTCAAGATAAAGGTTTTATGCCAGGGATATAGAGCTGGCACATAAAAGGAGCTTGGTTTTCAGATGACACCTTTGTGCAGCTATATAAGCTCTGGTTAGCTTACACCCACACTTTGCTCCTTACTTGTTTAAGCCACTGAAGCAGGGATTCCTGTTACAGCTGAACACATTCCTAACTGATACAGAGGTCTGGACCAGAAGAAGGCATGCCAGTTCGGAGGCCTTTGCCAAAGTCCAGACCAGAGATAATAAGGGCCTGGATTAGAATGGCAGTAATGGAGTTGGAGCAGAGTGGACGAATTCCAGAAACAAGGTACATTGCCTGAGCAGCACCCATGTGAACACCAAGAATTTTCCCTTACTTATCCAGGACCATTGAGCCCAAACTTGATTTATTTGGCCTTTTCTTAAAGTCTTGTAGCATGTACAGCCTCAATAAACATTTCGGTATACCTACTTTGTGCTAGCTCTTGTAGTTTTGAGGAATTCTTCCCTGGCTACTCAAAGGTACACTGATCATTTCTTCCTGTGAAGTCAGTTGTTTTCACTTTATTCTATAATCCACAGTCATAAATATATTTTGTATCATGGCCAGAACACATGTAACTGAAAAAAAAGATATATACAGCTATAGATAGATAGATAGATAGATAGATAGATAGAGGCAGATATATAGATATATACACACATATACATACATACAGATATATAGCTGAAAAAGAAGTATTACAAAGCAGTAATCAAAATATGTGCTACACATTCTATTCTACTCCATTAACTGAAAAGATTCTGGTCACATACACCACCCAGTAAATTTGCTTTCATGATCCAGTGAGGAATTAAGAACCATAGTTTGAAAATTTGATCTAAATTATTGTTTTGGGGCACCAGGGTGGCTTAGTTGGTTAAGCGTCCGACTTTGGCTCAGGTCACGATCTTACAGTTCATGAGTTCAAGCCCTTCATCAAGCTCTCTGCTGTCAGCTCATAGCCCGCTTCCAATCCTCCGTCACCCTCTCTCTCTGTCCCTCCCTGCTCTCACTCACTCGCTCTCTCTCTCTTTCAGAAAAATAAACGTTTAAAAAAATAAGTTATTGGGAATGCAAGCTGGTGCAGCCACTCTGGAAAACAGTATGGAGGTTCCTCAAAAAACTAAAAATAGAACTACCCTACGACCCATCAATTGCACTACTAGGCATTTATCCAAGGGATACAGGCGTGCTGTTTCAAAGGGACACATGCACCCCCGTGTTTATAGCAGTACTTTCAACAATAGCCAAAGTATGGAAAGAGGCCAAATGTCCATCTATGGATGAATGGATAAATAAGATGTGGTATACACACACACACACACACACACACACACACACACACACACACACTGGAGTATTACTCGGCAATCAAAAAGAATGAAATCTTGCCGTTTGCAACTATGTGGATGGAACTGGAGGGTATTATGCTAAGTGAAATTAGTCAGTCAGAGGAAGACAAAAATCATATGACTTCACTCATATGAGGACTTTAAGAGACAAAAACAGATGAACATAAGGGAAGGGAAACAAAAATAATATAAGAACAGGGAGGGGGACAAAACAGAAGAGACTCATAAATATGGAGAACAAACTGAGGGTTACTGGAGGGGTTGTGGGAGGGGGGATGGGCTAAATGGGTAAGGGGCACTAAGGAATCTAATCCTGAAATCATTGTTGCACCATATGCTAACTGATTTGGATGCAAATTAAACAAAATAAAAAATTAAATAAAAAAATAAAAAAATAAGTAATTGTTTTGACACTTATTTTTACCACCCAGTGGTATCTCTTGCACTGATACTTGACTTTTCATGACAATGTCTTGTCTTACCATCTGGACCATGATCTTCTCCTTACCTTGTTTTTGTATCTGTCCATAATGCCTAGCACAGTGCTTGGCATATAGTGGATTATATACTCTTTGAGATCAAGAGCCATGTAATATGGAATTTTGGGTCTCCTTGTTACTGTAAACATGATAAACCATTCTTTCCATTTGTCTGTGGTTGGGTAGGTCATAGAAGTTCAGGAAAATAGGAACAGCTGCTTCAGGCTGCCGTCCACTTCTCTTAAGTAATGTCTTTCTTTTTAGGACTCGATATTATTATTATTATTATTATTATTATTATTATTATTATTTTGGTTTTTAGCCTTTTTTAAATTTTCTTAACTTACGACCAAATTAGTTAGCATATAGTGCAACAATGATTTCAGGAGTAGATTCCTTAATTCCCCTTACCCATTCAGCCCATCCTCCCTCCCACAACCCCTCCAGTAACCCTCTGTTTGTTCTCTATATTTAAGATTCTCTTATGTTTTGTACCTGTCTCTGTTTTTATATTATTTTTGCTTCCATTCCCTTATGTTCATCTATTTTGTATCTTAAAGTCCTCATATGAGTGAAGTCATAAGATATTTGTCTTTCTCTGACTAATTTCACTTAACATAATACCCTCTAGTTCCATTCATATCGTTGGAAATGGCAAGATTTCATTCTTTTTGATTGCCGAGTAATACTCCATTGTATATGTATACCACATCTTCTTTATCCATTCATCCATCGATGGACATTTGGGCTCTTTCCATACTTTGGCTATTGTTGATAGTGCTGCTATAAACATTGGGGTGCATGTATCCCTTCGAAACAGTATACCTGTATCCCTTGGATAAATGCCTAGTAGTGCAATTATTGGGTCATACGGTAGTTCTATTATTAATTTTTTGAGGAATCTCCATACTGTTTTCCAGGGTGGCTGCACCAGCTTGCATTCCTGCCAGCAATGCAAAAGAGATCCTCTTTTTCTGCAACCTCGCCAACATCTGTTGTTGTATGAGTTGTTAATATTAGCCATTCTGACGGGTGTGAGGTGATATCTCATTGGGGTTTTGATTTGTATTTCCCTGATGATGAATGATGTTGAGCATTTTTTCATGTGTTGGTTGGCCATCTGGATGTCTTCTTTTTTTTAATATGAAATTTATTGTCAAATTCGTTTCCATACAACACCCAGTGCTCATCCCAACAGGTGCCCTCCTCAATGCCCATCACCCACTTTCCCCTCCCACCCGCCCCCCTATCAACCCTCAGTTTATTCTCAGTTTTTAATAGTCTCTTCTGGTTTGCCCCCTCCCCTCTCTGTAACGTTTTACCCCCCTTTTCCCTCCCCCATGGTCTTCTGTTAAGTTTCTCAGGATCCACATAAGAGTGAAAACATATGGTATCTGTCTTTTTCTGCCTGAATTATTTCACTTAGCATAATACCCTCCAGTTCCATCCACATTGCTAGAAGAGGCCAGGTTTCATTCTTTCTCATTGCCAAGTAGTATTCCATTATATATATAAACCACAATTTATTTATCCATTCATCAGTTGATGGACATTTAGGCTCTTTCCATAATTTGGCTATTGTTGAAAGCGCTGCTACAAACATTGGGGTATAAGTGACCCTATGCATCAGCATTCCTGTATCCCTTGGGTAAATTCCTAGCAGTGCTATTGCTGGGTCATAGGGTAGATCTATTTTTAATTTTTCGAGGAACCTCCACACTATTTTCCAGAGTGGCTGCTCCAGTTTGCATTCCCACCAACAGTGCAAGAGTGTTCCCGTTTCTCCACATCCTCTCCAGCATCTATAGTCTCCTGATTTGTTCATTTTGGCCACTCTGACTGGCGTGAGGTGATATCTCAGTGTGGTTTTGATTTGTATTTCCCTGATGAGGAGCGACATTGAGCATCTTTTCATGTGCCTGTTGGCCATCTGGATGTCTTCTTTAGAGAAGTGTCTATTCATGTTTTCTGCCCATTTCTTCACTGGATTATTTGTTTTTCGGGTGTGGAGTTTGGTGAGCTCTTTATAGATTTTGGATACTAGCCCTTTGTCTGATATGTCATTTGCAAATATCTTTTCCCATTCCATTGGTTGCCTTTTAGTTTCGTTGATTGTTTCCTTTGCAATGCAGAAGCTTTTTATCTTCATGAGGTCCCAATAGTTCATTTTTGCTTTTAATTCTCTTGCCTTTGGAGATGTGTCAAGTAAGAAATTGCCGTGGCTGAGGTCAGAGAGGTTTTTTTCCTGCTTTCTCCTCTAGGGTTTTGATGGTTTCCTGTCTCAAATTAAGGTCCTTCATCCATTTTGAGTTTATTTTTATGAGTGGTATAAGAAAGTGGTCTAGTGTCATTCTTTTGCATGGTGCTGTCCAGTTCTCCCAGCACCATTTGTTAAAGAGACTGTCTTTTTTCCATTGGATGTTCTTTCCTGCTTTGTCAAAGATTAGTTGGCCATACATTTATGGGTCCAATTCTGGAGTCTGTATTCCATTGGTCTATGTGTCTGTTTTTGTGCCAATACCATGCTGTCTTAATGATTACAGCTTTGTAGTAGAGGCTAAAGTCTGGGATTGTGATGCCTCCCACTTTGGTCTTCTTCTTCAATATTACTTTAGCTATTCAGGGTCTTTTGTGGTTCCATACAAATTTTAGGATTGCTTGTTCTAGCTTTGAGAAGAATGCTAGTGCAATTTTGATTGGGGTTGCATTGAATGTGTAGATTGCTTTGGGTAATATTGACATCTTAACAATATGTATTCTTCCAATCCATGAGCACGGAATGTTTTTCCATTTCTTTATATCTTCTTCAATTTCCTTCATAAGCTTTCTATAGTTTTCAGCATACATATCTTTTACACCTTTGTTTAGGTTTATTCCTAGGTATTTTATGCTTCTTGGTGCATTGTGAATGGGATCAGTTTCTTTATTTGTCTTTCTGTTGCTTCATTATTAGTGTATAAGAATGCAACTGATTTCTGTACATTGATTTTGTATCCTGCAACTTTGCTGAATTCACGTATCAGTTCTAGCAGACTTTTGGTGGAGTCTGTGGGGTTTTCCATATATAGTATCATGTCATCTGCAAAAAGTGAAAGCTTGACTTCATCTTTGCCAATTTTGATGCCTTTGATTTCCTTTTGTTGTCTGATTGCTGATGCTAGAACTTCCAACACTATGTTAAACAACAGCGGTGAGAGTGGACATCCCTGTCATGTCCCTGATCTCAGGGGGAAAGCTCTCAGTTTTTCCCCATTGAGGATGATATTAGCTGTGGGCTTTTCATAAATGTCTTTTATGATTGGATGTCTTCTTTGGAGAAGTGTTTATTCATGTCTTTTGCCCATTTCTTCACTGGATTATTTTTTGGGGGGGTGTTGAATTTGATAAGTTCTTTATAGATTTTGGATACTAACCCTTTATCTGATATGTTGTTTGAAAATATCTTCTCCCATTCCGTCACTTGCCTTTTACTTTTGCTGATTGTTTCCTTCACTGTGCTGATTGTTTCCTTCGCTTTTTATTTTGATGAGGTCCCAGTAGTTCATTTTTGCTTTTGTTTCCCTTGCCTCCGGAGACGTGTTGAGTAAGAAGTTACTGCAGGCAAGATCAAAGAGGTTTTTCCCTGCTTTCTCCTGGAGGATTTTGATGGCTTCCTGTCTTACATTTAGGTCTTTCATCCATTTTGAGTTTATTTATGTGTATGGTGTAAGAAAGTGGTCCAGGTTCATTTTTCTGCATGTCACTGTCCAGTTTTCCCAGCACCACTTGCTGAAGAGACTGTCTTTATTCCATTAGACACTCTTTCTTGCTTTGTCAAAGATTAGTTGGCCATATGTTTGTGGGTCCATTCCTGGGTTCTCTATTCTGTTCCATTGATCTGAGTGTCTGTTTTTGTGCCATTGATATTTTTATTATTATTATTATTATTATTATTATTATTATTATTATAACAAACCTTAGATTTTTGTTGTCTTTCTGAGTATTTAATGCGTAGACTAGTTGATTTGGTAAGGTAATAACACACCCTAAAATGCTAGCAGGATAAAGCTAGGAGAGAAGGCTGTTCCTCTAACTGGGAGATTTCAAGAAAACTAAGAGAAAAGAGCCATGGTAAGGAGATGGGGGGACGTTTGTGGGCCAGGTTATCACACCAGTCTTGGAGCAGCCCATCTGTGTTTGAAGCATTGGAGAGGTTGAAGGCTGGGGAGGTCTGGGGAGGTTTCCTGGAACATGTGTACTTGCACAAGCTAGTGAATGGGAGACAGAAAACAACCTTATTTCTTGAGCAAACTTCACTCTTCCTGTCTTGTTTTCTCTGTATTTGCTGTCTTCATTTATTAACAGGAGACACTACTGTCTCCTTGGCTTCTGAGTGCCACCACTCTGTGGGTGGGAAATGGAAATCTCAGACTTGACATTCCTGGCTCACATGAGCAAACCTGGCAGGCAGACTCCTGTCACTTGGGCTCAAGGGAGGGTCTGGTGGCTCTTGGGAGAGCCACCATTTGTTGCCGGCTAAGAAATTGCTTTTTGAATGAAAAGAAGAAGGCAGCTTTAATTTGGCAATCTGGAATAGGCTCCAAGATACACTGAGAAGTGAAAAAACTAAGTGTAGACAGTGTGTATGTGAGCTACCCTCAGAGGGAGAAGCTAGAAGGATATTTATTTGTAAATGCATATTTGTACATATGTAGAATATCTGTGGAAGAACACACAACAGACTAGAACTGTTACTATGTTTGAGGACGACTGGGTGGCTGGGAGATAGGGATGGGAGAGAGACTTATTTTTCACATGTGTCCTTTCTGCATTTTGAATATTTTACCACGTACATGTTTTACCCTGTTGAAATAAATTATTATTTCCAATCAAAGCAATCTATGCAGCCCCTAAAAGTGATATTTATGAAATATGTATGAGAACACAGCTTAAAATATTATTTTAAATGAACCATTATAGTATATATAATACAAACAAAAATAACAATAAGCAAAATCCCTGTGTATGTAGAAAAAGACTTTGAAAGTGATACACCATAAGTTTAAAAGGTGGTTTCTGAAAGTAGAGGCATTCTTTTTTTCATTATTTCCAAATTTTCTTTTACTGTATCTTATTTAATCATGGTGAAAAAATAAACAAATCTTATAACCAAGAAGATAAACTGCTTTTCCTTCCCAGGTTGCAGCAACCAAGCTGTCACCGGGCTGACCTGTCCACATGGTCTTGATTCCGCTTGTGGCAAGTGGGTTAGATTGCGACTAGAGAGGAGGGTGAGGTGAGAGGCAGCGTCAAACAAAGGAAAAGACAGGAAGATTTCAGCTGCCTTCCACCTGAGGAATTTTCTTCACCTTCACCACGGATGTTTGCCAAATGTGGGAGAGTCAGGTGTTCTGGGCTAGATACATCTACTCATTAAAGCTCTCGCCATCTGCTAGGCTTTCACCCCTTGGATCACCGGTTCTTCTGAGTTCCTTGTGATTTAAATGTTTATTTATTTTTGAGAGATAAAGCATGAGTGGGGGGGGGTGCAGCGAGAGAGAGGGAGGGACAGAGTGTCTGAAGCAGGCTCCAGGCTCCATGCTGACAGCAGCAGACCCAATGTGGGGGCTCAAACTCATGAACTGTGAGATCATGACCTGAACCAAAGTAGGATGCTCAACTGACTGAGCCAGCCAGGTGGCCCTCACAGTCTCATATTATTAACTGCCTCCAAGATATCTTCTCCTGGAGAACATCTAGCGCATTCAGTAGGTATGAAGGGCATGTGTGGCTCCCTCTGACAAACCTGCTGCCTGCCATATAATCTCTTTGTCTGTTAATAGCACTCTCATCCCCCCCAGGGGTCTCCTGGCTCACCAGCCATTAAGTCCCCCAGCCTTTAGTCCAAGCTATCATTTAATTATTAATTTTTAAGTAAACTGTATGCCCAGAATGGGGCTTGAACTCACAACCCCTAGATCAAGAGTTGCATGTTCTACCCACTGAGACAGCCAGGCATCCCACCTAACCTGTCATTTTATTTTTATTTCTTTATTTAAATTGTAGTTAGCCAAAATACAGTGCAAGATTGGTTTTAGGAGGAGAATTCAGTGATTTATCACTTACATACAATACCCAGTGCTCATCACAAGTGCCCTCCTTAATACTCATCACCCATCTAGCTCATCCCTTACCCACCGACCTCCATCAACTCTCAGCTTGTTCTCCACGGTTAAGAGTCTCTTGTCACTTGTTTCTCTCTCTCCTCTCCATCGTCCCTTCCCGTATGTTCATCTGTTTTGTTTCTTAAATTCCACATGAGTGAAATCATACGATATTTGTCTTTCTGTGTTTGACTTACCTTGCTTAGCATAATACACTCTAGCTCCATCCACGTCATTGCAAATAGCAAGATTTCATTCTTTTCAATGGCTGAGTAACATTCCATCGTATATGTATACCACATCTTCTTTATCCATTCATCAGTTGATGGACATTTGGGTTCTCTCCATAGTTTGGCTATTGTCAATAGTGCTACTATAAACATTGGTATGCATGTACCTCTTCAAATCTGTATTTTTGCATTCTTTGAGGAATCACCTAATAGTGCAATGGCTGGATTGTCAGGTAGTTCTATTTCTAGTTTTTTGAGAAACCTTCACACTGTTCTCCAGAGTGGCTACACCAGTTTGCATTCCCACCAACAGTGGAAGGGTATTTCCCTGTCTCCACATCCTTGCCAACACCTGTTGTTTTGGGGTTGTTCATTTCAGCCATTCTGACAGGTGTGGGATGGCATCTCATTGCGGTTTTGATTTCTCTTTCCCTGATGATGAGTGATGTTGAGCATTTTTTCATGTGTCTGTTAGCCATCTGGATATCTTCCGTGAAAAAGTGTCTAATCATGTCTTCTGCTCATTTCTTCACTGGGTTATTTGTTTTTTCAGTGTTGAGTTTGGTAAGTTCTTTATAGATTTTGGATACTAGCCCTTTATCGGATATGCCATTTGCAAATATCTTCTACCATTCCGTTGGCTGCCTTTTAGTTTTGTTGACTGTTTGCTTCACTGTGCAGAAGATTTTTTTCTTGATGAGGTCCCAGTAGTTTCTATTTGCTTTTGTTTCCCTTGCCTCTGGAGATGTGTCTAGTAAGAAGTCGCTGCAGCCAAGCTCAGAGAGGTTGCTGCCTGTGTTCTCTTCTAGGATTTTGATGGTTTCCTGTCTCACATTTATCTCTTTCATACATTTTGATTTTATTTTGTGTATGGTGTAAGACAGTGGTTCAGTTTCATTCTCCTGCATGTTGCTGTCCAGTTTTCCATTTGTTGAAGAGGTTTTTTTTCCATTGGATATTCCTTCCTGCTTTGTTGAATGTTAGTTGCCCATGTAGTTGTGCGTCCATTTCTGGGTTTTCTATTCTACTCCACTGACCTATGTGTCTGTTTTTGTGCCAGTACCATTCTGTCTTGATGATTACAGCTTTGCAGTATGGCTTGAAATCTGGAATCGTGATGCCTCCAGTTTTGTTTTACTTTTTCAGGATTGCTTTGGCTATTCGGGGTCTTTTGTGGTTCCATACAAATTTTAGGATTGTTTATTCTAGCTTTGAGAGAAATGCTGGTGGCATTTTGATAGGGATTGCATTAAATGTGTAGATTGCCTTGGGTAGTATAGACATTTTACAATGTTTGTTCTTCTGATCCATGAGCATGGGATGCTTGTCCATTTATTTGTGACCTCTTCAATTTCTTTCATAAGTGTTCTGTGGTTTTCAGAATACAGATCTCTTACCTCTTTAGTTAGGTTTATTTTTAGGTATCTCATTGCTTTTGGTCAATCTATCATTTTAAAATGAAATTCTCACCAAGCAGCTTTCCTACTTAAATACTCTCGGCAGAATTCCATTCACATAAAATCCACATTTCTTGTGTAGTAGAATGGGTTCTTCACAGGATGTTCCTAGCTTGCCTCTCTGGCCACATCCCCTACCATTGCCTTCAGCTTCTTCTTCTTCTTCTTTTTTTTTTTTTTTTAATGTTTATTTATTTTTAGACAGAGTGCAAGTCAGGGAGCGGCAGAGGGAGAGGGAGACACAGAATCCGAAATAGTCTCCAGGCTCCCAGCTGTCAGCACAGAGCCCGATGTGGGGCTCAAACCCATGAACCGTGAGATCATGACTTGAGCCGAAGTTGGAAGCTTAACTGCCTGAGCCACCCAGGCGCCCCTGCCTTCAGCTTCTTAATGTTCCTTGAACAAAATACATTCTCCATAACTCTGTACTTTAGTATATGCTGTTTCTAATTTAGCTAATCTCCTACTCATCCTCACAGAATTGCCTGAATTATCACCTTCTCCCTGAAGCCTTCCCAACTTCCCTAAGCGGTATCGGCAACTCCCTTTTTGTGTGTGTTGTCTAGGCCTTAATCCCTAATCCTTGCCACTACACAAGACCAAGGATTGTTATATCCCCTGAGTCTTTCTTGCACAATGCCTAGCACACAGTAGGTGCTCAAAACCTTGAATGAATTAATCAAAGGTTTGCATTTCTTCCGTGTTTCTATGATGTTATTCTGGCCCTCAAATATTGTCAAATGTTGTCCTATCACTGGGTCACACAGAGCTGTGGCCTAGAGGAGCTATTCATAAAGAAAACTTTCCTTCACCAATTTCCCTGGCTCTTCCCCTTTAGCCCTTTCCCCCTTATCTCTCAGTCAGCAGACTCAGTGTGGGTGGTGGTATGCATAATAAAACACCTATGCCTTTGATTTGATTCTGTTCTTAATTTTCATCCTTCTCAACTCTGTTCTTTGTCAAGTTTTAATAAATAAGTGTGAATTCCCCTTGGCATCGGACTGCAAGTGGAGCAAAAGAACTATATTACGGTGAAGAATCATCTGAGCAAACAGAGGAAAGGGGTGCACGAAAATTGAAAATTGCACTGCAAGGGAGATGCCTATCAGGCTTTTGGAAGAGAGCTGCCCACCCCCGTCCTCTGGCTTTGATCTCCAGGGCTCCACTAGAACAAGGTATTAGCTTTAACCAGCTCTTTGTTTCTGTGCCAGGAATGGATGCCAAGGGGTCCTACTTAGAAGCAATAAAGAGTAACAACAACAAATTGCTGTCAGAGTCAGACATATAATAACCTTAGGAGATGGGCCCTTATCTAGCAGAAATACAAGCAGAAGAAACCTTAGCTGTGATCTAGAAACAGGGGAGGAGGTAATTTCCAAGCTTCCCCTGAGCCACAGCCCCTGCTGACCAGGAGACCCAGGACTTTTTTTTTTTTTTTTTTAATTTATTTATTTTTGAGAGAGAGAGAAAGAGAGGGCGCAAGCATGAGCAATGGAGGTGCATAGAGAGGGAGAGAGAGAATCCCAAGCAGGCTTTGCACCATCAACGCAGAGCCTGATGGGGGGCTCGAACCCATGAACCCTGAGATCATGACCTGAACTGAAATCAAGAGTCATACACTTAACCCACTGAGCTACCCAGGCGCCCCTGGCACAGAACTTCCTAAAGGCAGCCACTATCACCACTCCTCCAGAGGGAGACCACCACGTAGGTAGAGTGGGGACAGTGGGGGTGGGAGCCACCATCTCAGAAGAGAACAACACCAATGTACCAAAGGGCACTGTCTCTCATCACTCCCTGTGTCCTCGATCTCTACCTGCTGACAACACGGTCACTAGCATGCACTCTTTGAGTCTCCTTCTAATTGTGTTTCATCATCTGTGACTGACTCAAGTACAAGGTTGTATAGACTGGGACTATGATGCAGAGATGTGGTCCGGTTTAACATATATTCTATATCTATGCATCTGTATGGGGTGGGAGAGAAAAATGAGAGCAATACTAATTTTTCTTAGCCCAAGATAACCCTTTAGCAGACAAACCACACCAATGTCTGAAGAACATATCTTTTCTAGCCCAGGAAGCTACTTGAGCTTCCTCTTTCATTCCTGAACATCTGCCAACTTCATCCCTTCTAACCACTTCCATTTCCTCGTCACAAACTTCCTCATCCCTTTGCAGTGCGGCCCCCTCCTCCACTTCTTTCCCGAGGTGACACCAAGACTCCTGAATCTTCTCAGACCATATCCTGTTTTTCTCTGGGAGAAGAGTAGTGCTATTCACAGAACAAGATCAGGGGAAAGTGGTATCTCATTTATTGGCTGTGAAACCTTGGTCACCTTTGCCCCTTTTGTGCACATCCTGTCCCCCTCCCCTGCCCATCATCTAAGGAGTTGCCAAGGTCACCGAGTTCACTTCTGCAGGATCTCTCTAGCACCTACCAATCCTCTTCATCCTCACTGCCATGACAGAGTGCAAGAGTGGGAGTGGGGATGCTGATATCTGTCAATTCCAACTTTCACACCATGACCTTCTTCCCGTCTGTATTAATGTCCTAGAGTTGCTATAGCAAATAGCACAGACTGAGTGCCTTAAAACAACAGAAATTTATTGTCTCATAGTTTGGACGGCTAGAAGTCCAAAATCAAGGTGTGGGCAGGGTAGTTGCCTTCTAGAGTCTCTTCAGGAGGGTCTGTTTCATGTTGTTCTCCTAGCTTCTGGGAGTTGCCAGCAATCCTGGGCATTCCTTGGTTTGTGGATGCAACACTCCAGTCTCCACCTCTGTTTTTCTAGGGCATTCTCCTCTGTGTGTGTGTATAGCTCTGTGTTTCTGTTTTCTCATAAAGACAACAGTTACTGGACTTAGGACCCACCTTCATGTTAACTAATTACATCTGCAAAGGTTGTATTTCCAAATAAGGTCACGTTCTGAGGTTCTAATGGACATGGACTTTTGGAAGACGCTGTTCAACCCCGGACACAGTTTTTCCAACTCTCAGAATCTCCCTACACCAACATTTCTCTTTCTCCTCATAGGGTCCTCCAGTTTCATGGTCTCCCTACTTTGTCCCAGTGTGTCTGTCTTCTGTTGACGTCTGATTTTCTATCCAGATTGGACCACACAGTTAATGACTTGCCCCTTCTTCCAACTTTCTGTTGCTCCCTCTGTAGGCTGCCTACTTGGGGACACACAGGCTTTTCTCATTTGTTAAAGGAAACTGTGCACCTGTGAGGACTATGGTTGCAGGGAAATCTCTGTCTCCAGCTGCAGCTGGGCCTTCCAGGCCAATTAGCAGTCTTCAGTGACTCTTGCCTCACCTCTCTCCCCAAGCCCCACCTGACCGACCCTCCTTTAGTCTCAGGAATTAACTCTACTTCACTGAGAAAATTGAGCCACGAAGCTTCCAGGACCTAAACAGCCTGTCCCTTCTCTGTTTTACCAACATTTACAACTAATCTCCTCTCCTCTCCTCTCCTCATGTCACAAGGTAAGCTGCCCTCTCTGCTCAGGCCAGTCCAAGCCCCTCACAGCCCTCTGGGAGCTTGCTCCTTCAGCCATCCTGGCTCCCTCCCTCAGCCTACACCCATGCTCAAGCCATGTGGGTCTAAGAACACACTCCCTCAGGGCACCTGGTGGCTCAACTGGTTGGGTGTCCTGACTCTTGATTTTGGCTCAGGTCCTGATCTCACAGTTTGTGAGATCCAGCCCATGTCGGGCTCTGTGCTAACAGCGGCTGAGGCTACTTTGGGATTCTCTCTCCCTCTCTCTGCCCCTCTCTCCCTTGAGCTCTCTCTCTCTCTCTCTTTCTCTCTCTCTCTCACAAAATAAACATTAAAAAAAAAGAACACACACCCTTTCCTCTCTCTGATCTTCTTTCTTCCTAGTTAATGACTTCTCTCTCTTCTCTGTATACCTTCCCCCACACCCTGGGGCTTCTCTCTCTCTCTCTCCTTCTCTCTCTCTCATTAGCTAAGGTGCTTGAATAATTGTGTCTGTGATCTACACACACCCTCCCTTTCCATTCCCACAGAAGCCATTTGTTTCATGGAGCATCCCAGGCCCCTCAGTGGGATGTGATCCCTCCTCCCTTCCTCCTTCCTCTAAACCCCAAAGTTCTGTTTGTGCCTGTCCTGTTTGGTGTCATCCTGTCTTCCAGATTCAGAGCAGGGTGAATGTTACAGGCATCATGTAACTCTATATGGTACATGTAAAGGCTATGAAGGCAGCTGGTTCTGGGCCACATTGTGTTTGTTTTCCTCCTTGTGGCTGGATGAATGGAGTGGGCCTCATGGGCTGAGGGAGACAGAAACTTAACAGAACATGTAAACAGTTTCCGTTTCCCAAGGTCTCTTCCCTGTGGCTGCTGCTGCTGCTGCCTTCCGTGAACAGTGGTGACTTGGGCAAGGAAAGAGGGAAGGGGACTGAGAAGGCAGCCCTCCCATTGGTGCCAATACCCTGCTTATCTCTCTTCTGACCTGAGTTTACATGTGCACAAGGTGGCCTAGGAGGCATGCATTTCCCATCATGTGTGGCTTTGTGGGCCCAGTCCTTGCCAGCCCATCACACGGTACAGCCATGGGACAACCTCTCCTCTCCACATCCAGGTCTCTGCTATATTCTCCAAGGCAATATTAGTCACCGATTATTAAACACGCACATGTGAGGCTCTGAGGTAGGTGTTTCCTATACCATTTTACCACTTCCTCTAGTCCTTACTGCAATCCAGTGAGGTAGGTACTATTGTTTCCCATTTTCCAGGTGAGAAATAAAGACGTAAAGAGGTTAAGTAACTTGCATAGAGTCCTGCTATTAGTGGCAGACCACTCCCCAAGCCCTGGCCTGGATGATGCAGAGTTCATGCTTGTGGCAACTCCACCAGCCTGTCTTCTTTTCTCCAAAGGCCAACCTTGATCTCAATTTTCACCTGATCTCAGGCCTAATGTTTCAGTGGTGCATTTACAAGGTGTGAGCTGCCTGAGGGACACAATTCTCCCTCTTCCCCTGTGGCTTGTCCAGGAGCCCTGTTCTGTTACCCATCATGGAAATGCATGAGGGGTGTAGGTGGACAGGGGAGCAGTGAAAAGGAGGGCAACAGACCTGAGCTCTTACTAGATCCTCTCCTTCTTAGGACAGGATCTGGCTTATGTTTTCCCCCTTGCATATCTTTAGTGCCCATAAGTATGTGCTGAGTGAGGAAATAAACATTTGCTCCTGATCAAAATCTACAAGCAGATGTATTTGCCCTGGTGGTGAAAGTTATTGCAGAAGCAGATCCTCATCTGGACTCTCTTCCCCTGCCTTATTGGAATATCATGCCAACAAGGCATAGCCCAGTAGGTACTCCAGGATGGGGAAGTCTTGGAAAGCTGTTGTCAAAGAGTGGCAAGTGGTTTTGACATAAAGCAAGTTTTCATGAAGATTTAATGTGATAATTTGGATAAAACCTGGCACAATCTTTATTAAAAAGGGAAGTGTTTAGTAAAGTAACAAAACATATTGGCATAGCCAATCCTCTAAAGTGGCATCCAAATAAATGAGGCAAAGGGATAGTCAAAAACTTCTGTGCCCCTTTGGATGGCCATTTTACCTTAAAGGTCTTGCCACTGAATGTGGTACAAATAAAAACACATCACAACCTGCCACTTCTCTTCTCTTATGGCTCTCCATCGTACTCAGAATAAAACTGAGCTGCCTCCTCTGACTTCAGGCCCTTCTTCATCTGCCTCCATTATAGATCTTGTCTCGTACCCTCTCCTTTCCTGGTCTTTGGCTGGGGGAACAGGCCAGAACCTTTTGCATGTGCTTCAGGGATGAATTGAAGTGTCATTTCTTTCCCTGACCACCCAGAAGGGTCCTCATTTGTCTGTTGTTTTGTTTTGTTTTGTTTTAAACACTATGTCCCTAAGACTGCTTGACAAATAGATGTTCAATAGATTGTTGTTGAAAAAGTGCACAAAGGAACTGGACCGTTGCTACTTTGTTTTTTGATTATTTTTAATTTTTATTTATTTTTAAAATTTCCAGTATAATTAACACAGTGTTATATTAGTGTCCGGTATACCATGTAGTGATTCAATAATTCCGTACATCACCCAGTGCTCATTCCCTTAAGTGTACTCTTAATCTCCTTCAAGTATTTCACCCATCCCCCACCCACCTCCCCTCTGGTAACCATCAGTTTGTTCTCTATAGTGGAGAGTCTTTTTCTTCCTCTTTTTTTCTTTATTTGTTTTGGTTTTTAAATTCCACATATGAATGAAATATATATTTGTCTTTGTTTGACTGACTTATTCACTTAGCATTATATGCTCTAGATCCATCCATGTTGTTGCAAATGCCAAGATATCATTCTTTTTTATGGCTGAATAATACTCCATTGAATATATATATATATATATATATATATGTATATATATATATATATATATATACACACACACACACACACACACATACATATGTGTATATATATATATGCAGCTAGGCACTTGGCCTGGCTGCAAGCCTGCCCCCCCAATATATATGTATATATCACATCTTTATCCAGTCATCTATCAATGAACACTTGGGTTGCTTTCATAACTTGCCTATTGTAAATAATACTGCAATAAACATAGGGGTACACATACGTTTTCAAATTAGTGTTTTTGTATTCTCTGGGTAAATTCCCAGTAGTGGAATTACTAAGTCATATGGTAATTCTATTTTTAATTTTTTGAGGAACCTCCATATTGTTTTCCATGGTGGCTGCACCAGTTTCCCAACAATAGTTGGAAGTTGCATGAAGGTTCCTTTTTCTCCACATCCTCGTCAACACTTACTGTTTCTTGTGTTGTGGATTTTAGCCATTCTGACAAGTGTGAGGTGGTTATTTCATTATAGTTTTGATTTGCATTTCCCTGATGATGAGTGTGTTGAGCATCTTTTCATGTGTCTGTTAGCCATCTGGATGTCTTCTTTGGAGAAATGCCTATTCATGTATTCTGCCCATTTTTTTCTTAAATGTTTATTCATTTATTTTGAAAGAGAAAGAGAGATGGGGAGGGGCAGAGAGAGAGAGAGGAATAGAGAGAATCCTAAGCTTGCTCTGTGCTGCCAGTGCTGAGCCCGACGTGGGGCTCAATCCCATGAACAGTGAGATAATGACCCCAGCCAAAATCAAGGGTCAGATGTTCAACCGACTAAACCATCCAGGTGCCCCTCTTCTGCTCATTTTTAAAACTGGATTGTTTGTAGCACTGCTAGGAATTTACCCAAGGGATACAGGAGTGCTGATGCATAGGGGCACTTGTACCCCAATGTTTATAGCAGCACTCTCAACAATAGCCAAATTGCGGAAAAAGCCTAAATGTCCATCAACTGACGAATGGATAAAGAAATTGTGGTTTATGTACACAATGGAGTACTACGTGGCAATGAGAAAGAATGAAATATGGCCCTTTGTAGCAACGTGGATGGAACTGGAGAGTGTGATGCTAAGTGAAATAAGCCATACAGAGGAAGACAGATACCATATGTTTTTACTCTTATGTGGATCCTGAGATACTTAACAGAAACCCATGGGAGAGGGGAAGGAAAAAAAAAAAAAAGAGGTTAGAGTGGAAGAGAGCCAAAGCATAAGAGACTCTTAAAAACTGAGAACAAACTGAGGGTTGATGGGGGGTGGGAGGGAGGGGAGGGTGGGTGATGGGTATTGAGGAGGGCACCTTTTGGGATGAGCACTGGGTGTTGTATGGAAACCAATTTGACAATAAACATATATTGAAAAAAAAAAGAAAAAAAGAAAAATTGGGTTGTTTGGTTTTATTGGTGTGAGTTGTAAAAGTTCTGCATATATTTTGGATATTAACACTTTATTGGAAATGTCATTTGCAAATATCTTCTCCCCATTCACTAGGTTTTTTTTTTTCCTGTTGTTGTTTTCTTTCCTGTGCATAAACTTTTCTTTTGATGTAGTTCTAATAGTTTATTTTTGCTTTTATTTCCCTTGCCTCAGGAAACATATCTAGAGAAATGTTGCTACAGCTGATGTCAGAGAAATTACTGCCTGTGCTCTCTTCTAAGATTTTTACTGTTTCAGGCCTCACATTTAGATCTTTAATCCATTTTGAGTTTATTTTGTATAAGGTATAAGAAAGTGGTCCAATTTCATTATTTTGTATGTAGCTGTCCAGTTTTCCCAGCACCATTTGTTGAAGAGACTGTCCTTTTCTCATTGCATAGTCTTGCCTCCTTTGCTGAAGATTAATTGACCATATGATCAAGGATTTATTTCTGGGCTCTCTATTCTGTTCTATTGGTCTATATGTCTATTTTTGTGCTAGTACCATATTGTCTTGATTACTATAGCTTTGTAGTATGTCTGGAAAAATGGCATTGTGAGACCTCCAGGTTTTTCTTAAAATCTTTGTTTGTTTTAAGTAAACTCTATGCCCAACATGGGGGCAGAACTCACAACCCCAAGATCAAGAGTTGCATGATCTACCGACTGAGCTAGCCAGGTGCCTCTGTGATACCTCCAGTTTTTACCTTCTTTTTCAAGATTGCTTTGGCTATGTGGAGTCTTGTGGTTCCATTCAAATTTTAGGATTATTTGTTCCAGTTCTGTGAAAGAACACTGTTGGTATTTTGATTGGGATTGCATTAAATCTGTAGATTGCTTTGAGTAGTATGGGCATTTTAACAATATTTGTTCTTCCAGTCCATGAGCATGGAATATCTTTCCATTTGTTTGTGTCATCTTCAATTTCTTTCATCAGAGTTTTATAGTTTTTCAGAGTGCAGTCTTTCATCTCTTTGATTAAATATATTCCTGGGTATCTTATTATTTTTGGTGAAACTGTAAATTGGATTTTTTTTTCAATTTCTCTTTCTGCGCTTTAATTATTAGTATATAGAAATGCAATAGATTTCTGTAAATTGATTTTGTACCCTGCAACTTTACTGAATTCATTTATCAGTTCCAGTAGTTTTTTGGTGGAGTCTTTAGGGTTTTCTATATAGAGTATCATATCATCTACATATAATGAAAATTTTACTTCTTTTACCAGTTTGGATGCCTTTTATTTCTTTTTCTTGTCTGATTGCTATAGCTAGGACTTCCAGTAGTATGCTGAATAAAAGTGGTAAGAGTGGATGTCCTTGTCTTATTCCTGATCTTATGGCAAAAGCTCTCAGTTTGTCACCATTGAGTATGATGTTAGCTGTGGGTTTTTCATATGTGGCCTTTATTATGTTGAGATATGTTCTGTCTAAAACTACTATGTTGAGGGAGTTTTATTATGAATACATGTTGTACTTTGTCAAATGCTTTTCCTGCATCTATTGAATGATCATATGGTTTTTATCCTTTCTCTTACTAAATTAAGAAATTTTTTTTAAAAGTTTATTTATTGTAGGAGTGACCAAGAGAGTGTAAGCTGGGGAGGGGCACAGAGAGAGGGAGAATCCCAAGCAGGCTCCACGCCATCAGCACAGAGCCCTATGAAGGGCTCAAACCCATGAACTATGAGACCATGACCTGAGTTGAAATCAAGAATTGGATTTTCAATTGACTGAGCCACTCAAGTGCCCCTGTCCTTTCTCTTTTTGATATGATGTATCATGTTGATCGATTTGTGAATATTGAACCACCCTTGGGTCCCAGGAATAAGTATATCTCACTTGATCATAGTGGATGATTTTTAGTGTATTGTTGGATTTGGTTTGCTAATACTTCAGTGAGGATTTTTTAATTATGTTCATCAGAGATATTGGCCTGTAGTTGTCTTTTTTTGGTAGTGTCTTTATCTGGTTTTGGTATCAGGGTAATGCTTGTCTCATAGAATGAACTTGGAAGGTTTCCTTCCTCTTCTATTTTTTGGAATAGTTTAAGAAGAATACATATTAATTCTATGTTTTATTTTTGTTGTCATTTTTTCACACTGTACAGCTCCCTTCAGTGCTCACAGCCCACTGGTGAGAAGGCTGGGCAATGGTTTGCATGCATCTCTGGCACTGGCACACTATGAAAGGCCCACAGAGAAGGGCTGTCATCAGTCCATCACCGTGCACTAAATTATTCTGTAAATGTTTGGTAGAGTTCACCAAATGGTGAAGCCATCTGATCCCAGACTCTTGTTTGTTGGGAGTTTTTTTGATCACTGCTTCAATTTCATTGCTTATAATTGATATGTTAAAATTTTCTATTTCTTTCTGATTCAGTTTTGGGAGCTTTCATGTTTCTAGGGATTTATCCATTTCTTCTAGGTTGTCCAATTTGTTGGCATATAATTTTTTCATATATTCTCTTTTAATCCTTTGTATTTCTGTGGTGTTGGTTGTTATTTCTCCTCTTTCATTTTTTATTTTGTTTATTTGAGTCCTCTCTCTCTCTCTTTTTATGAGTCTGGCTAAAGGTTTATCAATTTTGTAGATCTTTTCAAAGAACCAGCCCTTGGTTTCATTGATCCGTTCTATTGTTTTTTTGTTGATGTTGTTTTTTGATTTCTATTTAATTTATTTTTACTCTAATCTTTATTATTTACTTCTTTCTACTGTTCTTGGGTTTTGTTTGTTCTTCTTTTTCTAACTCCTTTAGGTGTAAGTTTAGGTTATTTATTTGAGATTTTTCTTGCTTCTTGGGGTAGGCTTGTATTGTCATAAACTTCCTCTTAGAGCAGCTTTTGCTGCATCCTAATGATTTTGAAACATTGTGTTTTCATTTTCATTTTTCTCCATGTATTTTTTGATTTTCACTTTGATTTCTTGGCTGACCCATCTATTGTTTAGTAGCATGTTATTTAACCTCCATATATTTGTGTTATTTCCAGATTTTTTCTTGTGGTTGATTTCTAGTTTCATAGTATTGTGGTTAGACATGATAGATGCTATGAATTCAATCTTTTTGAATATGTTGTAACTTTTTTTGTGGCCTAACATGTGATGTATCCTGAAGAATATTCCATGTGCACTCAAAAGAATGTGTATTCTGCTGTTTTAGGATGGAATGTTCTGAAATACATATTTATTGGATCCAATGTGTCATTATTAGGTCCAATGTGTCATTCAAAACCACTGTTTCCTTATTGATTTTCTGTTTGGATGATCTATCCACTGATGTAAGTGGGTGTTAAAGTCCCCTGCTATTATTGTTTTACTATCAGTTACTTTCTTTACGTTTGTTATTAGTTGCTTTAAGTATTTTGGTGCTTTCACGTTGGGTGCATAAATATTTATAATTGTTATATATTCTTGTTAGGTTGTTCCCTTTATGATTATAATAGTGTCTTTATTTGTCTCTTTTTATCAGTGTTTGTTTTAAATTCTATTTTGTCCAAGGGGTGCCTGGGTCTCTCAGTCGGTTGAGTGTCTGACTCTTGATTTTGACCTAGGTCACGATCCCAGGATTGTGGGATTGAGTCCTGTGTTGGGCTCTGTGCTGAGTGTGGAGCCTGTGTAAGATTCTCTCTCTGCCCCTCTCCCCCACTCACTCTCTCTATTTCTCTGAAATTAAAAAAAAAATCCTATCTAAATAGAACAAAGTCTATTTTGTCTGATATAAGTATTGTTACCCCATCTTTCTTTTTATTGCCATTTGCATAAATGCCTTTCCATCCCTTCACCTTCAATCTGCATGTGTCTTTAGGTTTGAAATGAGTCTCTTGTAGGCAACAAATAGATAGGTTTTGTTTTTTATTCATTCCATCCCCCTATGTCTTTTGATTCGAGTGCTTAGTCCATTTACATCCAAAGTAATTACTGACAGGTCTGTACTTATTGCCATTTTGTCATTTGTTTTATGGTTGTTTTTGTAGTTCCTCTATATTCCTATCTTCTCTTGCTCTCTTTTCTCACAGTTTGTTGGCTTTCTTTAATAATATACATGGATTCCTTTCTCTCTCTGTCTCTCTCTCTCTCTTTTTGCATGTCTGGTTTTTTTTATTTGTGGTCACCATTAGATTTATATTTATCGTCTTATGCATATATATCATAACAGTGTATCTTAAGTTGATGGTTGCTTAAGTGTGAACCCATTCTAAAAGCACTAAATTTTTACTCCTCTCCCCCCATGTTTAAGTATATGGTGTCATATTTTATATCTTTCAATTTGTGAATCCCCTGACTGATTTTTATAGATATACTTAATTTTACTGCTTATGTGCTTCTTACTTTTCTTACTCTTGCTTTTAGTCTTTCCTTTCTGCTCAAAGAATCCCCTTTAACATTTCTTGTAGATCTGATTTATTGATGATGAATTCCTTTAACTTTAGTTTGTCTGGGAAACTATCTCTTTTCTATTCTGAATGTCAGAGTATTCTTGCTATAGAGTATTCTTGGTTGCAGAGATTTTTTCTTTCAGCAGTTTTTATATACCATTCCCTTCCCTTGTGGCCTGCAAAGTTTCTGCTGAAAAATAAGCTGATGACCTTAAGGGGTTTCCCTTGTATGTAACTATTTTATTCTCTCTTAATGCTTTAAAAATCCTCTTTATCACTACTTTTTGTCATTTCAGTTACTATGTGTCTTGGTGTGGACCTCCTTGGATTGATTTTGTTGGGAACTCTCTGTGCTTCCTGGATCTGGATATCTGTTTTCTTCCCCAGATTCAGGAAGCTTTCAGCTACTATTTCTTCAAATACATTTTCAGCTCCCCTTTCTTTCTCTTCTCCTTCTAGGATCCTTATATGCAAATATTATCCTCTCTTTTTTTAATGTTTATTTATTTATTTTGAGAGAAAGAGAGTGCAGAGTGGAGGAGGGGGCAGAGAAAGAGAGAGAGAGAGGGGGGGAGAGAGAGAATCCCAAGCAGGCTTTGCACTGTGAGTGAAGAGCCTGATGTGGGACTCAAACTCACAAACTGTGAGATCATGACTTGAACCAAGATCAAGAGTTGGACGCTGAACCAACTAAGCTACCCAGATGCCTCACAAATGTTATTACTCTAGATGGTGTCACTGAGTTTTCTTTGTCTATTTTCATTTTTTATTATTCTTTTTTCTCTCTCTTATTCAACCTGATTACTTTCCATTAATGTATACTCCAGGTTGCTGATCCATTCTTCTGCTTCCTCTAGTCTACTATTTATTCCCACTAGTGTATTTTTTTTTTTTTTTGATGGGTAGGGGGAGGAGCGGCAGAGAGAGAGAGAAAGAGAATCCCAAGTAGGATCCATGCTTAGTGAGGAGCCTGATGTGGGGCTCGATCCCACAAGCCTGGGATCATGACAAAAACTAAAATCAAGAGTTGGAAGTTCAACCAACTGAGCCACCCAGGTGCACCCTCCCTCTAGTGTATTTTTAATTTCAGTTATTGAGTTCATCTTTGATTGTTTCTTTTTTTATGTTTTCTATCTCTTTGTTCAGAATCTCACTGAGGTCCTCCACTCTTTTCTGAAGTTCCATGACTAAGTTTATGACCATTGGTATCTTACATATCTTCCTTTCCTTTAGCTCTCTTTCTGTGATTTTGCCCTGTTCTTTCATTTGGGACATGTTTCTCTGCCTCCTCATTTTGTTTAACTTTCTGTGTCTGTTTCTCTGTTTTAGGAAAGTCAGCTGTGCCTTCTGCTCTTGAATGTAGTTGCCTATGAAGAAGAGGTCTTATAGTGCTCTGCATGTCCCCTGTTAACCAGAACCTGGTGCTTCAGGAGAGTCTTCTATGTGTGTAGTGTACATCCTATTATTGTGGCTGAGCTGCATTTGCTTTCAGTCCAGTCACCTGCAATGGCTCTCTTTGCCTATTGTGGGCAGGGTTTGGTCCCTGTGTTGTTAGTGTGCCAGTCTGGGGCCACCTTGTGCTTGAGTTGGGTCAGATAAGGCTTTTGCCAGAACTGTGGCAGCACTGAACCATAGGGTGCTCTCTCTGTTTTGTCTCCTGAGAAGCTATTATTGGTTGCTGAGGTCTGCGGTCAGACCAGTTGTCTGTCCCCAGCCCGCTGCTGGGACCACAGTCAAACTGGTATGTGTGGTTCTCTTCCTCTCTCCCTGGGTAGGAGGAGTCAATTTGGGGTGATGCTGATCCCTGTTGGGGCTGCTTGCTGACAGCTGTGGTGCAAACTTTGGATGGACTCCTACCAAGGGTGTATTGGAGGGAACAAGTCCACAAGAGAATGCAGGGGCGAGACTGCAGTGTTAGCAAAGTTTGCATGTCTGCTATGGGAGGAGGTTGGCTGGAGGGAGCCAGTCCTCTTCCAGGGGGTGGGGCATACTGTTAGGAAGCTAGGTGGAAAGTGTTGGCACTGTGATCTGTTGATTCTCACAGGTGTCCGCGTATCTAAGCTGGATGTGAGGAGGGAAATGATGCCTGCCAACTCTTGTGTTCTTGGGGAAGTCTCCCAAAGATCCCTGCCCCTTCCCCACAGGGCTCTAGATTAGGAAATAAATCTCCCTCCATACACCCGAGGAATCTTTCAAACTGCTGCTTCTGTGCTGTATCTCAGCAGAGCTGTTTGTTGTCCTGTCTCTTTAAGGGTGGGGACTTGGTTTCCTGTTGCCCTCTGGCTCTCCCAGAGCTGAGCCCACTGATTTTTAAATTTCCAAGTGTTAAGCCTCACTGATTGTAAGAATTCATGAAGTTAGGCCTCTCTGGTTTTCAAAGCCAAATGTTATGGCAATTTGTCTTCCCAGTGTGGGTGCCCCCTGCTTGGGATGGGTTCTACTCTCCCCTCTCCATGACCAGTGGATCCCTCCCTCCTGTGGACAGTCCTGTGGGTCTGTTTGGCTCCTGACCATGTCTTCCCCCTTCCTACCCTCTTCAGTGTGACCTTTTCTCTCCATTTAGCTGTGGAGACTGTGTTCTTCCAGTCTGTGAGCCATTTTATGGGTTATTTACACTAATGTGGGTGTTATCTAGGTGAATCCATGGGACGAGGTGAGCCTTGGATCCTCCTACTCTGCCATCTTCCCTGGAAGTTGACCATTGCCACTTTAGATGGGAAAGGTGAACTTGGTTTTCTTGGGGTCTTACCTGTCTTCAGGGCTTTTTTCAAGATGATGCCCTGAGAAGTTTTTAAAAGTTGGGGTGATCTGGAAAGTATGTCAAAAACATAGGGAAAAAAAGGCTGTCTATTAGTGAGACTAGTAGATAATTGCTTGAAGTCTTTTTAGCAATCCCTGGGCCCAATCCACTTCCTGATTCTGTCTGTTGACCTCACCCTGAGCACTAACTGCACATCAGCTTAGCTTGTGGTTTCTACCATTGCTTTCTTTTTCTTTCTTTCTTTCTTTTTCTTTCTTTCTTTCTTTCTTTCTTTCTTTCTTTCTTTCTTTCAGTTTATTTGTTCATTTTGGGAGAGATAGAGGCAGCACAGGTAGGGAAGAGGCAGAGAGAGAGGGAAAGAGAGAATCCCAAGCAAGCTCCACATTGTCAGCACAGAACCCAATGTGGGGCTCGAAGTCACAAACCATGAGATCATGACCTGCACCCAAATCAAGAGCCAGGTGCTCAACTGACTGAGCCACCCAGGCACCCCCACCATTGCTTTCTAGGTTTCTTGACTTGTTGCTTTCCAGGTTTCTAAATCTTATAAGGCAAATCTAGTTACACAGGTTTTTATCCCAATTAAAATAATTCTACAGTAGGAAGACAAGTGACAAGAATTTGTATTATAATCCAATTGCCAAACTCTTTATACAAGTTGGTCAATTTTAAAAACAAACTAGAAGGTGCTTAGGTGGCACAGTCAGTTAAGTGTCTGACTCCTGATTTTGGCTCAGCTCATGATCTCACGGTTCATGAGTTCAAGCCCCCCATCGGGCTCTACACTGACAGTGCTGAGCCTGCTTAGGATTCTCTCTCTCTCCCTCTCTCTGCTCCTCCCCTGCTCATGCTTTCTCTCTCTCTCAAAATAAATAAAGTTAAAAAAAAAACAGGCTAGAGGGGCATCTGGGTGGCTCAGTTGGTTGAGCTTCTGACTTGGCTCAGGTCATGATCTCGAGGTTTGTGGGTTTGAGCCTCATACTGGGCTCACTGCTGTCAGCACAGAACCCGTTTTGGATTCTCTGTCCCCTTCTCTCTGCCCCTCCCCTGCTTGCTCTCACTCTTAAAAATAAATAAACATTAAAAAATTTTAAAAATAAAATAAAAGAAAAATAAATTTATTTTTTATTTTAAATAAAATAAAAACAGACTAGAGTGGGCGTCCTCTCACCCAGAGATTTATAGCAGCTAATGGCAAGGGTCCTGGCCAAGGGACAAAGGTAGGAGTTTTAGGGACTTCTGGGGACCTGGGGTTTGCCTCTGAGCATGATTAGGAGGTGTTGCTCTACAGGAGAGAAAGAAATGGATAGGAAAGAAGAAGCTTTTCCAAAGGAAGAAAGATTAAGGAGAAAAGTTAATGTTTGCCCATCCTATGAAAACAAAAAATGTTATAGGCCAGAGATATGAGGCCTTCTATATTCAGTCACTCCTTCATTGTCTCCTGCATTTATTCATCTATTCAGTGAATGTTCGGTGCATTGTGCAGGCAGTGAACTAAGTCCCAGATGATACAAGGATGAATGAGTCTTGGTTCTTGGCTTTGGATAGGTCAAATTACATGACCAAATGTTATGGTGTTTGTGAAAGTGTCTTGTAAACAGCACAACACTATAATGTGTTGGTTATCCTATCAGTGCTTAATACAGTGACTGGTATGGAGCAGGTGCTCAAAATGGCTGTTGACTGAAGGAATAAGATGAGGGGCTGAAACAACAAGCTGTGATATGTGAGAACCGGAGACTGTTGTGGTTGGAACCTAAAACGGGAATTGCGTGATTCAATAAAACACGAAACAGGTCTCCTTGATTATTCCGGAGACTGGGAACTCAATGTTCTTTTTTTTTTTTAAATGTTTATTTATTTTTGAAGGAGAGAGAGACAGAGCATGAGAGGGGAGGGGCAGAGAGAGAGGGAGACACAGAATCCGAAGCAGGCTCCAGGCTTCGAGCTGTCAGCACACAGCCCGATGTGGGGCTCGAACTCACAAGCTGTGAGATCATGACCTGAGCTGAAGTTGGACACTTAACCAACTGAGCCACCCAGGCGCCCCGGGAACTCAATGTTCTAATCCCTCCTCTTCTCATAACTATGTGACCTTGGGTGACTTAATCTTTCTGGGGTTGAGTCAAGGAGTACAATCAAATTTCGGACTACCACCTTTGATGTGCTTTATTTGTGAATTGAGCTCCATCCTGAAGTTTGTTGAAGAAAGTAGCTGGAGTTAGAATAATACGTTACTGATTCTCAGTTGTAAATCCCTCCAAATCCCATGGAAGAAAACAGATAAAACTGTTGAACAAACATTTCCTTTTCTGTGTAGGAATGTGGTCATCTCAAACGGGAGCCACTGGTTAAATTGTAACCTTACGCTGGTGCTTACGTTAGCTTCTGTCTTTCACCTGTTGACCTTCAGGAAGCTGCAATGAGGATTTAGTATCTAATTTGGAAATTAATTAGCTGGGCAAGTTTTGAGAGATTTATAATTTGTGCCAAATTAATTCCCTCAATTTTTTATAACATTAAATGACCATTAGCACATATAAATATAATAAATAGAAAGCTTTCAAAGGCTGTTTGACCATCAAAGCCTGTATCATTCTTCATTTGTGCCAGGTTAGAGAAGAATGCCCAGAGTGAAATGTGGCCAGAAACCACAGTGCAGAGAAATTTAACAGTTCTCCGAGTTCCAGAATGAGTCAGAGAGGAGCCAAAATTTAATCTTACAATCTCATAAGTGCTTTATGACTACAATTATTACTTAAAGCTATCAGATGGCATAGACACGCACTAACTACTATTGTGGAAATTGAGTAGTACTTCAAAGTTTTCCAACAGAGATCATTTTGACAGTAGGTTTATCATAAGTGGTAAGGATCTATTTTCTATTAAAACATTATGATGTATTTCATTATATGATTAATAAATGTTCACTACTGAAAAGTTAGAAAATGTGGATAAACAAAACAGGGGGGGAAACCCTCAAATTCCTATCCTGGAGGGAAAAACACACACATACTTTAAAAAAAAATGTTTATTTATTTTTAAGAGAGAGGGAGGGAAAGGGAGAGCGCAAGGGGGGAGGGGCAAAGAGAAGGGGAGACAGAGAATCCCAACCAAGCTACCTGCTGTCAGCGCAGAGCATGATGTGGGGCTCAAACCCATGAACTGTGAGATCATGACCTGAGCGGAAACCAAGAGGCAGATGCTCAACCTACTGAGCCAGCCAGGCGCCCTCACACATACTTCTTGAAATTAAAAAAATGGGATTATACTATTTGTAACTGGAAAAATACTCAGAACCTAAGATCAAAAGTCTACACTCATATTTCTGTACTAGGAGAAGCAGCACCTGGAAAGGAGTGGAGGTGGAGGCTGACTTAAAAAAATAAATTGTATATACAAAGGAAAATGAAAACTTTGGGGAAAAAACACTAATCTTGAGGCATATTTAATATATTGCTTCATATTATATTTGTATGGTATTACTTGAGGTCAGAGAACTTGAGTTCCTGATTTCCTGTGCTTTGTCCTAATAAGTGTTTTTTGAGTTGTTTGCTGAGTAGTAATGTTCAAGTGTTCCACTTACTCTATTAGGTTATAGTAGTCTTTATTATAATCAAGAACCAAGTTTGCTGGGAGTCAGCCTGGCACAGTGCTTTGCAGTACTCAGCATGCTCAATGAATATTTGTGGGTTTTTTTAAAAATGTTTTTTATTTATTTCTGAGGCAGACAGAGCATGAGTGGGGGAGGGGCAGAGAGACAGGGAGACACAGAATTCGAAGCAGGCTCCAGGCTCTGAGCTGTCAGCACAGAGTCCGATGCGGGGCTTGAACTCACGAACTGCGAGATCATGACCTGAGCCGAAGTCGGACGCTCAACTGACTCAGCCGCCCAGGTGTCCCTCAATGAATATTTGTTAAAGTGAATGTATGTGTTTAAATAATAGTTTCAATCACTGTTTGAGAGGACAAGTCTAGGATGCTGAACTCACATGGAATTCATAGGTTTCACCTTTTTCTTTTTTAAAACATTTTTAAATGTTTATTTATTTTTGAGAGACAGAGCGCAAGAAGGGGAAGGGCAGAGAGAAAGGGAGACACAGAATCCGAAGCAGGCTCCGGGCTTTCAGCTGTCAGCACAGAGCCCAACATGGGGCTCGAACCCATGAACTGGGAGATCATGACCTGAGCTGAAGTTGGACGCTTAACCAACTGAGCCACCCAGGTGCCCCTCACAGGTCTTATCTTAACAAACTTCAGAATATTGATTTAAGAGACTTAATTGACACACACAATGTACAGATTGACACTATGGCAGAGACTAAGTGCCACACTTCATAAAGTGTGCTAGAGCTTGTCTAGAATCCCAGACCATTTGATTACTAAGAGAAAAATTTGCTTTATGGCGATAATGAATGAACTGATAACTTTTAGGAAAGATTTATGTCCTTTTACACAATGAAGAAAAAAAAATAGGCCAAGAATACTAATTTGACAATTCCCCAGAAGAGAATGATAGTTTATTTCATAGGCAAGGGGAATTCCAGAGAAAAGGGAGTGACTTTTCATAGAGTCATTGAGCTAGCTAATGGTAGAGGTAGGACTAGAACCTGGGACCCCTGAATCCTGATTCATTGCATTTTCCACTACCATGCTCCCTAATAGCATATGTCCTACAAATACTGGATCAGTGACCTTAATTTGGAATACTTTCATATAATATTTTTAACTAAGAAATGCAAATGCTTACCACCCTTATGGTAGATGGAATAATGGCCTTCCAAGGAGTCCACATCCTGATCTTAAGAACCTTGGGGATATGTTACCTTACATGGTAGAAAGGCTTTTGCAAATGTGATTAAGTATTTTGAGATGGGAGATTAGATTATCCTAAATTATCTGGAAGATCCAAAGTAATCACAAGAGTCCTTACAAGAGGAGTCAGGAATGTCAGTGTTAGAAAAGGAGATATGATCACAGAAGCCAAGGATTGGAGTGATGTCACCATGAGCCAAGGAATGCAGGCATCTTCTAGAAGTTGGAAGAGGAAAGGGACAGATTTTTTCCTGGAGGCTCCAGAAGGAGCCAGCCCTGATATCTTGATTTTAGGTCAGTAAGATTCATTTCAGACTTCTGATCTCCAAAGTTGTGAGAGAATCAATTTGTTTAAATCACTAGTATTTTAAGCCACCAAATTTGTGATAATTTGTTGTAGTAGTAAGAGAAACGAATACAGTCTTCATTTCACAATAGTTGTATTATTTTTTATCATATTCTTGAAGAGCTGGAGGGTGGATAGGTAGCAGTGGAAGAAATCCTTTTGGCTCTGTGGGGTGGTTAAGTATTTTCCACTTCAGGGTTTCAAAAGGTAGTGTTTTGTATTATATTTATCTGTTTTTGTCCTTCCCTTTATCATATTTTTTCTACTGCTATCTAAGCAAACTTATTAGGTCACTTACTGAGTCAGAGAGAGTCAAAATTGAAGCTTCTATTTGTGTCTTTTATCACAGACCTCTTACAAACATCTCATTCTTTCACCCCATCCCAATTCTTTCTTTTTCTTTTTCTCACAATCCTCTTTTCCTCATGCACTTTCTTTTCTGTCCCCCTATTCCATTTAATTGAAGTTAAATTGCTTACTCATCCCCCTTCTTCCTCTCGGTTTCTCTGGAGCCTTCTGTCACCGTCATATTCCTTTTTTTTTTTTTTTTTTAAGCCCGATGTGTGTCTCAAACTCATGACCCTGAGATCAAGAGTTGCATGCTCTATTGACTGAGCCAGCCAGGCACCCCTCACTGTATTATATGCTTGAGTTTCTACCTGATTTTGCTCAAAATAGTCTAGACACTCCCTACTTCACCTGTGCTTTCCAGAATTTCTCACCCATAGGCTGAAAACCAATCAGAGGAGTCAGAGATTCTCAGAGTTTAAGGAGGTTTCAAAGATCATCAATTCCAACTACCCACTTATGTTTGAATTCATACCTTCTCCCTGATGTGCATGACAAATAACTTCCTTTCTTCCATCATTTTTTTTTTTTAATATCTGTGTGGCAGGCATATGCTCAACCTTTGCTTGAACACCCCCAGGATGGAGAGCTCACTCCTCTATGAGGCAGTCCATTCTGTCTTTGGGATGGACTGACAGGGAAGCTCTGACATGGAAGAAGTTTCTCCTTCTGTTGAGCCAGAATCTTTTCTCCTCTAACTCTGACCCATGGGTTTAATTCTATTCCTCAAGTCATGGAACAATATTAATTTTTTTATATGACAGTCCTTCAATATTTAAAGATAATCTTCACATTTACAGTGGGTTTTCCTCTAGTCAGACTAAACTTCTCTGTTTCTTTGAATTCCTTGCCAAATGATGTCTTTTAGCTTTGTGGTTATGTTCTGGTTTTTTCTTTTCCCTCTTTGTCTGTGTTTGATTTGAAAAGGAATGCCCAGGACTGACTGAAAGAATCAGAGACGAACGGTACTATCACCTTGCTCATTAGATCAGTGCTGCCCAGAAGTTTCTGTTATGATGGAAAAAATGTTCTATTTCTGTGCTGTCTAATATGGTAGTCACTAGCCACATGTAGTTATTGGGCATCTGAACTGTGATTAATGAGCATGAGGAACTGAATTTTAAATTTTATTTAGCTTTAATTATTTAAAGTTTAAATGGCTCTTAAAATAGAGGAAATTTGTCTCTATACATAAGACAGGAGAAGTAATAGGAAGTTCTGAGGGAAGGCCGTGATGAGAATCACAAGGGCTGGAGTCTTGTCACTATCATGACTTTGATGTATGTGTGTTCATGGAATAGTCAAAACACAGTCATTTTCCTTTTTCCTAGCATCAGTTTTTCACTTGTAAGGTGAGAGCATTGGATTGGATCAGTGTTTTTCAAACCTCAAATCTGAATTCATTAGTAGGTTTTAAAATCAATTTAGAATTTTCACTGGCAGATTGTGAAAATTAATAAAGGGAAACCTTATTTAAAATGGAATCAGGAGGGGTGTCTGGGTGGCTCAGTTGGTTGAGCGTCTGACTGCGGCTCTGGTCATGATCTCGCAGTTTGTGAGTTCGAGCCCAATGTCGGGCTCTGTGCTGACAGCTTGGAGCCTGAAACCTGCTTCAGATTCTCTCTCTCTCTCAAAAATAAATAAACATTAAAAAATATTTTAAATAATAAAAATAAATAAATAAAATGGAGTCAGGAGACCAGCAGGAGAAGTTCTCCCACCCTACCACTCCTCCTCAGCTCCTTGCAGACCCAAGAAGAAGAAACCTATACTTAACTACCCCAGCAGGTGGGAAGCAGTTTTTCCCTTGCCCAACCAATGAGAGATTGCTTCACCTCAGCCAGTGAAAAGCCACCACACTTCAAAATCCCAGTTTAGGGGCGCCTGGGTGGCGCAGTCGGTTAAGCGTCCGATTTCAGCCAGGTCACGATCTCGTGGTCCGTGAGTTCGAGCCCCGCGTCAGGCTCTGGGCTGATGGCTCGGAGCCTGGAGCCTGTTTCCGATTCTGTGTCTCCCTCTCTCTCTGCCCCTCCCCCGTTCATGCTCTGTCTCTCTCTGTCCCAAAAATAAAAAAAAAAAAAAAAAAAAAAAATCCCAGTTTACTCCAATGGACTCTTTGTTTATAATAGCCCCTCCCAACTCCCCCCTTTCCTCTATAAAAGTGTCTCTCTTCTTTGTTCCCTGGATTTGCCAATGGTTTTGCCATAGCTTGTATGTCCCAAATTGCATATTCTCTCCTATCCCTGAGTAAGGCCATTTGCTGGTAAAATAACTGGCTGTTTTATTTTTAAGATTAGCGAAGCTTTTTAAAAGATGAAATAAAGACTCCCCGCCGGCCGCAGCCTGACACGACGCACGGCCCCCCAGTCTCCCGTGGCCGCCTCCCCCAGGCATGGCACAGGGCCTCGCCTCACTATGGCAGCAGCACGGCACAGCACGCTCGACTTCATGCTCGGCGCCAAAGCTGATGGTGAGACCATTCTAAAAGGCCTCCAGTCCATTTTCCGGGAGCAAGGGATGACGGAGTCGGTGCACACCTGGCAAGACCATGGTTATTTAGCGACCTACATAAACAAAAACGGCAGTTTTGCCAATTTGAGAATTTACCCACATGGACTGGTGTTATTGGACCTTCAGAGTTATGATAGTGATTCACAAGGCCAAGAAGTTGACAGTCTTCTGAACAAAGTAGAAGAAAGAATGAAAGAATTGAGTCGGGACAGTACTGGGCGGGTGAAGCGATTACCACCCATAGTTCGAGGGGAGGCCATCGACAGATACTGGCCCACTGCTGATGGTCGCCTGGTTGAGTATGACATAGATGAAGTGGTGTATGATGAAGATTCACCTTATCAGAACATTAAAATTCTATACTCAAAGCAATTTGGAAACATTCTCATCCTTAGTGGGGATGTTAATCTGGCGGAGAGTGATTTGGCGTATACCCAGGCCATCATGGGCAGTGGAAAAGAAGACTACAGTGGCAAAGACGTGCTCATTCTAGGGGGCGCAGATGGGGGCATATTATGTGAAATAGTCAAACTGAAACCAAAGATGGTCACTATGGTAGAGATTGACCAAATGGTGATTGATGGATGTAAGAAATACATGCGAAAAACATGTGGCGACGTCTTAGACAATCTTAAAGGAGACTGCTATCAGGTTCTAATAGAAGACTGTATTCCAGTACTGAAGAGGTACGCCAAAGAAGGGAGAGAGTTTGATTATGTGATTAATGATTTGACAGCTGTTCCAATCTCCACATCTCCAGAAGAAGATTCTACATGGGAGTTTCTCAGACTGATTCTTGACCTGTTGATGAAAGTACTGAAACCGGATGGGAAGTATTTTACACAGGGTAACTGTGTCAATTTGACAGAAGCCTTGTCGCTCTATGAAGAACAGCTTGGGCGCCTGTATTGTCCTGTGGAATTCTCAAAGGAGATCGTCTGTGTTCCTTCATACTTGGAATTGTGGGTATTTTACACTGTTTGGAAGAAAGCTAACCCTTGAAGACCGTTGTCCCCAATCGTGTGTGCTGCAAATAGCCTTCCTGACCTTCATATGCTGTACATGACATCGAAAGGAGTCAGGCAATTGATTGTGAATTCCTTCAAGTTTTCTTTTCTTTTTAATTATTATTCTTAATTTAAAAAAGCAAATGGAAAATGTATATTTTGATGAGCTAGGGTGTTATTTTTTTTGAAAGTCAGCTGAAGGATGATTAGACAGCACAGCGAAGGCTGCTAAATGCACTGAACCCCTAGAATGTGATTTTTGTTACTTTCTTTTGTGTGTGTGGGCTTTTTATTTTTGTTTTGGTAGACTTCAAATTTGGTTGTTTGGAGGAATGAACATCATTGTTTTTGTTCTGGAGGGAAGTTCGTGGTGGTGTTTTTTTCCCCAGAAAATTGACTTAGTTATTAAAATTTGGTGCTTATAAGAAAGAGTTAAGAAAAAATGAATAGCAATGCTTCAATTAAAATTATAAATGAGAAAAAAAAAGATGAAATAAAAGAGATCAGAATGTGCTGTTGTACTTTGTAAAGTAAATATTGTTTTGTTAAACTTTTGTTCCAATTTGTGTGTGTGTGTGTGTGTGTGTGTGTGTGTGTGTGTTTACTGGGTTATTACATTAAATGTGTTTCTAACTGTGGATCACAGTAAAAAATGTTTTAAAAACATAGGAATTCATGACTGCTGTTCCTTTAGCCTGGTATTTTTGGTTTCTCTGTGTCTGCAAAAAGTATTCCTTGGGGCTTTACCTTCATGGTGAGGTCGGAGAATACGTTTCCATGATGTCATCCCACACCCTCAACCCAAGCAAGCAAGTCTCTGTACTGAGACTGTGACAGACACAGGCAACTCAGAAGGTGAGAAGAGGCTGAGGTATAACTGGGAGCCATATTGTTAAACAATGCTGATTCCATGACATCTTGAGGGTTTTAATTGGATTTCTTGCATATTGTAGCCCCTTTGGTTTCACTATAATGCTTAGAAGAGATTGTTTCTTGGGGTGCGTGGATGGTTCAGTCGGTTAGGCTTCCGACTCTTGTTTTTGGCTCAGGTCACGATCTCACAGTTCATGAGTTTGAGCCCCATTCAGGCTCTGCTCTGACAGAGCAGAGCCTGCTTGGGATTCTCTGTCTCCCTCTCTCTCTCTGCCCCTTCTCTGCTTGCTCTCTCTAAATAAATAAATAAATAAATAAATAAATAAATAAATAAAACATTAAAAAAAGATATTCTTGCTTTAAGCAGGAAGTTGTACAAAATAATAGGATCCCCTCTCTAGAGGTAATATTGTACGATTCCATGAATACAAAATTTCAATAAATACTCATAACTAAGGACACTCTTCTAATATCAATAATGACATCAGTCCCTCTGCAATGAGGCATAGGTCACAGAGCTTATTATCCCACTCCATCTCAACAGTCCTGGGGTCTTAGGTTGGCAGCTTTTGAGAGGACAAGCCTGGGCTTGAGTTCAAATCTCTTTCCTCCAAAACTGTCTAGAATTCTACTGTACCACATGCAGAGGGATTATTGTTATCAAATTTAAGTGATCAAATATGTTTTTTCTTCTCATGTCACTAAATGTAATTCTACTGAGTACAATTCAACAAACATTAGCAGGGCCTGTGCTAAAGGTGGGATGCTGCACTCAAGAGATTTTTGTTGAGCACCCATACTTTGGGAACACTTGGTATAGATGAACTAGGCATGGGGAGCACAGGCCACCGCTAGGGCACACTCCTAAATTTAGGAAGGAAGGAAAGAAGAAAAGAAAGAAAGAAAAAGAAAGAAAGAAAGAAAGAAAGAAAGAAAGAAAGAAAGAAAGAAAGAAAGAAAGAAAAAAGAAAGAAAGTAAAAGGAAGGAAGGAAGGAAGGAAAAGGGGGGGAAGAATGGGTTTCCCCAATCATCTTTTATGATACTAAAATATACCTATGATAAGCTGTAGCATGACTGAGGTAATGCTGTCACATGACTGAGGTAATGCTGTCATACTGGAAGGATGGAGTATGTTGGGTGAGTGAATTGGGTTAGATGCTGAGGAATTGTATTTGGGTCTCCAGCACTGACCTGCAGATAAGCTCTTGAAAGCAAATGACCAGAACAAGGTCATTCAGATGGTGAAGTGACAGAAGCTCATTTTCTAATTCCAAGTGTTCTTGCTATGATAGCCTGTGTGTTCTGTAGTGGAGTTAGGGGGCATAAGGGTAGCATAGGCTTGAACATTTTCTCTGAAGATTATTCAACCTTCTTAACCTGGCGTAGGATCTCCTAACAGCCTTTGGGTAGTAATAGGTTTTGTCATGCAGATTTTTCCCTCTGGGAAAACAAGACACTGTGCAAAACCATTAGAATATCCAAGTTGGCCTGAAAGTATATGAAATTACATTTAAAAACTATATCCTAGGTTCTTAATTAGTTTTATTGTGGATTTAGTTTGACTGACTCACTCTCTAAAAGACAAATGGCCCCAGTGAGGGGAAATAATTGAATTCTGGAACACAGAGTTGAAGACCAGACTCTGGACCTACATTGCACCCCCAAGGTGCAGGTGTTCAGACTTTAGCCTGAGCAGTGTCCAGTGAACCCCAGGCCAGTCTCTGTCCTGTCCTATAGAACACCATAGCACAGAGTTTGAGAAGGCTGTTGGAACAGTTAACAGTATAAACATTGATGCAAAATATTTTGCTTTATAAAATATATATAAAAACCAAAAATATCTGGAGACAAATCATGGTGTTAAAAGTTGTTACATTAGGGACATCTGGGTGGCTCAGTCGGTTGAGCAGCCTACTCTTGGTTTTGGCTCAGGTTATCATCTCATGGTTTGTGGGATCGAGCCCCTCGTGGGGCTCCACACTTACACCATGGAGCCTGCTTGGGATTCTCTCTGTCTCCCTCCCTCTCTCTCTCTGCCCCTCCCCCACTCATACTCACTAACTCTCTCTCAATAAACAAACAAACAAACAAACAGGAGTGTCTGGGTGGCTCAGTCGGTTAAGCATTCCACTTCGGCTCAGGTCATGATCTCACAATTTGTGGGTTTGAGCCCCGCATTGGGTTCTGTGCTGACAGCTCAGAGCCTGGAGCCTGCTTTGGATTCTGTGACTCCCTTTCTCTCTGCCCCTCCCCAGCTTGCACTCTGTTTCTCTCTTTCAAAAATAAATAAACATTAAAAACATTTTTTAAAATCTTTAATAACTAAACAAAAAAGATGTATTAGAAAAAAAGGAAATGTTAAAGTTATTTTCAATTAGAAATGTAAAATGGGTAAATGAAAACCACAGTTAAAACTTATCCACTTTAAGCAAATGGTTCTCTATCAGAAAAAAAAACCAAAAAACTTATCCACTTAAGTTGCAGAATTAGGATCACAAGGGCTGGAGTCTTGTCACTATCATGGCTTTGATGTATGTGTGTTCATGGAATAGTCAAAACACAGTCATTTTCCTTTTTCCTAGCATCAGTTTTTCACTTGTAAGATGAGGGGCCATAGGACGGCAGGCATAGAGCTGTTTATACCTGTTCTTGAAATAAGGAGCAGGTCTTAAGCCTGGAGAGTAGAAATTGGGCAGAGATAGGGTAGAGGATGAATTGGTGGAGGCAGAGATTTTTGGCAACAAGACTAATTAGAAGGTCACTGTGATGGTCCATGTGAAATGAGAAGGAATCATTAGGGAACCAGCAGCTAGATGGAAGGCAGGGGGCCAGTCAGAAGATCTTCTGGAGTTGGAATTGGCTGGATTATATTTGAGGGAACTAGGTGTTCTTTCAGCTGGGGTAAGAATTCAATTTACATGAGATTTATTAATAGGGGGAAAAAAAGCTAAGTTTTATTATGTGCACATGGAGGCCCAGTAATGAAAATGAGACCCAAAGAAATGACCGGGTCAGGTAGTTTGGTTTTGTTTTGTTTTTTTTTGTTTTTTTTTTTTTTTTTGCGAGGAATTTACAGGATAAAGAAAACAGGTGTTTGGGATCTTTAATTAGTAAGGAATTCTAAGTGGAATTTGGGCTGAGGCAGTGGATTAGTAACAAGGTTTGCTTCTCTGGCTTCTGAACTTTAAAGTACCTGTCTCTGGTGATAAGGATTTTTGTTGTTGTTTTTTACTTCTTAGTATAGGGAAGGGATTTTTCTTTTTTTAAGTTTTTTTATTAAAAATTTTTTAATGCTTATTTATTTTTGCGAGAGAGAGCGTGAGTGGGGGAGGGACAAAGAGAACAGGAAATGCAGAATCCGAAGAAGGCTCCAGGCTCTGACCTGTCAGCACAGAGCTCGACGCAGGGCTCGAACCCATGAACTGAGAGATCATGACCTGAGCGGAAGTCAGACGCTTAACCGACTGAGCCACCCAGGTGCCCGGGATTCTAGGGGAAGAGCAGATTGAAGGGATTTTTAAAAGTGAGGAAGTGGAAGTCAGAGAGTTAATCCAGTGTCACTTATAAAGTGCAGTTTTAAGCATCAAAATCCTCATTTATCACTTGTGCAAGTCAATATTGAAGAATCTCTATGCATATGTTTTTAATCAAAACATTCACAATAAAATGTCTAGGTTGTGTGTGTGTGTGTGTTTAAATTTGATTTTATTGTAGCAGTTCACTAATACTCCATCTTCTCCCAAATAATCACCATGATAGTACTATTCCTATTTTGTGACTTGGAGAATAGACACTTAGAAAGATTAGGCATTAGAATTTGTCCATAGCCACAAAAGCAGTAGAAAGCTACTGTTGGCCACTAGATTTAAAACAGTAATTAAAATGGTATCAAAGCAGGTATTATGTACTGGATTACATAGAACATAGCTGGAAATCCATGACCGCATAACTTAGTAATTTAGTATTTAGTATATTCAGTTCAACTCAGATGTTTAAAGAGTATTTATGCTGAACCGGACTAGATGGAGAACATTTCTTGGAGAGTGGAAAGTGTTAATGTTTAGCTAAAAAATGAGACTCTTCTAAATAGGAAAGAATGGCATCTCAGGATACAGTGAGGAGTCAAGTAAGGATACTTTAATAAGTAGTTAGTTTATAAATAATAGGTTTGGGGTGCCTGGGTGGCTCAGCCGGTTGAGCGTCCGACTTCGGCTCAGGTCATGATCTCGAGGTCTGTGAGTTTGAGCCCCGCGTCGGGCTCTGTGCTGACAACTCAGAGCCTGGGGAGCCCGCTTCGGATTCTGTGTCTCCCTCTCTCTCTGCCCCTCCCCTGCTCATGCTCTGTCTCTCTCTCTGTCTCTGTCAGAAATAAATGAAAATTAAAAAAGTTTTTATAAATAATAGGTTTAATACAAACTACAGGTGAAAAGGCCTTACTGTGAAGTTACTGCTGGCATTTAGAGTTAAAGAACATATTGTTCTTTATATGTTGTTCAAATATATTTTATCGGTTATATATATATATTTTACTGAGAGAGAGAGTGTGAGCAGGGGAGTGAAGCAGGGGGAGAGAGAAAGAATCTTAAGCAGGCTCCACACTCAGCACAGAGCCTGACACGGGGCTCTATCCTATGACTCTGGGATCAAGACATGAGCCAAAATCAACAGTCAGATGTTCAACCAACTGAGCCACCAGGTACCCTGTGTTTTATGTTTATAAATCCTTCTATCTCATGATCACAAAGTGCTTAATAAGTAGGAACCCATTAAGGAATATACCATTATTATGAGGTAGTTATATATAAACAGTTTCATATTTTCAGATGGAGAAGGTGAGGCAAGAAGTCAACGTATACAATGTAAGTTAGTGGCAGGTTTGGATGTAGAAATAGAACATAGTTTCTCTTCACACCCAAAACTTTGCTTCAGTAGGTGGCTTATTGGCATTTATAAGTTAAAAGCTTTCTTGTAAAAAAGATTCAAATAAGAAAATCTGATTTAAGTTTCCCCCTTTGATACAGCAAAACAAAATGCTAAACACAAACTTGCCTGATTTAATACGATTTCAGCCCAGAATCCAATTTGGGGTCTAGAATATCTTTTCCAAAGAGCATGGAAACCTAAAATAACTCTTGATTCTTAATGTTTAAGGCACCTTATTATTTTTAAAGTGTTTTATTTTTTCATTTCACATCATGACATCTTTTCTTTCACCAACTTAGAAATTTGAGAAAGGCAAAGGAAAGCCGTGAAGGTGAAGGCAAAGCCAACTTGTGGCTTAACTAGAATGGAACTTCTGTTTTTATTGGTAAACTTCAGTATATGCCCTTCACTCAGGCCATAGTCTAGAAGAATACTTTGCTCTGAGTAAATGAACCAATTGTTCCAAACAGATCTAGTTAGTAATGGGAGAGAGAGATTTTGTATCAGATTATTATTAAAAAAATTTTTTTTAAATGTTTATTTTTGAAAGGGAGAGAGACAGAGTGTGAGCAGGGAAGGGGCAGAGAGAGAGGGAGACACAATCTGAAGCAGGCTTCAGACTCTGAGCTGTCAGCACCGAACCTGATGTGGGGCTCGAACTCACGAACCATATCCTGACCTGCGCCGAAGTTGGACACTTATCCAACTGAGTCACCCAGGCACCCCATATCAGATTATTATTATTATTTTTATATTAAAATTTTTTTTAATGTTTTTATTTATTTTTGAGACAGAGAGAGACAGAGCATGAGCAGGGAAGGGGCAGAGAGAGAGGGAGACACAGAATCGGAAACAGGCTCCAGGCTCTGAGCCGTCAGCCCAGAGCCCGACGCGGGGCTTGAACTCACAGACTGCGAGATCATGCCCTGAGCCGAAGTCGGATGCTCAACTGACTGAGCCACCCAGGCGCCCCTTGATTATTTTTTTAATTGAAGTATAATTGACATAATATATCCTATTGGTTCCACGTGTGCATCATAATGATTCAATATTATTATACATTATGAATGACCTACACCATAAGTCTTGTTACCATCTGTCATCATGCAGTTATTATAATATTACTATCTTCCCTATGCTATACATCATCATGACTTATTTGTATTATAACTGGAAGTTTGTACCTCTTAATTCCCTTCACCTATTTCTGCCATTCTTCAACCCCCAACTGCTCCCCACCCTGATAATAACAATTTGTTTCTCCCATCTACGAGTGTGTTTCTGTTTTGTTTTGTTTGTTCACTTATTTTTAGGTTTCACATATACGTGAAATAATATAGTATTTTTATTTCTCTGTATGGCTTATTTCACCTAGCATAATACCCTCTAGGTCCATTTATGTTGTTGCAAATGGTAAGATTCATTTTTTTCATGGCTGAGTAATATTCTATTACATCGATATATTACAACTTTTTTACCCATTCAGCTATTGATGGACCTTTAGGTTGCTTCCATATCTTGGTTTTGTAAGTAATGCTTCATCACATAGGGATGCATATATCTTTTTGAATCGATGTTTTTGGTTTTTTTTTGGATAAATATTTAGAAGTGGAGTTGCTAGATTGTATGGTAGTTCTATTTTTAATTTTTTTGAGGAATCTCCATACTGTTTTCCATAGTGGCTGTACCAATTTACATTCTAACCAACAGTGTATGACGATTCCCTTTTCTCCACATCGTTGCCAATACTTATTGTCTTTTTGATAATAGACAGTCTGATAGATGTGAGGTGATATCTCATTGTGGTTTTGATTTGCATTTCCTTGATTAGTGATTAGTGATGTTGACCATCTTTTCATGTGTCTGTTGGCCACCTGTGTATCTTCACTGGAAAAATGTATATTCAAGTCCTCTGCCCATTTTTAAATTGGGTTATGTGTTTTTTTGGTATTAACTTGTACAAATTCTTTATATATTTTGGATATTAACTCCTTAGTGGATGTATGATTTACAAATATCTTGTCCCACTCAGCAGGTTCCCTTTTCATTTTGTTGATGGTTTACTTCATTGTGCAAAAGGTTTTCAGTTTGATGTAACAATTTTATCTTTCTTTTTCTTTTTCATTTTAGAGAGAGAGAGAGAAAGTGTGGGAGAGGGGTAGAAGGAGAGAGAGAGAGAGAGACAGAGAGAGACAGAGAGAGACAGAGAGACAGAGAGAATCTTAAGCAGGCTCTATGCTCAGTGCAGAGCCCCACATGGGTCTTGATCCCGTGACTCTGGGATCATGACCTGAGCTGAAATCAAGAGTTGGATGCTCAACTGACTAAGCCACACAGTTGCCCCAGTTTGAGGTAATTCTATTTGTTTATTTTAGCTTTCGTTGCCCTGCCTGAGGAGATGGGTCCAAAATATATTGCTAAACTAGTGTCAAAGAACTTATTGCCTACATTTTCTTCTAGGACTTTTATGATTTCAGGTCCTATACTTAGATCTTTAATCCACACTGAACTTATTTTTGTATATGGTGTAAGATAGGGTCCAGTTTTTTTCTTTTGTATGTAACTGTTCAGTTTTCCTAACACCATTTATTGAAGAGGCTGTTTTTTCCCTATTGTATATTCTTGCCTCATTTGTCATAGATTAATTGAACTTTATGTGACTTTTCTGGGCTTTCTATTCTATTCTATTCTATTCTATTCTATTAATCTATGTGTCTGTTTTTGTGCCAGTATCCTACTGTTTTGATTACTATAGCTTTGTAGTATAGTTTGAAATTAGAGAGCTTTGTGCTTCTTTCTCATGATTGCTTTGGCTATTCAGCATGTTTTTAGTTCCATACAAATCTTAGGAGTATTTGTTCTAGTTCTATGAAAAATGCCATTGGTATTTTGATGGAGATTGCATTGAATCCGTAGATTGTTTTGGGTAGTATGTACATTTTAACAATATTCTTTCATTCTACGAGCATGGAATATCTTCCCATTTATTTGTGTTGTAGAGTTTGTATTGGGTTTTGTAAGGGGTGCATTTTGTGAGTTAGGGAAACAGTGAGTGGTGGAAAATAAATTTCTCTTTAAGGAATAGACAACATAATAGTTGAGGACAGGGATGTCTAAGCTCCTAAATTCAAATATTTTCATATTTTAATTTCCTAACCTGATATATTTGTGATTAAATAAAGGTTGTGTTTATAAAAATGTAAACATCCATTTAAATCGCTCGATTCCGAGTCCCTAGACAGAAACAATGATGTCATCAATAGTAATAATAATGGTAGTAACTGCTAACATTTCCTAAGAACTTGCTGTGCACCAGTCACCATGCTAAGTGGTCTGTGGGCATTAACTTTTTAATCCCTTAAGTCAGAGCTATTCCTAAATCAATCTGCATGAAAAATGTCAAACTTTAATCTGAAAATAAAATACACTATATAATGCTTAGAAATAATGTTATATATATGGTATGTGTAACAATTATATATAAAGTAAAACTTAAACTGTATCATATTTAATACATTGCTATGTACTCATGTATGTATTTTTACAAGAATGGGTTCATGATACATAAACTTTTAAAAAACTTTAGGGGTGCCTGGCTGGCTCAGCCAGTATAGCATATGACTCTTTTTTTTTTTCTTAATGTTTATTTATTTACTTTTGAGACAGAGAGAGACAGAGCATGAATGGGGGAGAGTCAGAGAGAGATGGAGACACAGAATCCGAAGCAGGCTCCAGGCCCTGAGCTGTCAGCACAGAGCCCGACGTGGGGCTCGAACTCACAGACCGTGTGATCATGACCTGAGCTGAAGTTGGACGCTTAACCGACTGAGCCACCCAGGCGCTTCTTTCCTTCTTTCTTTCTTTCTTTCTTTCTTTCTTTCTTTCTTTCTTTCTTTCTTTCTTTCTTTTTAGCATATGACTCTTGATCTCAGGGTCATGAATTCAAGCTCCACACTGAGCCTAGAGCTTAAAGATTTTTTTTTAGATACATTTTATATTTAGAAGTATTTTAGATTTATAGAAATATTGCAAAGATAGTACAGAGTTCCCATCCCTTTTCACCCTCTTCACCCATTTTCTCCTATTATTAACATCTTAATTCACATTCCACACTCATTACAATTAATAAGCCAATATTAATAATTAACTGAAGTCTGTATTTTATTCAGATTTCCTTATTTATTTATTTATTTATTTATTTATTTAGAGGGAGAGAGAACAAGGGCGCCTGAGTGGGGTAGGGGCAGAGGGAGAGGGAGAGAGAGAATCCCAAGCAGACTCTATGTGCAGCATGGAGCCAGATGTGGGGTGCAATCTCATGAATTGTGAGATCGTGACCTGAGGTGAAATCAAGAGTCGGACACTCAACCAACTGAGCCATCCTTCCCCTAGATTTCCTTATTTTTTTCCTAATGTCCTTTTTCTGTTCCAGGATCCCATCTAGGATGCCACATCACATTTAGTTATTCAGCTGCCTTCAGTTCCTCTTGGATGTGACAGTTTCGCAGACTTTCCTTGTTTTTCATGACCTTAACAGTATTGACAAGTACTTGTCAGTTGTTTTATAGAATGTCCCTCAGTTGGGATTTGTTTAGTATTTTTAAAAAAATTTTTTTAAGTTTATTTATTTATTTTGAGAGAGACAGAGAGAGTGAGTGGGGGAGGGGCAGAGAGAGAAGATGGGGCAGAGGATCTGAAGTAGGTTTTGCGCTGACAGCAGAGACCCAGGGTCTCAATTCAGAAATCATGACCTGAGCCACAGTCAGACTCTTCACTGACTGAGCCATCCAGGCACCGTCTGGTTTTGTTTTTTTTTTTAATGATTAGACTGGGATTATGGGTCTTGAGAGGAAGACTTAATATACTTAATCATTTGCTTATATCGATATTGACTCATGGATATTTACTTTATATTTTGCGTTCTAATCCATGCCTTTTTAAAAATGTACTTTCATGGCTAAGTAAAATGTGGACAGCTTTCGAAGTCAACAGAGGTGAACAACATTTAGAGGTTATGCAGTATGTATTTAATCAACCCGTCACTTTTTCCTTATTTCCAACAATGCTGAAATAACATCCTTGTGCGATCATTTTTGTGCACTCGTGTGACTATTTTTAGTATATTATTCTAACCCCATCTCTAAGACACATTCATTATACCTGAGCTATGTTCCCTTTCTTCAACTATACACTGCGTTCTGTAGCTTAGGCGGTTTTCTCTACCGAGAATGCTCTTCTGCTATCTTTGCCCACTCAATTTCCCTATTTGATTCAGGGCTCAGCTCCAAGGCATCTTGCTGTAGAAGCTCTTCTGTAGTGTTTTGAAGAGAATTTTATGGTTCCATCCTACTTCTCTTTGTTGTCTATGTATTATAATACTCACCATCTGAGCCTCCTGTTTTATCCCAGGACTTTTTCCTGGGTAGTTTATTAATGGGCAGAAGAAGAAGGGAGACCAATCACACTCATCTGTGTCCTCCATTGCAGTGATGAGCCCATAAAATAACTAGTATATTTTGACTTTGAAGCGAAGAACCTGAGTAACTGACACATTTAACTGGGCTCAATTTCATGGCTATTCTTCCTTTCTTTCACATATATTGTTGTTGCTACATGCTTCAGGGAGTTGAATATAGGTGCTAGTTTTTGTTTAAAGTGCAAATAACTGTGCTGTAGTTTAAATGTAATGTTTTCCAGCTGTCTGTCAAAAATGTTACTGGAAGGCTTTGGTATTACAGTGTCTTACAAAATGGGCATTTTAATGTGCCAAGTATTTATAGGAAATTGTATATGAAAGCAGGAGAAATGAAACGATTACATAAGGCCCCTTATACTTCTGACTTTCTTTTAAGTAAGCAGGGAGCATTATGTACCCCAAATATTATGGTTAGTAATAAGAGGTGCATGTCAAAAAGCAAAACAGAAACAAAGCAAAGAGACAATGTTAGTTTGGTTGTGACGCTGTCAGCTGAGGCTAAAGATCTCATACTGCTTTGTGATGACACACCCAGACTGTACTTAGGAAGATTCGCGCCCCTTCCTTTAATACTTGGAGACGAGGTAACCCACACATCCGTGACCCCCCAACTAGGTTGGAGGAGGCCTTGCCGCAGGCGCGCGCGCACAGACCGCCACCCGCGGACACCTGGCTCCGGGCTCAGCTAGGCGGGGGGCCCCGCCTCCGATCTACCGAAGCCCAATCATCTGGAGAGTCTGGGGTACGTCCCGCGCCGGCCACGCCCCCAGCCTGCGGGGCGGGGGGCGTCTTTAAGAGCCGGCCGGCCGGCCCCCGACGCAGTAGGGGGTGCGGGGCTGTGGGCTGGAGGCCTGAGTGCTGTGCTCTGGGGTGCCGGCTCGCCTCCGCCTTCCTCCTCGCGGCAGCCTCCGTGCCCTGCGCCGCCGTCCCACCGGGGGCTCCACCGCCCTCTCCTCGGCCTCACCAGCCCGCTGGCCGGGCGCTCGGCGGCTCCTGCGTGAGCCCGCCGGGAACTCGCACCCCTCGCGCTCCCCTGGCTCCCGAGGGGGCCGCCTCGGGCCATGGTGCCCTTCCCCGAGGAGCCCGCCGCCGCGCGGGGGACGAGCGAGGCGCAGCCGCCGGGCCCCGCGCCCACCGGGGCAGCTCCGCTGCCGGGCCCGAGACCCTCGGACGGCCCCGAGGCGGTCGTCGAGAAGGTGGAGGTAGAGCTGGCGGGACCGGCGGGCGCTGAGCCCCCTCAGCCTCCCGAGGGCGGCTGGGGCTGGCTGGTGATGCTGGCGGCCATGTGGTGCAACGGGTCGGTGTTCGGCATCCAGAACGCCTGCGGGGTGCTCTTCGTGTCCATGCTGAAGACCTTTGGGTCCACGGACGATGACAAGATGGTCTTCAAGACAGGTGAGGCGCGGAGCCGGCCGGGGCCAGCCCGGGGTAGGGGGAGAACGGGCATGGGGCCCCTGAGCGCATCCCGCGTGCGGAGTGTGCCCTCGCCGGCTTGTGCGCCTCGGTGGGTCCCTGTGTGTGGGAGAGCGTGAGAGAGGTGGGTCTGTCCCATCGCAAATGCAGCCTGTCGCTCCAGGGGCCTCGGTGTGCCTGGCTTTGTAGTGAATACAGATTTGGGCACAGTGTGTTTGGAAACAAGCCGCAGAACTTATTTCCCAATAAGCAAGAGTAGGGTTTAAGAGTCTACGTATACTTTCCTCTTAATTGTCGAGAGCAAACAACCTTCCAAACCCAACGACACCGCACTGTGATTTTTGCAGTCTCTTATGAGACCGTGACCGTTGGGTTTTCGTTCATGTGCCTCCGGGGCTGCAGAGGGGCGTGTGTGCTGAGGGGAGGCAGGGTTGGCGAGATTAAAGAGATTTATTCCAAGGTCAAGGGGAGTTCCCCAAGGGAGCTCTGCCAAGAGCCCTGGTTTCGTGGTTTGTTTGTTTGTTTGCTTGTTTTGGGGGGGGGGGGCACTGTGTGCTAAATATAGAAAGCATAGGAGGCAGCCAGATCAGGGACCGGGAGGAGGAAGGTGAAGGGTTGCCCTTTCCTGTTGTGTTGTCATATTTAACCATATACTAGACTAGATGAGAAAGTGCAGACTCAACATTTTTTTTCCCTGTAGAGACTTATAATGTGATCTCTTGACAGGCAAAAAACAAGTCCAAGACCTTTTGTATATAACTCTGTTACATACATTATTGTACTTCAACCTGCAAGGCAGGTGTTATCAGCCTTATTTAGGAAAGAAAACTGAAGCTTGGTAAAATAGTGTCTTCGTGAGTAGCAGAATGGAGATAGAACACACATCTTATGACTTAAAGGGCTAAGGGATTTCAATGACTAAATAAGGCTCCTCCCTGCCATTTGAGGAACTTTATATGATTAATAGTCTTTTTTTAAACCTTAATTTTCTATTTTTAGAGTGACTGTTCCTTAGGACTTTAGTGTGCATGCAAAAAACATGCAAGAGACTGTTCTAACAAATTCTAAGGCAGAGGTAATGTTAGGAGTTTTAAAACCTTTTATAAATACTATTATACTGTATGTATCATTCTGGAGTGTGCTTTTCTTCTACTCTGCATTGTTTGCAATTTATCCACATAATATCTCAACTTGAACTGGTAGCTTAAATTCTTTACATTTTAGCTCCAGGTTTTCCATTGTATGAATATATTATACTTTACTAATGCATTCTCCCTTTAATAAACGTTTAGATTACTTCCAAACTTAATATAAATAATGCTGCAATGAATATTCTCTTTGCATATGTGATAATGTACCATATTTAATCTGGAATTTCTGTTCCTTAAACAGTAGCTCTTGAACTACTGTGTTACGCAGGTCACAGGGCTAGTATTAGGCTAATGTAATATCCTATACTTACTTTTATGGAAGGCAACTGTTGAAAGTCTAGCAGGATTGATATGCATGTGCAATATTGAACAAAAAAATTTTTTTTTTATATGAGCATGGGTATCTGGTAGGGAGAAGCTCAAGGAGGCAGATGGAATTGGTAGAGTCAACATTTTAAGACTGGTTCCTTTAGCATTTAGCATATTCTTGACTAGGATTACAGATTTTTAATGCAGTCAAGATAGCAAGACAAAAGTCTTTTGTTTACCAGTGTTTCTGCCAACTCAGGTGAGTAGATCCTTTCTATCTGTGGATTTTTTCTCCTTCATTTTATGAGAGTGAGAGTGTGTGAGTGAGCAACTATGGGGGAAAAACCATAGGAGGGCCAGAGTTTTACTGTGTCGCAGCCTTGACCTATCTTCCATCCCCAAAGTTCCTGTTGGCTACAATGTTCCAACACAGGCCACCTGAGGGGGGACAGAGGGGACAGGAACCTGCTCTCTTGAGCTTTTTGAAGCTATTTTCAGTTTTGATGAATATCCTTCTCCATTTACTCAGTTGAATCCTTGACGATTTTCAGTCATGTTTGTGTATATGTGGGTGTATATTGTATAAATAGTTATCCAAATATGCCAGCTAAATACTGAAAATCTTTTTACTTCTGCACATGACTCCCATGTATGGTTGTGCCCTTGCACAAAGGTGCCCAACTCAGGGTAAGTGGTGCCTGAAAACCAGCCTGTGCTCTGGGTGCCCGCCTATATACTTGTAATGGCCCTGTATGACATAGCAGCTACATTGAATCTTTACTTGGATACTATGTGATACAGAGCTGATAACTGATACAATTTAAGGTCTAAGGAAGAACAAAGATTTAACCTCATCTGTGAAAAAATGGTAACAAGATACTCTTTAAGCCAGTTACTACTGAGACCTACCCACCCCCTGTGCCAGCCCAACACACACACACACACACACACACACACACACACACACACACACACGCAGGTGTTTCATAGTCCATCCTTCACAGCAGGTATTAAAGTATTTGAGAATACCTGAAGTTTGACTGTTCAGGCTTCTTTATTTTGATATTCTAATGCTGAGTCATCTGTGATCAAACAGATGCAAGCTTCAAGTACAATACAAAAAATATCTGAATTGTTTAAGGCTTTTATTTTTCAAACTTTTGGTCCATTTTTTATTACTGTTATTCATGATTGATAATCTCAGCATTAGAGAGCATTTAATTCTGTCTCCATGTTTTCATTGGTTTCTTCATAGTGATGAGCCCTAGGGCACATAGGGAGGTAGTGATGGAATGCAAATTGAGGTTTCTAAATGATAGTTCACTTTTCTTGAGAACTACCTATGTGCCAGGCCCAGTGCCTGCATTCCTATTTAAACATTACAACAAGTCCAGGATATTGGCTTAAACATCTTTCTTTTCAGATGTGGAAACTCAGGCTTACAGAGTTTAAGTAAGCAGTGGAGCCAGGATTCAGCCTCAGGCTTATGTCTCTAGAAATGGGGTTTTTAATGATTGATCATATTGCATTGAGTAGATAACTTTTGCTAATTCAGTGTCCTTAAAAATTTTTTAAACATTTATTTATTTATTAAAAAATTTTTTTTAAACATTTACTCATTTTTGAGAGTGAGAGAGACAGAGCATGGGGGGGGGAGGGGCAGAGAGAGGGGAGACACAGAATCTGAAGCAGGCTCCAGGCTTTGAGCCATCAGCACAGGGCCCGATGTGGGCTTGAACTCACAGAGTGCGAGATCGTGACCTGAGTCGAAGTTGGATGCTTAACTTACTGAGCCACCCAGGCACCCCAACGTTTATTTATTTTTGAGAGAGAGAGAGAGAGAGAGAGAGAATGCAAGCAAGGGAGGGGCAGAGAGAGAGAGAGAGAGAGAGAGAGAGAGAGAGAGAGAGAGAGAGAGACACAAGATCTGAATGAAGCAGGCTCTGAGCTGTCAGCACAGAGCCCGATTCAGGGCTTGAACTTGTGAACCATGAGATTATGATCTGAGCAGAAGTCAGACGCTTAACTGACTGAGCCACCCAGGCGCCCCTGCTAATTCAGTATTCTTTATGTTGTATATCAATTCAAGCATTAATTGAGCACTATTCCAGGCATTCTAGGGTTGGAAAAGAAGTCTGAAAGGTCATGATCTCACAGTTTGTGAGTTGGAGCCCCAAGTCAGGCTCCTTGCTGACAGCACAGGGTCTGCTTGGGATTTTGTCTGTCTCTACCCCTCTCCTGTGTGTGCACTGGAGCAATTTCTCACTCTCTGTCTCTTTCAAAATAAAGAAAAGGCTTAAAAAGTCTGAAAGATTAGGGTGCCTGTTTCTTGATCTTACTTTGCTATCAATAAACGATTGCCAATTGTTAATGTCTCATTGAAATAGATTTTTGTAGAGGGACTTCTATGGAGAAACAAGATAATTTCATATGGCATTTAAGCAAAAATCTGGGGTTTCCTTTAAAGAACCATGTTCCTTTAGATTGATCCACGGTAGGATGATGTTTCCAGACAGAACTGAAAAGGAGCCTTTCTCAGGCTTATTTCTTTTCAGGCTATCTTAACTCTTCCTATGCAAAACAAAAACAAAACAAAAAAAACCAACAACAAAAAAACCAACCAAAAAACCTCTTCCGATACAACTGATGATCCACCCAAAATTTCTCAGGAAAGGCCCTGAAAAAATTCATTCACACGAAGATATAGGTTAGTTTATACATCTTCGTGTTACTCCTTATTCATTCTTCAACTGTTTACCAAGTTTCTGACACTCTGTGCTGGGCACTAGAGATGGTAATTGAGAGAAACAAGGTCAGCTGTTCCCAAGGATTTTTTGATCTTCTGTGGGATACAAATGAGTAAACAGAATACTTCCCTGAGGCATTTGCAATATATCCGTGCTCAATCTTATTTTAAAAAGCTGAAATTCTAAGGGAATTCCAGTGAATGGTGAGGGCTGAGAAAGGCATTTGATGGTCTCTTTCTCTATGGTAATAAATCTTACTTTATTAATTTGAGACTTTGGAAAGGGCAAGCAAGCTGAACTGCAAGTTAGGCAGTAGAACTAATGGAAAGTGTTGAGTGTATCCCAGCCCCACTGTGTTACCCTGGCTGCTGATGACATGGTACTCAGAGGTCTGCCTCACACCTCCTGCTGCATCAGAGGAAACAAGCTGGGCTCAAGTGGTCTCTTTTCAGTTGAACTTTTACTGGTTCACATGTGCACAGGCAAATCTGATGCTTTTGGGAACACGAAAATAATTACTACCACTAACTGGAACATTATTTTCCCTTAGAAATCACTACTTGGCTGGATATTGGAAAACCCATTTTTGGTTCCTTCATGGAATTGATAAAGAGTCAAGGGTACTTTTCAGACGCAGTGCTGTGGACACTCTGGGATCTTACGAGGGTATTAATCTAGTTTACTTCCCTGCTTTCTTCCTGGAGAAAGAAATATTTTAATGGCATATTCACTTTTTAAATATATTTATTTAAAACAAGTATGTTTTCAGAATCAGTATTCAGAGTAGTTAATGATATTCTTTTGGAGATAGGATATCTTTGTGGTCCAGAGGCTTGGTCAAGTAAATTCTGAAGGCTTCTTTGGGAATTCCAGAGGCTTCTTTCAGTAATTCCCAAAATGTGTTCTTTAATAACCTTCTTCAAAGTGGAGGTCTGTGGTTAAACAAGTTTGGGAAACACGGCGCATTATCCTCCTTTCTTGGATATTTAAAGTAGAAATCAAGGTATTAAAAATTCAGTAGTTTTAAAGAGAAGTAGATTATTAAAAAGGTTCCAAAAGGGAGGCTCTTTGTCTACAATCTTTAATGCAACTCTGCCTTCTCTGTGTGGAGGTAGATCACTCTTTAGACAGTCAAAAATCACAAAGTAGGATTTTCAATAGCACTTAAGGAGCAATACATCTTGTTAGATCTTTCAGTATAATCCTACTAGCACCTCTCAAACTTCAAGTCAGTTCATGTTCCTGAAGGTTTAAAAAAAAAAAAAAAAGTTTTCCAGGCACCCGGGTGGCTCAGTCAGTTAAGCGACTGACTTCAGGTCAGGTCATGATATCTCAGGGTTTGTGAGTTTGAGCCACCCCCCCCCCCCCCCCCCCGTCCCTGCCACGCCCACCATCCCCCCCCCCCCCGCCCCAACTTGTGCGCACACTCTCTCTTTCTCTCTCAAAATAAGTAAACTTAAAAAAAAAAATTAACTGCTCAAAGAACAAAATCAATCAAAAATAAATGGATACCAGAATTATGTCAGGAGGGGTTTTGAGATATCTTTTTGAATAAATTATACTCTGTGCTCCTGATGTGATTTGCTATATCTTTTGGATGGGTTCTTGTTGAATCTGTGTTGCAGTTCCTTGAGGCTTCATCCTAGGCCATGTACTTCACTTTTCCTACCTTCCTGTGTGTCTCATACACCCTATGGCTCCAGGCACTATCTTGGGGTTGTTATTTCCAAATTTCTTTAATCTGTTCCTGACCCGTATTCATTATATTGGGACAGTTCCATGTGGATACACAGGTATATCATACTCAACTAAAATGAACTCATTTTTTAGCCACCCCATATTATATATATATATATATATATATATATATATATATATATATATATATATCTCCACCAAAAAGAATAGCCCACTTGCAAATAGACATATCCTTCCTTCTGAATTCTCCGTGCATGACGCCTCTGGTTGCTTGAGTCAGAAACCTGGAATTCATCTTAATTTCTTATTTCTGCCTTTTCCTTTCCTATTTTGTTAAATCAGACACAGTCCTTTTGCATTGACCTCCTTAATGTCTCATAAATCAATCCCCTTCTTTTCCTTTAGTACTGTCTTAATTCATGCCTTCATTAATTTTGGCCTCAATTATTGTCATAATGCTTTAACTGGTCCACCTGTCCTCAGTTATACACTTGAGTGACTTCTCTAAAACTTAGGGCCATATCATTTTTCTGTTTAAAAGCCTGCAGTGAAACTCATTACTTCTAGGAAAACGTTGAGCTCCATACACCAAAGGACTTCAAGTTCTGGCCCTTGCCTGACCCGTTAGCCTTGTCTCTCACCTCTGTTCCTTCTTGTTCTTTGTGTTTTGGCCAAACTGAAAGCCTTGTGCTTTTCCAAATTTATCCTGCTATCTTTTGCCTCTATGCCTTTATGTGTGCCTCTCCTCTCTTCAGTGTAGTTGTTAGTCCTTGTAAGATTCTGATGAAATGGTTAGCCATTTTATTCCTTTTGTCACAACCATGGGAGAAAACAATGATTTTATGCAAGTGTTGTTACATTTTTGATGCAATTGGAATGTTTTGGGAGTAACATGAATTCAAATGAGTTAGGAATTAAATTTAAAGTGGAAGACAGAGCAGGTGCCTGGCTGGCTCAGTCAGTAGAGTATGGGAAGGGAAGGGGAGGGGGAGGAGGATCTCTGGGTGGTGAGTTTGAGCCCCATGTTGAGGATAGAGATTATTCTTAAAAAAGACTTAAAGTGGAAGACCGAGAATGTAATTGCAGTCTATTCTAATCTAGCATTCTGTGAATGGTATTTTAAAGAGAATCCATATTTAAGTGATAATTTGCACAGTCCTTTATCATAAATAAAGAGCTTTCATACACATTAACATTATTTTTTTAGAGTAGCCTTGTAGCGTGCTGTTACCTCCATTCACAGATAAGAAAGTTTTAACTTGCACAGTTTTGGGTTGGGGCACATGATATCAGTGTTTATATTTTTCAAGTTGAATTTAAGAGCATCTTTTCAGCTGTGTAAAAATTTGTGCTTATGTTAAAGTTGTCCTGAAATGTAGAACCTTGCCTATTTTCTTCCTTGAAACTATTTTCTGCTTATTTCCCTATATATTCTCTAGAACTTTAATAGTGTCTTGTACCCAAGATATCAGAAATCCTGGGAAGTTGCTTTTGGAATAGAATTCTATTTAGAGTTATTACAATCCAATTAGAGATCTGATCTCATATTCAGATTAAACAAACAAACCTTGACAAAAACAAACCAAACCCCAAACACTACTTGAAAAGTTGGCTCACCATGGCTCTGAGCATTAGCCTAGCCTGGTGCCACCCATGAACGATGGTGTTTTTATTGGCAGTGATTCAGAATGAGCAACTCCAGCACTCCTGGGAGCTATACAAACCCACCACACCATAGCCAGTTCTTCTGAGACTGTAGTTATGGAGGAAAGCAGTGCTTTCAGATGTACATGTACATGTACCAAATGCTAAAGTAATGCTAAGGTATCTTCATTAACAGCAGAAATAATTCCCTACCTTGAATATAGGAACCAGAGCTAAAAGAACTAAGACAATGACATGCCTTATTTCCAAGTTGCAAGTATTTTTTCATTTCAATAATTTTTAATTATGGGGATACATATGAAATACAGATGTGAAATAATGTATATGGACCAAAGCAGTGTTTCTGCTTAAGTTAATTCTGGAAAGATATATGAGTCTGAGAAGGCAGCCCAGATCCACACCCCCCCCACCACCACGAGGAGCATATCAGAAGTTCCAGAGAAGCACATTTAATTTACAAAAGGATAAGATTATAATTCTGTATGCGAAAAACAAAAGAATCTAATTATTTCCATAATACAACCAAAAGTGACAAAATCTTAGCTGGTGGATAAATACAGAAGCATGGCTTTATCTTTTGAATATTATGGCTACTCATTCAAAAGGTAAACTACCCTTAGAGGTGTGCATCAAGGATTATGAGACTTCTGTGTTTATCAAGAGGGAACAAAGTTGGCCAGAAACACTGCTCCCCCATAAGGAAGAGAATCACTGACTAGAGTTTATGCATTGGTATGCTGTTCAGCTATTACTTTTTTTTTTTTCCTTTGCTAAAGTAAATTGCATCAGCAGTGTTCTGTGTGTATTCAGAAAGTCAAAATTTATTCTTGTGACAAACTTAGACTGGATTCAAAACCAATTCTCTGATATGCTTTATAAAAGCAGTAAACCACTATTCATTAAATGGAGGTATTTCTTGACTCTTCTGGGTAGATTGGTATTAATGCCAAGTCGAGTGGGTTAGTCTGGTGGCCTTTTAATAGTAAAAACCTTTTCATCTTGCTTAATTATCCTTTTTATTAGTTTTGACTTCATGTTCCATTTTTTCAAATGGCAGCATCTCAAAGGATTCACATTTGTCAATAGTTGTTTAAACGACATTCCACAAAGTTAATTGATGTTTTAGTGCAGTCGGGGGCAGAAAGTTGCCATTGTTGCTCTATATTAATGCAACACTCAAACTTTGGCAGCAATATCCTTAACTTCATACTTCTCCCTCAGTGCCAGGATTTTGGATTTCTTACTTTCTATTAGTTTATCTGTGGCCTCTAAGTTTTCCATGTTGAATAAGTATTACTTTTATAATAATAAAAATATTAATATTAAAAATAATTCACCATTAGCATTAGAAATACTAACTTTCATGACTATAGTAGTAAACTTGCCCTAAGAATAAGATGTTCTATAGGAATAAATGATAGATGTATGAGGGTTTCTTTTTTAATTTTTGATTTTTTAAAATGTTTTTATTTAGTTTTGAGAGAGAGAGAACATGAGCAGGGGAGGGACAGAGAGAGAGAGGGAGACACAGAATCTGAAGCAGGCTCCAGGATCTGAGCTGTCAGCACAGAGCCTGACGTGGGGCTCAAACTCATGAACCATGAAATCATGGCCTTGACCAAAGCTGGACGCTCAACGACTGAGCTACCCAGGTGTCCCTGTTTTTTTTTTGTTTTTTTTTTTTTAAGCTTATTTATTCATTTTGAGAGTGAGTGAGAGAGTAAGCAGGGGAGGGGCAGAGAGAGAGGGAGTAGAGGGAATCCTAAGCAGGCTCTGTACTGCCAGTGAGGAGCCCCACAAGAGGCTTGAACTCACAAACTGTGAGATCATGACCTGAGCCGAAACCAAGAGCCTGCTGCTTAACCAGCCGAGCCACCCAGGCGCCCCTATATGTGTGGAATTTTAGTTTTAGGTGTTATGTTTTGTCTCCTACTCAAGAGAAAAATGTTAATTATGGAATAGTCTGGAAATGGAAAGCCAATGAATACTAAATGTTAACTCTTCAAATTTATAATGGATGCATATATACCAGTGTTCTTACATGTGTATAGATGTCATTAGTATGGAGCCACAATCCCTACAGGGGGGTTTGAGGCAGGGCCCCATAGTCAGATACCTTGATAGTTCTGCAGCAAAATCTATGAGTATTCAGAGCAAATGGGACAAATAAAGGCCATAGTTTCATGTCAGTTCAGTTTTTTTTTTTTTTTTAAGTTTTCTTTTAGTGTTTATTTATTTTTGAGACAGAGAGAGACAGAGCATGAATGGCGGAGGGGCAGAGAGAGAGGGAGACAACAGAATCCAAAGCAGGATCCAGGCTCTGAGCTGTCAGCACAGAACCTGATGTGGGGCTTGAACTCACGAACTGGGAGATCATGACCTAGATGAATCGGACGCTTAACCAACTGAGCCACCCAGGCGCCCCCCAGGTTATATTTTGCTTCCAAGTGAGTGTTGATATCATCATACAAAAAACTTTGGGTTTGGGATTTCAGAATTGCCAATACGGAATTGTAGATTTACATGTAAATATTTACTTTTGTTGGGGCACCTAGGTGGCTCAGTCGGTTGGGTGATCGACTTCTGCTTTGGTCATGATCTCACGGTTCATGAGTTCAAGTCCCCTGTCCAGCTCTGTGCTGACAGCTCAGAGCCTGGAAGCTGCTTTGGATTCTGTGTCTGCCTCTCTCTCTGCCTGTCTCTCTTGCTCATGCTCTGTGTCTCTCTCTCTCAAAATTAAATAAACATTAAAAAATATTTACTTCTGTTTTTGGTTTCTCAGTAAACATTCTTTTTAAGGTACATTTTTCTGTATCACATAGTGTACCTACTTAAGGTTTTCAGTAAGCGTGTTCTTCTGCTGTACTGGTCTATCCTAGATTACTAACCAGCCCCTTTGACTGGATGTTTGAATTGTAGGCAGTGCTATGCAGTATAAGTATCATATCTATATACATCTTTTTTTTTTTTTTTAATTTTTTTTCAACGTTTTTTATTTATTTTTGGGACAGAGAGAGACAGAGCATGAACGGGAGAGGGGCAGAGAGAGAGGGAGACACAGAATCGGAAACAGGCTCCAGGCTCCGAGCCATCAGCCCAGAGCCTGACGCGGGGCTCGAACTCACGGACCGCGAGATCGTGACCTGGCTGAAGTCGGACGCTTAACCGACTGCGCCACCCAGGCGCCCCATCATATCTATATACATCTTTGAACAAATTGTTTTTTCTCCTGTGGATTGCTTCCTTAGGGTACATGTAAAAGTAAGATTACTGGTTCAAAGGGTATGACCAACTTTATAACACTTGTTACACATTGCCAGGTCGTTCTTTAGAGAACTTGAGCCAGGTTACTGTGTACTAGCAATATATTGGTTACCTGAAAATCCTACCAGTGTTTTATTTTTATTAATATTTGCTAATTCGATAAGTGCCAATGCTATTTTTAAAAAGCAGCTTTAGATTATATTTCATTGCTTTTAGGGCTATGTGTTTTCCCAGTTTTTGAGCTCTTTAGAAGCAGCAACATGGTTTGGCAGTTATATGTAATATCTGGAAATACAAGGGGGCATATAGCAGTAAATATCTTAGAGTAAAACTTTGTTACCATGGGTGGGAATGCTAGGAAGTCCTGAGATTATTCTCGTTTTTAGTCTCACCTGACACACCTTGCTAGGTGGGGCACACCCTTGTTCCCATTCATCTTTTCTCAGCACAGGTGTTGATCAGGGCCTTCTATGGGATTAGAAGTGGGGATGGAAACTAACCATCTGGAGACTTGGCCAGAAGTACTTCCTGACTCTTCCAGGTGGCACCTAATCCTTCAGAGGATCAAGTCTGCATGAGCAGCCCTGTCTCCTTCTCTGTGCTATCGTCTTGCCTCAACCTTCTCCAGACCCAGCCAGTTTGGTTAAAGATAGCTTTAATTAATTAATTTGGGTGTATGTGTGTTACAGTTGTTGTTGTTGTTGTTTTGCTTTTAGTTTTAAAAAGATCTAGAAATCCTTTATTGAATACAAACCATGTACTAGGGGTCATGCAAGAAACAAACAAATTTGACTTCTTGAAGCAAAATGCCATGTACATAAATAACTCTAATGCAATATGCTACACTTATTTGAGTGCAGTATACATAAGATCTAGGATTTTAAAGGAAGGCAAAATGTTTTCTAACTGAGCTGATCAGGGAAGGCTTCATGGCGATAGCTTTTGAGTTAGGCTTTAAAGTATTGGTAGACTTTTCCTCAGCAGATATAGCAGAAAAAGGTGTTTCAGGTGGAGTGCAAGGCCTAGGCAAGGGCTAGGAGGCAGCCTAATAAGGGATTTTTTTTGTGCTTTAGTCTATATTTTATCTTGTTTTATCTATCCAGTAATCATATGATATAACTGCTATTATGATTGTCCTGCTTTAGATGGGCAGCTAAGGCTAGTGAGCAGTGGGGCTGCATTTGAACTTAAGTCTCTTGCATTAGGACCCAGGCTCTTTATACCTGAGTACACACTGGACTTATTAAGTGAATGCAAGGTGTTTGGTTTGCCTAGGGCCAGGGTATATATGTAAGGAAAGTCGCAGAAGATAAGGCTGGAAAAGAATGAGGGAGCTGGGGAACACAATGTTTGAATGCCAGGTTAAGAAGTTTGGATAATAAGCAATGGGGAGATATTGAAGGTGTCTGAAGTGTGCCTTAAAAAGATGTGACTGGGTTGCAGAGGGAAATACTTAGGAGGAACGCCAATTACAAAATTGTTGGCTGAGAGTTGGGTGAGATTTGAGGCCACAGTTGTTGAAATGGGAAGGAAGGGACCGATGAGAAACATTTTAAAGGATAGACTGAGGGAACTTTAGCAAATGATGGGTGTAGACTGTGACATGGAAGCAGAGATGATGCCTATGTCTGGAGTCTATGTCTTAATACTTTATATATATATATATATATATATATATATATATATATATATATAATATGAATATGTATATATTTTGACAATATAATTTATTGTCAAATTGGTTTCCATACAATACCTAGTGCTCATCACAACAAGTGCCCTCCTCAATGCCCATCACCCACTTTCCCCTCTCTCCCACCCCTCATCATCAACTCTCAGTTTGTTCTCAGTATTTAAGAGTGTCTGATGGTTTGCCTCCCTCCCTCTCTGTAACTTTTTCCCCCCCTTCCCCTCCCCTGTGGTCTTCTGTTAAGTTTCTCAGGATCCACATATGAGTGAAAATATACAGTATCTTTTTCTGCCTGACTTATTTCACTTAGCATAATACCTTTCAATTCCATCCACGTTGCTGCAAATGGCCAGATTTCATTCTTTCTCATTGCCAAGTAGTACTCCATTGTATGTATAAACCACATCTTCTTTATCCATTTGTCAGTTGATGGACATTTAGGCTCTTTCCATAATTTGGCTATTGTTGAAAGTGCTGTTATAAACATTGGGGTACATGAGCCCCTAGGCATCAGCACTCCTGTATCCCTTGGGTAGATTCCTAGCAGTGCTGTTGCTGGGTAGGTCTATTTTTAATTTTTTGAGGAACCTCCACACTGTTTTCCAGAGCGGCTGCATCAGTTTGCATTCCCACCAACAGTGCAAGAGGGTTCCCGTTTCTCCACATCCTCGCCAGCATCTATAGTCTCCTGATTTGTTCATTTTAGCCACTCTGACCGGCGTGAGGTGGTATCTCAGTGTGGTTTTGATTTGTATTTCCCTGATGAGGAGTGATGTTGAGCATCTTTTCATGTGTCTGTTGGCCACCTGGATGTCTTTAGAGAAGTGTCTGTTCATGTCTTCTGCCCAATTCTTCACTGGATTATTTGTTTTTTGGGTGTGGAGTTTGGTGAGTTCTTTATAGATTTTGGATACTATCTGATATGTCCTTTGCAAATATCTTTTCCCATTCTGTTGGTTGCCTTTTAGTTTTGTTGATTGTTTCCTTTGCAGTGCAGAAGCTTTTTATCTTGATGAGATCGCAGTAGTTCATTTTTGCTTTTAATTCCCTTGCCCTTGGGGATGTGTCAAGTAAGAAACTGCTGCGACTGAGGTCAGAGAGGTTTTTTCCTGCTTTCTCCTCCAGGGTTTTGATGGTTTCCTGTCTCATTCCTTCATCCATTTTGAGTCTATTTTTAAATGTGAATGGTGTAAGAAAGTGGTCTAGTTTCATTCTTTTGCATGTTGCTGTCTAGTTCTCCCAGCACCATTTGTTAAAGAGTATGTCTTAGTACTTTTTAAACTGGGAGCCCCACATTTTCATTCTGTACCAGTGCTACATATTATGTAGACAGTTCTGGATGGTGCCATTGTCAGGACTTGAGGAGGAGGAATTGACAGGGAAAGATTGACTCAGATGTTAGACATTTGAATGTTAAATGCCAGCAGGACATCAGGGGATGGATATCAGATAACTGGAAATGTAAACCTGGAGCCTCAGAATGAAGCTGAAGCTAGAGGTAGAGCTTTGGAAAGACCATGTGTCTCTAAGAGGAACATGATGTTGATAATAGAAACCCAGAAATTCTGTCTCAAGCAGACCTGGGGGCTTCTCCTAGGTAGTTTAGTTAGTGTCCCTTGAAATCGTCTTATTTAAAATTAACAAAACTTCGTTCCTTAAAGTCTTTCTAGCATTTAGATTTCTCTAATTCAGATCTGCAACTTCCCAAAGGTCAGAATTGTTTTTTTTACTATCATTGTCTTAAGTATTTCCAAAACGTAGTCCTGAGAATTATTTTTTCCCTGTAGTTTAGCATAATCTCTAAGGCTATTGACATTTACTCTTTCTTTCAAGCATGATGTAATTAAGCCAGTCTGTAAGTCTTATTTTCAAGATGTTTAGTTTTAATTCATTTATGTATTTCAAATTGAAATGTAAAGTATTGACAGTGGTGGAAAACCCGTTCAACAGGCAAATGTTATCTTGTAGATCAGTTTTCAGGGTGTAGTAACTGAGTCAGCTACTTCATTTACAATTCATAATGAAAATAGCTAACTCTTTAGTGTAGGCTGACTTTTTAAAAAATTATCTAGGAAAACTAGGAAATCAGAATAAATGAATTTAAGTTCTCTGACTAGTACTAGGGTGGAATATTGCACATTTGTTTAAGAAACATGATTGACTTTTCCAAGTTCGTCACACTAGATATCTGAGGTCTGGCAGTGGGAGGAGGAGGTGTCCTCATGTGCTTGCTGACTGGGAATGGAGTTGGTTGTAATTCAGATAATAACTGGACGTCTGGCTATGCTCAGGTATATTTTGCCTTAGTTTCCCGTCACATAGTGTAACAGTGAGACTCAAGCAAGATAATAGAATGTCAAAGTGCTTTTGGATGCGTAAAACAGCACAGATATGTCAAACAATGTTGTTATTGAGCAGCTTGGCATAGTGCCTATATGTGGGGGGTGTGTGTTGACTCACATGCTGTGCGGTAATCTTTTAGAACTCAGGTCCTGAATTGCTCTCTTGTGATCGAAGCCCGGTTGAAGGTGTTGGAAGTGCAGTGACCCTGGAGGAAGAACCTGTAAAAGCAGGGGGTGGATGAAAGGGAATTGATAGTTGTGTAAGAAGAGGGTATCTGCCTTTTTTTTTTTTTTTTTTTGTAAGATACTCTTACCTTTGCAGTAACTGTTTTATCTTTTCATATCATTTGGCTTCATTTACAAGTTGTGTATTAAAGCACATGTCAGGATTTAAGGCAGTATTTTTTGACCATGCTTGTCTCCTGTTGTGCTTGCTGGGATGAATTGAAGTCCTGGCTTGCTGACAAGTAAATTTGATATCTGACAGTTACGGAGAGAGGAGGAAAAGGGAAGTCCAACTGAAGCATTTTTTCCTCAGAGTTTGATAAACAGAAGCCATGTAATCTTTTAAATCCCATGCCAACATTACAGGCAGAAAAAGACTTGCTAATAGCAAAGGTCAGGAATCACAAAAGAGCACTGTAAGTTTTTGGTATTGACTTCAAAACACACTGTTTTCTATAGTTTAATGTTCATTTGTTATATGTATGCTGTTACAGTTTTGTGTGTATGTGGTAGTTGTTTTTTTAACTTTGATTAGGAAACAAATCATGAGCCACTTAAATCAAAAGGCAGACTATTACTCTTTTTGGGAAAAAATCTAGTAAAAGTAATGCTTAATCCAATTAATCTGTCTTCTTCCTCTGATTCATTGCGATGACTTCAGGTGTCTGGGAGCAACTGAGAATGGGTTATGGAAAAATGTCAAGGCAATGTAATCCTCATTATTTATGGTCACTTAAGAGGATAAATTAATCACTGGTCACTAATCTTTGGATAATTACTCTATTTAACTGGAAATATCCTTAGTTTTTTGGAAAGCAAGTCAGTGAGTTAGTAGAACTGTCAAAATTAATCAGCTTTTCTAAGTCTAATAATAAGTGAATAGAAACTAGTTGCCTGCAACCCTTTCTCCCCTGTATTGTAGCATGATCCTTCTATAACTCCGGACATTGTATATGGACCAACAGGGAGAATATATTAATATACTACCTTGTGGTTTTCAGGTGGGCCTTCAAAGCCTGTTAGTTCAGGATTAACAAAGTTGCCATAACAGGTAAAGGCTTGTGACCTGTGTATATGGTTTTGGTTTTTAGAATTAGGCAAGTTAATTACGTTATAAAATTGGCTTGACTATAGGTTGTTAAGAAGTAAGTCTTTTGGGGACAGCAATTCCATTTACTTGTGCATTAAATAAATATTTTGAAGGAGTCAACATTGTTTAGGTACTGTACTTACTAGATGCTAGGGATGGGGATGGGAATAAAGAAAGGTATACATTTCAATTCCAAAAGAATAAAAAAGGAGGAAGTCCTAGCCTTGTGTTTTCAGCATGGGTACAGTGTCTCAAATGCAGACTAGTATTCACTTTTGGAGTTTGAGGTCATCATTCATGAGGTTCCCAATGAATCTTTATATTTAAGAGTAAATGAGATTGTTATGTAGGTGGAATCAGAGATATATTGCTTATTTATCACAAAGTAATGCCATTTTGATAATAAAATTCACTTGCGTATGTTACAAATTATTGCTTTTCTAAGGTTTCTGGAAACAAAGCAGAATTCTAAGTATTGTTTCCAATCAATAGAGAAAGATTTGTGTCATTATGAGAAACCTAATACTGTATATGGGACTGACTTTAGAACTAAAATATAAATTTGGACTTTAGAAAACAGTTGAAGGTTTAGAAATCTTAACTAGGACACATTTTAGAAAGCTCAATTTAATTTTTAAAATCCAACTCTATTGAGAGATAATTTCATACAAAATTCACCAATTTTAAGTCTACAATTTGATGAATTCTGACAAATGCACAGTCTTAAACCACCATCACAATCATGATAGAGCCTTTCCATCACCCCAAGATGTTCTTGTATCTCTTTGCAGTTAATCTTCGCCTAGACCCTGGCCCCTGGCAACCATTGATCAGCATTGTCCCTATAGTTTGGCTTGCTCTAAAACTTTGTATAAATGGAATCATACAGTATTTTTCTCTTGTTTCTAGCTTTCACTCAGCTTGATCATTTTGAAGATTCACCCATGTTTCATATATTAGTAGTTCATTCCTTTTTATTGCTGAATAGTATTCCATTATTGCCTATGCTACAATTTTTTATCCATTTACACGTTGATGGACATTTGAGTTGTTTCTAGTTTTTGCCTGTTATGAATTGTGCTGCTTTGAACATTTGTGTGTAGTTACCTGTGTTTTCATGTCTCCTGTGCACCTTATTTTAATGTGAATTTTATTCTATATGCTTATCTATATTTTTAAATTACATAAGAAGATGATACTATGCATTTTTTTGTTAAGTAGGTTTCATGCCCAGTGTGGAGCCCAGTACAGGGCTTGAACTCATGACCCTGAGATCAAGACCTAAGGTGAGATTAAGAGTCGGATGCTTCACCGACTGAGCCACCCAGGTGCCCCTGTATTTTTTTTTTTTTTTTTTTTTTTTTGATTAAAAGAAATTGTGACTGAATGAGGAGGTGAAATAGTAAGTGGAGGACTGATAGATTTTTCACTTGGGTGATTGGGTGAATGGTACTCCCGATCAAGAGAGTCAAATATGGCTGAGTCAAATATTTCCTATTTTTAAAAAAGACTGAAGAGGGTCCATTGGAATGAGTCCGTGGGAAGTCACCTCACTGGTGTGGGTGGAGGTAAGTGGGGCCTGATTAGTTTGTGGAGCAGTGAATGGGGAGTAGAGATGGGGGTGTAGGCTAGAAGTGAAGAAGTGACAAGAGGAGAAATATGGTGGTAGCTAGAGGAGGATCAGCATCAAGGGAGAGTAATCATTAATTTTCTAAAAGATGGGAGTAGCTTGAGGAGAGGGAGCCTGTAGCGAGGAAGAAGGTGAAGTCAGCAAGTGGCTAATTAATAGATAAGGTTCATGAGCAAGTCAGATAAGGAATCCAGAGCACTGCTGGTGGCAGGGGCAGGGTGAGGGGAGTTTGCCAGGGGTGGCATCTATTCAGGATCTGGAGAGAAGAAAGAACAGGAGCAAGGGGAGGTGGGATTGCTGAGGATCAGGAAGCGGAGGGGGCCTTTGTTTTGTCTGGGAAGGTATTTGTTAAGTGTACTGTATTGGGGGTAGTAGATATGAAGAGAGTGGCAGAGGTTTGGGGGCTGAGTAGTGAGCAGGAGAAGGATTGATAACAGCTCTGAGAACTCCACCAAGATTGGAAAATGTGAATTTGTGGTGAAATCAGTCTCCAAGATTGTGCCCCGCCCCCGCCCCCCCCCCCCCCCCCCCCCCCCCGCCTCCAACTTACCCTCCTCTGCAGCCTGATAAGTGAACAGGGAAGATGAACTGAACAATTGATATAAGGTTGGAAGAGAATTGAAGCAAAATGATTTTACATTTTTTGTCTCTTTTCAGCTCTATGCTGTGTGGCTTCCTCTTCTTTTATTTATTTATTTATTTATTTATTTATTTATTTATTTTATTTATTATTATTTTTTTTTTATTTTATTTTTTTTTTAATATATGAAATTTACTGTCAAATTGGTTTCCATACAACACCCAGTGCTCATCCCAAAAGGTGCCCTCCTCAATACCCATCACCCACCCTGCCCTCCCTCCCACCCTGCCCTCCCTCCCACCCCCCATCAACCCTCAGTTTGTTCTCAGTTTTTAACAGTCTCTTATGCTTTGGCTCTCTCCCACTCTAACCTCTTTTTTTTTTTTTTTTCCCTTCCCCTCCCCCATGGGTTTCTGTTATGTTTCTCAGGATCCACATAAGAGTGAAACCATATGGTATCTGTCTTTCTCTGTATGGCTTATTTCACTTAGCATCACACTCTCCAGTTCCATCCATGTTGCTACAAAAGGCCATATTTCATTTTTTCTCATTGTGTGGCTTCCTCTTCTCTTCACCTTTTATACACCTCATCTTTTTGGTAAAGTTGATTAAACATCTGACAACCAAATGCAATTTTTTACGTTTTTTTAAATTGTGATAAAATCTGTATAATATAAAATTTACCATTTTAACCACTATTAAGTGTACACTTGAGTGGCATTAGTACATTTACAATGTTGTGCACCCATCACTATCCTACAATTTTAATTTGAGGCATGACTCGGTCATCTCTTTTCTCCCTTTCTGTTACTCCTGACCTATAAATTCAACATAGTCCTTTACTGGGTACACGATTGGTATTTTTGAAATTGAGATATTAACAACAGTAGGTACTGAGCTTAATTTTGGCAGGTGCTGTGCAAGGCCCAAATTGTGGCATTAACTTTCTTGATATTTAGTTGTAATTATTTGTTAATGTCTATCTGCCTTACTAGGCTTGTAAGGTCTGTGAGTGCAGAGGCTATCTATGTCTGTCTTGTTCACAATGATATCTGTATTGTCTGGCATAGTGCTTGACACATAGTAGGCATTCAGTGAAGTTTTTTTTGTTTTCATTTTTTCAATGTTTGTTTATTTTTGAGAGACAGAGCATGAGTGGGGGAGGGGCAGAGAGAAAGGAAGACACAGAATCTGAAGCGGGCTCCAGACTCTGAGCTGTCAACACAGAGCCTGACGTGGGGCTCAAACCCACGAACTGAGAGATCATGACCTGAGCCAAAGTGGGATGCTTAACCGACTGAGCCACCCAGGCGCCCCATCAGTGAAGTTTTTAAACACTTGGAAGTCCTTTGCTGAAAGAATTTACTTTAGTTTAATAAGTTCTTTCTACATGCTTCCTATAAAGTAAGTAAAACTTGTATTCACATTAATACAGATTATAGGGCATGCCACATTCCAATGTCTAGTTAATTAGTAGAAATCAAAAAGGGTTTATATTTGCAGTTTCACCTTGGAAGTATTAGAGTAGATTGTGCATTAAACAAATGGTTGTACAGAATTGGCAGCAATAATCCCAAAGCTTGAAGGCTGTAGGTTAATTAGGATAACTTGACAGAAAGTGAGTTAATCAAATTTGAGAGTTGAAAGAATGTTCCAATAATTTATGTTCACACACACTTCAAATATATCAGCAGGTTACAGGAACTTTAGTGGCAGAATACTCCAAAACGGCAAAATACCAGTGTGGATTTTATGGCTTATAGTAATGTTTTGGAGAAGGAAAAACCAATAAAATTGTTTGGGGCTATTTGGTACTATTGCTTTGTATTAAATAAAATACACTAGGGTTTAAAATAATTCCCTTTGTTAAAGATAAAAATATATAGTTAATGTATTAATAAATTAGGAATTGTATTTTTTTACAGTTCCATTTATTAATGGATTCAGTAAAACTTTAAGAAATATGCACAAATATAGACATTTCTGTGTTAACTGGTATTAAAGTCTTTTTTTCCAACTGGCATATGTTTAAGTGTATATAAAGGGGCAAAATACACATATAAGAATTAATTAGCAATATAATGACATCCCTATAAGAATAATCACAGTATGTCCTCTGATTCCAAAAGGTAAGGGCTCTCTGTGTGTGTAGAAAAACCCACTGAGGCCCTTTTAAAAACACAAAATCTGCCTCCAGCAAGATATTTTTTGGATCATAATGAAGGAGAATAGAAAAGCTATTAGGAGCTATAGTTCTAGAATTTTTTTACCCTTTTTAAACTCTCAGTGAGCTAAACTGGAGTTTGGTTTTAGAGACAATAATGGAAATTTTCTTATATATCATCTGCGAAATCTAGTCCTGAGTGATTACTATGGCTTTTTATTGTGGTATGTGTGCATGTAGATAGACAAGAGACCTAGGTCTTTGAAATGGATTTCCTCCACTGAAGTAATAGAAAGGGCAGGAGTGAGGGAGGGGTGGGTGGGGAAGGAGGAGCAGAATCAGAGGAAACAAAGACTGAGGCTCCAGGTTTGGTTGTGTAAATGTCTTCATCACTGAGGCCTGCCCCATCCTATTCTGGTGTTCTGCCCGCTTTGTGGGAGCGAGCGAAGTCTGCTGTGTGAAGGCGGGATCTGGGATCTTAGTGCCTGCTAGGCTGACATAAGCAGGTTGCATCTCCGGCTGGGCTCTGGGGTAGCAACGGCACAAATTTCCAGGAAACAAACCTTCCTGTCATCATTTTTATTTCTGAATCATCGTGTTTAGTTATTCAGATGTCTAGTATTGCCAGTTACTTAGGAATGAAGCAGGCAGCTTCTTCTGTTGCTCGCCTTTCCTTCCTTTTTTTCTTATTTCTATCTTGTCTGCTACTCCTTTAATTTAGTCAAGCACAGGCATTTAAACATAGCGCTTCCCATTTCCACTAGCAAGCATAGGACTTCCTCCTTACCTGATTGACTCCTACTCCTGTGGTGTGCAATGGTGACCTAAGACATTTAAAGATGTTGCATCATGTAGTAACATTGGGAAATCTCCAGAAGATAGTATTGAGTGAAAATATGAAGTTGTAGAGTGTTTAATGTGATACAGTTTACATTTCATTTGAAAACATGTAAAACAATACATTTCCTAGAATCTAAAACGCTATTGATGCTAAGATGCACCATTATTTTACATACGCTGAATTTATTGTAAGATGCATCCCAGTTTATAGATTTTTAAAAATTTTTTTTTACATTTATTTTTTTGAGAGAACATAGAATGTGAGCGGGGGAGGGGCAAAGAGAGAAAGAGACACAGAATCCGAAGCAGACTCCAGGCTCCAAGCTGTCAGCACAGAGCCCGATGCGGGGCTCAAACTCACAAACCACGATATCATGACCTGAGCCGAAGTCGGACGCTTAACTGACTGAGCCACCCAGGTGCCCCCAGTTTATAGATGGTTTCTTTAAAAAAAAATTTTTTTTAATGTTTATTCATTTCTGAAAGACAGAAAGAGACAGAACACAAGCAGGAGTGGGGCAGAGAGAGGGGGGAGACACAGAATCTGAAGCAGGCTCCAGGCTCCAGGCTGTCAGCACAGAGCCCAACGAGGGGCTCACACTAATGAACCACAAGATCATGACCTTAGCCTAAGTCAGACGCTTAACTGACTGAGCCACCCAGGTGCCCCTTTATAGATGTTTTAATATGAAAAAAAAGCATCTTAGAATTGAAGAAGTAAGATAGATACACCTTATTGAAATGTATTTATATAATAAAAATATAAAAACATGCATAGAAATGATATATATAGCCAATTCAGGATCTCTAGTTTATCTCTATGAAGGGAGGGAGGAATGTAGAGGACAGGGCCACATAAGGGGCTTCAATGCTATAATTTCTTTAAAAAAATTTTTTTTTTAATATTTATTTATTTTTGAGACAGAGAGAGACAGAGCATGAACGGGGGAGGGTCAGGCAGAGAGGGAGACACAGAATCTGAAGCAGGCTCCAGGCTCTGGGCTGTCAGCACAGAGCCCAACGCGGGGCTCGAACTCACGGACCGTGAGATCATGACTTGAGCGAAGTCGGACGCCTAACCGACTGAGCCACCCAGGTGCCCCTTAAAAATTTTTTAAAAATATTTATTTATTTTTGAGAGAGAGACACACACACACAAGAGATAGAGTGCAACTGAGGAAGGGGCAGAGAGAAAAGGAGACACAGAATCCGAAGCAGGCTCCAGGCTCTGAGCTGTCAGCACAGAGCCCAACGTGGGGCTCAAACTCACAAACCATGAGTATCATGACCTGAGCTGAAGTTGGATGCAACCGACTGAGCCACCCAGGTGTTCCAATAATTTATTTTTAAAAATCCAAATCGAATATTGCAAAAAGTTAAGATTAGACAAAGCTGGTTGGTGAATTTCTGTAATTTTCTGTATGCTATAAATATTTCATAATGAAAAATATGTACTTAAAAGCTACAAAAAAGCAAGTTGCAAAATTCTACATATAGTGGATCCTATTTTACCTTCTAGCAGTATTTGATTTTGTGTTTTTTCAGACTTTTTCCTACGTCTGTCACACCATAGCAGGTTTTGTTGTTGTTGCTGCTGTTGTGGGAAGGCTGGGCCTTTCTGCATTTTCATTTTTGTGTATGAATTAAAAGACATACCGTGTATTGCCTAATAATGATAAAAAGGGCAAAATTTTAAAGATGTCACAGAATGAATAGACTTGGCTGGCATTATTTCTTGGTTTTAATAAGGAGCAAGAAAATGTTTCCATTTTTCATTTCTTTGAAACCATTTTTCTGGTTGCTCCCTTGTTCTTTGCGGTAAGGTGTCTGTCGAGGTCAGGTCCTAAGAATGAGAATTGTACAAGTTGAACAAAAGTTAGTACTCTCAGGGCATTTGGCTGAGTCAGTCTGTGGAGTGTGCCACTCTTGATCTTGGGGTTGTGAGTTCCAGCCCCACGTTGGATGTAGAGCTTACTTAACAAAAAAATACTATCACGCCTAGAAATCTGATAAAGAGACTTTTAAAATAGGGCCTTGAAGCTCATGAACTCTTTATAATCCTTTTACTGAAACCTAAGAAGTATTTCGGTTTTGCCCTGCTGCCACCAGGTGAAAGGGCTGCAGTAGGGTGTTTGATTATTTTCCCAGTGGTGAGGAGAGTAGGGCCGAAAGGAGCATTGTGTTATCACACTACCCTTCGGGGTCCTTAGCCTTCTACCTCCGTGAAGGACTGTTTTTCATATCCCATAATATTATTTTACTATCACACTTAGGTATTTAGTAGTCCTTACTGTTTGATTAAAATAAAATTTGGCAAAATCTATAAAAAAGTGCCAAATACCCAGAATCTCATTCCCTAAAATCTTGCCTAATGACTCACAAGAAAGAAAAAACTATATGCAGAAGCTTTCCTCTCTACCATGAGTGTAAAAAAGTGAAACTTCGGAGTCCATTTAAATGTCCCCAATTCTAGAAATGGTAAATAAATGATGACAATCTTGTTTGATGGATTATATTGCAACCGTAAATGATAATGAGTGCTATGTAGCAACATAGAAAATGTTCGATGGTGAAAAGAGCAGATGTACCATGATGTGACTCTAGAAACGTATGTGAATGTGAACAAAGATGAAGGGAATATGGAAAAAGCAACAACGACAAAATAGTTGTATTAAAATGGTAGAATTTTGAGTGGATTTCTTCTCTCACCATTTGTAAAAATATTTGTACTTCTTTTTTGTGTGTGTGTGGGTCAGATCCTTTAAAGAAAAATTTAAATTTCTCTTTAAGAAAACAGCAGATGGTAGGTTTGAGGATACTAGGAAACTAAAAGTAGCAGCCCTTTTGAAGATAAAACTAAAACATTTTAAACCAGGTTTGCTTTCGCAAATATTGATTATTTAATTTTGTCTTTTCGAAGTAAGTTGGCCTAGTACAATTGTGTGGAAATCAGAATATTGCAGAAGATTGGCAAAAAGAAGTGGGAGGATCAAAGCCAATGTGACTGGCTTATTCTTTTGCACTACCAAATAAATTTTTGGACTGTGTCTGCTTTAGTCATTGGTTATTTGCTTTGAAGCTATTTGTTTGCAATAATGCCGTTAGCATCCTCACAAGAGCCATAGTCTGACCCTGAGATGGTAGAATCTTTTTTTTTTTTTTAACGTTTATTTATTTTTGAGACAGAGAGAGACAGAGCATGAATGGGGGAGGGGCAGAGAGAGAGAGGGAGACACAGAATCTGAAACAGGCTCCAGGCTCTGAGCCATCAGCCCAGAGCCCGACGCAGGGCTCGAACTCACGGACCGCGAGATCGTGACCTGAGCTGAAGTCAGACGCTTAACCGACTGAGCCACCCAGGCGCCCCTGAGATGGTAGAATCTTAACTAATTTTATCATTTGTATAGAAACTGAATCTTTTGAGGACACGATGGATCATTTCTTTTCTTTGTACTTCTTGTTTTTGATTTTTACATAACCACAGATTTATAGTTACCAAAAAAGGTCCCATGATTAATGCATGGTTAAACCATCTTGCCATCATAGGTAGATTGGGGCTGTGGGACTGATGAGAGGATAGAATAGTACTAATAGACCGAAACAGTTTTAGACCTTTAGTGCCTTGTTAAGCAATTAATCCAGCATCCTCATTTACAGTTAAGTGAGGACCAGGGAATCCTCAGTGAACCTATAGGTCTTAGGACTTCATATCTATCTAGTACCCTTTCTATTATCCAAGGAGGGAAAGGGAGAGCAGAGCCAAATTATTGACATTTTAGGGGCTACTTTTTCAGGAAGGAAAGAACATTGGACCTGATGTCATTATCATTTTAGTTATAGTTTTTACAAAAACACCCCAAAACAAAAATGGGTAAAAGACATGACTAGACAATTCATCAAAGAAGGAGTATAATAAAAATGAAAAAACATGCAGCCATAATTAAAAAGTGCAAATGATAAATGCATATTGCTACCTCAAGGTAAAAAATTTACATACAAAAGTTATTATTAAGATCATTGGCAGGGTGCCTGGATGGCTCAGCGGGTTAAGCATCTGACTCTTGATTTCAGCTTGGGTCATGTCTCACAGTCTTGAGGTTGAGCCCTGCATCACATGGACTCTGCATTGAGCATGGAGCCGGCTTGGGATTCTCTTTCTTTCCCTCTCCCTCTGCCCCTGCCCCTGCCCCTGCCCCACTTGCACTCTTGTGCTTTCTCTCTCTCAAATGAAAAAAAAGACCATTGGCCTTACAGGGCTTTTTGTTGACAATCTACTCTAATTTTAGGAAATAAGTGGAAGAAAATGCAGTGCAAGTGGTAAAAGATGAAGACAACCTGGTCAATGAATTTCATGAAAAGTTGTGGTAGCTTTAAATTTCTTTTTACTCATTCATTCGATCCTATCTGGCATCTGTAGATGAATTACTCAGGTGGTGTTTGCAGACCATGAACCACTAGGAAGAAAGCTGTGAAGGGCTCAAAACAGTTGAGACTAGGTATCTGTACCTAATTTTCCTTTCCTTCCGTGCCCTATACAAATAGAGAAGCTGGCGCATATCTGACTAAATGGATGTCCTCATCCCTCCTCAGAAAATTACTGCAGAGCCCCAGGAAGACAAAGCCAAGGAAAAAGAATCATCAAAATAGGAAAGGGACCGAAGTCTAGTTATTGGAGGATGTCATACCGAAGACAGGGGTTGGACTGTGTTGTAACTCTGAAGCCGAGTGTGGTTTTCTGAAGCCAAGTAAGGGGGCTGAGTGGGTTATCTGTCCTTGGCAACCATGTGCCACATCTCTGAACAGACCTTATCATCTGGGCTAAACCAGCCCAGGAGTTCTGATAAGAGGATTGAACTTAATATTTTAATATTACTGACACAAAAATAGCTCCCCTCAAATCCCATTTGGAAGTGAGCAGGGTAAAAATAACATTTAGTGTTGCTTTTTAACTAAATTATATATTTTAGAGGTGGGCCCAATCAGACCATATAGAAATGCCTCATCCTTTTTCATTCTGTAGCAAGAGTGGGCAAATGATCTCTGTAAAGGACCGTATGATACATATTTTAGTGTAGGCCAAACAGTCTCTTTCACAGCTACTCAACTGTGCTCCTGTTGTCGCACAAAAGCAGCCATACACAGCATGTAAATGAATGGGTATGACTGTGTTTCGGTAAAGCATTGTTGGATACTGACGTTTGAGTTTTATATAATAATTTGTTATGACATAGTCTTCTTTTCACTTTTTCCAACCATTTGAATATGTAAAAACCATTTTTAGCTTTGGGGCTGTGTAAAAACAGGCAACCGGCCAAATCTGGCCCCCAGGCAGTGGTTTGTTTACCGCTGCCCTGTAGCAGCCCTGCCAGTGGAAATAGAACACAAGCTGTATATGTAAATCAAGATCTTCTAGTAGCCATATTTTAAAAGGTAGCAACAGGGAAAATTAATATTATATTTTAACATAGCTCAATGCTATTATTTCAATATGTAATCAACGTTAAAATTAGTGAGATATTTAGCATTCTTTTTTTCCATAATAAGCCTTTGAAATCCTTTGTGTTCTTTACATTTATAGCACGTTCCAACTTGGATGCTTGATACTGATTTTGTATTTAGGTTTCTTAAAATGTACAGTTGGGAGAAACAGATTTGCATACATAATTTGTTCCAAACATACTTAAAAGTTTTCCAGTAACTGAATTGAATATTAGGTTTAAGGGCTCAGTGGCTCCTTCTGTATGCTTCTCTGCAACGTTCCATTGTATGGATGTCCCATAATTAACTGATTCCCACTGATGGACCATAGGTGGCTTTCAGTCTTTTGCTTTTACAAACAATGTTATAATGAATATTTTTATACATACAAAGTATTAACCTATGTTAGTACATTTGTAGATACATTCCTAAAAGTAAAAGCTCTGGGTCAAAGTATGTGTGCAGTTTTTCACTTTTAAAAACTTTTTATTTAGCAATAAAATTACAAGAATAAGAATAGTATCAAAATCCCTGTAAACCCCTTATTACCTCCTAATATTTTATTCCATTTGCTTTATCATTTGTGTATACCTGTACACTCACTTTCTCTTTCTGGTGTTGTGTTTGTGTATGTGTACGCACATACATCCACATATATTTGAGAAAAAATTTTTTTTCTGAACCATTTAAGAATTAGCTGAAAAAAATAAGTCGAATATCTTATGGCCTTTTCCTTCTAAATGCTTAAGTGTATATTTCCTCAAAATAAGGATACTCTCTTATATAACTACAATAAGTTATCAACTGCAGTAAGTTGAACATAGATACATTTCTTCAAAATATATAACCCATATTCCAATTTTGTCATGTGACCCAATAATGTCCTTTTTGGTCTGTACTTCTAATTTTAATAACAATTACCAGATTGTCTCCATATTGCCACTTTACTTTCCTTAAAGTAATACATGAGAATGTGCCATGTACCCTCAACTTCACCAACACAATTATTTTAATGCATTTGGACTGTTAGGGAAAGAACAGTACTACGTCACAACTTGCATTTCTCTTATATAATGAGTAAAGTTGAGGATCTTCTCTTGTGTAAAAAGTGTTACTTATTTGTATTTCTTTTTTGTGAACTGTTACATCCTTTGTTTACTTTTCTACTGGGATGTTGGCTTTCTTTTATAGATGAGTAGGAATTTCTGATTTGTTCAGAACCTCAGCCATTTGTCGGTGATATGAGTTGCAAGTACTCTTCCCAGTTTGTCATTTGTTTTTTGTTTTTGTTTATGGTATTCGTTATTGTTCCTGATTATTTGTATTTGGGGTATTTTGAAAGCGTGATGTACTAGTGGGATGACCTGTGACTATTTTGTATTATATTTAGATTTCATACTCAAATCCACAAGTGTGTTTAGGGTATTGGGAAAGCAGTATAGGAAAGGAAGAGGCAGGTTTTCACCTCAGGATAAGGAGTGAGTAAACCAAATAAAATGGGACACATTTATTTCATCCTTAAATAATTGTTACTAACCTCACTGTGCCATGGCTGTTAACTCTGGCTCTCAAAAAAAAAAAAAAAAAACCCACAAAAGTCAGTAATGGTGACAAAAGTCAGTAATGGAAAGAAAGAAATGGGTGCCTGGGTGGCTCAGTCAGTTAAGCATCCGACTTCACCTCAGATCATGATCTCGCAGTTTGTGAGTTCGAGCCCCGCGTCGAGCTCTGTGCAGACAGCTCAGACACTGCAGCCTGCTTCTGATTCTGTGTCTGCCTCACTCTCTGCCCCTCTCCTGCTCGGGTGCTATCTCTGTCTCTCTCTCTCTCTCTCTCTCTCTCTCTCTCTACCTCTACCTCTCTGTCTCAAAAATGAATAAAAACATTAAAAATTTTTTTTTTAAATAAAAACAAAAAAAATAACATATAATATGGCACACATGCTTCCCACCCCCTGTTGGAGGATTTGAGGCAGCATGGTTACCCCATAGATCTGGATTAGTTTAGTTCTTTGACACCAGCATTATCAAGATTTCATCGTATTTGGAAGAACATAGTTTTTAGAGAAATTCCATGTTATTCTATTTCCATTTAAAGCATAATTTCAAGAAGCTTTCCATTTGTAGAAAGCTACAGACTAACCTCCTTTACCTTTGATTTTCATGTTATAGTAGAGAACCAGGCAAGCAAGCCTCAGCTTCCTGGGCATATCGCGTATGCAGTTGTACAGGGCTTTGTGCTCAGAAGGATCCCATGTTTGGTTTAATGCCTTGCTGTCAGCATCTTGTTGTATTTGATCTTGTTTGGTACATGAAGTCCGATGGGACAATGGAGCCTGTGCTGGGGGTTTGGGACCTTGGCTCTACAGTTTTGCCTTTCTACCTCCCCAGACCCTGTTATGCTTCCCCTTCCCAGCCACTGCCCCATGTCTGCCTCCGCTCTTCATCTGGGGTGGTAAGTGGGTTGTGTTAGGGAGGAGGAGGCTGATGTTCTGCTGTTACTCTCCGGCTTCTGCTTGGCCTGGGTGCAGGCTTAGGGATGGTTGGGGTTGGTTACCTATATCTCATAGTGTTGTGGGGAGTGGTGGTGGCCAGCCCTGCCCCTGGCTGGCAGCACACTGGCGCGTTTAGTGGGTCAGTGTTTAGCTTACCCCCAGGCTAGGTATCGAGTATGTCTGGGTGCAGAGGTTTAAAAACCCGTGGGCATCACTTGCCATGGATTCTGGTGGCTGGCCAATAGGGGAAATGCCTGGCTCTCCTTCCCCTCAGTCTAGTGGGTGGTCAGAAGAGAAAACCCAACAGCCATCAGGCCTAAGCATATACTTGCAGTCCCCCTCCCCCCTTAAAGGTCTGTACTTTTCCCTTGAATATTTTTATGCTCGAAGGAGTGCTCCTTTGGGTAGCCTGAGGCACCCTTTCTTCAGCCTTCCAACCTTTTTTTTTTTTTTTTAATTTTTTTTTTTAACGTTTATTTATTTTTGAGACAGAGAGAGACAGAGCATGAACGGGGGAGGATCAGAGAGAGAGGGAGACACAGAATCTGAAACAGGCACCAGGCTCTGAGCTGTCAGCACAGAGCCCGACGCGGGGCTTGAACTCACGGACCGTGAGATCATGACCTGAGCCAAAGTCGGCTGCTTAACCGACTGAGCCACCCAGGCGCCCCCTCCTTCCAACCTTCTTGAGTCTGGCTTGAATTTGTCTCTTCTGCCTGGCTTGAGGTACCCTCTGGGAACAAGCCATGAAATATAAATTTTGGAATTTCAGTGATTCTGCATATGATCTAAATGCTCTTGTATTTATACTTAAGACCAGCACTGCACAGTGTAAAAATGATGATGAAATTCATGCTAATAATGGCACATTTTTATTTTTCTTTACTATGACTGCACAGCATCAGTGGCCTCTCTTAAAATGTTTCAGATAGAAAGATAAGCCCTCTTCAAGTTGGATTATACAAACATATATGAAATCTGATGTGTGATAAACTGGACCTGTGAGGCTTTTTGGTCAGAAGAGTAATCCTACTCAATTTACTGTATTTTTACTACATATGGTATGTTCTGACAGAACACATCTTTCATTAAGCATGTGGTTTTTATGTGAGCATGTAATGCCAAGGATGATTTCTGCTCTGAACTGAGTTTCTTTCCTGTCCCTGTGTCTGTCAGCTTCCTAGTTTCTGACTTTGGGAGCCCGTGGGTTTTTTGACTATGGCTTGGCCTTATTTTTGCCTGTGAGTCCCCTGGCCTTGAAGATATGGCCCTTCATTCATTCCTTCCCCTCACTGACAGCCTCCTGTGTCTTGCTTTTTTGTGTCCTGAACTTGGACCTGACTCTGCCCTTTGGCTTTAGTCTAGTTTGCTTCTCAGCATGCCGTAGAAACTCACTTTGGCTGCATAGACAAGGAGATGCTTTGGGATTTGATTTTATTTATTTTTTATTTTATTTTTTATTTATTTATTTTTAACGTTTATTTATTTTTGAGACAGGGAGAGACAGAGCATGAACTGGGGAGGGTCAGAGAGAGGGAGACACAGAATCCGAAACAGGCTCCAGGCTCTGAGCTGTCAGCACAGAGCCCGACGCGGGGCTCGAACTCATGGACCGTGAGATCATGAGCTGAGCCGAAGTCGGACGCTTAACCGGCTGAGCCACCCAGGCGCCCCGAGATTTTAAACATGGAACCCAATATGCTATCACAAAGGAGTTCAGATTCTGGCAGCACTGGGTCACTGATTTTCCAGGCAAGAGAAGCTTTAATTCTTGAACTGCCTACCATCGAGAACTTCTTCCTCCACAGGGGGCTGGCTAGGGAGGAAGTCCGGCATTTTTCTCACTGTTTTCTTGAAAGTGTCCAAGGCACGATTGAGATCATTTAGGCGCAGCTTTTCCATGCAGACTTAGCACCTGGTTTAGGCAAGGGCTCTTGTTACCCAGCTTTTATCAAGGTTCTTAGCACACTCAGTATGGCTCCTGCTTCCTGCTTCCCCAGAGAGAACTGGTGGGTTCTGCTTCAGGCTGTTCTGTGTGGCTGGAGTTCACCCTCAGTTGCCGGCTGTCACCCATCTCCAGGGAGAGGGGCGCTGAGTGTGATCACTAGATACTGCTGTTGGTATTTTATTTACTGCCAGTTCATCATTACTGACAGTCATTCCATTTGGAAGATAAACATTGCCTCACCTGTTCATGGCATAATATTTTTACACTTGCTTTTCACTCACATGTCGCATGTTAACTTTCCTTCTGAGAAGATCAGCGTGATCTTGGAGCCTGGTGTGATCTGGATCTTATTACTCCTCGTGTATGTTTTTATCATCAGGTGCTTCTTTGGACTCTAGCCCATACCTCTTACTTGTCATCATCCTGTCAGGCTGATTCTGCCTGGTTCCTTAGTAACTTTGCTTTGGGGGTTTTATCTCTTCATCCTACCTACTCTTACCTTCCCTGTCAAATACAATTCTCTCATGAGCAACTGTGCCTGATAATCCTGGTGTAAAGGCCACAGCCCAGGATGTTTTAATGCTTGCAAGGAAGTCTCTTCAGATTACTACAGCGTAAAAGAATCCTTTCCATTTCAGCCTCTCATAGCTTACTGGATCAATTATTTATTTACTTGTGTAATTCATGTCCATGCTCAGGTATGTGTTAGTGTAGCTCCGAGACCGTGACTCCCTCTGGAGAAGGATCAGTGCCTGATATTAGCCTCCTCCTCAGTGTCTAATTTAGTGCCTAAAATAGGGAGACCTGTTGGCTGAGATGCACTGCTCCCTCAGTTAAATAGGGTCCCTGTCTGAGCCCTAGAGCCAGGGAGTAATCGTTGTCTGATTCTGTTGTGTTCCAGTAGACTAATAACTAGTAAAAGATCCAGAATATTCTGATATAGGTCTAAGGGGCAAATACAAGTCTGAATTGGAGCCCCTCATCAGAGATAGTTTCCCAGAGGGCCTGGATTTGAGTTTTTGTCCTTCATACTAACTTTTGTGACCCTCACTCAGCTCAAGGGGGCTTTTCTTACCTAAATGCCCTCCTGAAGTAGCACTGATATTCCTCAGTCAAAGGGCAGTAGGGTTCACGTTATGTTACCATTAGGGAGACACTGGCTTAAATCCCGCCTTCTCCCCATTTTTTCCCGTTCAAATCTCCAGGAAGTCCCAGAACTGGGGGGTCAGGACTGGATCAGAAGAAGCAGGAAAGTAGGCCACTCAGAGGTGGGAAGAGGCCACAGGCTCCAGTATCTACTCCAGGGTGTGTTCAGAGGCTGCATTAAGAGCAAACCAAACACTCTGAGGTCCTAAGAGAAAATTGCCCTGAATCCAAGATAATTTCATTCTAAGACATAAGATGGAGGGGTTCTTTTCTTTTTCTTTTTTAATGTTTATTTTTTAGAGAGAGGGAGAGAGAGAGACAGAGCGTGAGGAGGGGAGGGGCAGAGAGCGAGAGAGGGAGACGCAGAATCTAAAGCAGGCTCCGGGCTCTGAGCTGTCAGCACAGAGCCCAAAATAGGGCTCGAACTCACCAACCTGAGATCATGACCTGAGCTGAAGTCAGATGCTTAACTGACTGAGCCACCTAGGGGCCCCAAGATGAAGGGGTTCTTGATTAGCAGTGGGCTTTTTAGTTGCCACAAAGTAAGTAAACTCTGGGTGATGAGATTGGCCATAGAATACAAATGACCCTATGCTTTCAACTCTTCTTAAGTTAGGGCCTTTTATCTGCTCATTCTGAACCTAATTATTTGGGTTTGGTTGATGGCTAAGAAGTGGACTTTTATTTTGTGCTTACAGTTTGAAAAATATATTTTTTTAAGTTTATTTATTTTGAGACAGAGACAGAGAGAGAGAGTGAGCACGGGTAGGGGAGGGACAGAGAGAGGGAGAGAATCCCAGGCAGGCTCTGCACTGTCAGCACAGAGTCTGGCGCGGGACTCGATCTCACAGACCGTGAGATCATGACCTGAGCCAAAATCAAGAGGCAGATGCTTAACTGATGGAGCCACCTAGCTGCCCCTGAAAAAATATTTTTAAGTGTTTTGTTTTCTCCAACAGAGTGCTTTTCCTTCACTGAATCCCTAAAATTTAATTCTGGCTTAGGTTATTGAGTGGGAATGCAAGAGTATAATAATTTTTAGTGTGATCTTTAGTATGATGTAAAAATAAATCTCTGGAAACATGAAGTAGAAAATGTTCTTTATAGACTCTCTATAGGAAAAACAAATGTTTATAAACTCTGCTTATCAACTGTTTGTTTTTCCTACCTCTGTAATTTTATCCACTAATGACTGTCAGAGTTCAAATTCAGTTCATTGCACAGTATATGGAAATTTTCCTCACTGTTAGTTAGTAAGACTTTGAATCCTAAGTCCTGATGGCTAAATGGCACAATTCATTAAAGGCAGTCATCCTTTAACCTTAGTACTGTTATACTGGAAGGATAAATACAATTAGAAAAATGTTTTATGAAAGTATCTTAAGTTTTGTTAGTAAATCTAATTTTACCCTTGGTTTCATTTGTGTTTCTAAATTCCTCAAGTAGATCGTGAAATCTGCAGACTTATTTTAGTTCAAGGATCTTTCTGCTTCTATAATTAACCACACTAAAGATCACATTATCGGCATTAAAAACAGTGTTATTAAATTAGAGATAATTTATTAGATCATCTTCAGGGCTAATGGGAGCAGTTTGGGGCAAATCTTTCTAGAAATGGTAGTATATTTTGATAAATATATATGGTCATGGAGTGGTTATCACTTACCTCCCAAGAAATTTCTGGGAAACTGGGACACATTTACAGTAAGATGTTATGATTAAGACTTATTGAAAAACCATCTGACTTGAGTTCTCCAAAAACTACTCTTTCCATATCTCATCAAACTGTCCTTGAAATCCCTTTGCCTCTGTTAAGTTTTTCTAGACAGTCTGAATAAGAGAATGTAATTTCTTGGATATTTCTGTGGTCAAATTAATATTTCCTACAACTCTCTTTAACATGAATATCAGTAAAACTTTATATGTATACTGCATATATTTGCTATTAGAATTGCAGTCAATTGCCATATAACAAATGTAAATCTGTTTTACTGCTTTACACTTTCTAATATATTTTTACAAAAATAACATCCCTTATCCTAACATGACCAACATGTAGGATGGTGGTATTATTATTATCCTCATGGTTACAGATGAGGAAACTGAGGCTCAGGTTAACTAGATCAAACAGGAGGTGTCTGAAACCTGGATCTCTCGACTCCAAACTCCGTGTTCTTTCTACTGTTCTATACTGGATACCGTTGTACGCTGAGTTACATTATAAATTCTTAGTGAAGACAGTCACGGAAATTAGTAACTTAAATCAATAGGGGCTTTGTTCAGACACAGGCACATGCATATTTTATGGTAGGTGTTTATATGTATGTAATATTTGTCATAAATGTCAGAATTATAATCAATAGTGCCTTATTTTTAGATTTATAGTTGAGAACCACTTACTATTTTAGTGGGAATTATGTGAAATCCTTAGAATAAAAGGTATTAAGATTTTGGAGACTGTTCAAAGCAGTGTTCCAAATTGGGTGTTATCTCTCTTTTTTTTTTTTCGTGTGATGAATGAGGAGCTGGTGTGTTGGTGTTTGGTTATAAAGATAAGTATTTTCTTGGTATTTGTATGTCCTCTTTCTGATGCCAGTCTTTTGGTTAGCTTCTTCCCGTATTTCATATTTATGCAGTTGCAGCTGAAGGATAAGTAGACAGAACATGAATCGACTTATATTAAAATATATCTAGGGGCACCTGGTGGCTCCGTCTGTTAAGCGTCTGACTCTTAATTTTGGCTCAGGTCATGATCTCAAGGTGTCTCCCTCTCTGTCTGCCCCTCCCCCGCTTGTGTGTCCTTTCTCTCTCTCTCTCTCTGTCTCTAAATAAACCTTTAAAAAAGGTTAACCTTTTAAAAAAAGGTTAAAAAATATATCTAGAAGTGTCAGATTCACGCTACTACTGCCAGCTGCACCAGAGATGAAGTGTGAGATTAAAGAATTTTATTGCTTACTCATTTTTTTTTTGACCTAGTTAGATTCATGTTAGGCAGTCTGTGATTATTTTAAGATACTGAAATACATTGCATAGCACTTTATATACTTTTTAACCTGTTTTTATATATTTACTCCTCACAATAAATTTGAGTCAAGTGAGATGACATGGTTATTATCATATTACAAATGAAGAAATAGCACTTAAAGATAGTATAGCACCATGGTTAGGAGTATATATGTTTTATATATTCTTTTATGAATCAGACCAGAACCCTGGCTCTGCCAATTACTACCTGCATGACCTTGTAGCACGTTACTCTTTCTAAGCCTTGGTTTTCTAATCTGTAAAATGGAGGACCTTGTGAGCTTGCTGGGGGGTTTAAAAGAGATAATGGGTAGACACTATTTAGAATCAATAAATATTAGGTAGCATTATCATCTTCAGAGGTTATTATTTATTTAACTCAACAAAAATTGAGAGTCCCTTTTCTGTGCCAATCGCTGGGCTAGGCATCAGGTACATGATGGTGAACTAGACAAATATAGTCCTTACTCCAACAGAATTTATGTTTTAGTAGTAGAAACGGTAAATGAGTCAATGAGAACTTCATGATGTGACACGAACTTTGAGGAAAGTAAAATGGACAATGCTTGAGAGGACATTCTTAGTTGGACGGTCTTGTTGGAGAAAGTGGCATTTGATCTGAGACCCAAGTGGCCATAGCTGTGTGCAGATCCAGGGAAATAGCTTTCTAGGAGGAGAAAAACAGTGCAAACAGAGGCAGGGTAAGGGCATTACAGAACAGAGAGACATTGTCCAGCGTGGAGAGGTGGAGCACTGGATTGTATAGGGTTTGTATGCCAGGGAAAAGAGCTTGGGTTTCTTCTAAGTGTTGGGTTTTTGAGCAGGGGAGGGATATGTTCAATTTTGAGCAAGCAGTAGGGAGGTGCCAAGAAATAGAGGTATAGATGAAACACTGCTATTGTCCTCTAGAGTCTTCTGTGTCATAAAACTAGCACATGGCAGATTAGCAGTTAGAGCAGCACACACCCAGTGTTCCTGCTGGTGTCTCCTAATCTGATAATGGATGCTATTTATTATCATGTGTTCTCACAGCAGTCACCTCTCAGGTGACATTATGGTTTGTGTTATCTGTCGGTGAATCTGTTTCTCTAAGTCTGAAGGGCATGGGGGGGGGGTTGCGACAAAGTGGGGGGAAATGATAAAAAGACTATTTCTGAACAATGGATATGAAATAGAGATTAGGAAGTAGGGGAGTGAAGGAAAAAGCATGGAGGTGAGGGATGCTGTTTAACCTGTGGCTTCCTGAGGTAGCATGTGTGAGTCTGTACGGGCTGGGCCGTGTCTCTCCCAGGTTCATCATGAATCCAGGCAGGGCAGCCCAGATACTGCTGCTTTGATTCTCTAGCCTGAGATTGTTAGTAGTTTTCCTCATCTCCACTGAGGCCAAAAGGGGCAGTGATACCCTTGTGTTTTCTTCTTACAACAAGATACTCTTCCCTTGGGAGTTTATTTCTTTGAGTCATTCCATCAGTTTAGCTATGATAATCGATCAATTAACATAATGGTGATATGTAATTATTATATTGGCTAACATTTAGCCACTATACTTACTAAGTACTTACTAAAAGTTAGTTATAGGCTCTTTTACCTACATTATTCTGCTAATCCTGAAACCCTCTGAGGTAGGTGCTACTAACCTTCCATTGTTACTGATGAGGAAAATGAAGCACAGAGAGGTTAATTATCTACGTGTGGTCCCAGAGCAGGTCATTGAAGCCCAGGGTTCAAACCTATGCTTAATTTAAGAGTAGACATGATACTCTTAGTTGCTTCTGCACACTGTTACATATTTAATCGTTACTTATTGATTATTAATGGTCTGAAAAGGGGGGGTGATGTTCTTCTACTGGAAAATGTAGTCTACTTAATGAAGACAATACCAGTTGGTTTTAAGAAATATGGAAGTTAATTCCATAGCACGATACTATAAGCCTTTCTATTCTGAAGAATTTCACCTATACACCACCCACATGAAATGACAAGCATTTAGGAAGGCTGCTTATTGAGGAGAGAACTGGTACCTGTGTTTCTTCAAAAGAGGATGTATTGTCCCTTAAAGAAGGGGCTTACCAGTGACAGATTGTGATTATTACCTCTTTAGTGGCTTTTAATTGCACAAACAATATAATAAAAAATAATTTGTAAATCAAGAAAAATCTTTACCTCAACAGATTAACTGTTTTTACCTTTTCACATGCACTTCTAGTTCTTGTTTATTTGTATATAATTTGTACACAGTTCTAGAATACTTTTCATTTAATTTTATATTATAATGTGTTATTAAGTTAGGCCGTAAGTCTCTCCAGTAAAAAGGAAAAGATTGGAACAGGAAAGGCTGCAAGGCATTAATGATCGATTGGGGTCATGCCTACCAAGCCAGCAACGTCAGTTTTGGAGCTGGCCTTGGAAAGAGCAACTGTGTGTGGGACCTTGGAAAGTCTTCATCTTTCCATGTAGTCTGTCAGGCTTCCAAGAAAGCCAGTCGGGGGGGATGGAAAAATACAGTGATTTGGAGCCCATGTGAAAGTAACAAGCTGATTGAGTTCCGTGTTGGGAAAGAGGAAAAACAGTCCTTACCTGATACGGTACTTTAAATGACAGCCAAACCTTAGTGGATAGGGAATGCGTCATGGTTTGTCAAAATTATCAATATTTTGCTCTTTGCAGGGGCTTTAATAGTTACTTATTGGTCACACATCTAGTTCCATCAGAGTGGAAGAACAGAGTTCTTGATAAATGCTATTTTAGTGATAGAGCTGTTATTCTGTAAATTCAGTTTAATTCAAAGTGGCTTTCAACTTTCAAATTTGTGTTAACTGTAGACCAACTACATGCATTCAGAAGCCTCCATGTTCAAGCTCCAGATGTCCTGAAGGATGAAATCCCATATTCAGGATCTTTCCTGAAAGTTCCCTTATCCAAATTGGCCTTTTTCTCTTGTGCCTCCTGGATGTGACAAGAGGTAACTTGAGTGAAAGGCAATGGGACAAAGTAGAAATCCTGTTAAACCTGTTCGGACAAGGCCTGAGACAATTGGTAGAGATACTTGTTTCCGCTTTTCTCCTTTATAAAACAAGTAAAATTCGAAGTATCATGATGATTTTTGGGCTTTGGCACATTTCGTTTGATCTGATTGAAGTCACCTCACACAGCAAATCCCTGGGAAAAAAATTTATACAAACGAGAATTCCAAAGTCAGGTTTTATGTTAAATTCATGCCATTACAATGTAAGGATGCCTGTATTTGAGTTATGAACTGGAATATTTAATTATGGGACACATCATTATATCAGAATATATAGTTTGCTTTGAAACATTTCTTTGTATATTCTCTAGGACATCTCTCCCTTTCTGTCATAACAAGAATTTGAGGTAAGTGTGGGCACTGGAGCACTATATAGGTTGGGGGGGGGGGCGCGGTGAGGAATGCGTTCTAAAGAAAATGCCACTACAGTGGAGTCAGCACAGTTTAATTTCTGGGGGAGCGGGTCTTTCTGTTAAATTCACATAAAGGCTTTCTTCTCTACTACAGAAACTTATTTATGCGACAGTCTTCAGTGAACCTGTTCACTGGCATATGGCCATTTCCTTTGTGTTTACATTCAAACGGTGTCTAGAAAAAAGCATCTTTTCATGAGCTGTTCTTTTTTTTGTTGTCTCTACCTGTTTTTGAGTGCTCTAGCTGAATGACCACTATTGTACTCTCAGCACCGGACATCCTGTTGTGTGGTTGTGTGTAGAGCTGCATTTTGGCTTGGTAAACATTACATCTGCCCTCAGGGAGGCTGCAGCCTTCCCAGGCAGAAAGGCCTCTCACGTTTTGCTGTTGCCGTTTGCCAGGTACCTCTGTGTCTGTGAGTGCACACACTACCCGCTCCCTCCCTGGGCCCCAGACTTGGGTTCCATTTGGCCATCATCCATGCTCCCACCTGCCCATCTCTGCTCTGATGGAATTCATTAGGATAATAAAATAGCTTTTTCCTATAAGAATAACCTGTTTTTTTTTTTAATAGAAATGTGTAGTAGTTAAGAGCACGATCCAAACTGTATTTGAATCCTGTCTGGGTTACTTACTAGCTATGTAATCTCAAATAAGTTACTTGGTTTCCTTAGGTAAAAAGGGTATACTAATAATGCTCTGCTCATGGGGTTGTTATGAGGATTAAATGAGTTAATATTTATAAGACAAGACTGTGTCTAGCATATGGTAAACATTATATGAACATAAAGTAAAAGAAATACTTTTTTTTTTTTTAATGTTTGTTTATTCTTGAGAGAGAGGGAGACAGAGCGAGCGGGGGAGTGTCAGAGAGAGGGAGACACAGAATTCGAAGCAGGCTCCAGGCTCTGAGCTGCCAGCACAGAGCCTGACAAAGGGCTCAAACTGATGAACTGTGAGATCATGACCTGAGCTAAAGTCAGACGCTTAACTGACTGAGCCATCCAGGTGCCCCAATACTTTTTTTTTTTTTAGGTTTATTTGAGAGAGAGCACATGAGTGTGCAAGGGTTTGGGGAGAGGCGGAGAGAGAGAATCCCAAGCAGCTCAGAGCTGGACTCGGGGCCTGATCTCATGAACTGTGCGATCATGACACGAGCTGAAGTCAAGAGTTGGGAGCCTAAGTGACTGAACCACCCAGGCACCCCTATACTTTGTTTTCTAATTATAAAACTTGGAGAATTTTTTATTACTTAGTAAGAGTGGGAATAATAAATAAATGGGATAGTCAGGATGGCAGGAGTGTATTTCAGGCAGGGAAGTGTAGATCTGGTCTTTGAACTCCTAGACCGGTTGTCTTATTCATCATGATGGTGTTCTTGTTTCTCTCATTTCTAGATCTTTCTTCCACCTTCGATGAATTAATAAATTTGGTATATTTGATGAATGAATTTTCAGCAAAATGGCCTTGAGCCCATGCCTTACTAACTAGTTATATGACCTTTGGAGAATTACTTAATCTTTGTAAGCCTCAACTTTCCTATCAGTGAAATGGAGTCAGTACTCCCTGTCTGGCAGAGTTACTGCAAGGATTAAATAACATGAGTATGTAAAGCCCTTGGCCCTATGCCTGGCCTACCAGAGTACCATTTGGATGTTCTTTTCTCTTGATTCCTTCCCAGCTCTTCTGACCATATTGGAGGTGATGCATATCAAAAATCCCTAGTTGCCTGAGGGAGCAAGGATCCTGGAGAGTTCTGTGACTTGACTCAGATCCTCCAAAAGCTGAATTCATATAAGAACAAAGTGAGCGAACTGACTCCACTTCACCCATACTTTATACCAAGTTGGTTGGAAGATTCATAGCATCTATCAGAGTCACATATAGTGACCTTCTGGGATGCTTTTTCCTGTTCCTTTTTCTCTTCCTTTCACTGTGAAATATAACCTATATATAGAATGGTGTAAAACATACCTATAAACGATAATTATGAACACCCTTATAAAGAAACAGAGTATTACCAGCCCAGCCTGCTTCTAAAGTGCAAATGGAATCCTATATACCTTATGTCTAAAAACTGTTAAAATATTCTCTGTATCTTGAAAAATAAACCTTCCTAGTAAAAGATTTAAGAGATATTTTAAGTTATGGTTTTTTAAAGTTTATTTATTTATTTATTTTTATTTTTTAAACATTTATTATTTTTTTTCAACGTTTTTTATTTATTTTTGGGACAGAGAGAGACAGAGCATGAACGGGGGAGGGGCAGAGAGAGAGGGAGACACAGAATCAGAAACAGGCTCCAGGCTCCGAGCCATCAGTCCAGAGCCTGACGTGGGGCTCGAACTCACAGACCGCGAGATCGTGACCTGGCTGAAGTCGGACGCTTAACCGACTGCGCCACCCAGGCGCCCCAAACATTTATTTATTTTTGAGACAGAGAGAGACAGAACATGAATGGGGGAGGGTCAGAGAGAGGGGGACACAGAATCTGAAACAGGCTCCAGGCTCTGAGCTGTCAGCACAGAGCCTGACGCGGGGCTCGAACCCACGGACTGCGAGATCGTGACCTGAGCCGAAGTTGGCAGCTTAACCGACTGAGCCACCCAGGCGCCCCTAAAGTTTATTTTTGAGAGGGAGAAAGTGCGCACGTGAGCGGGGAAGACGCGGGGGTGGTGGGCAGAGGCTCTGAAGCGGGCTCTGCACTGAACTCAAAAACTGTGAGATCATGACCTGAGCCGAAATTGGTTGCTTAACCAGCTGGACCACCCAGGTGCTCCTGTAAAGTTATGGTTTTAATTGAATGTTAGCAAAATACCAAAGATGGCTGAATTCCATTATTATTTCATATATTTTGTATACTTTGCTAGGCCTGTAATGTTTGGTTCAGTAACAAAACTAATAAAGTAAAATATATTCACAAATTACTATAATTCTATAAAATAACTTACCTTTTATTTCAGCAAAATTGCATGCTAGTATAATCAAGGTATTTTGGTGTATTGGCAGCAAGATGTAGTCACAGTGATGATTTAAGGATTAAAAAATAAGGTGATTGTATTTGAACCACAATATTTGAATACTTTTCAACAAAGGTGTAAATTAAAGCAAATGTAAAAGTAAGACACAAAATACATACTGTATTATTCCATTTATGGAAAAGTCTAGAAAATGCAAACTAATCTATAGTGACAGAAAATGAATCAGCAGTTGTTTGGGAAGGGGCAGGACTGAGGAATTACACTGGGGAATGAGGAAACTTTTGAAGGAATAGAAATATTCATTGTCTTAATTGTAGCAGTCGTGGGTACAGCTGCCAAAGCTTCCCATTGAGCACTTTATGTGCAGTACATTGCATAACAATTCATCTGTAAAATTATAAAAAATGAAAATTTTGTTTTGAAAATGTTATTCGTTTTCTCCTGCGTAGTAAAAACTATTGAGATAAAAAAGCAAGCCAAGACGGAATAGTCTTTTTGACTAAAGATGTTGGGACAACTAGATAACTACATGAGGAAGAATGAAGTTGCATCTTTATCTCACATCCTCTACAAAAATTAATTAAAAATGGATCAAAGACCTAAATGTAAGAGCTAAAATTGTAAAACTGTCAGAAAGAAGCATAGGCATACATCTTCATGACCTCAGATTAGGTAGTGGTTTTTTAGATATGACATCAGAAACACAAACAGCAAAAAGAAAAAATAGATACATTGAGTTTCATCAGAATTAAAAACTTCTGTTTTGAAGGACACCATCAAGACAGTAAAAGAAAGAACCCACAGAATGGGAGGAAGTGTTCTGCAAATCATATGTTAAAGGACTAGTGTCCAGAATATATCAAGAACTCTTACAAGTCAACGATGAAAAGGCAAGGAACACAATTTAATTTTTTTTTTAATGTTTACTATTTTTGAGCGAGAGAGAGAGCAAGCAGGGAAGGGGCAGAGAGAGAGGGAGACACAGAATCGGAAGCAGGCTCCAGGTTCTGAGCTGTCAGCACAGAGCCCGATGCGGGGCTCGAACTCACAGACCATGAGATCATCACCTGAGCCTTAGTTGGCCGCCCAACTGACTGAGCCACCCAGGCACCCCTGAGGAACACAATTTAAAAATGGGCAATGGGGGCACCTGGATAGTTCAGCTGGTTAAATGTCTGACTCTTGATTTTGGCTCAGGTCATGATCTCACGGTTCGTGGGACTGAGCCCTGCATTGGGCTCTGTGCTGACAGTGTGGAGCCTGCTTGGGATTCTCTCTCTCTCTCTCTCTCTCTCTCTCTCTCTCTCTCTGTCTTTCTGCCCCTCCCCTGCTCATGTGCACTCTCTCTCTCTCTTTCTCTCTCTGTCTCTCTTTGTCAAAATCAATAAATAAACATTAAAAAAAATAATAAAAGTGAGCAACAGATTTGAATGGGCATTTCTCCAGAGAAGATCTATAGATGGCCAATGAGCATATGAAAAGACACTCAACATCACTAATAATTAGGGACATGCAAATAGAAATCACAGCGAAATACTATTTCATTCCCATTAGGCTAACTATCATAAAAAAAAGATGAATAATAACAAATGTTGGGAAGGATGTGGAAAAATTAGAACCTTCATTTATTACTGGTAAGAATGTAAAATGGTGCAGCCACCTGGGCAAACAGTCTGGCAGTTCCTTAAAAAGTTACTATATGGCACAGCCATTCTACCCAGGAGAATTGAAAAGCTATGTGAATGCAGAACTTTATGTAGAAACATTCAGCATAGCTTTATTCATAATAAGCAAAAAGTGGAAACGACCCAAATGTCCATCAGTGAATGAATGGGTAAACAAAATGTGGTTTATCCATAAGTGGAATATTACTTAAACACAAAAAGAAACAAAGTACTAATGCATGCTACAAGGATGAGCTTTGAAAACATTATACTAAATGAAAGAAGCTGGACACAAAATGGAAGTGTATTTTGTACTTCCATTATATAAAATATTCAGAATAGGCAATTCCATGAAGATGGGCTGAGTAGAGGAAAGAATAGAAGTGACTGCTAATGGGTACAGAGTTTCTTTTTAGGGTGAGGAAAATGTTCTGTAATAAGATAATGATGACTGCACAACTTTTTGAACATACTAAACACCACTGAGTTGCATATTTTAAAAGGTCAAGTTTTATGGTATGTGAATTGTATCTCATTAAAATAGTTACATGAGAAAAATCAAGACAAAATACAGAATATAAATCAAGTTTTAATTTTCTTTTCATGTTTGTTTATTTTTGAGAGAGAGCATGAGTGGGAGAGGTGGCAGAGAGAGAGGAAACAGAGGGTCCAAAATGGGCTCTGTGCTGACAGCAGAGAACCTGACATGGGGCTTGAACTCACGAGCTGTGAGATCACAACCTGAGCTGAAGTCAGACGCGCAACCAACTGAGCCACCTTGGCACCCCGCGAGTTTTAATTTTAAATACAAAGTATTTATAGTTGAATTTGATTTATTTTTGAAATTTAATAAAGTCTTACTAAATAGTTTTGTAAAATCAAAATTGTTCTAACATTTAGTGTCTATTAATTCCCAATATAAATAATCAGGGTCATGTTTCACTCATATTAGATCCACTAACATATGTATGTATTTAGGAGTAATAGGAATTGTTTAATGCTGCAAAATGTTTCTCTCCACATGTAATAGCTGTGAATTTAGTGCTAATTAGTGAGTACCACCAGAACCATGAATTGGAATAGGAAGAAAAGCAAGAAAATGAACAGCTAGCTCTACTTGGAAGTGAAACTTTATTATGCAAGAATTCATTGCATTCATGTCCTCTTAGAAGATTTGATAAGTTAATTTGTTTTTCTCTTATCTAAGTGCTTTTGCAGTGGCACGGCTTCAACTTCATGGCATTTAGATGAGGTCCCCTTTGTTATGTGGGCATAGGGCGACAGATATAGAGATGTGCTTCTCTGAGGCCTGGACAAGAGCACCTGTTTAGAGTTACAAGTCTCACTGTGTCAAGATTGAGCATCTGTGTATTCTTTAATGAGATTTGTATGCACACCGGAGTGTGTGATCTGCAGGGGTCTAGGGCAGGGGTCCCTCTTGTGGGGCTCTAAGGGACTGCTTCTGATCTTATCATACCCCTCTTTAGGCCTTACTTGATCATGAGTCTGCTTTTTCACTGTTAATACTTTCAGCAGATGCTTATTATTTAAATTTGATTTTAAGATTAAACAGAATGGCAGAGATAATTTAGACTTGGCTAAGACTAATCTTTCCTTTTATGTTATGGCAAGATCAAGATTTCTAAACATAGTAGAACAGAGCAAAGGCTGAATGGTTTTGGTATCCTTCTAAGCTATTTTTTTTTCTCAATCATTTATCAATTCAACGTGTCTTTATAAATCCTTTATATAAAAGACGATCTAAGTCCTAAATCCAGTCAGGGAGGAATGTGAGAGTCTTGGCTTGCAACCCAGCGTCTATATGCAGTTTGTGGTTTATCTTGTCGGTTTAAGTTCTCTCTTAATTTCCTGCTCTTCAGTAGTAAATAACTCCCTGGCAGGATTACTTGTGGCTAGGAAGGCTCTTATCAGAGCATCTTTGTTTAGTTGGTACTTAGGGCAGGGCAAGGAGGCATTTGATTCACCAAGACAGAAATCTATCTGTTAGGTACAAACTTACTTGTGTGGGTTGATGCTTTCTTAGAATATCAAGGCTTGTTTGTACATGACAGTTGTAGGAGGTGCTTCCCTGTGTTTTCAAAAGGTTTGTTATAGCTCTTTTTGGATTCTTAGTGGGTACTGTGGGGTGGCTAAGAACATGGCATCCAGACTGTCTGGGTTCCCTTCCTCCACTCTCTGTCTTTGTGGCCTTGGGCAAGTTTTTTAACCATTCTTTGCCTCAGTTTCCTCTATTATACAGGGATAGTATGACCTCAGTCAGTGTTGTTGTAAGGATAAAGCATGTACAAGTTCTTGGCACAGAGCAAGCACTTAATAAATGTTACTTAGTGCCAAACTCCATAGGAAACGTATACAAAGTTCTGGGCCACTGAAGTGGTGATGATGTGACATTAACTGGAAATTTTACCTTGGAGTTTGTCCTAGACTTACCTAAACTACTTGTACTCAGATAAACCCCTTTGAAAGGAGTAAACAGGTCTTTCTTCCCTCTTGCAGGGAATGGAGATACTGTAGCTGTCTAGAATGACCTTTGTTACTCAGCTCTGTGAGGTATAATATTCCTTTTTACCTTTTAAAACAACACATGCTGCTATTAAGTATTAAATAGCAAAATAAAGCTTTATGATTTCAGATTCTCCCAAATCTCACAAGGGACTTTTTTTTCTTTTTTTAAATAATTGTCTCTACTATTACCTTCCTTTGAAGAGTTGACGTTTCCGGGCAAGGCAGCCTATTCATAGTCAGGACTCTTCTCTGGTTTGCTTTGTGGCAATCACTTTCACCCTCCATTTCCCTTTCACACGACAAATATTCTTGTTGTTAAAGGAAGGATGGTTGACTTTATGCTTTCCAGGATTAGATGTTCTAGCAAGTTAGTGACTGAACTGGGTTTTTAGCTCAGATAAAACTAGTTACAAGCATAAGACAATTTCTTGTTACCCCTTCAACCTCCAATCAGGACAAGCTGGGTTTTGACTGGGCTTAGAGAATCTACCTTTATCTTTGGTATCTGACCCACAGATTTCATCTCTCCTTTGGAATTTGTCTTAGAGTTCTCAAATCGTGAGCCAGGCCACACTGTCTCTATGACCCTCCTATTCCCAGTGGTATCTTCTCAGCTTAGGCTGTTTGCGGGGTAGTTTTGTGAAGTTATTCCATCATAATGGGGTCATACGATTTTTAAAAGCAGGCTAGATATATGCCCTGATTAATTCTAACAAAGTTTGGTATCAGTTTTCTAAAATTAATTTTTATGATCAGGCATATATGTATATAGTATAAAAGACTTCTGTGAGTCTTATAATAGAAGGTAGCATTCCCCTGTCCCACTCCCCCTTATCCTGAGTACCCTGTTCCAAAGGCATTGCTTTAAAAAAATTTTTTTTAAATGTTTATTTTTGAGAGAGAGAGACAGAGTGCGAGCTGGGGAGGGGCAGACAGAGAGGGAGACACAGGATCTGAAGCAGGCTCCAGGCTCTGAGCTGTCAGCACAGAGCCTGATGCAGGGCTCGGACCCACAAAGTGTGAGATCATGACCTGAGCCGAAGTTGGACACTTAACCGACTGAGCCACCCAGGTGCCCCCAAAGGCATTGCTTTTAACTTGCTTAGCAGTGTCTTATGGTTATCTTCATATTTCTAAACAAAATGCCTACATGGCTATATTTTGAATTTTCAAACTTACCTGCAGACTTCTTTCTGTGGAGGCTGAAGATACGACTCTTTTATACTACCCCTTTTTCTTATCCTCTTAATATTATGAATTTTGGTTAAATCATTTCAGAGGCAATATAGCATAGTGACTAAGAATGAGGGCTTTGGGCTCAAATTCTAGCCTTTCCACCTACTAGATTTATGTGATTTTTAACAAGTTTTTAAATCTCGGTGTCTCAGCTTTCTCAGGAATAACCTACCTCATGGGTTTGCTGTGGATATTAAATGACTTAATATATGTGAAGCATGTAGAGTGTCTGGCACATGGTGAATTTGAAGTAAATTCTAGTTGTCATCCTCATCAGTATTATTATGATCTATGGCCACCTAATATCTCCCCCTGCATTTAAAGAATAGGGCTGGCATTGTAGTTACAGGTCAGCTGTAAATCTTTCCTACAGGATTTGCCCTGTAAGCTCCGATCATGGATGATCAGAGAATTTGGACCTCTTGAGGACAGGCCAGGACTGAGGACTGAACCCCAGAAGGGACTGGCTGAGCATGCTCAGTTCCTCCCACTAAAGGCACCAAGCAAACAGTCCTCTTCCCCAGGAGAAGTTGCCGAGGAGGTGGAGACAGGCCTTGAGTTGTCTCCACTGGGAAGTCCCTGAATGGAAACAAGAGGCCAGGGAATGCGGAAGGTTTCCTGTGGCAAGTCTCTACTGGAGCTTTATTAGGACAGATGTTTTGTCCTGTGGGTGCATATTTGTGATCTCTACAACATAACTGCTTACTCACTATGTTGCTTTTGGAAATTTGTAACATCCAAACATGCAAGTGTGAAGTATGCTCCCAGGAAAATATATAAATGTGTGTGAATATTTTTTATTCCTTTTTTTTTTTAAAGAGAGAGAATGTGAGTGGGGGAGAGGGACAGAGGAAGAGAGAGAGAGAGAGAGAGAGAGAGAGAGAGAGAGAGAGAGAGAGAGAATGAATCTCAAGCAGGCTCCATGCTTAGTGTGGAGCTCAGTTCAGATCCCACGACCTTGGGATCATGACCTGAGCTGAAATCAAGAGTCAGACGCTCAGCTGAGCCACCCAGGTACCCCTTTTTTATTTTTTAACCAGTTCTGTCCATCAGGTGACCCGTAGTAGTATCTAAAACCAACAACAGTAGGTAGTTGAGGTAGTTCGAGGCTTATTTGTAATTTCCCTAACAATCATTTGTTCAAAATAGAAATTGAGAAAGTGCCCCATGATACGGAAACTCCTGAAAGAATTTAGTCTAAAGCAATTATTGCTTTAACATAAGGCGATTATTTCAGTTATTTCCAAGGAACAGTTTTGGAAGAAGAAACTTGCATATTGAGTTAGTTGCTGGCATTTTCAAACAAACTGCTCTTCTCCTTTCCCTGCTCCCCAAACCCGTTCATTTTCCTTATTCTTAGACTCTGCCTCTGTTTCCCCTTCATTTTGTCGCCTAGCCAGATCTCTTAAGAGCAGACCTTACTGCTACTCCCTTCATTTCTTTATAACTAATGAATCATAAGTTCTGTTGATTCTACCACTCACATCTCTGATCTGTCCCTGTGGCTACCTTTGCCACTTCTGAGTTCAGACCATTGTCATTTGCTACTTGTAGCAGTGTTCAGCTGCCTCCCTCCCAATCTCCCCCATCAATAGTCCACTCTGTTCACAGAGTGGAGTGTCTAAAATATCATGTGATCATGTAATTCCCAGGTTAAAACCTAACAATGACTCCTTAACATCTAATGGATGGAGTCTGCATTTCTTAGAATGGCAGACAAAGCCGTACACTGATTCTGGCTGTACCTTTAGACAACCACTTATAGATACTAATTTTGTATATGCCGTTCCTTCTGCATGGAGTGTTCCTGCCTCTTTTCCCCAATCCTTGTCTGGTTAAGACCTGTTCATCCTGTAAGACACTTCGGGTGTTACCCTGAGGAAAGAGTGCCTGACAGCTCCTTCCCTCCTGGTGTGGGTACCTCTCTTACGTGGTCCCATAATACATGGTTCATACCTTGGCCCGTTATCACACTGCACACTGCTCAATCCCTGTCTGTCTGTCTCTCCTGATTATGAGCTTCTGGAGATTGGGACTTGAGGTCTCCAGGGCCTAGTATAAAGCTGTATATCCTCTTCCCATTCGTATTTGTCCATTTAATTCCCTGGACTCTACATGTAAAGTACTATATATTTTTTCTCTATTAAACTTGATTTTGTTGCTTTTGGTCTTCTCTTTATATTGATTTCAAGTCCTCGTTTTGCCAACCAGTATATCAACCATTCTCCCTAGCTTTTTGTCCCCCCAGTGGAAGAGCGGCTCTGAGGACAGGGGTTTGTTTTGATCATTGCTCTATCTCCTCAGCACCTAAAACAGCAGCAGTATATATATGTTATAGACATTCAATAAATATTGAATGAATGAATGTGTCACTTACAAATCTGATTAATGGAACTTATGTTTCCTTTCATGTCTTGGCCCTTCCTCGATTATGTTCTTTTTAACGTTTTTATTAGAGATAACTCAAAAAAAAAAACTCTTTCACTATTATGTAGGACTTAGTTTTGTGAATCTTACAGCAGAACAGACTTTTTCAAGAAAAGTGTTAATGAATCAGGACTGTTTCATCATGGGAGAAGTAAAGTAGTATAGAAATTGTTGATACTGGGCTGTAAGTAGTTTCAGCTATACTTGTAAGAACTCTTTTTGACTTCTCAGCATTCTGCTGCAGTAAGGGAGGAACATCTTACTCTGGACAAAGGAGGTAGATTTGGATCCAGCCCTCTTTGAGATAACTAACATTGCATATCTAGCAATAACTTCCTTCTCAACGATTGAATGTTCCCATTCACTTATTTGATAACTATTTGATTGCCTACTATAATATGGAGAATGGAAGGAGAAAGCATATGTAAGGCATGGTGGTGGCTTTTTTTTAATGTTTATTTTCATTTTTGAGAGAGAGACAGAGGGCAAGCGAGGCAGGGGCAGAAAGAGAGGGAGACACAGAATCCGAAGCAAGCTCCAGGCTCTGCGCTGTCAGCACAGAGCCTGATGTGGGGCTCAAACCCATGAACCATGAGATCATGACCTGAGCTGAAGTTGGATGTGCAACTGACTAAGCCACTCAGCACCTCTGGTGGTGGCATTTAAGGAATTGAGACTTGGAGAGACGTGTGTGTGTGTGTGTGTGTGTGTGTGTAGACAATGCACAGACAAGGTAAAGAACCTTGGGTCAGTGACAGTGAGTGGCACCAACTAGAAGTTGCTGCAGAAGAGCAGAGGAGGGAAAGAACACCAAAGGCCAATTGAAAGAGCTAGGTTCTGACCTATTCCTCCACAGAAGCATGCTAAGTAGCTATTTTGGGTCCTTATCATCCTGTTGAAGGTTTCTAACTTGTTCTCCCACCTTAAAAATGTTCCCTGGCTTAGGTGCACTGACAAGAGTTTATAAAAGCAGTGTGGTTGTTTATAAGGGGTGAAAGAATGGACAGAGCAGAGCTTTAAACCAGGCAGTATGGGGTATAAATCTAGAGGCTTCCACTTAAAGAGCTGAGCACCCTTAGGCAAATCACTTAATCTCTGTGCTTTGGGCTATTTCAGACACTGTAATACAGGGATATTGTCCAAATCGTGGGGTTGCCTCAAAGATTGAATAAAGTGGTGTATATAAAGTGCCCCACATATTGTCTGCCACATGGTAGTGCTCACTGAATGTTAGTTTTCCTTTCTCCTTACAAAGATAAGATGCTTGTCCTGAGTAATTTTTTAGTGTTCCTACTGACAGTTATTAGGTATGATTATGATTTAATAGCTATGATCTATATGGTTCTTGCAGCTAAAAAAAGAGAAAAGTTCGCCATGGTGGGGAAGAGGAACACAGAAGTGGGTATAGAAAGAATGGATGTTTGAAGGGGATCTAATTAGAAAATTATTTTTCTTGATGGCCTAGAATTTAAAATTACATCATAGAGTCTTATAAGAAAATGATATTCAGGGAAAGAATAGTTGTTTGTTTTCTTTTGGAGAATATTTTTCAATATCTTCTATAAGAATGTTGTAAAAAATTATCTTTAACTAAGTTGCCCACTATAGGCCATTAACCCTGTCATTATTGTAGAGTTTAAACAACTATAGTAACAATAGGATTAAATGTGTATTAACTTATGTTACCTCATTCCACAAAGGATTTGAGGTGGTTTTCAGAAGCATGGAATACTACACAAATAAAATGGTAAGATAGGAGCAGAAAATAAGAAATCAGAACATTAAAAAAATATGGTATGTGGTTAATAGTATGGGAAAATAGTACCTAATTAATACATAAACCATTAAGGGTCTGTATTGTTATAATACAATAACATAAATGACTCTAAGCTTCCTGGAAACCAAAGTGAAAAGGGAGGCATGATGGAGGTGGTTAAAGAGGAAATTTACTTATTACTCTAGGAAGTAAAGTGTAAAGTAAAGTGTTTCCTAACCCTTAGCTTCTTGTAGGGAGCACTGAGGAATGAATGAATGAACGAATGGATGTTAGCATTACCCTTATGGTAGACGTAATAATAGATTTCATTAGACAGTTTCTGTAAGTGTCTCTTGATGACAGTTGAGTTTATGACATCGAGAGACAACTCTGAAAGCAGTTCTATCAGGGGCCAGTGTGATCTGACCAAGTTTACAGGTTCCAAGTCTAGCCTAATCCAAGGGTAATGTGGAGACTGTAATACACAGTTTCCCCATCTTTAGATATCATTGCTTTCAACAGGGAGTTTGATAAGGGCTGCCCAGGAGTTTAGGACTTGTATTGTGGGTATTTTATTGTAGAATTACACTGGATTTATCTCCCTTAGAGATCAAACTAGCAGACTGTCAGGTTGGCATCCTCTCATGGAAATGGAGAGGCCTTAGCAGACTCACATTTAGTGTATGAGTAGCACACTGCATTATGGATGTGGGCTGGGGGATTTTATCTTCTACTTTGAACAATGGCAAGATTAGAAAATGTTCATTACTCTTAGTGTGAGTTTCAATAAATTGGGGTGAGGAGCTTTGCATTAGAGACTGGAACTGTGAATCTATGTTTAGGAGTAAAAAAAAAAAAAAAATCACACAAACTCAGAACTACCTATATGCTACTTTGGATTTCTGAGAGCTATAAATTAAAGATGAACCCTGAAGACCCCAGCAATTGGTATGGGTATGATGTATTGTGAATTTTTAAACCTTGTACTTTGTTAATTTTCATATTTTTGGAATAGTATGTGATACATGATTCCAGAAATCTCTGTAGTTGTTAGGCTCCAGAAATCTCTGTAGCTGTTACTTCACTTTAGTGCTTCCCAAGTGAGGTGAATGGTTACAGGTGAGCATAAGTGTTGATTACCTCCTGAGTCCCAAGTTTCTGAGCCATTGTCTGCAGCCGTGAGCAACCTTGTCCATTTTACCTTAGTGAGCTGTACAAGTGTTAAAATTTTCTGTGTATGCCAGGACCTGGAGATACCGGGAAGTGAAGCTTTAGTTCACTTTACATTTGCATGAACTTAGTGTTGCTTTAGAGTTCTTTGTTTACATGGGCGCCTGGGTGGCTTGGTCAGTTAAGCATCTAACTTCAGCTCAGGTCATGATCTTGTGGTTCATGGGTTCAAGCCCCATGTTGGGCTCTGTGCAGATAGCTCAGAGGCTGGAGCCTGCTTCAGATTCTGTGTCTCCTCTCTTTCTCTCTCTGCCCCTCCCCTGCTCACGCTCTTTCTCTCAAAAATAAGATAACAAATGCATGGTTTATATAACTACCATATAAGTTACTACTATAACTACTATATATAAGTTACTGTATAACTACTACTCAGTACTCAGATTCTAAGATTTTCTTTCTAAAACACGGAATATTAGAGAATGCAGAGAAAGGGGAAGAACTCTTTTGCACTGCTGGTAGGAATGTAAACTGGTGCAGCCACACTGGAAAGCAGCATGGAGGTTCCTCAAAAAATTAAAAATAGAACCACCCTATGATCCAGCAATTGCATTACTAGATATTTATCCAAAGGATACAGGAATGCTGATTCGAAGGGGCACATGCACCCCAATGTTTATAGCAACACTATCAACAATAGCCGAAATGTGGAAAGAGCTCAAATGTCCATCAACTAATGAATGGGTAAAGAAGATGTGGCATATATATATAATGGAATGTTACTCAGCCATCAAAAAGAATGAAATCTTGCCATTTGCAACACTGTGGATGGAACTAGAGTATATTATGTTAAGCAAAATAAGTCAGAGAAAGACAAATATCATATGATTTCACTCATATGTGGAATTTAAGATACAAAACAGATGATCATAAGGGAAAGGAAGCAACAATAATATAAAAACAGGGAGAAAAACTGTAAGAGACTCTGAAATACAGAGAACAAAATGAGGATTGCTGGTGGGGTGTTGGGTGCGTGAGGGGCGTTAAGGAGTGCACTTGTTGGGATGAGCATGGGGTGTTATATGGAATTGATGAATCACTAAATTATATTCCTGAAATTATTATTACACTATATGTTAGCTAACTTGAATTTGAATTTAAAATAAATAAATAAATAAATAAATAAAACGCAAAACATTAGACTCAGTTGTAGTCACCTGTGTCCCCTTCTTCATCCATGTCTTCCTAGAGGTAATAACTATGCCTTACTGGCTTTTGTTATTCCCATCATGTTTTATTTTATTTTATTATTTTTTATATATAATTTATTGTGTGATTGGTTTCCATACAACACCCAGTGTTCATCCCAACAGGTGCCCTCCTCGATGCCCGTCACCCTCTTTCCTCTTTCCACCGCCCCCATCAACCCTCAGTTTGTTATCAGTATTTAAGAGTCTCCAATGGTTTGCCTCCCTCCCTCTCTGTAACTTTCCCCCCCCTTCGCCTCCCCCATGGTCTTCTGTTAAGTTTCTCAGGATCCACATATGAGTCCCATCATGTTTTATACTATTACTACAGATGTGTGAATCCATATTCCATTGGATGTCAATACCAACATTTCTTTTCAAATGCTGATGGATATTTAGGTTGTTGCTTTTTTTTTTTTTTTTACCACTATTACAAACAATGTGTCAGTAAACATTCTTACTCATGTGTTCTTTTGCATAAAATTTCTCTGGAGTACATAACTGGGAGTGGAATTGCAAGAATATGGAGTATGCGTATCCTTGGCTTTCCTAGATGTTGCCAAATGGCTACTCACAATGATTATTTCTATTTATGCTGGTATGTGTAGGAATTCCCATTTTCCCATTGTCTCACTAAAACTCAGACTTCTTATTTGTTGCCAAATTATGGTCATTTATTATTCTTTTAATTTGCATTTTTCTACTAATGAGCATCTGAGCCAAATGTCACTTGGCCACTGGGTTTTCTTTTCTGTGTATTTCCTCTGAACTGTTTTGTCCATTTTTCGGTTGGGTTGTCTTCTTTGTCCTGTTGATTTATAGCCTATCTTTACAAATGCAAGATGATAATAATTTACTGTTTATATGCCCTGCAGTGATATCCCATTCTGTGGCTTGTCTCTTTTTGCTTTGGTTCTAGTGTCTTTTTTTGCCTAGGAATTGTAAATTTTATCCATGTTTTTCTTCATGGTTTGTGCTTATGTCTGGAAATACTTTTCTATCATGAGTTCAAGATATTCTTTTTTTAAGATGTGTAATTTTTTTTTATATTTTAGGTTTGTATTCTGGGGATAAGAAGTTTTCTCTATTGAATTTTTTTTTATCTCAGTGACAATTTTTAATATCCAGGATTTCTAATTAATACTCTTTTTTAAACACACTTGCCCTTGTTTTATTTTTGCTTGTTTCATAGTTTTTTTTTTAAATGAAAATATTCTTTCATTTTATTTCTTTGAAAGTTCTAAATATACTCATTTTGGAGTGGTAGTTACACTGGTCTACAGAATTAATTTCATCTGGAGTGACTATATTTGCTAATTGGTGATTTGTTAGCTGTCTTTGTTAGCATTGGACTGACTTCAATTTTTTGGAATTTGAGTTTACAGAATCATTCTTAGTGGGAGGTATATTGTTTTGTTTTCTCCTTCTTCACCTTCCCTCCCTAACGGGTCTTCTGTTAGGCTCCCTGAATTCCCAGTTTCAGAATAAGGTATTTTAAGCTTCTTGTTCCACAGTAGCACTAAAAATCTCACAGGCCAGCCAGAGAGCCAGTGAGGACCTTATTTCAGGCCTAGTCATGAGGCTGAGTCTGTATTCTCCTTCCCCTAGAAGTTTGTAGAGTTCTGAATCTTTAATCTGGATAGAAATCACTAAAATACCTTAATAACTAGAATTTAAATAAAAATTTAAAAAGGAAACATTACTAAGATCCCATCTAGCTCACTCTTGCCTTCTCCAGTCTCCTTTTGCAGGTGTATGGGGGGAGTTCCAGCTCTGGGCTCAGTCAGTGAGCTTGGCTTTTTTCTGTTTCACAGGGAGTACTTTTAGTCCTCTTAACAATGCCTAGTATCTGCTTACGGACCTGGACTCCATTAGACAGGCCCAACTTAGTCCGTTCCTTTTTGCAGGTAGTCTGTAGCCCATGACCAGGTTTTTTTGGTATCTTTTGAAAAATCTATATGTATATTCTAATTCTATCATTATTTTGTGTTTGGAACAGAGGATGATACATGGAACTTGAATTCACTGTGCACCTTGATTGGGATTTGGATTTTGTCTTAATTTACCTAGATTGTGAGCTTCTCCAGGAAGGGATAACTTTTTAAATTACATTTTTTTTCTTTTTCTTTTTTTTTCTTTTCTTTTCTTTTTTTTTTTTAGAGAGAGAGAGTGTGTGAATGCCCATGCTGGGGAGGGACAGAGGAGGAGAGAGAGAATCCTAAGCAGGCCTCATGCCCAGTGCAGAGTCCCACGTGGAGCCCAGTCTCACAACTGTGAGATCGTGACCTAAGTTGAAATCATGATGACATCCAACTGACTGAGCCACCCAGGCACCCCAGGAAGGGCAAACTTTTTATCAACAACATCAAACATGGCGCCTAGCTGTGGGTGCCCAGTGTCTGTTTTTTAATGAAGGACTCTTGGACATGTCTTCTTATTCCTGTTTCCACCCTGGATATTTAGTTCGAATCCCACCAATGTTGCATAACCTTGGCAAGTTACCTAGGACCTCTAATCTCTTCTTCCCCATCTTTAAAATGAAGATAATTCCTCACAAGATTGCCTGAGGAGCTAATGACAATTCTGTGCAGGTCCTTTCCAAGGATTAGGAGACATTCCAGAAATGTTCTCTTTCCCGTCTGTCCCCACCCCACCCTTACCAGTGATTAACATTTTTCCTGGCAGAGCAGACAATTCTTTGCAGTCATTGTTGGATATAGTGTTCTGTAAATGTCATTAGGTTAAGATGGTTTATAGTGTCATCCAAACTTTTATATTTTAATGCTTTTTTTGGTCTTTTCATTTCTATTAATTACTGAGACAGATGTGCTAAATATACGGCTATGATTGTGAATTTGTCTAGTTTTGTTAGTTTTGTGTATTTGTTTTTTAGGACATCTATTTTTTGTTGTTGTTGTTGTTGAAATCTTCCATATAAGTTCATTTCTTAATCAGTGTTATTGAGGTGTAATCGACATGTAATAAGCTGCATGTTTAAAGTATGTAATTTGATGAGTTTTGTCACATGTATATGCCAATGAAGCCACTACTACAGTCAAAGTAATGAACATAACCATCACCCTCAAAGGTTTCTTTGTCCCTTGGTAATCCCTCTTTCCAGCTCCTTCCCACCTTCTAGGTAAACACTGATGTGCCTCTTGTCACTATAGATTAATTTGTATTTTTTTTTTAATTTTAAAGCGAGAGTGTGTGACCGGGGTGGCGGCGGGGGGAGAGAAAAAGAGAAAGAGAATATCTTAAGCAGCCTCCACATCAGAACAGAGTCCGATGTGGGGCTCGATCCCTTGACCCTGGGATCATGACCTGAGCCAAAATCAAGAGCCTGATGTTCAACTGACTGAGCCACCCAGGTGCCCCTAATTTGTATTTTTTTATAAATGGAATCATGCTTTATGTGCTCTGTTGATCTTCTTTCACTGAGTATAATTATTTTGCTATTCATCCATGTTATATTTATCAGGAGTTCACTCCTGTATATATGGCTGGGTTGTATTCCATTATATAAATACACCTTAATTTGTTTATATAGTCACTTATTTCTCGACACTTAGATTCTTTTTAGTTTTTGACTATTAGAAATAAAGCAGCTATAAGTGGCTGTTTACAAGTTACTTGTTTCTCTTAGGTAAATACCTAGGAGTGGAATGGCTAGGTCATATGGTAGGGGTATGTTTAACTTAAAAAAAAAAAAAAAATTCCTAAACTGTTTTCCAAAGTGGTTGAACAATTTTATATTCCCTGTAGCAGCGTGTGATGGTTCCAATTGCTCTATGACCTCATTAGCACTTATATGATTAATCCTTTTCCTTTTAGCCTAATAGATGTGTGGTTTTTTAATTATTATTTTAATTTACATTTCCCTTATGACCAATGATGTTGAGCATCTTTTCATATGCACATTTTCCATTTGCATATCTTTTTTTGTGAAGTGATTTTTCAAATATTTTGCCTGGTTTCTAATGGGGTTGCATGGTTTTCATGGAGTTTTAAGAATTCTTTATATAATCTGGGTACAGGTTTTTTATTAGATACATCATTTGCAAATCTTTCTGCCTAGTGTGTGACTTTCTTTTTATCCTCTTAACAGTGTCTTTTATTTTTCGTTGTTGTTGTTGTTTTTTAAGTGGGCTCCATACTGGACTTGAACTCATGCCCCTGAGAACAAGACCTGAGCTGAGATCAAGAGTCGGATGCTTATGGGTGGATTTGAAATGTTTGGGTGGGTTAAGTGGGCATTTTAACAACATGGCTTCTCCTTTGGCATGTTTAATTGTGATGTTTAATGGACATCCTTGAAGATGACACTTTTAAAATGAAATTCCCTCCTAATGATGACTACTTCCCTGCCACTCTATGGGACAATCAGCAGAATCTGTAGGTTCTTATTTAGAATGGACATTCTCTTGTAATTTTGTTCCTGTTTATTTTAAAATTTTCCTATTGTTTCACTAGAAAGGAAAGATGATGCTTAGTTTCAAATGTTAAAAGTGTACAAGTTGCTTTGTTACAATAAAACTAAATGTGTAAAAAAAAAAAAAAAAAAACAAAAACCTTGGATGCTTAACTCCCTGAGACACCCAGGTGCCCCTTAACAGTGTCTTTCAAGGAGAAATTCTTAGTTTTGTGAGGTTTACTTTATAGATTGCTTTTAGTATTGTATTTGAGAAATCTTTGCCTAATTTAAGGTTGCAAAGATTTCTCCAATGTTCTCTTCCAGAAATTTTAAAAGTTTTCAGTTTCACATTTAAGTTTTATGATCCTTTTGAGGTAATTTTTAAAGATGGTGTAAGTAGGGATCAAATTTTAATGTTTCCTGTATCTGTGAAGCTCTGTTATGAAATGTGTATAAAGTTATCATTGTTATATCTTCCTGATACATTGATACTTTTATCATTATAAAATATCCCTCTGTGTTTCTAGTAATACTTTTTGTCTTCAGCCGGTTTTGTCTAAACTGAGTAGAGCCACTCCATTCTTCTTAGGGTTATTTATATGGCATATCTTTTTCCATCTTTTTATTTTCAACTTGTGTATTTGTATTTAAAGTGCATCTTTTTAAACAGGATATAATTGGTTCTTGATTTTTTTAATCTAGTCAAAAAACCTTTCTCATTTGATTAGAGTCTTTAGTCTACTTTTATTTAATGTAATTACTGATATGGTCATATTCAGGTCTGACATTTTGCTATTTGTTTTCTATTTGTCTCATCCATTTTTTGTTCTTCTGTTCCTCTCTTCTGCCTTCCTTTGCACTAGTCAAAGAATTTTAGTAATCAATTCTAGTTTCTCTGTTGACTTTTAATCTATATCTCTTTGCATTATTTTTAATGCTTTCTCTAGGGTTTATAATATGCATCTTTAAGTTGTCCAAATGCATCTTAAATTAATATAGGATTGCCACAGGTGAAATATAGGAAACTTGCAATAGTATGTAGCATCTATCTCCATTTTTAGTTTTTTTATTATTATATACTACACCTATATAACAGTGTTATAATTTGCTTTAAATGGTCGTATAAGTTCATGTAAAGAAATTATAAAGAAAAAGCATGTGTATGTGTATTTCAGTCCTCCTTTGCACCCATGTTGCCAGCTGGTATCATTTCTGTTTAGTCTGAAACACTTTATTTAATATTTCTTGTAGTGGAAATCTCCCAGTGACAAATTCTCTGTTTTTATTATCTAAAAATGTTTTTATTTTGCCTTAATTTTTTGAAGGGTAGTTTAGCTGGATATAGAATCCACAGTAGACAGTTTTTTCCTCTTTCAGCCCATTAAATAACACTGGTCCAGTGTTTTCTATCCTTCATTATTTCTTATGAGCAGCCAACTGATAATGATATCATTGTTTTCCTTGTATATAATAGGTTATCTTTTTTCTCTACTTTCAAATTTTTCTCTTTATCTTTGACATTCTGAAGTTTATGGTGTGTTTAGGAGTGGTTTGCTTAAGGAGGTTCTTTGAGCTTCTTAGATCTGTAAGTTAGTTTTTCACATAATATGTGATTTTGGGGTTTCATTATTTCTTCATATATATTTTCTGCCCCTGTTTTTCCTTTCTAGGACTTCAGTCATACACATGTTGGTCCTTTGGATTTTTGTCTCACAGACCTTTAACACTTTGTACCTTTTTAAAAAATATTTTTCTCTCTGTTCTTGAGGTTGGGTATTTCCTGTCTTCAAATTTCCATATACTTTTTTATCTTTTGTTATCAGTCTAGTGAGCCTATGAATGCATTCTTCAGTTATTGTACTTTTCATCACTATAGAGTTTCCATTTTTTTGTAGTTTGCATTTCACTGTTGAGATTCCCTATCTGCACACTGAATAAGATTATATTTACATTTAATTATTTCACATGGTATCCTCTAATACTTCTAACATTTATAACAGGTTTTTGAAATCTTTGCTAAATGCAATATCTGAGCACATTCAGAGTCCATTAATATTATTTCTTTGAATGTCTGATAATCTTAGGTTGAAACATGGATGTTATAGATACTATTTTGAAGTAACTCTGATTCTATTGTATTCTTCCAAGGTTATTGAGTTTTTGTTCCTAGTAGGCAGTTAGCTTGCCTGGACTCCTGCAAACTGTCACTCTGTGATGTACAGCAGCTGATAATCTCTGCTCAGTTCTTACAGCCTTCAGCTACTGCTTTTCTTTTTTCTCTAGCTGTTACTTGTCTTTAGTCTGGCCCCTAACTAGTCTATCCAGCACTTGTATTGTGTCTTGATCCTCAAAAAATCCCACAGACTTACAGTTTTTAGTTTCAGTTTCAGCTTTTCAAAGGTAAACTCTCCTCCACCTTCTATCTGCTTTAGACATTTTCCAGTGTGTTTAAATACTTTTTTTTTTCCAGTGCACACATGCCATAATTGTTCTCTGCAGGAGGGTTTGCTTGACCATTTCACTCTGATGCTATTAACAGAAGTTGATAGCAAGTAATTAAAAAAAAACCCTCGTTAGTGGAAGTATAACTGTGAAATAACATTTAGGGTGGCAAGGAAATGGTCAAGTACAGTCTACTCATTCTTGAATTTTTGTGTAGTTGCCAGATAGCTCTATGCCCCAAGAGTCATGGGAACTTTATTGAATGATATTTTGCATTCTAATCTCAGTTTTGTATTATTTCATTTTATTTGAAGCTATTAAAACAATGTTGAGATATTAGAAAGCAAAGATGTCTTGAAAAGAGGCCAAGATCAAGTGAAAATGAGGGTTGGAACTACCAAAAAAGGGTAAAAGAATATCAACCTTAAACTAACCACAGTAGTTCTCTCTTTGAGTATTTTCATTTGTAAACACTTTGCCCTTGCAATCATTTATGTCTGCATTATTATAACACCTTTATTTTATTTAACATGCAGGAAAATCTTATATATTAAACCTAACCACTTCCTTTCAGTGATTTGCATTCTCCTTTGGCCATATACTGAAAGCTGAGGATTTGTTCTCCATATGGAGGAGGAAACAAAGGATCTGGATGGGGAAATTGGAAAGCTACTTAGTATTTTTTGACAAAGATTCCCCAGCATGGCCTTTCTTGGATGTCTCTTTCTATAATATCACATACACATACATATATTCAAATAAGAGTATACAAACACATTTTAAAGAGTTTCTTTATTATACATTTTAAAAAAATGTTTATTTTTGACAGAGAGAGAGAGACAGAGATAGAGCATGAGCGGGGGAGAGGCAGAGAGAGGGAGACACAGAATCAGAAACAGGCTCCAGGCTCTGAGCTGTCAGCACAGAGCCTGATGTGGGGCTCAAACTCACAGACCGCGAGAACATGACCTGAGCCGAAGTTGGATGCTCAACCGACTGAGCCACCAAGGCGTCCCTATTATGCATTTTTTGACATCTATATCTCTTAAGGCATTTATCACCTTCTATGTGGTGGTCTTGTTGGACCTCTATTTGCATATATGTTACTAGACTGAAAATTATTGAAAGGTAGAGAAATCTCTTAGTTGTTTTTGTATTCTCAGTAGCCTAGGATAGTGCCTAGAACATATAGGCACTTTTAAGTGGAAGGGAGAAAAATCTCCTTACCTTCCTTGTCCCAGCTTCCCTCTTTCCCATGCCTACTTTAGAGAATATGGCAGCTAGGGAAGTGGAGAAGAGGTCATGGAAAAGAGACAAAGCTGGAGCTGGAGAAAAAGATTTGATAACCAAGTGAAGATTGGTTTGTTACCGAAAGCGAACTTAGGCCTTTCTGTTATTTAACATTGGCTAGAAGAATTATATGGACCTGCTGAAGTGGTCATCCAGTTGCAAGGTAACATTTTTCCCCCACATAAGTTTTAAGAGGATAGTTGGGACAAAAATAAAGTTGTATTTGATTATATCCTGCAGTTAGTGCTTGTTCAATGGACATCAAAATCTGTAAAATTTTTCATGTTTGGTATAGCATCCAAATCTAAACAATAATGCATTTTTTTTTAAATGAGTAAAGACTTGAATTTTTTTTTTAAGTTTATTTATTTATTTTAAGTGAGAGAGTATGAGCAGGGGAGAGAGAATCTCAAGCAGGATCCATGCTGTCAGTGTGGAGCCACAGTGGAGCTCGATCTCATGAACTATGAGATCATGACCTAAGCCAAAATCAAGACACTTAACTGACTGAGCTACCCAGGTGCTCTAAGACTCATTTTTATTCTTAAAAACACTTTGATTTATATGAACATTACACACAATGTAAGTGTATGCTTTTGGATTTTTTAATGTGGGATCCTATTTAGTGTTGACATTTTACTTTGTTGTAAAAGTGCCTTTATCCAAAAATAAATGTCAGGATGTTATTCTTCTATTTTGCCTAGATTGTTTAGATTATTTCATGAAAAAACATGATAGATGACTGAATTTTTTAAGTTAGATTGAATTATTATTAATCAGTGACATTTTTATATAAGATAGTAGATTAAAAAATTCTTAATTCTCCTGAAATAGACCCATACTGAACAGCTCTGCCCACCTGGGCTGGGGTTGCACTAACTCTTTTTCCATAATTTTATCTTCTCATTCACCTATTATCTTCTAATCCACCTAGAGACCTAATCTGGCCAGTCTCTTCCTTGTACTCTCCACTTCTGAATCCCCCACTACCAACATCTAAGTCAAGATTGCATTATTTGAGATGGAAGCAACCCCAGTGTCCATCCGTAGATGAATGGATAGAGAAGATGTAGGTTATATGTGTAAACATATATACACATACATGTATACATACATATACAACATGTATACACACACAATGGAATATTAGCCCTAAAAAAGAATAAGATCTTGCCATTTGCAACAACACAAATGGAACTAGAGGATATTATGCTAAGTGAAATAAGTCTGATAGAGAAAGACAAATACCATATGATTTCACTAATGTGTGGAATTTAAGAAAAAAAAAAAACAACAACAAATGAACAGATAGACCAAAACCCAGACTCTTAAATACAGAAAACAGAGTGGTAGTTGCCAGAAAGGAGGTGGGTGGAGGGATGGGTGAAATAAAGGGCATTAAGAATACACTTATCATCTTTCTGGAGGAAGATGGCAGCGTAGGAGGATGCTGGGCTCACCGTGTCCTGCTGAGCACTTAGATTCCACCCACATCTGCCTAAATAACCCAGAAAACCACAAGAAGACTAGCAGAACGGACACTCCAGAGCCAAGCATAGACGAGGGACCCATGGAAGAGGGTAGGAAAGGCAGAGAGGTGGTGCGTGCTACACGGATTGGCGGGAGGGAGCTGGGGTGGTGGAGGGGCAGCCTGCCCATCAAGGCAGAGCCCCCCGAGTCTGGCTTGCAAAAGCAGAGGGGCCGGATGGAGTGTGTTCTGACAGTCAGCGGGACTTAACATCTGGAATGTTATAAGTCAACAGCTCTGCTCTGAGAGCGGGAGGGCTAGAGGACAACAGGAGGGAGAGTTGTTGAGCCCCGGAGGACAGAGTTCAGCTTGGTGGGGAACAAAGGTGCTCGCCAGCGCCATCTCCCTTGCCCATCCCCCAGCCAAAATCCCAAAGGGAACCAGTTCCCATCAGGGAACTTGCTTGCACCGCACAAACACCCAACGCTATGCTTCTGCGTATCCATCCCTCCGATGGGTCTGCCTCCCTCCCAGTGCCACAGAACCCCTCCCGAAGTGGACCACCAAAGACAAAGCGAGCTGAGTCTGCCCCTCCTGCCCCTGTGCACCTTGCGGATCCACCCCGGCTAATACACCAGATCCAATCGAAGTAGCACCACAAGCCTGGCTGTGTGCAAGTAGCCCAAACAGGGCCCACACCACTCCACAGTGAGTCCTGTCCCTGGGAGAGGGGACGATGAGGTACACACCAGTCTGACTGTGGCCCCAGAGGTGGGCTGAGGGTAGACATCAGGTCTGACTGCGCCCCACCCACCAATGCAAGTTACTCCAGACAGCACAGGGGAAGTGCCCTGCAGTTCCGCGCCACTCCAGGGACTATCCAAAATGATGAAACGGAAGAATTCTCCTCAAAAGAAACTCCAGGAAGTAGCGACAGCTAACGAACTGATCAAAAACGATTTAAGCAATGTAACAGAAAATGAATTTAAAATAATAGTCATAAAATTAATCATTGGGCTTGAAAAAAGTATAGAGGACAGCAGAGAATCTATTGCTACAGAGATCAAGGGACTAAGAAACAGTCAGGAGGAGCTAAAAAATGCTATAAATGAGCTGCAAAATAAAATGGAGGTGACCACAGCTCGGATTGAAGAGGCAGAGGAGAAAATAGGTGAATTAGGAGATAAAATTATGGAAAAAGAGGAAGCTGAGAAAAAGATAAAGTGACACAATTAAACGTAATAACATATGCATAATTGGGATCCAGAGGAGGAAGAGAGAGGGAAAGGTGCTGAAGGTGTACTTGAAGAAATCATAGCTGAGAACTTCCCTGATCTGGGGAAGGAAAAAGGCATTGAAATCCAAGAGGCACAGAGAACTGCCTTCAGATGTAACTTGAATCGATCTTCTGCACAACATATCATAGTCAAACTGGCAAAATACAAGGATAAAGAGAAAATTCTGAAAGCAGCTAGGGATGAACATGCTCTAACATATAAAGGGAGACTGATAAGACTAGTGACGGATTTATCTACTGAGACTTGGCAGGCTAGAAAGGAATGGCAGGATATCGTCAATGTGGTAAACAGAAAAAATATGCAGCCGAGAATCCTTTATCCAGCAAGTCTGTCATTTAGAATAGAAGGAGAGATAAAGGTCTTCCCAAACAAACAAAAACTGAAGGAATTCATCACCACTAAACCAGCCCTACAAGAGATCCTGTGAGACAAAGTACCAGAGACATCACTACAAGCATGAAATCTACAAACATCACAATGACTCTAAACCCATATCTTTCTATAATAACACTAACATAAATGGACTAAATGCTCCAACCAACCAAAAAGACATAGAGTATCAGAATGGATGAAAAAACAGGCCCCATCTATTTGCTGTCTACAGGAGACTCATTTTAGACCTGAGGACACCTTCAGATTGAAAGTGAGGGGATGGAGAACTATCCATCATGCTACTGGAAGTCAAAAGAAAGCTGGAGTAGCCATACTTATATCAGACAAACTAGACTTTAAATTAAAATCTGTAACAAGAGATGAAGAAGGACATTATATAATAAAAATTTTTTTTTTTCAACGTTTTTTATTTATTTTTGGGACAGAGAGAGACAGAGCATGAACGGGGGAGGGGCAGAGAGAGAGGGAGACACAGAATCGGAAACAGGCTCCAGGCTCCGAGCCATCAGCCCAGAGCCTGACGCGGGGCTCGAACTCACGGACCGCGAGATCGTGACCTGGCTGAAGTCGGACGCTTAACCGACTGCGCCACCCAGGCGCCCCATGGACATTATATAATAATTACAGGGTCTATCCATCAGGAAGAGCCAACAATTATAAATGTCTATGCGCCAAATACGGGAGCCCCCAAATATATAAAACAATTACTCACAAACATAAGCAGCCTTATTGATAAGAATGTGGTAATTGCAGGGGACTTTAATACTCCACTTACAACAATGGATAGATCATCTAGACACACGGTCAATAAAGAAACAAGGGCCCTGAATGATACACTGGATCAGATGGACTTGACAGATGTATTTAGAACTCTGTGTCCCAAAGCAACAGAATATACTTTCTTCTCCAGTGCACGTGGAACATTCTCCAAGATAGGTCACATACTGGGTCACGAAACAGCCCTTCATAAGTATATAAGAATTGAGATCATACCATGCATACTTTCAGACCACAATGCTATGAAGCTTGAAATCAACCACAGGAAAAAGTCTGGAAAACCTCCAAAAGCATGGAGGTTAAAGAACACCCGACTAAAGAATGAATGGGTCAACCAGGCAATTAGAGAAGAAATTAAAAAATATATGGAAACAAACGAAAATGAAAATACAACAATCCAAACACTTTTGGATGCAGCGAAGGCAGTCCTGAGAGGAAAATACATTGCAATCCAGGTACCTATCTCAAGAAACAAGAAAAATCCAAATACAAAATCTAACAGCACACCTAAAGGAAATAGAAGCAGAACAGCAAAGACACCCCAAGCCCAGCAGAAGAGAAATGATAAAGATCAGAGCAGAAATAAACAATATAGAATCTAAAAAAAACTGTAGAGCAGATCAATGAAACCAAGAGTTGGTTTTTTGAAAAATTAAACAAAATTGATAAACCTCTAGCCAGGCTTCTCAAAAAGAAAAGGGAGATGACCCAAATAGATAAAATCATGAGTGAAAATGGAATTATTACAATGAATCCTTCAGAAATACAAGCAATTATCAGGGAATACTATGAAAAATTATATGCCAACAAACTGGACAACCTGGAAGAAATGGACAAATTCCTAAACACCCACACACTCCCAAAACTCAAACAGGAAGAAATAGAAAGCTTGAACAGACCCATAACCAACTAAGAAATTGAGTCAGTTATCAAAAATCTCCCAACAAATAAGAGTCCAGGACCAGATGGCTTCCCAGGAGAATTCTACCAGACATTTAAAGAAGAAATAATCCCTATCCTTCTTAAGCTATTCCAAAAATTAGAAAGGGAAGGAAAACTTCCAGACTCATTCTGTGAAGTCAGCATTACTTTGATTCCTAAACCAGACAGAGACCCAGTAAAAAAAGAGAACTACAGGCCAATATCCCTGATGAATATGGATGCAAAAATTCTCAATAAGATACTAGCTAATCGAATTCAACAGCATATAAAAAGAATTATTCACCATGATCAAGTGGGATTCATTCCTGGGCTGCAGGGCTGGTTCAACATTCGTAAATCAATCAATGTGATACATCACATTAATAAATAAAATAAAATAAAATAAAATAGCCACATGATCCTGTCAATCGACGCAGAAAAAGCATTTGACAAAATTCAGCATCCTTTCTTAATTAAAACCCTCGAGAAAGTCGGGATAGAAGGAATATACTTAAACATCATAAAAGCCATTTATGAAAAGCCCACAGCTAATATCATCCTCAATGGGGAAAAACTGAGAGCTTTCCCCCTGAGATCAGGAACACGACAGGGATGTCCACTCTCACCGCTGTTGTTTAACATAGTGTTGGAAGTTCTAGCATCAGCAATCAGACAACAAAAGGAAATCAAAGGCATCAAAATTGGCAAAGATGAAGTCAAGCTTTCACTTTTTGCAGATGACATGATATTATATATGGAAAATCCGATAGACTCCACCAAAAGTCTGCTAGGACTGATACATGAATTCAGCAAAGTTGCAGGCTACAGAAATCAGTTGCATTCTTATACACTAATAATGAAGCAACAGAAAGACAAATAAAGAAACTGATCCCATTCACAATTGTACCAAGAAGCATAAAATACCTAGGAATAAACCTAACCAAAGATGTAAAAGATCTGTGTGCTGAAAACTATAGAAATCTTATGAAGGAAATTGAAGAAGATATAAAGAAATGGAAAAACATTCCGTGCTCATGGATTGGAAGAATAAATGTTGTAAAAATGTCAATACTACCCAAAGCTATCTGCACATTCAATGCAATCCCAATCAAAATTGCACCAGCATTCTTCTCGAAGCTAGAACAAACAATCCTAAAATTCATATGGAATCCAAAATTCATATGGAATCCTAAAATTCATATGGAATAGCCAAAGTAATTTTGAAGAAGACCAAAGCAGGAGGCATCACAATCCCAGATTTTAGCCTCTACTACAAAGCTGTAATCATCAAGACAACATGGTATTGGCACAAAAACAGACACATAGACCAATGGAATAGAATAGAAACCCCAGAACTAGACCCACAAAAGTATGGCCAACTAATCTTTGACAAAACAGGAAAGAATATCCAATGGAAAAAAAGACAGTCTCTTTAACAAATGGTGTTGGGAGAACTGGACAGCAACATGCAGAAGAATGAAACTAGACCACTTGGTTATACCATTCACAAAAACAAACTCAAAATGGATGAAGGACCTTAATGTGAGACAGGAAACCATCAAAACCCTAGAGGAGAAAGCAGGAAAAAACCTCTCTGACCTCAGTCGCAGCAGTTTCTTACTTGACACATCCCCAAGGGCAAGGGAATTAAAAGCAAAAATGAACTATTGGGACCTCATGAAGATAAAAAGCTTCTGCACAGCAAAGGAAACAATCAGCAAAACTAAAAGGCAACCAACAGAACGGGAAAAGATATTTGCAAATGACATATCAGACAAAGGGCTAGTATCCAAAATCTATAAAGAACTCACCAAACTCCACACCCGAAAAACAAATAATCCAGTGAAGAAATGGGCAGAAAACATGAATAGACACTTCTCTAAAGAAGATATCCAGATGGCCAACAGGCACATGAAAAGATGCTCAATGTCGCTCCTCATCAGGGAAATACAAATCCAAACCACACTCAGATATCACCTCATGACAGTCAGAGTGGCTAAAATGAACAAATCAGGAGACTATAGATGCTGGAGAGGATGTGGAGAAACGGGAACCCTCTTGCACTGTTGGTGGGAATGCAAACTGGTGCAGCTGCTCTGGAAAACAGTGTGGAGGTTCCTCAAAAAATTAAAAATAGACCTACCCTATGACCCAGCAATAGCACTGCTAGGAATTTACCCAAGGGATATAGGAGTACTGATGCATAGGGGCACTTGTACCCCAATGTTTATAGCAGCACTCTGAACAATAGCCAAATTATGGAAAGAGCCTAAATGTCCATCAACTGACAAATGGATAAAGAAATTGTGGTTTATATACACATGGAATACTATGTGGCACTGAGAAAGAATGAAATATGGCCCTTTGTAGCAATGTGGATGGAACTGGAGAGTGTTAAGTGAAATAATTCAGGCAGAAAAAGACAGATACCATACGTTTTCACTCTTATGTGGATCCTGAGAAACTTAACAGAAGTCTATGGGGGAGGGGAATTAAAAAAAAAAAAAAAAAGAGGTTAGAGAGGGAGAGTGCCAAAGCATAAGAGACTCTTAAAATCTGAGAACAAACTGAGGGTTGATGGGGGGTGGGAGCAAGGGGGTGTGGGTGATGGGTATTGAGGAGGGCACCTTTTGGGATGAGCACTGGGTGTTGTATGGAAACCAATTTGGCAATAAATTTCATATTAAAAAAAAAAGAATACACTTATCATGATGAATCCTGAGTAATGTATAAAATTATTGAATCATTATGTTGTACACCTGAAATTAATAGAACACTGTATGTTAATTATTCTTAAATTAAAAAAAAATATTGCTTTGTACAGTCTTTTCGTTGTGTTTTAAGAACATAGTCTCCTTTCTGGTAAGGTTAGGAAGATCAAAATATGGCTGATTAAAATATGAATAATTTAAAATGTAAGAAGGCAAAGCATTAAATTGTTAGCCTGATAAATTCTTCTTTTTGTACCCCATTATTAAGAAGTGATCATTTGCATAGGGTCTGGACTTACTTCCTTTGCTGAGGAAATATACTAACTAGTAAGCTTTCAGTTTAGAGGAGGGAGCTTTAGAGATCATTTGTTCCAATGTATAAGACAGACAGTTTGTTGTTGTTAAAACTCTAAATCATTAAGGTCTTCTGTGCTAGATATTGAGGTTTAGATACATTTTCCCTAATTCTTAATGATTCTGGAAAGGTATGTGTTAGATCCCCTTTTGAGATAAGAAAACAGACTAAGCAGAAGTGACTTGCCTAAGGATGTATTGTAGTTATAGGGCCAAGGGATTTGGACCCAAATCTGTCTGTTTTTTAGCCCATGCACTTAGGTCCCATTAGTTTATTATACTTTTTAATTAGAATTTATAGACTTAGTATCTTGTGAGATCACTTGTTTCTTTGGCACAAAATTATAATTTATATTCAGTATTTCTCTGTTATTGGTTCCCTTTTGTTTTGGCTTTTACAGAATCAGAACAGGAAATTATGACTTTTGATTCAAAATGTTTTATGTTTATTTATTTTGAGAGAGTGTGCACATGCAAGTGGGAGAAGGACAGAGGGAGGGAGAATCACAAGCAGGTTGCACACCATCAATGAAGAGCCCTATGCAGGGCTCAAACCCACAAACCGCGAGATCACGACCTGAGCCAAAATCAAAAGTCAGATGCCTAACTGACCGAACCATTCAGGTGCCCCGTGACTTCTGATTCTTAAGTTTTGTTTTTATTTTTAATTGTGAAAGATAACATACTTTCGGGAAAGAAGATAAAATGTGTGTGTGGTTTCATCAATAAAGGGATACCCAGTAACTATTATCCAGGTCAACAGATAGTCTACCTGTGTATGACTTGATTGCCTTAGCACAAGAACTAAGCCCAGACTCCAGGCAGATGTTCAGTTCTTAACTATTGGTTCCAAATGATTATAATTCTGTTTCCTCCCCCTAAGCGTTAACCACTATCCTGACTTCCAGTGGTCATCATTTCTTCGCAGTTTGACCACCTAAGCATGCATTAGTAAATGTATCTAATTTTTTTTTAATGACTTTCTTTCCATAGACTAGAAGTTGCTTAAAACCATAGATACCAGGTTAGAGATTAATAGAGTTTGGGTCATAGAAGAGTGTTTGATTTGATTACGGAAACAAACTAAGAATTCAGTTAAACACAAATAATTGCTGTGCCAGTTATAATTAGTATTGGCCAGTCCTTTGGGCTGTGATTCAGATCTGTTTCTAATTTATTCCAATTTCTTCCCATTCCAAAAAAGTAGTAGCTTTTTTGCACTAATGTTATTCTAAATTTATATTATATATCCTATGGGATAACTACAGACGCAGTTTGCCATAACATAATGTCCCTTTTGTCCCTCTTTTACAGCGTGGGTAAGTTCTCTGTCCATGGGGATGATTTTCTTTTGCTGCCCAATAGCCAGCGTCTTCACAGACACGTTTGGTTGTCAGAAGACAGCTGTTGTGGGTGCTGCTGTTGGATTCATTGGACTCCTGTCCAGTTCTTTTGTAAGGTAAGGACTTGGTTCTTCATGCTGCTTTTCAAGAACTGTTAGATACCATAAAGTTGTGCTTTCAGAAACTTTGCTGTTTACAAGGAAAAAATCCTCTTTTCATTGCGTAAGCTTTAAGCACTATGACTTACACAGTGTTATCCATGGCAGCAAGTCAGAGCTTCATAATTTGAATGCTTTTGTTTGTACCTCTCTCATATTTTTTATTCAGTTGCATTTTTTTTAACCCACTGATCAAAAGCTATCAAGCTGTAAGGGGAGCGAGGGGTCACGTGGTATAAATTCCAGGTGTCGAACAATGGACTCACTTTCCTATAGTTCAAGTTCAGCTTTCTTAGGAAAGCCTTCTCTGGCAACTCCAGGTCACATCACATCCCTTCTCGGGATCCTCTTTACCCACATGGTTGATATTTACTGATGTACACTGCACTTTTCCAGTTGTCAAACTTCAACGATTTGAACCAGCTGTTACTGAGGTGAAAATTTAGAAGTGAAAGATGCTGAGCAGCATTGAAAATGCCATCATTTGTGCTTATGCGCTTTACTCTGTAGGAGACATACAAAGCTTAATATCACGCAGCACTTAGTATTTAAAATAGTGCCCAAGAGGATGTTTCCAGTTTATATCCATGGCTCTCAGGTTTTCCAACTGACAGATTTACAGTACTGTGACATATTGTATAGATACAGGTGTCCATGATTGTACCGTGTTGTCAATACTGTTTTTAATATATGCTTTGAAAAAGAGAAATGTACAGTGGATTTAGATTTTTCCTTTAAAATTGTTAAATAAAAATAGCACCTTAAGAAGTAAGTTGCAGTTATCTTGAAAACTACTTATGTGGAAAAACTGAGGCACTGAGGCAGAATGAATGAAGTATTTTGTTCTATATTGTTTGGGTAGATGTCTTGTTTCACAAAGATTATGAATAGGGTGTTTTTTACATGTTTAATATTTTTTTCGTCAAGTACCTGGAACCTATGGCTGCTGAATATATGTTTATGGAATAGAGTGGAGATTGAGTAGAGGGTGATCAGAGTGAAGTAAAATTAACCTGGGAAAACCTAGGAGTGACTCTTGAGCCTCATTTGGAGATTGTGCTTGCTGTGGACTAATAATGGGGGAAGGGCATCTCAGAGAAGATTGCCAACATGCCTTGATTTTATCAGATTCTAGAGTTCCTTATGATTACCTTAGCATATTGCTAGACTGGTGTTATTGTTCAAATTTTAATTATTAACCAACTTTATCTGTCTTAGTTTCTAATAAATAATTTGCCTTTGCTACTGAGATACAGCCTTTTGAATTGGGCTTTTCAAAAAGAAAAAAATTTAGTATTCTTTTACTCCTTACCTTAATTGCTTCAAAGAATGTAATAATATCCTTGATGTTCCTAAGAGATATGTAATTAAGTTATTTGGTTAAACTATACGATTCTTAATCCTTTATTATTGTTTTGAGGCATACGTGGCCTTAAAACTTACAAGGTGGGATCACTAATAACACACTTCCCCTCGTCTTCCGGCAGTCAGAACATGGTCTTTTGCTGTCTTGCACAATGCTGAGAGCCGTGCAGTACAGGGGCGAAGGTTGGTCCACAGCCGTTAGGCCAGCAGAAATGAGACACAACTGCTTCTCTGTGCAAATGTTTCTGAAATAACTTTGGGGAGAAAATATCAAATGCAGCTTTTCCCTTGAATAGATTGCTTAGTAAGTGTCTGGGAAGTCTCAATAAAATAATGAGTTTTTGTAGTAAAATTATAATTTTCAAAAGCTTTTATTGAGACTAGGTTTTTTTTGTTCGTTAGTTTAATCACTGTCATTTTACTGAAGCCCTTCCTGGCACTGTCCTTTCTGAGTTGTGGAGAGCACAACAGTTCTGACTGAGTGCTGCACGGTTCACCTGAAATCCATGAAAAGAGGAAGAGGAACAAAATCACTGATGGCCTTAATGGTCATTTTTCACATAGTTGAGGCATTTTATTATCCATTCAGATGACGTGAAAATATTTTTAGTGTCATATTCTTAGCTTGTTGAGTTTTTCACCTCTTTCTGTTAAATTTTTATTTGTGTAAAATCGGTTGAAGAGCTAAAACCCACTCTTACTAGAAGGTTTTATTCTACCAAGCACTTGATAAAAATAATGAAAGCTGCTTTCTCTCTGTTTCATCTCCCCACAGCTCCATCGAGCCTCTGTACCTTACCTATGGAATCATATTTGCTTGTGGCTGCTCCTTTGCATACCAGCCTTCGCTGGTCATTTTGGGACACTATTTCAAGAAGCGCCTTGGACTGGTGAATGGCATTGTGACCGCCGGCAGCAGCATCTTCACAATTTTGCTGCCTTTCCTTTTAAGGGTTCTGACCGACACCGTGGGCCTCTTTCACACACTGAGGGTCCTCTGCATCTTCATGTTTGTTCTCTTTCTGGCTAGCTTTACATACCGACCTCTTGCTCCAAGTGCCAAAGATAAAGAGGGTGGAACCAAAGGAGGCAACAACAGATTCTCCCTCTTTTCCAGGAGGAAGTTTAGTCCTCCAAAAAAATTTTTCAATTTTGCCCTCTTCAAGGTGACAGCCTATGCGGTTTGGGCAGTTGGAATACCGCTTGCACTTTTTGGATACTTTGTGCCTTATGTTCACTTGGTGAGTATGCTTCTCCGGCTTTGCTGGTAACGGGTATTGTTATTTCATACAGGAAAATTTCTTAGAAGAGCAAGATAGATCACGTTGAGGTTGGTCTTAAACATTATCCTGGTTGTAATTCAGGGACTCTTGAAATTCAAGGTCCCTTAAGACAAGGGCAACACATCCATCAGATCATTAAATAGAGGATAGGTTTCGTGGTGTGCTTTTGGAATTTAAAAAATTGCCAAACCGTAAAAAATGGAAAAAAAAAACTTTAAAAAAAAAAAAAAAAAAAAAGGAAGGCTAAAATACCGGAACAAATGTCATCAATACAAAGAACTTAGTTGGTCACTTTTTCTTTAAGTAGCTTACAAATCATAATCAGGGACAAAGATGGGGCAATGATTTTGCCCACATCAATAAATTATTTTTTGACAGAATGGTACAGAAATTAGGTAGGCTGTAAAGGCCAAATGGTCTTGACACGAAGAAGCATTACACCTACTTGTGGGATACTTCTGGGAAAGTGGGGATTTTATTCAGAGGATTATTTGAGAAATGTTAGTTAGCAATTTCAAATGAGGGGAGGGCAAGGATTTCACAGGAGATTTAGAATTCAAGTACTCAAGCAATTTATTTTGTTTATTTCTATCACAAAGGCAAATTTAAGCCTCTTTATACTGAAACAAATATAGGCAGTGTCTAAAGTATCTGCCCCTGGCAAAATTTGCTCTAAAGTGCTTATTACGTCCCTTCCTTTTTTCTTGCTATTGTGGCTAAAAATATATTTATAGTTCAACATAGTTGATAAGTGACAAGCAAAATGATGCAAAGGTACATTCTTCTGTGGTATGTATACTGTGTAAGAACTTGGATCTTTTCTAGCTCTTAGTCTACTTTTGGATATTTGTGTAACTTTTCATTAAAGTTTTGGTGGAAGTTGGTAACACAGCTCAAGGATTTTTGGGCTCAAGCGGTCAGCTTGTAAGCTATGACATCAGTCCTTTGTGGGTTCCTATGCTTAGTCCAGAAAAGAATTAAGTCAAGGAAACAGGAAGAGAAATGGTAAGCAGTTCTGGATCTAGAACTAATTTTGATTTCTCTATTCTCCTAATTCCTGTTTTGCCAGAGGTGTTGAAGAAGCACTGGGGTAACCAATGGGAGGCAGGGAAAAGGACTGGTTTTTAGTACTCTGAGTCACTCGGCATTTTGCAGAGACTGAGGTAGTAGATAAAATGACCTCGTATGTGACACCTGTCACATATGTAGTGTGTGACTACATCTTTTTTTTTTTTTTTTTTTTTTTAGTATGTGGCTACATTCTGACTTCACAGTCCATTTTTACCCTTTTAGGAAGGCATATCTGAACCATCTGAAGCTTTTTTGTTGTTGTCGGAATATGGATCTGTTGTGGGAGGATCTACTTTACCATCTCTTCTATAGCTTCTAGAGTTAAAACATTTGTGGTGTCCTTTTCAAAGATGAATGGATTTTTTAAAAGAAATTCTCTTAGGGGGGTGCCTGGGTGGCTCAGTCAGTTAAGCATCCGACTTCAGCTCAGGTCATGACCTCATGGTTCATGAGTTCGAGCCCCTGTGTCGGGCTCTGTGCTGACTTCTCAGAGCCTGGAGCCTGCTTTGGATTCTGTGTCTCCTTCTCTCTCTGCCTCTCCCCTGGTCACACTCTTTCTCTCTCTCTGAAATAAATAAACATTAAAAAAACTTAAAAATTCTCTTAGGTACTACAAATTGAGCTCACACAGAGAAATCAGTATCAGTTTTTTTTTTTTTTTTTAAATAAAGGTTGTCTGCAACTTATGACTGATTTTTTTTTTAATGTTTATTTTTGAGAGAGAGAGGCAGAGTGTGGGCAGGCAAGGGGCAGAGAAAGAGGGAGACACAGAATCTGAAGCAGGTTCCAGGCTCTGAGCTGTCAGCACAGAGCCTGATGCAGGGCTCCAACCCATGAGCTGTGAGATCATGACCTGAGCTGAAGTCAGACGTTTAACCAACTGAGCCACCCAGGCACCCCTGTTTTGTTAATACCAGACATTTACCAAAGGGCAAGTGGTGGGTGACTGTCTAGTTATTCTTGTAACATTTATAATTTGTAAATTAATTTTACATATGTTCTTTCATCTGACCTTTACAAAAAACCTGTGACATAGGCAAAATAATATTAGTCCTTACTGTGTAGGTTGGAAAACAGATCCATCATTAGCAAAGATGTTAAGTGACTTCTTCATATTCAAAGATGTTAAGTGAAGTGAGTATGCCTAAGGAAATTTAATAAATATATTATTGGTCTTTTTCTCTTTTTTTTATATGAAATTTATTGTCAAATTGGTTTCCATACAACACCCAGTGCTCATCCCAACAGGTGCCCTCCTCAGAACCCATCACCTACCCTCCTTGCCCTCCCACCCCCCCATCAACCCTCAGTTTATTCTCAGTTTTTAAGAGTCTCTTATGTTTTAGCTCCCTCCCTCTCTAACCTTAAAGTAAATCAAATTTCATAGTGAGTGATGAGTTAGATGGTATTCTAGATATTATTGTCATCAGGAGGCTGTAAATCAGGTAGTACACAAAACAATAGGGTCTCTGTTAACTCCAATAACAAACCAGGTCTTTTTTCTGCTCTCCTTCCTTCCAGGCATGTTTTCTTAGAAAATGTATTGATATTTTTCATTTGTGATTTTTCGCATTGTCGAACAGTTATAACACTAAAAGCTGTGTTGGAGAGGAAACACCAGACAGTTGCGGGCTGTTGCCATGCAGCCTGTTGAAGTCTCGTGTTTAATGGGTGCACCAAGTTCCTTGCTCGTGTTGTAAATTAAGGTTTGGATTGTGGATACTTGCTTAATCCAGGCTTCATGGATCCAGCCTTCCCCTTAGAGGAGGAAAAAGTGTCTTACATCTTTCCAAATACAAGTAGATGATATTCAATTCACATTAAACCCTCTGTTGTGTATTGAAGGGAATACACAGGAGGTATAAGAACCTGTCGAAGGAGGATAAAATCTAGTAAATATAATAATAAGAGCTGTTATATAGTTTACAACTTTTACATATATTATCTTATTTCATCTTCACAACAGGGAGTACTTGTGATGCAACATCTTCATTTCACTGTGATTTCAAATCACCAAGAGATTTAAAAACTTGTCTAGGGTCACAGAAATAGTTACTAGTAATTACTGGTGTGGCATTTCTATTCCAGAAGCAGTAGTGTATATTGGGTCAAGGTAAGGGCTCTGCAGTAAGACACATCTGGGTTTTGTCCCTAACTAGTTGCATGACCTTGAGTAATTCCTGTGAGCATCAGTTTCTTCATCTATAAAATAGGGATAAACCCAATTGTGTAGAGTTGTAAGGATTAGAAAAAAAATGTATGTAAAGCATCTATCCAGTCCTGGTATAAAAATGAGAATTAATTTAAAGACAATGTGATTGCTGATTGAGTGGCTTTAAGTGAGGGCTATAGAAGAGTCAAAGGAGAGAGATGATACCCATTTGGAAAAGGGCTTAGTAAAAGCTTCCCAGGATTGGAGTTGGCCCTTGAGCTTGAGGTTGGTGTTAAATTCAGATCCCTAATCAAGCAGGGAATTAATTTATCTAGGTCTTCTTTGAAGATCCAGAAGTACAATGAAGTGGTTAGGTTAAAAACTCTTAAGATTTTTACCTGCTAGGCTGTACACGAGACTTGAGAGAAAATATGCACGCTCTGTGTCAGTCTTGCTCTTGAAGCAGGGTTGGAGGTTTTCTCTTTTAGTAGTTGACTTTTATTTCTTTATTTTTTTAACGTTTATTTTTGACAGAGACAGAGCACAAGCGGGGGAGGGGCAGAGAGAGAGGGAGACACAGAATCTGAAACAGGCTTCAGGCTCCCAGCTGTCAGCACAGAGCCCGATGCAGGGCTTGAACTCACAGACAGCGAAATCATGACCCTTTGAGCTGAAGTCAGACGCCCAACCGACTGAGCCACCCAGGTGCCCCAGTAGTTGACTTTTAAAGATGAGGAATCCTATTGTTTCCTGAAAGCTGTCAAATGATTTCTCTTTTAGGCCTACCCACTTACAGTCTCCACTGTGAGGGTACAAATCTTCTAGATCAGTTTAAGTGAGGCCTAACTTTCTAAATAAACATTCCTATTGGCAGCTGCTTCAGTTTTTATTATTTGTCCCTTTTGCCTGAGAGTTGTTTTATGTTATTTTCTGGGCTACATATTTATGGTTTCTCCTTATCCAGTTCTTAGCTTCCAAAAGTATAACACTCTTAGTTTTCGTCCTACTTCTCCATCACTCTTTAGTTTCTTTGCTGGTTCCTTTTCCACCCTGACTCTTCATATCAGTGTGTTCCAGGGCCTGTCCCTGATCTTTTTATCTACTCATTCCATTGGTGGTTTCTTCCAGTCTCCAGAGTTCAAACATCTTATCTATGCCAGGGACTCTAAATTTGTATTTCTCACCCAGACCTCTTTCCTGAATACTCTGCCGGGCTTTGAGAACCAACTGCCTACTTAGTATCTCCACTTGAATAACTGCTACCTGTTTGAGATTTAATATGTCCAACCCTAAAGTCCTGATCTTACCCCCTCACAAAACTTCTCTGCCCCCCAGCAGTCTCCATCTCAGGAGATGGCAATTTCATCTTTCTAAGTGATTGGGCCCCAAACCTTGGAGTCATCCTTGGCTCTTCTTTCTTTCATATTACACTCCTGATCCGGTCTGGAAATGCTGGTGGTTCTCCTTTCAAAATATATCCAGGATCTGGCCACCTTTCATTATCCTCACTACTACACCTTAGACCAGGCCAACATCCCCAGCCTGGATCACTGCGGTTGCCTCACAACTGGTTTCCCTGCTACCTTCCCTGCCTGCTGCAGTCTGTTCTGTACACAGAAGCCACCAGGGTTCCTTCAATACATAATTCACTCTGCTCAGAATCCTTCAATGGCTCTCCATTTCTTTGAGAGTAAAAACTAATGTCCTTATAGTGGCCTACAAGGTACTCCATGATCTGGCCCCTCCTGCCTCTCTGATCTCATCTTGTATCTTTGCCCCCCTTGCTCACTCTGCTCCTGCCACACTGTCCTTTTCGTTATTTACCCTTTTTTTTTAAGATTTTATTTTTAAATAATTTCTATACCCATCATGCGGCTCGAACCCACAACCCTGAGATCAAGAGTCGCGCGTTCCTCCAACTGAGCCAGCCAGCGTCCCGCTCTTCACCTTTTAATGAGACATACCCTGACCACCTGGTTACAACTCCCTCCTTCCTTCTCCCCTCCACAGCATTTCCAAACACCCTCACACTGCTTTTCCTTTTTTCATAGCACCCAATACCTTCTAACATATTACATAATTTAATTATTATGATTATTTTTGGCTATCTGTATATATGTATCTGCTAGAATATAAACCTCATGAAGCCAAGGGTCTTTTTTGTTTTGTTCAGCGATAGATCCTAGACACCTAGCACAAAGCACATTGGGTGCTTAAGTATTTGTCCAGTGACTGAATATATAAGTCTAAAGCGACATTATATAAGCAATTCATTTTCTCACCATTTTGATCTTTAAAATTCCCTATTTGATGCCATAATGATTTTTCACATACGTTTATATATTTTTCTCATTTTATAGGACATGATAGTATTCATATTCATTAAACAGTTAATAACTCAAACTCAGCAAACTTCAGAATAATTAACACTCATGCCATCTTTTTTTAAAGTTTATTTGAGAGAGAAAAAGAGAGAGAAAACAAGTGGGGGGAGGGGCAGAGAGAAGGGGAGAGACAGAATCTCAAGCAGGCTCTGCACTGTCAGCGCAGAGCCGAAAGCGGGGCTTGAACTTACAAACCATGAGATCATGACCTGAGCCAAAATCCAGATTTGGACGCTCAACTGACTGAGCCACTCAGGTACCCCAGTGCCATCTTTAATTTGGTTCAAAAAAATTTTTTTTGTAATGTTTTTTATTTATTTTTGAGAGACAGACAGAATGCTAGAGGGGGAGGAGCGGAGAGAGAAGGAAGGAGACCCAGAATCGGAGGCAGGCTCCAGGCTCTGAGCTGTCAACACAGGGCCCGACACGGGGCTCGAACTCACGAACTGCGAGATCATGACCTGAGCCGAAATTGGACGCCCAACCGACTGAGCCACCCAGGCACCACTCCAAGTGCCATATTTTAACAGAGAAAGTAATTTATGTGTTTTTCCCTGACCCACATCTTTATATGCATTATGTTGAAATTATAACTTGATAAATAGGAGGAATTTCTGTGTCTTTGTCACTACTGTAAGTATGTGGAAGGAGAGAATAGGAACGCTTGGTAGCCATCCCCATTAACTAGGAAAGCTAGACAGTTGGTGTCTGCCCTACTGTGTAGTGACCGAAAATCTTAAAAAGCCTTGGGTGCTGTGTGTTGGAACAGGGTTGCATGCAGGAGCCATAGTCTGACCACAGGTCTACGTAACTTTGGCAAGACACAGGGCCACGTCAGTCAGATGACTGATAAATGCCTAAGAATGACAATGATAATGTAACTTTTCTAGGTAACATGAAGTGCTCCATCCTCAATACGAGGATCATGATTTAGTTTTAATTACTTTCACATCTCTCCACCACTACTCATCTTGAAAAGCAGCTATTTAGTACCTGTGTTCTTTGACTCTAGAACATGGTAGTGGGGTTGAGTTTTAGTGTTTAAGCTTTCGACCCACATAGTTCTCTATCAGGGAGAAGATGACTGACTCGTGTCGTAATCTGCAATATATGTGTTGATTAGCCTGTTTTCAAAACTTTATGATAAGATAGGAATGTGTCAGTTTTGTGTCAGAAAGTAATTGTTCTCAAAAGAAACTTTGATCTGTAGAAAGACCCGTGTATCTGATACTGTGATCAAAGACACGGTCATTTGAATGCTGACAGGACAATTAAGTGGACACCAAGTCCAGTGGTAATTGGGGACAAACAATTTATATTTTTAAACTAGGAGTGAAATTTTGAGACCAATATGCCAATAAACAGGGCATATAGTACCTCAAGAGACATTTTATAGCTTTGATTAATGCCAGATGTTCTCATGGGCCAATACAGAAATGTCACTGTTAGACCTCACTGGCCAGGGCCCTTCTCTTCATATTGTGAAAGCAGGAATTCTGTAAACCAGACCTCAGGGTGCTGAGCCATGCAAACGAGAACAGCATACATGCTTTCATCAGTTTGAGGCTTCCTCAGAGGGAGATTCAGGGAGAATCCATAATGTATCAGGCATTTTCACAAAATCTCACATAACCATCACAAGGATGAGTGTATCAAGTGTAATAATTAATTACAAAGTTAGGGCTAAGGAAATGACTGTGCTGAGTTCAACGTCACTCACTGAGTTATGCTCAGAGCTGGGATTTGAACCCAAGTGTTGGAGTCTAAGTCTCATGTTCTTTTTATGAAAGAGTCTGCTATCCCTTCATCAAGTCACCCCACAGATGGAGTGCTGCCTGTTATCAGGCCAAGTTTCCTTTGCCTTGGAAGTTTCCCTTCCATTCTCAGAACTAAGAACAGAGGCATTGCTGGGCCAGTGCAGCTCTCAGAGCCTGCTGTGCAGCCATGGACAGGACTGTGGAGGAAACAGGCTTCTCTGTTCTGATGTGATGTAAAGGAGAGGGTGTCATGTAACCGTATTTCCAGCTGTACGTCAACTCTTCTCATCTCTACTACATTGTCAGTATGAGAAAACTGAATCGCTTTTCACAACCTGTGACAAGCAGAATAGGGAATATACACAGTTTTGCATTAGGTTTTGAGTTCTACAATAAACATTAAGCATAGCAGAAGAAAAAAATGGACAAATGTAAAAATTTACAAGATCCGGCCTCTTTTGGTTAACATAAGTACTATTACAGGAAAATGGAAAAAAAGTAAATTGCTTATATTTTAGAGTTATAAAGTATCCGCCCATCACTGATCATTAGTGTCCTGAGAAGGCCCTAAAGAGTCCTGGTGTTGGAAAGCTGTTCCCTCTCTCTTGTTAATGTCTAATGTCACCAGGGTTTTTGTTTTGTTTTTAAGTATCTCAGGTTTTATTTGTTAAAATATACTTTTGAATAATTTCAAAATTTAACCATTATGTGGATATTTGCTTATCCCTCAATTGGTTGGATTAGTATCAAATTAAAGTTTGTTGAAGTTTGAAGGACCTAAATTAGCTGGTGAGCGTCCTATTGTGGTTTTTATATCAATTAGAAGATGAATAGAAATAAAAATATTATTTGAATCTTCCCTTATTTGAATATTATTTGAATCTTCCCTTTGTGAGGCTATACTTGGACATTGGCTTTACCCCATATTTACTGGGTGATTCTGGCAGGTGGACAGAGTTGTCTGATCCATTGAGAGTACATTTCTGCTAATTTATCCTTATCTCCAAATTCTGGAGCATCTCTTTTGGAGAAGCCATTGTAGACACTAACTCCAGGATTACAGAGCAGAATAGGCCTTAGTTATATTATTTGTCCTGAAGGGAAGAGTCTTTAGTGCCCAAAGCAAGTTTGAGGGATGCACATCTCTTATGTATTAGTCCCCGGACTGCCCATGCCACTGTCCATTTCCCCTTTGCTTTTCCTGCTTTCTGTCCCCGTTATCTGTATCTAGTTTTTTACAGCTCACTCATAATCAGGAAGTTTATATTCCTTTGTAACAAACTGGAGAAAAGCCCATTTACTGGTAGGCAGTGCCTGCCATGTGGAGGCAGAACTGCAAACATGGACAGCTGGTGTGCAGGTCCACAGGCCAGCTGTGTCTGCACCCATGTCTAATTGAACAGATTCATTCTTGGAGTAACATGGCAGGAACAGCTGCCGCGTCCAGAGCTCCCGAGCATGTGGTTTAGGATTCAGCGTGTCCAGTCCTCACGGCCATGGAAGGATTTGCTTAAAACCACCAGTTTCTTAAACAAATGCAACATTTACTGATTTCCCACATTTTTATTGACGTTTGACATACAAGAATTTCCCACAAACGTTATCTTTCACTGGAGTCTCAGGGCCACACTGTGAGATAGGCAATCATGCAAGGCTGGTAGCTGGTATGGCCAGGGCTTGAGCCTGGCTCCTCTGAAGAGTGTGACTTTTAAATAAGATATTTATGTACCTGCAAAGATATAACAGTCATTTACGAGTTGAAAGGCATCATATGGGTGATTTAGTTGCACTTTTTTAATGAGACTGGTAAAGGAACTAAAGCACAGAAAGGTTAAGTTGCTTGCCAAAAGTCACATCGTTATAAAGCTGCAGAACCACTGTAATAACATCCAGGAGTATCCATAGAAAATAAGTGGATGCCTATTATAGCCTAAAATATAAATGTGTATATAGTAGAAATAGAATTTTTATTTATTTATTTTTATTTATTAAAAAAATTTTTTTTAGTTTTTTTTTTTTTTTTTTTAACGTTTATTTATTTTTGAGAGAGGGAGACAGAGTGTAAGTGGTGGGAGAGAGAGAGAGGGAGACACAGAATTGGAAGCAGGCTCCAGGCTCTGAGCTGTCAGCACAGAGCCCGACACAGGGCTCAAACTCACAGACCGTGAGATCATGACCTGAGCCAAAGTCAGACGCTTAACCGACTGAGCCACCCAGGTGCCCCAGAAACAGAATTTTTAGAGGAATGACATAGTTTTCTCACGAAATGTAACCCTAGTCAACTCATAGGATTCATTTCCTAGTCCAGGGTTCCTTTGCCATTTTGACACATTTCAGTTCTTCAAAGTTGCCAATGGCAGTTATCCTGGTTTTGTTTTATTTTTTCTTTTGCTGATCTATTTGGAGCTCAGGGTCGAGGTTGTTGAGCCCAGAGAGTGCAGAGAATGCAGACTTCACAGTAGGATCCTTATAAACCAAAGGTTATTGTGCTTTGGGCCAGGACTGGGCTGCTGAGCTGATCTCTCCTGCTGCATTGATCACTGATCACGGTAAGGTTCTGACAGGAGAAAAGCCTTGGGGCTCATTACAGCCATGTGGGTGACGGTTGCTGTGCTTTGGAAACATTTTAAAACTGATTTACGATGGAATTGTATAATCTGAAGAGTTTCCCTGTCAGTCTTGCTTGCACTATAATCAGATTGCTGATATGGAGTTAATATTTGAATTTTGTTTTTAGTCTAGAGGCTAAAACAATAGAGACTAAATACTACGGGCTAACATTTTAATTTTCTTCCTTCTTTTATTCTTGGTTTTGGTTTATTCTAATTATCTTTATGTTGATTGTTACTTTGACATTTATTAGCTATGCAGAATGTTTTGGTACTTTGCAGAATAAAAAGTAATCACATTGTTTTTCCACCAAATTTTCCTTTAAAAAAACTTTTTTTAATGTTTATTTTTTGTGAGAGAGAGCACACACGTGAGCGTGGGGGTTGGGTGGGGGGAGGTGGCAGACAGAGAGGGAGACACAGAATCAGAAGCAGGCTGCAGTCTCTGAGCTGTCGGCACAGAGCCCGATGTGGGGCTCAAACTCACTGACCACAAGATAATGACCTGAGCCAAAGTTGGACACTTAACTGACTGAGCCACCCAGGCAACCCCAAGTTTTCTAATTTAAGTACAGCTGACATTTGACCAATGCAGGGGTTAGGGGTACTGGACCCCCATGCGGTCAGAAATCTGCAGATAACTTTTGGCTTCTCCAAAACTTTACTACTAATAGCCCACCATTGACAGGAAGCTTTACTGATAATAAGCAGCCAGTTAAGACATATTATATGTTACATGTGTTATATAATGTATTCTTACAATAAAATAAGCTAGAGAAAATATTAAGAAAATTGTTAAGAGAAGGGCCACATAACAGACCACATAACAAAAAAACTCACAAGAAATGTAAAGAGATATTCTTGTGTCAAATTTATAAGCCTGTTTTAAAATGAAAAATAAAACAAAAATTACATTTGACCCTTGAACAACATGGGTTTGAACTGTGTGGGTCCATTTATACACAGATGTTTTTCAATAAATAGAGTATAGTACTGTAAATGTATTTTCTCTTAAGAGGCTTTTTTAAAATTTCCATTTATTAAGCAATCTCTACAACCCAACATGGGGCTTGAACTCATGACCCTGAGATCAAGAGTCATAAGCTCTACCAACTGAGCCAGCCAGGTGCCCCACAAACATACGCTTTTTGATTCAGTTCTCACAGCAACCTTTTGGGAGGAAAGCAGTACTGATGTTGAATAGATTAAGAACCTTGAGGATCAGAGGTTTTATTTGCTCAAGGTAGCACAGTAGTGGAAGGGGTGTTACTAGAATTAGAATAGGTTATTCCCATTATTCTGCCAGTTTTTTTTTTTTTTCCCTTGCATGTGTGTGGCTTCCTCTAATTACAGCTCAGTTGAACAGATTCAAGCATTCATTCATTTGACAAATACTGGGTACCTGCTGGGTGCCATTAGCATTCTAGGTGTGGGGATGCAGTGGTGAGAACAGCTTGATAGATAAGTACACACATAAACACATAAACAAGGTAGTTTTCAAATAGTGATGTTTTCTTTGAGGAAAATAAAAAGAGATGAAAGGTAATGGTGGAAGGTCACTTCAGCGACAACTTTGAGGTGACAGTAAATTAGAGAATAAATATAAAAGCAAGATTGCTTCCTATTGCCCTTGGGAAGCCTAGGACATAGAATCCCTCTAGTTTCTATCTTTAAGGCCAGCCAATGATTGATGACTTTTTTTAGCCAACTTTTTATCCGGTGTATTATATTGAAATCTGCATGTTGAAAATTTTAAAATCTTGCATAGGGCCCAACGATTGCTTTTTCTTCAGATACTTTACTCACTATGTATATTTTCTAAAACTACACTACTCTTCCTCAGTCCTTGTGGTTATTACATTAATGATGAGACATCTTCTCTCCTTCACTTTATCTCCTCTTCTTCCAGATTTTTTCCAATGGTGTCTCTGCTTTTCTTGCCCTTCTAACCTTGCACTTATTTCCCTGCAGATCTCAACATCTGCTGCAATTTGACCACTCAGGTTAGTGAAAATTTGCTCACTTATCAGTTTTGTGCCTTAGGCAGTATTCACCAGTATTCTCCTACTGAAGATGAATAAGGATCTTTACTTCGGGCGCTTCTACTTCATTAATGGCAGAAGTTAAAGAACTACAGAACACTCTCATCAAAACAAGCTAGTTGGGTTTGGTTTGTTTGTCTGCTTTTTAGTTTCTTTTGTGTGTGTGTGTTTTTTTTCTCTTCCAAACTGTAATATGCTAACATAGGAACTTGACAGGACAGAATACTGATCATTTACAAAGAAGTAAACTAAGGTAGAGCTGCTGCTTTTAGTAAGACAATAAGTTATCATGTATTCCAAATTATATTTAGACAAAGACAAGTGTGTATAGGTAATTCAATTAGTTTTTAGGAGTGATGCATAATTTATATTCAGTACGAAAATTATCCCTAGAATGTAGGTTCCAAACTGCTAAGAGCTTTTGAAATTGTGGGGGAGAAAAAAAAATCCACAGACATTTTTTTTTAAATTTTTTTTTTTAACATTTATTTATTTTTGAGACAGAGAGAGACAGAGCATGAACAGGGGAGGGGCAGAGAGAGAGGGAGACACAGAATCTGAAATAGGCTCCAGGCTCTGAGCTGTCAGCCCAGAGCCCGACGCGGGGCTCGAACCCACGGACCGTGAGATCATGACCTGAGCCGAAGTCGGACGCTTAACCGACCAAGCCACCCAGGCGCCCCTCAAGAGGCATTTTTAAATACCTAGTTTTAACTTTAACTGAAAACCAGCAATAGTGTATTTTTGTCAAGCCCTTATACTATACAACATAATTGATTTTATTGATGAAAACTGAGTTTTTCTACAAAATACACTGGGGAGTTCTGTGTGGGAATTGTCTTCATACCTCAGGAAATGGCAAAGAATAAATGGGTAAAGTAGACTGGATACTTCAAAGGGTAGGGACAGAGCCCCCTCTTTGCTGCTCCATCCCCAGCACCTAGCCTGTGCCTGGCACTCAAAATATTTTTTGACCATTTCCACCCTGAGCTTATAGATTGGTTGAATTGCTAAAGTATGAGTTCTACTAATTTGTCTACTTATGCTTACTTCTTATTCTAATAGCACTTTATGTTCTTTAAGTTCTTTCTTTCTTTTGGTCTTCACTATATAAACCTTGAAGGTGACAACAGTTTTATCTCCATCTTACATGGAAAGGCATTAGCTGGTTTAGAGACTTTCTCTGATCACGCACATATAGTGACAGGGTGAGGTTTATATAATAGAAAAGTACCCTTATCTAGTTTCAATGTGGAGTAATGGGAAGATCTGGAAATGGGTGGTAAGAAGTACATAGTTAACCGTGTTGAGGCGAGATGTTACCTCCTATGCCTTGTACCTTCTCCTAGCTGCTTCCAGAAGATTGGGATCACTGAGGGTAACCACAGCCCAGAAAGTAGGCTAACAGATGGCCGTGCCACTCTTGACCCCCACATACATCTGTGGAGTTTAAAATATCACCATATATTGATTATTGAATTTATGAGGCATTTTAATAGCCTCAACATAAATCAGGTGTTCCTGTCCCTACTTAACTGTATCTCTACTTATGTGAACACGTGGTTTTTTCTTTTATATTTCTTACTCAGGAGCTGCCGCAGGGATTTTTCACAGGTCTTGCCACATGTCTCTTGCTCATGCTCTTCAGCTTGCAGGACATTCTCAATCCTGGGATCAGGATTACTCTGTCCCTGTCCCACCTCTTCCTCGTGAGGGTGCTTTCTAAGCTCGATATCATGTTTACCTTCACAACAACCCTGTCACATATCTAGAGTAATATGTCAGACCCAGGACCTCCTTTTGTCTTCTGAAATAAAATATCTAGTTCATAAAAACTACCCATACACATAATTTAAAAAAATAATACCTTACTTTTAACATAAAAAAAAATAAAGGAAGTAATTTTTTTAAAAAATCATATGTATTTTAAAAGTTAATGTGGGGTGCTCCAATTGGATGGGGGGGGCACCAAATGTGGGGCATCCCAATTGGGTGGGGGGGTCAGTGGCGCAGGCAGTGAAAGAATTTATCCAAGGCAGAACAAAAAAGATAGGAGTTTACTGAATACCCCACAAGGGAGCAGCAGGCAGGACAGCAAAGGGAGAGACTGTCCGTGATGAGGTGGTGGTGAGGGGCCACAGTTCTAGGGCAGAGTGAGGAAGTATGGGGACTTCTAGATTTTTCCCTTTTTTGGTAATCTTAGGAGCTGTGCCTGGTTATTATTGGTCAGTTAGGGCCTATGGCTATTTTAGGGTTGGTTGCTTAATGAACCTGTTTGCATTCAGCTTGGTGGTCGCTGTGGGTCTTTTTGCCTTGCTCAATTTCCATTGCTCAAGCCTATTGCCTACTAGGAGCCTCTATTGTTAATGCTTGGGACACATGCTACAACATGGATGAAACCTGAAGACATTATGCTAAGTGAAATAAGCCATAGAAGGTCAAACACTGTATGATTCCACCTAGATGAGGACCTAAAGTAGTCACATCCATAGAAACAAAGTAGAATGGTGGTTGCCAGGGCTTTAGCAAAATGGGAAATTAGTGTTTAATGGGTATAGTGTGTCAGCCTGGGAAAATGAGGAAGTTCTGGAAATGGATGGTGGTGATGGCTGCAGAGAGAGTGAATGTATTTAATGCCACTTAAGTGTATACTTAAAAAATAGTAAAAATGGTACTGTTGTTCAACACAGTCCTGGAAGTCCTAGCCTTAGCAATCAGACAACATAAAAAAATAAAAGGCATACAAATTGGCAAGGAAGAAGTCAAATTTCACATGACACGATGTTCTACGTAGAAAACTCAAAAGACTCCACCAAAAAACTGCTAGAACTGATCCATGAATTCAGCAAAGTCACAGGATATAAAATCAATGTACAGAAATTGGTTGCATTTCTATACACCAATAATGAAGCAACAGAAAGAGAAATCAAGGAGTCAGTCCCATTTACAACTGCACCAAAAACCATAAGATACTATGAATAAACCTAACCAAAGAGGTAAAAGATCTGTACGCTGAAAACTATAGACAGCTTATGAAAGAAATTGAAGAAGACACAAAGAAAAATGGAAAAGCATTCCATGCTTATGGATTGGAAGAACAAATATTGTTAAAATGTCTATACTACCCAAAGCAATCTACGTATTCAGTGCAATCCCTACCAAAGTAACACTAGCATTCTTCACAGAGCTACAATAAGCAATTCTAAAATTTGTATAGAACCAGAAAAGACCCCGAGTAGCCAAAGCAATCCTGAAAAAGAAAACCAAAGCTGGAGGCATCACAATTGGACTTCGAGCTGTATTACAAAGCTGTAATCATCACAGCAGGATGGTACTGGCACAAAAACAGACACATCGATCAATGGAACAGAATAGAGAACGCAGAAATGGACCTATAAATGAATGGCCAACTAATCTTTGACAAAGCAGGAAAAAATATCCAATGGAAAAAAAGTCTCTTCAGCAAATGGTGTTGGGAAAACTGGACAGTGACATGCAGTGGAATGAACCTGGGCCACTTTCTTACACCAGACACAAAAATAAACTCAAAATGAATGCAAGACCTAAATGTGAGACAGGAATCCATCAAAATCCTACAGGAGAAAACAGGCAGCAACCTCTTTGACCTCAGCCTCAGCAACTTCTTACTAAACATGTCTCTGGAGGCAAGGGAAACAAATGCAAAAATGAACTATTGGAACCTCATCAAGATAAAAAGCCTCTGCACAGCAAAGGAAACAATCAGCAAAACTAAAAGGCAACCGACGGAATGGGAGAAGATATTTGCAAATGACATATCAGATAAAGGGTTAGTATCCAAAATCTGTAAAGAACTTATCAAACTCAACACCCAAAAAACAAATAATCCAGTGAAGAAATGGGCAGAAGACATGAACAGACAGTTTTCCAAAGAAGACATCCAGATGGCTAACAGACACATGAAAAGATGCTGTGAGCCAATGTGCAGTATTTGTTTCAGATCAGGAAACTGATGCCAAGATCTTAAAATCAGTAAGGAGTAGTGCTCATAATTCAACTCAGCCTTCCAATTCTCAGTCACACAAGTTTCTCACTGCTATGCTGGCATCCTTAATCCAGACCACTCAGGGCCTCCATTTTCTTACCTATCCTCCTAAAGGGGTGTGCTTTTTTTCTTCCTGAAACCTTTAAAATCACAAGACAGAGCTGAACATGTTTAAAATACTGTTAATCGCACACCCCCTCCACCTACCCCAAAACTCTGAAATAGGCTTATTTCTAAAGAAAATTGAAAAAAAAAATGGGGGTAGACAATCTCAGAAATATGTATATGGAAATGACAACAGCGGGAAGAAAATTGACCTAAGCTCAATCCTAACAATTCAGATACATTTTTTTTCTTTTTTTTTTTTTTACTTTGATGTGATACTAGGGAGAAGGTTAGCAATTAGATAACTCTTAGAATTGACAGAAGACTCATCCCTGTATGCCTTACAAAGACTGAAGGAGAGGAGACATATCCCCTTTTCTAAAGAAATACAAACATGGAAACATGATGCCCCCAAAAAGAGCATTCATCACAAACAGGATCCACATCTGCAAAGCTTTTGTGGCCACAATGTATTTTCAGAGTGCTCTTTCAAGTATTGGTTATGCATGCAGACTGTGGACAGTGGCTAAGCCCTCTGGAACCATCTTACCAGAAGGGAGGGAGGTGGTAGTCTAACTCCTTCAAAGACAGATACTGTCTAAATTCACAGTTCATGGTGTTCATCCAAACTAGCCAGGAACCAAGGATCTGAGAGAGTGCTGAATCTATGCCAAGAATGAGACTCCAAGAAGGAAACTGTTCAGAATCAAATTTGGATTTAGGTAGAATGAATAAAAATTAAAATAAACCAACAGATTAAACATCTTTCATTGTTCAGGAAAGACTAGAACAATTTTTGGTAATTTGTGAAATATCTGGCATAGAAATTGTCAGGGTCACTAAATTTCAAGTTACCTCAAAATCCTAGAGATTTTTTTAAACAATTTTTTTTAAGTTTACTTATTTTTGAGAGAGAAACAGAGACACAGCATGAGTGGGACAGGGACAGAGAGAGCAGGAGACACAGAATCTGAAGCAGGCTCCAGGGTCCGGGCTGTCAGCATGGAGCCCAACGTGGGGCTTGAACCCATGAACCGCAAGATCATGACCTGAGTTGAAGTCCAACGCTTGACTGACTGAGCCATCCAAGTGCCCTTATTTTCTATTTTAAGTTGAAGTCCATCTTCTAAAATGCAGGATTATATGAACTGTCATCTAAATCCAAATTGGTTTTGATAATTCCAATAGAACATTTTGCCAAATCTAGATCTGATCTAAATAATGCTATGTCAAGGGTGCCTGGGTGGCTCAGTCGGTTAAGCATCCAACTCTTTTAAAAAAAAATTTTATGTTTAGTTTTGAGAGAGACACACGAGTGCGAGCAGGGAAGGGGCAAAGAGAGAGGGAGACACAGAATCGGAAACAGGCTCTAGGATCTGAGATGTCAGCACAGAGCCCAACACAGGGCTCAAACCCATGAACTGTGAGATCATGACCTGAGCCGAAGTTCAATGCCTAACCGACTGAGCCACCCAGGCTCCCCAAGCATTCAACTCTTAATTTCAGCTCAGGTCATGGTCTCACAGTTCGTGAGATGGAGCCCCGTGTTGAGCTCTGTACCGATAGCTCAGAGCCTGCTTGGGATTCACTCTCTCCCTCTCTCGCTGCCCCTTCCCTGTCTCAAAATAAATAAAATTAAAAAAAATTTTTTTTAATTAAAAAAAATAATGCTATGTCAAGAATGGACTTTTGTTTTGTTTTGCCTTTTTTTTTTTTTTAACCTAAGGGGAAAAAAATTTTTTTTAATGTTTATTTTTGAGAGAGAGAGAGAGACAGAGTATGAGCAGGAGAGGGGCAGGGAGAGGAGACACAGAATCCTAAGCAGGCTCCAGGCTCTGAGCTGTCAGCACAGAGCCCAACACTGGGCTCAAGAACTATGAGATCTCAAGAACTATGAGATCATGACCTGAGCCAAAGTTGGACGCTCACCTGACTGAACCACCCGGGCACCCCTAGTGGAAATTTTTGAAAAAATGTTTATTTTTAAGAGAGAGAGAGAGAGAGCACATGCACACATCGCGGAGGGGCAGAGGGAGAGGAAACAGAATTCAAAGCAGGCTCCAGGCTTTGAGCTGACAGCAGTGAGCCCGATGTAGAGGCTTGAACTTATCAACTGTGGGATCATGCCCTGAGTCAAAATCAAGAGCCAGAGGATGCTCAATGAACTGAGCCACCCAGGTGCCCCAAGGGAAATCATTAAAAACAAACAAACAAACAAAAAAACAGAAAAATAACAAATTTTTTAAAGAAATCTTAGAAAATGTTTTTAAAATTAGACCAGGGTTTTTTGAGCCATCAGCCATCTTTCATCCTTCTGAACTTTTCTTTTTCTGTCCCTTAGTGGCCTTTAAGTAATCTTTACTCTGGAAACCCTTCCCTCTTTTTTCTGAGTCCCTACCTTTACGTGTCTTAACAGTGCCATGTGTGATTACCGACAACGTGGAAGCCCATCTTCATGAAATGGAAAGACTGGCCATTTAAGAAACCATGCAGAGCCAGCTCCTTGTACCTCTAATGGCCCTGTTAGGTCAAAGGTCTGCTCTGCTCTCTACCTGGTCAGCTGCTGGAGGCAGGGGGGCACCTGCTCCACAAGTTTAGTCATGATGGAGACATCTTATTAGTAGGTAGACACTGGGCTGCCTTAAGATGTTCTTAAAAATGTTAGTGGGCAAAGAATTTTATGTTTTCATTTCAAACACATCTTAGAGCTTTATTCTGAAAGCACACTTGATCAGATTTAACAAGCTAAAATGGCATTTGAGGCTGACCTAATCAAGGAATATCTATCTTAATAGCCATAAAGTCCTATTTCAATATTATATGGTGTAAAGGGCTTAATTTTTATGTACCCAAATCTAGGAGTTTAGTTTTCTTCCACATTTGATCGCCTCACTGGGTTTGCTGGTGTACAATGTACTTGTGAAAAAACTTTCTAAGTGAATGCCCCACTTGTTTTACTTTTTTTTCTTAGCAAAAACAGAGGTAGAGAAAACATACTTGTTTAAAAAAGACAGGAAAAAAAAAAAAGGACCCAGACCAAACCCTCATTCCATTCAGAGTTCTGTTCATCTTACTTTGAAGTCAAAGGGTAGTGTAAAGTTTTGATTTGCAACAAATTCTAAGATTATCCATTAACTACTCTAGCAAGCTTTCTACTTCCTTTCAAATGTGCATCTAATTTTTAAAGGGGCCAGGCTCTTTTCTTTGAGTTTATCTTTTAAAAAATGTATTTTAAGCAGAATGATCTTTTAGAGTTGATGGAATAGCTTTTCAAATGTTGAATGGATGTATCAGAAACCTACTCTAACCTGCAGGTGAATCAGAGGCAACAGGTTGAAGCTGCTAATGATCTTTGGAGTGAATAGCAAGTGAGTGAAACTGCTCTGAACTCCATATCCCTGCTGGAAAGTAGGGAGCTGCAGAAATCATTCTTTATTACAAAACCACTGAAAATACCGTGTCGCATTTGTTACTCCGTTTTTGGATATAGCATGTAAACGTAAAAGTTACAGGTCCCCTGACCTGCCCAGCAGAGTTTATTCTTCTAGCGACAAAATGGGTGCTGATGTTTACCTGGTGTCCAGCTTGACGATGTGTATCTGAAGAGGAAGGGCAGGAGATCAGGAAATCAGAATCTTCACAGGCAAGGACAGTTGATGACTGCATTACGGGAATCTGTTTATCTCTCAGAGGGCACAGTAACTGCAACAGCCGTGGATGATAACTGTTGTTGATTTTTGCCTGCTCAGTTCTGCAAAGGTAGTTGAAGTTCTACCAGTTCCAGAGCCTGCAATGCTCTGGTGAAGCTGTTTTTGTCTTGCTTTCCTGGCCTCCCGAAGTTACTGCCTTTTTTTTTTTTTTTTAAGCACTCCATAGTGGAGTCAGCAGCTGTTACTTCAAGTCCACATCTTTAAGTAGCCTGTAGTCCCTCTTGTTTAATTAATTATTCCCCAAAGATATATAGTTTAACTTCTATGTACAAAAGTTTTATCATATTCTTTATGTAATAAATTATATACATGTTACATAAAAGACACTAAGCTCAAACCACCCATCCCCTTAAAACGCTGGAGGCAAGGGCAGTTGAGGCTGAAGACCATCATAGTAATGGCTAATACCGCAATTTTATAAAATACTGTGGATCATTATTGGACCTCTTTTGGCCAGTGACCTCCTTGCTTTGCTGGTGTGTACCACCATTGGGTTTTAAGGGTTTCTTCTGTAAGTAAAGTGATGTAGGGTTCCCTTCTGCTGGGTATTCTATCGTGCAACTATTTGTCAAGGAGAAACTTGAGTTTCTGCTGCACTTACATCAGTTTTATAGGAGCTGTTTTTATTCTGTGGTCACCCATTTAATTTTCTTCATGGTTGACTAAAAGCCAGAGGACTTGGGCTGGGTTCTCCATGGAAAAACACTGTCTGATGTCTCCCTGTGTCTGGCACTGTCACTCCTCTGAAGAGGAAGAGGTAGAGAGGGAAGAAGCCAACGCAGCAAGATGACTTTTTCTCTTTTTTAATGTTTGTTTTTGAGAGAGAGAGAGAGAGCGAGCGAGAGAGCAGGGAAGGGGCAGAGAGAGAGGGAAAAAGAAAGAATCCCAAGCGGGCTCTGTGCTGTCAGCACAGAGTCCAATGTGAGTCTTGAACCCATGAGCCATAAGGTCATGACCTGAGCTGGAACCAAGAGTTGGATGCTTAGGACGCTTAACTGACTGAGCCACCCAGGCGTCCCACAAGATGACTTTGTCGGGTTCCTACCTCAACCTCTCAAAAGGGAATCCGCATCTAGGCTCTAGGGAGGGGAGAGGAACCTCTCCCTTTGGCTGGTCAGAAACATGTCATCCATAGATGAATGAACGGTTGAACCGCTGTTTACTTGGAAGTGGGGATGGTTGGGAGGAAGGGGAAACTGTGAACTGTTCTTTTTTTTTTCTTTCTTTCATGCATGATGTAGAATGAACAGATATTTTTGGATATGAGTTCTTGGATGACAAAACAATAAAAGGGTTTCACACAACCCACAAATGGCTTCTATGGGTAGCAAATGTTGCTTGAATGATAAAAAATGTTTTAGAAGCAGGCAGCATTCAAGTTGTCAGCAAGGTTTTGGTAATCCCTGACAGGCGTGCAGCCCTGGAGTAAACCAATGTTTGAGGACCTAAATAAAGGACTAATTCCTACCCTGAAAATACATTCAGATAAAGTCAACTTGAAACAACTGCTCTACAAAATGATGTTATTTTTTACGTAGATAGTGGCCTCTGCTGTAAGCTCTGTGTTCGTTTATAAAGTTAGGTTAAATAGGGAAACATCTACCCAACATTTTTACGTCCTTATCCATGTAACGCTTTTTGAGAGATACGAGTTTGGCCTAATAGTCATGCTTTCCGCTAAATTAAAGTGCATGGCAGTCTCCAGAGGATGAGACATTGGCAGAGATTCATCAAATAGCCTGCAGCAATCATGGGAGACCAGGCTGAAGTAGAACGCACCAGATCTCCAGGGAACTGCTACCTCAATTAAGGAAGGATCTCTAGGACCCAGAGACTAGCATCCCTAGACTCTGTTCTCCGACCCCCCCACCCCCACCCCCTAGATTCCCATACTTACCGACTGTTTTTGAGCTTGCAGATTTGGGCCGAGGGTGAGGAGGTGTATTGGAAGCTGAAGTTCTTGTTTTATTTCAACAGCAACAACAGCAACACATTTCAATGAAATAACACCCCTCATAGTTGAAGAAATAAGTTTCCACTTAAGCATAATTTGGACTTAACAAACTCACCCACTTTCAAAAGGCTCAAAACAATTCACCTGATTATCCATTTTAAGGATCTTAAAGTAGAGCAGGGGGAAAACTAAACTAAACCACTAATGAAAATAGCAGTTTGGCAGGCAAGTGTTCTTAGTTTCATCAAAAGAATGACTGGTAAGTTTAGTTTAGTTTTGTTTTGTTTTTTGTTTTTTTGTTTTTTTGTTTTTTGTTTTTTTTTTGTTTTTAATACTGAACAATATCTTTTGAAAAGTTAGATTCGGGGCGCCTGGGTGGCTCCGTCGGTTAAGCGCCCGACTTCGGCTCAGGTCACGATCTCGTGGTCCGTGAGTTCGAGCCCTGCGTCGGGCTCTGGGCTGATGGCTCAGAGCCTGGAGCCTGCTTCCGATTCTGTGTCTCCCTCTCTCTCTGCCCCTCCCCCGTTCATGCTCTGTCTCTGTCTCAAAAATAAATAAACGTTAAAACAAATTTAAAAAAAAGATCCTTTGGGTACTTACTGAAGTAGATTAATACATTAAGTCTGGATTCAAATTCTAAATAAGTTGATGAATACACATAATTATATTCTACGTGCCTTAAATCAGGTTATTCATTTTCTTCGGAATTGAGCTGGAATCCATCTTTCCACTTTGTCTAATTTCACTTACCAACAGTGATAAAGGCCTGGAGGAATAAGCCAGTTTGAGGTCACCTTTATCAACAGCTACCTTATCTTTGCAGCCACAAATGGATTTCTTAGACCAGCACTGTTCAATAGAAACGTAATGTAAGCCATATAATTTATAATGTTCTACTTTCCATAGTTAAAAAAAAATTTTTTTATGTCCATTTATTTTTGAGAGAGACAGAGTGTGAGTGGGGAGAGGGGCAGAGAGAGAGAAGGAGACACAGTATCGAAAGCAGGGCTTCCAGGCTCCGAGCTGTCAGCACAGAGCCCGATGCGGGCCTCAAACCCACCAACTGCGAGGTCATGATCTGAGCCGAAGTCGGACACCCAACCTACTGAGCCACGTAGGCGTCCCTCTACTTCCCATATTTAAAAGAATTAAAAACAGGGGCGTCCAGGCAGCTCATTCGGTTAAGCATTGACTTCAGCTCAGGTCATGATCTCACAGCTCGTGAGCTCAAGCCCTACGTCGGGCTCTGTGCTGACAGCTCAGAGCCTGGAGCCTGCTTCAAATTCTGGGTCTCTGCCTCTCTCTGCCCCTACCCTGCTCATGCTGTTTCTCTCTCTCTCTCTCAAAACTAAATAAACATGAAAAAAATTAACAACAAATGGAACTAGTTTCATGATATATACAATATATTTTATTTAATGTAGCCAAAATATTATTTCAACATGGAATCAATTTTTAAATTATTGAGATATTTTGCATGTTTTTCCACCAAGTCTTCTAAATTTTCTGTATTTTGCACTTCGAGCACATCTCAATTTGAAGTAGCTACTTTTTAAGTGCTCAGTAGCCTCTGTGTGGCTAGCAGCTACCACATTGAACAGCACAGTGTTAACAGCGTGTGTGTAAGGAGGCAGCTGGAAGTGAGGCTGCGGTAGCAAAGCTTTTATCTATTAAAGCAGGAGCGGGAGCTTTATCCTGAAGGCTGTGGGAACCGTCAAAGGATCTCAGAGAAGTGTTTTTCATTTTGAACTTAATCTGGTGGTCTCAGAGAATTTAAAGATGCAGGAGTGGGGGGCTCAAGCCAGAAGCATGCTAGGAGGCTGTTGTTGTCTAAGTGAGTGATGGGAGCCTGAACTGAAACACAGGGAACACAGACCAAAAGAAGTGTGTCTGAGAGGGGGAGGAGGTAAAATCATCAGAATCTGGCGGTGACTCCTGCATCTGCAATCTAGGATGCTTTTTAGGTTTCTCCCTTGGAGAGTTGGGCCAAAAGTAGTAGTGGAGGGAAGGCAGATTGTGAGGGGGAGAGGAGTTCAGCATGAGTCATATTCACTTTGAGGTGTCTTTGGAACAGACGGGTAGATAGGCCTAGGGTGACATGCAAGAGTTTATACAACAGAATGTGTAGCCTTAGAAGCTAGAAAGGCTGGGTAGGAATATGCAATACTTAAGGTGCCAATGAAAACTTTAGGCAATAACAAGAATGGGATATAAGGTGGAGGTCATCAAGGACAGCTTTATAGAAAAGGTGGGATTTGAGCAGAGTCTTAAAGAATGGGTAGGATTCAGAAAGTCAAAGAAGAGACAGCAGAAATGTAGAGAGGTAACAAAGTATGAGATGTGTTTAAGCAACACTATTTGAATAAACCTGTCCCGCTGGGCCAGATGGGATTAGGGCTGAGATCAAAGCTAGCCTAATGCAGTTTGCAGACTGGCATGGGGTTGGATCCTGCTGTGTTGTAAATTTAAGGTAGGTGCCAACATTTCCACAAAAAATTTCTGACTTCCCTTTAAAATAAAAGGGGGCTTGGAGTATGTGTTCCCTCTCTCCAGGAAGTCTCTTTCACTCCTTCATGCTACTTGCCTGAGTCCTGTAGATATTTGAGTTTTCTGCTTTTGAGTCAAGGATCAATAGGTAATAAAGGCACAAAGACGACTGGTGACAGGTTATGAAGGGCTTTTAATACCAAACCGAATATAAATGTCAGTGGTGGGTAACTAATGGATGAGGGATTGATCAGATTAAAGTCCTATTTAGAAGAATTATTCCGGAGCAGTGTGGAAATAGAGAAGTTAGGGAGGAGAGTTACCAGTTTGGGAAGGGAAAAGACAGAGTGCTGGTGTTGGCATATCCAAGTGGGCCTAAAAATGTGAAATGGAAGTCTCTTAAGAAGACGTCATCCCTACAGGCTACTAGGAACACTTGGGAATCAATGGGCCATTGAGTTTGCTGGGTAATTTGCTTTGCAGGCTTCTAGAATTCAGGCCAAAGTTTGGTATAGGGAACGGCAAGTCTGATTGTTTGAAACAACTGTTTGGGTTAGTTAAAACATCTCTGCGATTGCAGAGAAAACAGTGGGAGTAGAGACATGCTTTTTTTTCCTTGTGAGCACAGATAGATGATCATTGAGAAAAGGGAAGTGCTAAGATAGGGATGAAACTTGGGGGCTGTGGGAGCAAAGCTTATGTTAGTGGGTGCTGAGTTGCTGTGTATTTTTCTTTCACCCAGTATAACAACTGCCTGGCCACACTTCCTTTTAAAACATAGTCAGGTTGTTGTTTTACAGTCATTAAGTACACTGCAAATAGAGGGAAAAGGTCCTTGAAAAAAGACAGGCTAAAATTGGGTGCCTGGTGCCTGGGTGGCTCAGTCATTTAACCAACTGATTCTTTTTTTTTTTTTTTTTTTTTTTTTTAATGTTTATTTATTTTTGAGAGAGACAGAGACAGAAAGAGGGAGACACAGAATCCAAAGCAGGCTCCAGGCTCTGAGCTGACAGCACAGAGCCTGATGCAGGGCTTGCACTCACGAACCATGAGATCATGACCTGAGCTGAAGTCGGACACTTAACTGAGCCACTCAGGTCAGGTGCCCCAACCAACTGATTCTTGATTTCAGCCCAGGTCATGATCACATGGTCGGTTGGTTGGTCATGACATCAAGCCCTGCTTCGAGTTCTGCATTGAGCGTGGAGCCTGCCTGGAATTGTCTCTCTCCCTCCCTCACTGCCCCTCCCCTGCTCGCACGTACACTCTCTCAAAATAAACAAACTTTAAAAGAAGGCTAAAATTAAAATTTTCAGTTATAAATAAGGTCTGAGGATCTAATTACATTGTTGATTATAGTTGGCAACAGTGTATTGTATAACTGAAATTTGCAAGAGAATAGAAAGTGTTCTCACCCCCCTCCCCCCAAAAAGGTAAATATGTTAGGTGATAGATGTATTAACTAATTTGATGGGGGGGGGGGGGGATCTTTTTACAATGGATATGTGTATCAGTGATAGGTCGTATATTTTAAATACTTGAGGTACTATTGCTATCTCCATTTTACAGACAAGGCAACTGAGGACCTAAAGGTTAAGAAATTATTCAAGGTCACAAGGCTGATAAGGGATGGAACCAAGACTTGAACCCATGCAGTCTAAGAGGCTTTTCTCTTAACCGCTGTGTTAAACTGTGTATCTGTCTGTTCTGATGTCACACAGATAGGCAAATTCACAGGTGGGGAACCTTACTTCTGCTTTATCCTGAAAGCTCCACTCCAGCTGTTTCAGGGGTGTCAGTTTGGTTCAGGTCCTCCTACAAGAGATAAAACTGCCTTAAATAGCCTGTAAGGAGAACAGATAATTGGGTCCTGGGGTGACCTTGAGAGGAGAAGGCTGTATGGTGTGTCCAAAGTATGTTCTCTTCCTTTAGCTAATGGCTCGAGGTTAACTTATAAAATGTACATTTGTCATTTTTTTGAAATAGGACCTCTCCTAACAATTCTTCTTTTATGCAAGCTAAATCATGTTAGCTTTGTCTTCGTATGTTCTGATGAACAATTATCACAGAAGAAATTGTGTACATATTTGGAACTGGAAGGGGGTGAGAATCCATAACATTGTGCAGACACAAAGGCATTTTGTGTCAAAACTTGTCAGTTTTTCCTACCGTATTTAGTGTTGCTTCTTTCTTGATGGTCCACAGATGAAATATGTGAATGAAAGATTTCAAGATGGAAAAAATAAAGAGGTGGTTCTCATGTGCATTGGCATCACTTCAGGAGTCGGACGGCTGCTCTTTGGCCGGATCGCAGATTATATGCCTGGTGTGAAGAAGGTTTATCTTCAGGTACTTTCTTAAGCTGCTTTTCCCCCAGCAGAATTATCTTTGTCACCTCATGTCTCATTATATGTATGTATGTGTTTGCTTAAATTCTTCTGTAAAAATTACAAATGTTTTCTAGAACCTAACTTCTACCAGCAGTTTTTCAAGGCCAAACTCAGTTATGAATTTTGGGTTTTCAACATGAGAAATTGGCGATCACACAACAAGCTTACTTGTTTTGTCACGGCACTCCACCAAATCAAGATGGTTTTTGCCCACTGCTTTTTCTAAGAAGAATGTTTTATTTCTGGCACAGTTCTCTTAGTCATGTGCCTTTTGCACCACCTTGTGAAATTCAGGGGCCTGTTTATTTTGAACTTTTTTACTGCAGATTGCCTCCTGGGTGTTGAGGGCTGTGCACTACGCAAATGCTAATTCCAAGCTCACACGGACACTCACTTGACAAGCACTTAAATGACTCCTCCGTGCCAGACACTGTGCTAAATGCTGCGGATGAAGCATGAAACATGGTCTGTGCCCTCAGTTAGTCGCTAATGGTCTCATGGGGAGACAGAGTTGCAGCAAAGTGGAATAATGGCTATGCTAGACGGGTGCTAGAAACATAGGCACCAACTATCTGAATCACTAGTGAGGCTCTGAGCAGGCTTCCTGGGCTGGTGTGGTATTAATAGGTGAGTGGCAGTCAGAAAGAGAAGGAAGATAGAGAAGTGTGTTCCAAGCAGAGGAAACCACATGGGCAAAGAGGTGGAGGTGTGACATAGTATATTATGTCTGTGAAACTGAGTGTTTGAATGGAATAAAGGGAGAGCGATAAACTGACTGGCTGGGGGGCGGGGGGGGGGGGGGGGGAGGGAGGTGGGGAGAGGCAGGAGCCGGGTTAGGAGAAGGATAACACTATCCTGAAATCTACCAGGAGCCACTAGAGGGTTTTAACTGAGGGAGTGACATGACAGTTGTATTTTATTAAGCTTAATGCAGTGGCTGTGAAGGGTGGATGACGTGGGAGGGCAGGAGCTCAGGCAGTCACAAAAGGCTACATGTTGTGCAGCTCTGTTTTGGTGGAGTGGCCAGAATAGGCAGTGCCACAGAGACAGAGTGGATTCCTGGTGGCCCGGGGTGGGCGGGGCTGGGGGTGGGGGGGCTGTGGGGAGTAACTGCTACAGGCTCTGGGGGTTCTTCCTGGGGTGATATATTCCAAAGTTAGGCAGTAGTGATAGTTGTACAACTTTGTAAATTCAGTAAAACGTACTGAATTATTTACTTTAAATGGGTGAATTTTATGGTATGTGAATTTATCTCTATCAAGCTGTTATTAAAAACAACAACAACAACAACAGAGTGGAAGCAGGGGTACTAGCTGGAGACCATTGAAGCAGTCTAGGCAGGAGGAACCAAGGCAGAAACACTGGCATCAAACAGTAAAATAGGGATATGGGAGTAAGAGTTTGACGGAGCCACCAAAGCTGGGTCTGAGATTTGTGGCTCCGGTAACAGAATGGATGGTTGTGCTATTGCGTTTAAGATGAGTCATTTCAGTAAATCGGAGTAAGATGTGGAGTTCACTTTTGCCATGTTAAATTTTTGGTGCTCATGGGAGAGCCATGTTGCGTCTGGAGCTCCTGAGAGATCCCAAGGGACCTGTGGGACTTTGGCATTCGTGGGCTGTATGGGTAAGCGGAGGACGAGGGATGTGCATGAAGACTGAAGGGAGTGGCCAGCTTAGTGGGAAAGAAGCAGGGCACAGAGTGTTTCAGGGACAGCAGTGGTCAGCAGTGTCGGTAGCTAGTGACAGGGCAAGCACATTAAAGGCTAAAAGGTTTTCATTGCATTTAGCAACAGAGTTTCAGTGGCATGGCAGGTGCTAAAGACTGATCATGATTAGCTGAAAAAATGGAAACGTAGACTACTTTGCCTAACAGCTTGGCTGTGGGAGGACAGTGAAGGCGAGCCCGGGGAAGGGGGCAATTTGGGATTGGGGAATTGAGCGTGCCAGCTCACTGTATAGATGGGAGGCAGTATTTGAGCTGGGCTTTGAAGTAGAGCTGGGATTTAGGTGCAGGAAAATGATTGGAAAAGGCATTCATTACAGATAAAGAAGCTTCCATTAGATGATTTGAAATAACCCAGCCGCCATTTATTGAGTACTTCCATGTGCCAGACAATGAACTAAGTGCCCCACATGCAATCTCCCTTGTTCCTTGCACCAGCCCTAAGAGGAAAGTATCGTTGTTATTTCCACTCAGAGGTACGAACCCTAAGGAACAGAGGCTGACTCACTGTGGGTGTCTGTGTGGAGGTCCCGGCAGCCAGCTGCAGAAAGGAGTCTGGTCACATAGCAGAAGGGAGAGTAGACAGCTGGTAGAGTGCTACTTTTACAAGTATTTACTGTATTATGATCGTTCCCCCCTTTTTTAGGACCTAACTGTGGGTATTCTTGTGGAACATTTGGTTTTGTTCTCAAGTGTCAAGAGAACCCTCTAATGGACATTCGATGCATTACAGACTTAAAAATACTTATTTTGAGAAAGAGAGCACACAAGCAGGGAGGGGAGGGGCAAAGAGAGAGAGGGAGAGAGAGAGAATCCTAAGTAGGCTCTACGCTGTCAGTGCAGAGCCTGACATGGGGCTTGAACTCACACACTGTGAAATCATGACCTGAGCCGAAATCAAGAGTCAGACACTTAACTGACTGAGCCACCCAGGCGCCCCTGTATTACAGACTTTCAGCTTCCTTTCATTCATGCAAAGGATTGTGTCTACTGTGTTCCAGCCTAGACCTTGGTGGGATGATACAAACAAGACACACGTGGTCCCTGAGTTCCTGGAGCAATACTGGAGGCAGGAAAAATGAAGAACTCAGGAAGACAGGGAGAGTGACAAGGGAAGAGGTTGGAAAGCTAGGAGGGGCCAGATTATACAGGGCCTTGAAAGTCAAATTGAAGAGATTTTGCTTTAAGTGTTGTGGGTCTTTGTTGGAGAATGAAGTGGTCTGATTTCACATTTTAAGTCACTGTGGTGGTTCTATCTCTGGAGGATAGGTTACTGGGGTGGAAGCAGTAATCCATTCTCCACAGCAGCATATGCTGAGTCACGAGTGACATGACTGCATTTCAGAGAGCCTGTGAAGGAGAAAAAAGGCCTTCAGTGTGTCCTGTGTGTCCTGTGGCTGCTGGGAGTGCGCTCCTCCTGTGAACACAGTGGCACAGGAGCCAACACAGGCCTTGCCCGTGTGGCTACTGGACTCACTCCTTTGTATCACTCCCCTCCTCTGTCTCTCCTTTTTCCTGGCTTCCCTGCCCACCTGCCAACCATTCGGTGTGGCTTTTGATTCTTGGCTGTTCTCTGCTGTTGCCAGCTCCAGCTCTGTTTGCTTCCTCCTCTTTCTCTTTCCCTCAATGGCTGGCTGCCTTTTGGCCTAGCCTTTAAAAGTTGGAATGCTCCCACTCCTTACCTTGCTGTCGTTGGTGGTGCAGACATGCCCACTGCCTGCTTTTGTCTGTTATAGCCCAACTCCTCCCTGTCTCCTAGCAGCTGGGCACAGATCACACCTCACAGCCTCCCACACGGTCTAGTTTCTGGTCACAGGCATCTTGGGTTTGGGAGGCTGCGCAGCATAAAAGCACACAGGCTCTGGAGACACGAGTTCAGCCCGGTCCTTGCACCAGCCGTGTTCAGAACTGGCAGAGGGCTGTGGTAAGGATTCATGGTGACAGCTTATGTAAAGTGCCAGCCCAGAGTGGAGGATTAATGCATCCTTCCTTTTATTGTGTGGTTGGCGAGGGGCAGACAGGGGGAGAATCCCAAGCAGGCTCCAAGCTGCCAGCACAGAGCCCAACGCAGGGCTCGAACTCACGAAACCGTGAGATCATGACCTGAGCCAAAATCAAGAGTCAGATGCTTAACCAACTAAGCAACCCAGGCGTCCCCTTTTTATTTCATCAAATACTGAAGCAAATCCTGATTTGGAACAGATCTTAAGAAAGAAGACTTTGGTTATCCTGAACTAGAGATCTTTGCTTATAGATCACTTAGCTTATAGATCACTTACATTTTGCTTAAGAGTTCTGAATTTAAACTCTATCAAGGTCCTGGTTTCCAGGTATTTTCAGCTAACATTTTGTTTTTTATTATTTCTTTTGAGAGAGAGAGGGACAGAGAGAGAGCACAAGGCGGGAGGGAGGAACAGAGAGAGAGGGAGAGAGAGAGAATCCACACTGTCAGCACAGAGCCCAATGTGGGGCTCAGACTCATGAACTGTGAGATCATGACCTGAGCTGAAATCAAGAGTCAGACACTTAACTGAGCCACCCAGGCGCCCCCAGCCTAACAGTTTTAAATGCTGAAGAGATGACTGAATTGCATTATATGGAATTATAATGGTGAAAGTCTTTCTGCTCTGGGTTCCTAGCCAGAGGCCCTGAAAGTCTGGAAACTTTATATTGAATAAATTTGTAGGAGCAACACTTGAACCTAACTGTGGCCAGCTGTATGTCTGCCTCTGAAAATGCCTCCTGCTTATTCAGGTGCAGCTCATTTTTCCTCTTGAGCTATACTTAGATTCCTGAGCAGAACTTAAACTGACATTTCTCCAAGAATGTTCTCTTTGTGATAGAAATAGGGAAGGGTAATATAAAAAAAACAATTTTTTTTTGTTCTTAAAGTATGTAAACTAACTCAAGCAAGGGGTTATTCTTCTAAAGCCTATAATATTGTGACAGAAGATATTTCCTTGGATGGTTTTAAGAAAACAAAAGCAAGAAATACATCTCAACTGTCAATGCCTTATTAAATTAAATGTCATTGCCAGAGATTAGAGGAGAATTAGGAGCCTCTGAATACCTTATTTAAATCTAACCAGAGTTGCTGTGTTTGAGGAGAGGAAAACAGACTGTAGTAATACCAAATTTATTCATCTTTCAAAATGGGGCATCTACAAATCAATATTTGATGTATGGATCAATATATTTTTTAATAGGTTTAATTTATTTAGCAATCTCTACACCTAACATGGGGCTCAAACTCACGACCCTGAGATCAAGAGTTGCATGCTCTTCTGACTGGGCCAGGCAGGTACCCGTGGATCAGTACTTATTTGGGGAAGTGATGAAGTATGGAACCTCTCATATGAACAGTTTGCAAGCTATTTTCTGAGAAATGCTAAAGAATAAATGTGTAAATTCCTGTGAACTCCATTCTTAAAGAAAAACCAAGAAATTTTACTTTTAAATAAAAATTTCTATTTAAGTTATTAAAATTTAACAGTTTCAAATAATAACTAACAATTACTGCCAAGTAATTAAAAAAGAAGATAATATAGTTTGGATTGAGGAGAACTTGTAGTCAGGTAAAGTATTAAGAAATGATATGGTTCAAATATACAGTAATAAATTCAAAACTCTTAAGTGAATGATTTTTTACAAAACTTACCAAAGAACAAAAATTGCAAGGGGCCAACGATGTATAGAAAAATCAGGATAACCACCAAAAGTAAAGCACCTGGGTCTCATGTTACATAAGTTTGTTCAAGAAAAGCATTCATTTATTGAGCACAGTTGACTTTGTGCCAAGTAGTATGCTAGGATTTCACTAATTCACTCTGGTTCTCTTATCTTGGAAGAGATTTGTACTAAACAAAATAGTAAAAGAACAGGAAACATTCAAAGAAAAGAATATTCTTGAAAGCTAACACATAGCATAGTTACAGTGGCATGGTTGTGAATGTTTGGTCTGTGGCAATGTGGCCTCACAGTGTCCTGAAGTCTTATTGTAGATCCTCTGGAGTTTGTGATAATAGAGATAAGTTTCTAAGATTCAAATGACTTTCCATGTTTATCTCCTTTTATGTTTTGCAGGTAGAGTTAAAAAATGCATATACAATTAAGACTATTATATGGTTATTTTATCAATAACTCCTGAAATCTTTACCTACTTACGAATTTCAACCCACTTTCTACATTTTGATTTATTTTTAGATCTGTTTGTATAGATGGAAAGCATCAGGAAGCCTTTTTACTGGCTCAAGGTCACAGAATGCTGGAACCTGGTCTTGTTCCTCTGGGCCTTTAGTTCTTTCCAACCTATCAGGCTGCAAGCCCAATAATATCCATGCAAGAAATTCTGTATGTGGTTTCATTGAAGTTGGGGTAGAGACGAAGATGTTTAAGTAGAAAATAAAAAATCAGGAGAATGGGAGATTGTGTTCTTTGGAAAATGTGAGTGCCAGGCTTATTTTTCAACAACCAACTCGGAGTCTTATACTAATCATTATACCATAAAGCCATGTTTTAACCATGAAGAAAAATTTTCAGTTGCATGGTGTGATGGTGTCGAAAAGAGATCTAACCTGGAGTTTGAAACTTTTTTCAAGAGCATGTTTCTTATTGTGGGGTCAGTGGACCACTTGTGTTAAAGTCATCTGGAGAGCTTGGCCAGACTGCTATTCCTGTATCCCTTCACTCAGTCTGCAGCTTCAGGAACTCCTCAGGTAATCCTGATGTGTACTAGGTTGTGAGGGGCTGCCCTGAGGTGAGCTACCGAGCTTGGTACGCTGTAGGTGTGCCTAGTGGGTCCTAGGAAAAACAGAATAGGCAAAGATGGTGATCCAGATGGCTGCTTCATGGTCTTTCCCTTCCCCCCCACCCCCCTGTCATTGAAGGGTATCCTCTAGGAACAGTAGTTCCTTCTGCTCTCTACTACTACCTGTGTAGACCAAGGGTTCCAGGATGGGCACGTTTGGGCGCATTACTACCCCTCTTCCAGAATCACTATCTGCATCTGTAAAATGGGCACAATATTAGTATCCACTTCATAAAGTTGTTAGGAGATTATTAAAGTGCTTAGAACAGTGCCTGGCATTTAATAAACAAGAAATGATAGCTGCTATTATATGCATATTTTTCAAAAGCTTGATGCATTTTGAAACATTTCTTCTGCTGCCTAGTGAATTGTCCAGTTTTAATTCGTTCTTTGCCTAAAGAAAGTTATTGAATTGTTTGCTTCTTTTTTTGTGTTCACCATACTTGGAATATACAACTATGGCAACATCTAGAACACTTGATGTGCACTTGTTTCACGTGTTCATCTCCCCACAGCCCAAGGGTAGGGACCAGGTATTATTCACATAGCACACGGCACAGAGCTACCAAATGGCAGGCAAAATTAAGTGTTCGGTTCTATTAACTACTCTAACGTTAAAATGAAAGTATTCCGTGGCTCAAAATATTTCCAGACCTTAACTCTGGAGGCTTAAATAGGATATACCTATGCTGTATCACCAGAAAACAGTGTTTGAAAGTATCATTTGATAATCATATTGATTTACACTATCAAGTAAAATAGGATTAGAAAATTTAGTTCTTCAATGTTATAGCAGAATAATTTGTTTTTCATTGCATATTATACATATTTCCTATGACCGTCAGAATTTAATTAGAATTTGAATAATCAAAATTCAGTACATATTTGTATAATACCTATCAAGTCATAGTTACTTATTTTAATCTCTCACTTGGTCTGAATATCTGGAATATGTCTGGAATATTGGCAGGCAATGTATTCTAAATTATTTAAATATCTAAACCTTACATCATTGCATTCCCCGAACTGGAAGCTTTGTGATCTGATCTGATCTTCCTGGCATATTTTCCGTTTGCAAAGGACTAACACCAGTAGAGTATAATTTCAAAATCAGATGTTTGATTAATGAATTTGAGCCAATACTCAAAGAACAGATATTTATTGAGTGCTGACCAGGTGCAAGATTCTTAAACCTTAGAATATCTAGTCCAAAGAGGACTTGTACAGATTCTGACCTCAAAGAACTTACAGGCTGGAGGGGAACGTAAATATGTAAAAATACTTACTTTATTCTTAATGGAAATTTTAAGAAAGTGCTAGGGGAACTTAGGGGAGATGATTATGGGGATTGATGACATAAAATCAAGGTGAATTGGGCCAGGGAGGCAACTCTTCCAGGGAGGAGTCAGTTAATATTCCTAGGCATGCATGTTGCTCAGTAATTGCAACATATACTTTTCCTGAGAGCAGAGTTGACATTGTGGTGGTGTCTTATTCTAGGTACTCTCCTTTTTCTTCATTGGTCTGATGTCCATGATGATTCCCCTGTGTGGTGTCTTTGGGGCCCTCATTGCTGTCTGTCTCATCATGGGTCTCTTCGATGGATGCTTCATTTCCATTATGGCTCCCATTGCCTTTGAGTTAGTTGGTGCCCAGGATGTTTCTCAAGCAATTGGATTTCTACTTGGATTCATGTCTATACCCATGACTGTGGGCCCACCTATTGCAGGTAAATGTAATGGTTCTCCAGTAATTATATGTAAAATATATTATGATTTATTGGTTGGTGGTCTTTTGCTTTTGTATGTGCCTTATTGATAACATTTTTAATAAGACCAGCTGTAGATGGCATGTTGAAAAAGTTTGCTGAGGAGTCTCTCTTATCCTTATTGATAATCTGACACACTCAGTAAAATGTGTAATTGCAATCTTCTGGGCTTTAAGCTTTTACAATTCCTGTATTTCACTTAGTATGTGTTTTGGAGAAATGGGAACATAGTTTCTTTAAAAAAAGAGGTGAAGATTCTAAAAGATTTCTAAATATGTATGCTTTGGGCAAGAGATCGTATCCCCCCTAGAAATAATTAATGAAAAATACCATTTAGTGGAAACAACTCAAGTGTTCATCAGTGGATGAATGGACAAACAAAATGTGGTGCAGCCATAACGGGATATTATTCGGCCATAAAAAGGAATGAAGTATTGTACCAATACATGCTACCAGGTGATGAACCTTGAGAACATTATGCTAAGTGAAAGAAGCACAAATACAAAAGGTCACATACTGTATGATTTTATTGATATGAAATATCCAGAATAGGTAAATCCACAGAGGCAGAGAGCAGATTGGTGGTCTCCAGGGGCTGGAGGGAAGGGGGAGTAGGGAATAACTGCTTAACGGGTATGGCATTTCCTTCTGGTGTGATAAAAATATCTGGGGACTAGATAGAGGTGGCGGTTATACAACACTGTGAATGTGGTAAGTGCCACAGAAATGGTTAATTTATGTTATGATGCATTTCACCTTTAGAAATCTTCTCAATAGCATAAAATTGTCTCATGTTCAATATCACTGGGGTGCCAGTGAATTATTAGATTAGAATCTGATAAAATTAGGATAAAATTCAAATGTATTTATTATCGTTGGTGTTTGGCACGTAAGGGGCTCAGAGAAAGTTCATTCTCGTGTCCAGAATCGCACATATCTAGCAACTTTTCCCGCTGGGAACCTAGTCACGAATCAAGCACACAGAGTCACTAAAGGTCACAGTCTCCCTGTAGCAGGAGAACCCTCCAGCCCTTCTTTCCCTGCCTGCAGGTAATAGACTATTCACACTATTTTTACACCTTACAAACGTAGATTTCTAGGGTTTCCAAGTCAAAAGCAGATAATAAGCAGCACTTTGGTAGGAATGGTGTTTGCAACTAGAAATAACTGATAACAGACCAAGAATAAGGAGATAACTGGAAACTTCCTAAGTTGGCAGAACAGCACCCAGCAACTGGCAGCAGAAAGCTCTTGACTCCTCAGGAGCTTCTGATGGATCATAGTATTACAGTCCAAACATGATGACTGGTGTTCATAAGGAAGGAAAGGGTCAGTATATAAGGAATATTCTGACTCAGAAGATAAGAAAATTGTAGATTTAGATATATTGTATATTTTATGTTTCTATCGAGAATAAATGCATACTTCATGTGTCGGTACTTGACAGATTCTCAGCTGTTTATTTAGAAAAGTCAGATACTCCATACAGTTTGTTCCCTGGACATTTCTGATAACTTAGGTCTTATGGTAAAAGTTACAAAAGTTTAAAAACACTAAGATAGGGGCACCTGGGTGACTCATTTGCTTAAGTGTCCGGCTCTTGGTTTTCGCTTGCGTCATGGTCTCGCGGTTTGTGGGTTCAAGCCCCACTGGGTTCTGCACTGACACTGAGGAGCCTGCTTGGGATTCTCTCTCTCTGCCCCTCCCCTGCGCACGTGTGCGCGCTCTCTCTCTCTCGAAAATAAATAAATAAACGTTAAAAAAAAAAAACACTAGGATAACTTTTAAAATCTGGATTTTGTGGGGTGTCTGGCTGGCTCAGTTGGTAGAGCATGTGACTCTTGATCTTGGGGTTATAAGTTCGAGCCCCATGCTGGGTGTAAAGGTTACTTAAAAAATAAAATCTTAAAAAAAATTTTTTTAATGTTTTTATTTATTTTTGACAGAGACAGAGCACATGTGGGGGAGCAGCAGAGAGAGAGGGAGACGCAGAATCTGAAGCAGGCTCTAGGCTCTAAGCTGTCAGCACAGAGCCCGATGGGGGGCTGGAACTAATGAACTACGAGATCATGACCTGAGCTGAAGTCAGACATTTTACCAACTAAGCCACCCAGGCACCCCAAGAATAAAATCTTTTTTAAAAAACCTGGATTTTGTTAGAGAAATTAGAAATAAGGAGTATTCAAAATAACCGTTTTTAGAAGCAGAGCCCAAGGATCTCTGTTTTATGTTTTAAGCAAAAAACATAAGAATATATGTTTTACTCCCACGTGCTGATAAATGTATGTAACAGTCTTTTTCATCCTCTTAGATCTATAATTTTTGTTACGATTTCGGATCATAATTTTAAATATAGTTTCATGTTATTTCATAAACAAATAGGCCTAAGAAAGATGTGAAATGTAGACGTTGTAAGGACCATTACACCAAAGGTCAGAATACCCCAAATGGCCTTTGAATAGTTTTGAGAAAGCCAAAGCTTGGTTGCAAATATTTTTTTCCATGTAATAACTTGGTGTGAAAACCCATAGGCTTGTAGTCTGTGACGAGATTAAAGATCTAAGATCTTTTCCTTCCTCCTATCAGGAAAGGTTTATACCTCAGACCCATTTCCTAGGCAATGTCTGATATTTGAGATGGTTGAACTAGTCCTGCTGAGATGAAGTTGTTAGCTTAGGAGGAGGCCATCAGTGTGATTGATCTGAGACCCCTAAAAGCCACACTTGGTTCTCTCTTGGTGACAGTTTTTTCCCTTCCCAGGGTTACTTCGTGACAAGCTGGGCTCCTACGATGTGGCATTCTACCTCGCTGGAATCCCTCCCCTTATTGGAGGTGCTGTTCTTTGTTTTATCCCGTGGATCCACAGTAAGAAGCAAAGAGAGATTGGTAAAACCACTGGAGGAGAAAAGATGGAGAAAATGTTGGAGAACCAGAACTCTCTGCTGTCAAGCTCACCTGGAATCTTTAAGAAAGAATCTGACTCTGTTATTTAATGTCTTATATACCTCCAACCAGACTGGACTTGCTTTCGGAAGTTTAAGCAAGTTTCCCTTTTATATGAATTGCAAATTTCCTATTTTTTTAATTACATCTTAAGAATAGCACAATAATTGGGAAATAGAACCCTTATTACTACAAGAACCATTTCTGCCACTGAATAGCTAGCTGTTTGATATTTCCATGAGTTTGGGGGCAGAGACTATGGTATATGAAAACATGTCTGAAAGTCAAATATTAAGAGAATTGAAGCTATTCCAAAGCAACTTTGGAAACTGTGAATGCTAATAAGCTTATACAAATATTTAAAAATACCTCGGGGCGCCTGGGTGGCTCAGTTGGTTGAGCGTCCGACTTCGTTCGGCTCAGGTCGTGTTCTTGCTGTTCGTGGGTTCAAGCCCCGCATCAGGCTCTGTGCTGACAGCTCGGAGCCTGGAGCCTGCTTCGGATTCTGTGTCTCCCTCTCTCTGCCCCTCCCCTGCTTGCACTCTGTCTCTCTCTCTCTCTCTCTCAAAAATAAATAAATGTTTTAAAAAAAATTAAAAAAAAATACCTCACGCTATACTGAAAGGGTTGCAATTTGGTTAGGACTGGAAATAACGTTTATCGTCTCACATGGTGTTTTTAGTTCTGGTATCTCCGTTTTAATTTCTTCTGCTATTTGGAAACTTTTTACCTTTAAGTCTGGATTCTAGATAATGTCAGACCTACCTAAACCTCAAGTCTATGTTAAAGCTGCTTGCCTGCTGTTAAGTAAGATACGAAATTAAGTTATCCTGACTTGCTTCGGTGTCAGGGGAACTTCTTGGTGCTGATGGTAACACTGTGTTCAGATTCAGTACATGTGAGATGAAAAGGATCCTGTTCATTAGGGCAGAGCAATTTGGAAATCAGGCGCTTCTTCCACTTACTTTTTGTTCTCTTTTGGTTTGCAGTATGTTTTACTCAGGTAGCCAGAAACACCCCAAATTTCTGAAATTGTTTCAATGTTAACAATAAAGTAAAATAGAATGAATGAAAGAGATTCTGGCAGTTTTAACATAGAATTTTTCTGACTTCTGACTTTGTTGGCACTAGACTTGACGTTTCAGCAGAGTCTTACCGAGCATGTTATCAAGTTGCAGTTTCAGGTGCAAATGGCGAAAAAAATCTTTTAATCATGCAGAAGGTATTTCTGGTGGAAATAATTGCTCAAATTGGTTTATAAAATTAATGGGTCTTGAAAGGTTAAAAGCACTTATAAAGAGAAATAACTTCTGTATTTCTCAAACTTTCTGGCAAAAATTTGCACTCATCAGTATTTATCCTAGCATGCTCCCCATTAACATTCCCAATATTTTTTCTATTTATACAAAAACACTTGTATGAAAGCTATTAAAGTTTTAAGGACCTAAACATTAAAACCGAAGTCATGCCATGACCTATACTCATCTACAAAAAACTAAGAACAATTTCCTCATCCTGAAACTATACTTTAGTACCACGTTTCTTATTTATGTCTTTGAAAATTAATAATATCCAAAGTATATTTAATTCCTAAGTATAAATGTGTATTAGAGCTTCCTCAAACGTAGCTTGTTCACTTGGGAAGAATGCTGTCTTTTTCTAAAGCACCTTCAGGATCCATAGGTTTCTAACTTCTCTGGATGGACAGAAACTTAATCTATTATCTCCCTGCTTTTCTTTTCAGCTTCTATTGTTTCTTTGCCTCTAGCTGAGGATATAGGTACCTGAAGAGCATATGAATTTGTAGTTGTTGACGGGGGTGGGGCAGGGCACACAGGGGGCTGGAGGGAAGCGAGGCAGTTAATTAAACAGCTAGAAAAACCCCAAAGTTCAAAATAGGAATGCTGAATGCGGAATTTATTTTTAATAGGATTTTAAGTGATTTTTTTATTGTGAAGACATCACTTAGCCATTTACTACATACACATGGTTGCAACTTCCAGTACTTCTATATTTCATATTTAGGAAACTTGGGGAATTTGTTTTTTGGAAGGTTCTGTTGCTTAAAAGAACAACTATATTTTGACCATACTGCCCTTTCATATTCTTATTTTAAAGCTTTTAGAAAATGACTTAGAAATGATAATGTAAGATATTATTGGATTCATTTATTCACACCCAGTTACATAAAACATTATTTCCTGATTATTATCAGTACTTTTGAGAACATACAACTAAGATCAATCATCAAACTTGCCATTAGAAACATTTTTTTTTGATAGTTTTAGCATAGACTCCTAAGACTGCCTCACCCCCTTTTTACAGAAAGAATTCTAAAAGAGAAAATTTGCTCTGTAAAGACCTCCAAAATGTTTTCCCTTTCAAAATTTGGCTGATTTTAGAAAGAAAAAAAAGTAACAATCTGACTTGCTCTTGCTTGGTTAGTTTCCATAATAAAAGAGCAAAGTGACTGAAGTATTAATAGTATTTAGTATAGTATTTAGATCTCAGAATATTTTGTGTACAGTATTACACATATGCAGCTTTCAGTCTAATGGAATGAATTAAATGGGATCTATGATACTGAAAGAGCTCCACTATAATAGACTGTTATGGGGAGGTCTGTGCTGTAATAATATAAAGTTAAAAAGTATAAACGATGCTGAATTCTATAAAATGCGTATTTCATAACATGTTGTTTGGTACAAAAAGTTCTAGAAGTCTGAAGTTTAAAGATAAAATGAAAAATACTAATATTCATAAGGATTTGTGTTTTAGACAAGAAATAGTACCATAATCTTTCAAAGTAAATCCTTTGTAATCTCTGAACAGAGTGTTACTATTGCAATAAAGTGACTCGATGGGCCTAAATTTTTTGGTTCAATCCAGACACTTTTTTGAGAGGAAAAGAATAGAGTCAGAACTCTGCTTTCTATCTCATCATCCTAATTCTGATAAAACTCAGCAAATTCTCAAATTCAAAGGTTCTGGTATTTGAGGCCAACAACATAAAGGGAGCAACTGTTTGCTCCCTTTACAGAGACTCTGGATCAGGTACTATTGCCTATGGATCTTCCAGAAACATTGCAGTTAAATTTTACTGTGGTAGACGTTATTAGGATCCATCCATTTCAGTAGTAATAAACCACCCAGATCGATACTTTATTCAAAATTTATAAATTTCTTTGATCCCAGTTAAAATCCTTAGTCTACAGTCCTACGACAAGACTTGTAATATCCACTGGAAGTTGCATCATGCTTGCATTAAGCTTCAAATTCTATCCGTAAATAGAAACAAGACTTCATTTGTACTTCCTGATCCATTGTATCTGTTTATACATGTTTGCAGAAGATCCCCTCCCAAGTATGAAGAAAACCTTAACTCTGTTGGCTTCACTTTCCACACTTTTAAAGTAAATGTACACCTAATTGTAAATAAACATAGGTTTGTCTTTACTTATGGTAATTCTAATCCTTTCAACTGCATTTAAGAATATTTTAATTTGTACCAGTTATTTACAAACCACTTTATGTCCAAATGACTTTTGTGCTTAAGTGAATAGAAAACTGAATAGAAAATGCGATTAGGGGTAGGCAACCTCCAGCATGGGTAGCATAAGGGAAGTTCCTGGCCATGCACTTTTCCACCTTTTTTTTTTTTTAAATATTTATCCATTTTTGAGGTGGGGGGGGGGGACAGAGAATCTGAAGTGAGCTCCCTGCTGACAAGCAGAGAGCCTGATGTGGGGGTGGGGCTTGAACCCACAGACCTCAAGATCATGACCTGAGCTGAAGTCTGATGCTTAACCAACTGAGCCACCAAGGCACCCCCCTACCCTTTCTTAGGCCTCATTTGTTTCCTCTTCCTATTATCTTTATCCTTATCATTCTTTCCCCCTTTACTTCCCTCTGTCTTTCAAAAACCTGCTCAAGAGTCCATTGACATCCTTGCTTAGTTCCACTGGCTGTTTAGTTGCACTACTTACTGGTCCCTATGGCTTCACAGGATGAAATCGCATCCAGTTTCACGTCACCTGTCACCTGGTAGAATAGCTTGCTCTCAGCCTTCAACTTAGAGTTCTATTGGTCTCCGTTGAAAAAATTGTTTAATTGTGTGATTAAAATTTGGGGAGGAAGTGATAGGTGTTATATATTTGGCATCTTTTGTGCTAATATATAAAACTTTATTTAAATGTTTAATGCTTTCAGAGAAAAGATCAAGTTCTCAAATATTTTCAGAGAGCACAATTTTTTACTTTGATTTTCATATTCCATTGAGAGCACATCATGGAGGATGCTGTGGAATGTAGTGGCCTCTCAGAGACGGCTCCTAATGAAATCTGCTGCAGGCTGATACTTTATGGTAAAGGGTGTTAAATTCCCAGAGTCTAGAGGTACAAGTGGAAAGGATAAGTTAATTAGCTCTAGTTTAAAAAATAGGTAAAAAGGGATGCCCTGTAAACAGGGTGGTTCAGTCAGTTAATCCGCCTCTTGGTTTCAGCTCAGGTCATGATCTTGCAGTTCATAGGATTGAGCCCAGCATCAGGTTCTGTGCCGACAGTGCAGAGCCTGCTTGGGATTCTCTCTCTCCCTCTGCCTGCCCCCCACCTCTTTCTCAAAATAAATAAAATAAACTTTAAAAAAAATGTAAGCAATCAGGGGCGCCTGGGTGGCTCAGTTGGTTGAGCGTCCAACTTCAGCTCAGATCACGATCTCACAATTTGTGAGTTCGAGCTCTGTGCTGACAGCTCAGAGCCTGGAGCCTGCTTTGGATTCTGTGTCTCCCTCTCTCTCTGTTCCTCCCCCACTCACAATCTGTCTTTCTCTCTCTCTCAAAATAAAAACATTAAAACAAATTTTTTTAAATATGTAAACAATTTAAGTTTTAGACTCCTTAGGAAATTTCTAATTGAAAACTTCATCATTGCTGGCATAAACATTAAGGAGCATTTTTTGCATTAGGCTAAAAATTGTTGCTTTTTCCCATGTGTGAAAAGGAGAAGGAAGTGAAACATTATTTTACATTTATATTCTTTTAAAAAATTTTTTTAAAGTTTTTATTTGAGAAAGAGAACACAAGCAGGGGAGGGGCCAGAGAGAGGTGAGAGAGAGAGAATCCCAAGCAGGCTCTGCACTGTCAGCACAGAGCCCCACATGGGGCTCGAACCCATGAACTGTGAGATCATGAACTGAGCCAAAATCAGGAGTTGGACACTTAAACGACTGAGCCACCCAGGCACCCGTACATTTATATTCTTTAATTTGAAAGATAAGTGGTATCTTGGCTAAGAGAAAAATGTATCATCCATCATAATTTAATTAACTCTTAAAAACAAAACTGTGCCTTGTTATTAAAACAGAAGAACAAGTTGGCCATTTGTTAACGGTGATGCGGTAATGTGAAATAAGGACACAGGAGACAAGGAAGGCTGACAATCATTAATTCTGCTCATATTACAGTAACTGAGTTTTGTTGATACTTTGGTGTAAAGGAGCTAAAAAGACCATCTAGAGCTGAGTTTGAGACTGGTTCACGGGGCAAAGAAGAACGAGGAGAGCAACAGAGAGCTCCTGGGCTCACTATAATCTTATAGTCACAGCCATTTTTATCAGTTGATTTGTTGGCAAACACTAACGCTTTGTTTTATAAATACACTATAGAGTGATAGGTTACAGTGTCAAAGATAAAGGGCCAAATGCCCATAGCTAAATGTGAAAACCGCATACAACTTAGAACCACAGTTACTGAACTTACATAAATGTGGACTTGATCAGATGATGACTTTAGATGACTCCTGAGACAATAAAGACCCAGAAAACAATTTACGTCACATCTCTGAATCACTCAAAGAAACCTTGAAACTTGGGACATAGTTTACTTAGCGTGTCCTTTTTAAAATTGTCAGTTTTGAAAGAGTAAACATTAATCATCTTGACATCTATACACTCAAGGAAATCCTCATGGTTTCTTGACAGGATACAATATAGGAGGCTACCTCATTTACAAAACAGATGATTTCAAATTTTTGTTAGTATGTTAGAAAGACATTGGGAATGAAATAAAACCTTTCTAAGTACTTGATCCTGATGGTCCACCTACCTCAGCTTTCAGTGTCCAACTAAAAGCCCCGCTTAATCAATTCTTGCTTAATCAGAAGGGAGCTAGTGGTGATTCTGAGATCGAAAGGCAAGGGAGTCCAAGTAGTAAAGGGGGCCACGATATCAGTAAAATTTCCTAAGTGCTTTGTTCTGACAAGTGGCTATAAGAAGAACAAAAAAAGGAATATTAACTAATGTGCCCTGTGGATAATCTGAAACAGAAAAACTGGAGAAATTTATAATTGCTATATAATAATGAACACTTACTAAAATGCTTCACTAGTGGCTTTCAAATTATACTGGCAGCTTGACGATGAACTCTTGTTTTCATTTGTGTTTTCTTTGGCAGGAAAATGGATGATCACTGACAACAGATTATATGCTTGTGCCTTACTTAACCTTACAGCTTACATGTTAAACTCCTGTCAGAGGCACCCCTTTCCTAGTGGAACAGGGACCACTGGAGTTTTTAAAAATGCTGTCGTTTAGTGTGGCAACAGTGAAGGAGTTAACTCCCAAGTTTCTAATCTAATTAAAGATGTTTCTAGCCTTTCAGTATGCATGTTGTAAGAAAAGTATTTTGGAGTTGAATGTCACTAACCATGCATATTGTAGGAACTATCGATATAAATTAACATTTGTAAATCTAACTAAGTCTGTGATAATATTTTGGAGCCTCTGATGTATAACTTTTATTCTTTACCAGATAATACTTTTCAGTATCTGTCCATATTAGAAGAGTCATTCCGTTAAATATCTTAAATGTGGGTAAGCACAAAAACATTTTCTGTTATGATATTCTCTAAATTAAATGTAGTCTTCTGTAGTATGTTCTAATATGCTAGAAAGTTAATGGGTCAAAGTATCTTTCATAGTTCAGTCTATATTGGAAGAGTATGTCAGGGACTGAGAGTTTCATGAGTGCTGTTTTTGGATCCCGTACAATGAGCACACTATATATTTGGTGCCTTTTTTTCCTACCAAAGAAAGATTAGGTCAGAACTGGTGCTAAATTTTATGTTCCTTTCAAAATTATTTTTCCTTTTTAAATATAACACAATAGGAGAGGTGTAGATCCAGCAGTATTATGCATGTTGTATTTTGTATATACATCTAAGGAAAAAAAACCTCACCTAAAAACCAGTATCTACTTAGAGGTATATGATTTTTGTTAACACATAAGGCTTCCAAGTGTAAAACTGGTACGAAAATAATCACTAAATGAAAACTTAGTAATGAACATAGCCCCCCAAGGTAATAACTTTAAGGAAGAGGTCCCGTGCAATGCTATATGTCAATTATATCTCAGTTAAAAAATACAAAAGTCCCTTATCAATGTTTCTAACACAAAGTTAGCTATTCAAAGTATCCTGTAACTCTGAGAGGGTACAGAGAAAATTTTATGTATGTTTCATCGTGTATCTATATTTACATATGTACAAAATAGCTTTCTAATAAGCTTATTTTAAGTAGATATTTTAAGCTATTTTTCAGGCTAAAATTCGAGTTTGGGGAGTCATCAATCTCAAAACTTGGACAATGAGTTACATTAAAAAAAATTCTCACTGAAAGTATCATCGTTCGTCTTTCAGATTTAACAAAGAATTGAGTGAGTAAGGACCACATCTGGGTGTCAGCAAACCTCAGATCTATGGTTTATTAAGGGTTCTCAGCATGTCATGGTTGTAGCCAATTGTATGACACCCACCTAAAATTCCACATGGATCTCTGAGTTTTAATGTCTCGTAAGTAGGATTCAGATGAAGTGAGGACAACAGGTTTTTATTTAATCCTGCTGACTTTTGTAGACTGGCTTAACTATGAGGATTTTATAAATGTAAATTAGGAAAATGGTGCACTATAGAAAATTAGGAAGACCATACTAGAGTATACCGGATTCTCTGCTAACTAATGATAACTCCTTTCTACTGTTAACATGAGTTAAATGTGGAGGGGAGAATGGGGACTTGTTCATCAGAAGTCACTGTCCAGTGAGATTAAATATCCCTTTAGTAACTTCTGATGTAACTTAGTTTATTGTGATTGGAGAACTGTATGCTTTGCAAAGGCACTGCACAATGCTTGATAAATTTGCATTTTGTCAGTTCGTTCTCCGATCGGTTTATTTTAGCCTGAAAGTTGGAGCCACAATAAACAGAACCCTACAGTTTTAAGAGACAGCTTGGATATTTTAAGTATCTCCTCATATAATGTGACATTTTTCATGTCACCTTATTTTAATGTTTATCTCAAAAAGTAATTTGTAAATTATGTGCATGTTTTCAAGGTTAGAAAAACATGCTGTATCTTAGACCTCAAAACCAAATTATTCCAAGTGCACACTGTGCACCAGAGCGTGGCTCTGCTTCTCTACCTACACAGGATGCCATTTTTGGCACAGTTGTTTTAAGTGTAGATCACTATGTGAAATGATTATGCTGGATTTGATCAGTATGCAGTATTTTAGCATTTGCCTTTAAAGACTGTTTTTTTTCTTTTTAAGGAGTATAATTTATAATTGATTTTTTTTTATAATGTGCAATTTCATATAGATAAGCAAATCCTTTTTAATGAAAAGAGCTTTGTAATCATTTGGAGAAGAAAATCATTTACTGTGGAACAATGTGATATTCTCAGTAAATACAATAAAAAAATTCTAGCAAATTTCTTTAAGGCTTTGTGATTATACTTACAGAGTTCCCCGGGGAGATGAGGGAAGGAAAAATTACTGAGGTGAAGGAAACTGTCTGTGTTGAATAAAAGAAAAATAAGCTGTGTGCTTTTTAAGCTGCATACACGTATTCCAAGTGTGTTTGGGTATTGTTATTCCTCCTTGGTAAGCGACACGGATAGAAATAATCCCAAAGCACTGGCTAGTCCCCAAAGTAGTTCTCTTTGACACTCTTTTTTTGTAGTTTGAATTACATTACTGTTTTACTTAAACTGATGAAACGTATTACATTCAGCTGGTACTTCAGACCCCTGCCTCGCTAACACTTTCAAGGGATGATCCAGAACAGGCTGGCATTTTGGTGGAGACCCACTTAGAGAAAAACTGACTCTGTAGTCAAGGGTTATGTATTGTTTGATGTGCCCTAACTACAAAGCCAATCATTATTTACATTTAATGGTGCTAAAGAGAATGTATACATTAAACTCGAGAATATGGGATCTGTGATGTGTCACTTACTCCAAAATTATTTACATGCCTGCACATAGGTGCCAGAATGTGCAGGCCATCGGAAGCTTTTGAGAGAACTGTGAGGGACTAGGTATGACGGATTGTTACTGATCTTAAGTAGGATAAAATTCACTCTCCCGGGAAAATAATTTTTACAGAAAACAGTTTCTAATGTATATAGAAAACTTCATTTTTCTAGAGGCATAGCTCAAATCAAATAATTACTGTATCCGACTTAGGCTAGAAAGTTCTCAAATCTCCTGCTAATGAACCTAAAACTTTAGATTGAAGAGTTCTTTTTTTAAACTCTGAGTCACCGGTGTCTTCTTGAACCCTTCCAGGGATAGGAAGCTCACTACCCCCACCCCAAATGGTGGTCTCTTCTGTAGCTGGGCCCTTTGCTTCCCACAGTCACCCCATTTAGCTTAACCACCTGTCCTTGTCCCCTTGTCCCAGCTTAACCACCTCCCTCGCCACTCTTGGACTTCTGTCAGTTACTGATTCCAGCAAACAGCCAGTATTTATGGGGAGCAACTTTATTTCCACTCACACCCAAAAGCAACACTTGAAACCTTGTCATCTCTGGAAGTGGCTTCATCTATGAAGTCTTTTTTTGTTTGTTTTTAATGTTTATTTATTTTTGACAGAGAGAGAGAACAAGCAGGGAAGGGGCAGAGAGAGAAGGAGATACAGAATCCGGAGCAGGCTCTGTGCTGACAGCAGAGAGCCCGATGCGGAGCCTGAACTCACGAAACGTGAGATAATGACCTGAGTCAGATGCTTAACCAACTAAGCCACCCAGATGCCTCAAGTCTTTTTTTTTTTTTTTTAAGTTTATTTATTTATTTTGGGAGACAGAGACGGAGGGGAGAGAGAGAATCCCAATCAGTCTCCATACTGTCAGCATGGAGCCCAACGTGGGGCTTGAACTCATGAACTTCGAGATCACGACCTGAGCCGAAATCAAGAGTCGGATGCTCAACCAACTGAGCTACCCAGGCGCCCTTCATCTTTGAAATCTCAAATATCAACATCCCTCTCTCTTCTCATGACTTAGTGTCACGTTAATGGAACCCTTTCTCGCTTCCATTTGACCTGCTCTTCAACTCCGAGCTCATCTTCCCGTTGACTCCATTCTCTCCCAATCTCCACTCCCTCTCAATTTACCAGATCTGTTCCCTCTGTCTATTCCCTACCCTTACTCCGGGGATCTAAAAACCACCAAACAGCTCTTCGAGTATCAGCTCACTAGTTCCCCCTACACCCCCCACTCCTCACATTAAACACTTCTAGCTTCCTCAACTGTCCTGTGTCAATTTTTCCCCCTCTACTGGATCATTTCCATCATCATTATATACCTATTATTTCTCCCATCTTGAGGGAAAAAAGACTTCTTTTAAACTCGCATGCCCCCTGCAGCTACTATCTCATTTCTTTCCATCCATTTAGAAAAGGCCAAAAAAAAAAAAAAAAAAAAGGCCAAAAACAAAACTTTGAAAAAATTTCTACTCACCCTCTTCGATTTTATCTCCTATTCGCTTTTAAGTCCTCTCCGTTAGGATTTTACCCCCCCACCACTCTGCTGAAACTGCCCTTCTCAAGGGTACCATTGGCCACCACGTCACTAAATGAAATCATCATTTTTCAGTCCTCATTTTATTTGAATGACCAGCAGCACTCAGCACAGGATTCAATCCCTGATCCCTGAATCAGGCTCCCGGTGCCACACACATACCTGGTGTTCCTCCATTCTTTCTAGCCACTCCTTCCCAGTCTCCCACCCCTAAACACTGGGAGCACATCGTAGCTTAGTTTTGGAACCCCTTCTCTATTCTACCTACATGCTCTCCCTAGGTGACCACCCTGGCTCACAACTCGAGTTGTTACCTAGAGGCTGTTGGAGCACATACCTCATCACCCTTGAACTTCAGACCTTAGATTCAACTGCCAACCTAACACCTCTAACTGGATGATCTCTTCTGTTCTTTGTTCCCAGAGGTGCTTCTCCTCTGTCTCTTCTCTGTAGAACAGCCAGCATGACCCAGTCAAAATGTGTCAGGTGAAGTCAGTCCTCTGTTCAGAAGCCTCCCGTGGCTCCCTCTCTCTCTCTCAGAAAAAGCCGAAGTCCTTGCCATCACTGGCAAAGCTCCACGTGTTCTGGCACCTGTTATGTCTCTGACTGCATCTCCTGCTCTCGCCTCCTGAACCACCTGCCTCCTTCCACTTCCATCCTTACATTGCTGCCCCTTGCCCAGGCTGCTCTTCCTCTGGCTGGACTGTTCCTTCCACCTGCATTGTTCTGTCACATCCTTTAGGGCTTTACTGAAAAGTCTTCTCGGCGAGGCCTTCCCTAACTATTTAAAATTTAATTCCCCCCACCCCCAGGGCACCTGGATGGCTCAGGTCATGATGTTGAGGTTTGTGAGTTCGGCCTGGCCTCAGGCCCTGTGCTGACAGCTTGGAGCCTGTTTCAGATTCTGTCTCTCCCTCTCTGCCCCTCCCCTGCTCGTGCTCTGTCTCTGTCTCTCTCTAAAGTAAATAAACATTAAACAAAAAAATGTTTTTAAATTTAATTCCCCCTCCCCGACACTTCCTTATCCTGCTTCCCAAGTTAATTTTTTTCTCCTTAGCTAGCAGTTATCACTAGTCATTTATGCTTTATCTTCTTTATTGTCTGGCTTTTACACTAGACTGTAAGTTCCACAAGGGTAAGGTTGTTGTCTATTGTTTTATCTCTAGCACTTAGAAAAATGCTTGGCAGGGGTGACTGGCTCAGTCAGCTGAGTGTCCAACTCTTGGTTTTGGCTTAGGTCATGACCCCAGGGTTGTGGGAGCAAGCCCCATGTCAGGTTCTGTACTGAGTATGGAGCCTGCTTGGGATTCTCTCTCTTTCTTCCTCCCTCTGCCCCTCTCCCCTGCTCTAAAATAAAAATAATAAAAAATAAAAATAAGATAAAAATAAAATCTTTAAAAAATTAAGACAATGAAAGAAAAACGCCTGGCATAGAGAAGGTGCTCAATAATTATTTGTTGACTACATGGTTTCCAAACTTGTCAACACTATAATATTGACTTTCTCCATCTTGGGAACATTCCCCTAGAGAACTCAGCCAGTGCAGCTGGAGTGAGTTGGCAAGATCAGGATCAGGACTGAGGATAGCTTGGCTGGCATGGCTGCCCCAAGGCCAAGGAGAGGGCCTACACAGTCAGGAGATTAATGCCATATATCGGGCTTGAACAGATAAGTGAATAGATTGAGGTTTCCACGGTTGGAGAAGGGAGGCTTCCAACATGGTGCTGTGGTGATGGACTGGAACTGGAAAATGTGGTATGAATATGTGTGTTATGTGTGCACTTGTGCTGGGGGCAGGGATACACACGTGCTCATACGTCTACTTCCTACCTCTGCCCCTCCAGGCCCCTCTAGAGGGCCTAGAAGCAATGATATTCCAGGAGCCATGAGTATACCTCCATATTCGACCTTGTAACAGCAGGGACTCAGAAGGCAGATACTCAGCTAAATAGACGTCCTTGTATTTAATGTAAAATGCAATGCTAGCATAATGGAGCTGAACGGGACACTCATGGAAATCTTACAGTACTTCCTAATTTTATAGGAAGAGAAAAGCTTGTTTTCAGACATTAAAGAAGAAGAAAATACCCCAATCCGTCATCCAGAGATAATTAATTGCCTTTATAATTACAGAATGTATCCCTTAAGACTATATCTACGGAAATGTTTCGCAAAAGTGAAGAAACACTAAACATGCAATTTTTTGCAAAATGTTTTTTTCACTTGGTATTTGTAAATATCTTCTCATGTTCTTGTTTTTGGTGACAAAAAATGAAAACTGCTTCAAGCAAAAGAATGAAAAGTTCAGGTATCATCTGACATCAGATATGGCAGAATCTAGGGTCGAATCATGCCATTGCTGAGTTTTAGCCCCACCTGTGGCATGGAGTTTACTTAAAAAAACAAACAACAAAAACCAGAATGCTGCTGTGACCACTTTAATGTAAATTTTCTTCTACATTCCTGATAATTTTCTTAAACTGGGTTTCCCAGAATGGGATTACTAAGGTAAGATGAATGAATACTTACATTTTTTTATGCATATGTGGTTCCTGAGGTTTTCAATCTAAATTTTTTGTTTTAAATGTTTATTTTTGAGAGACAGAGCATGAGCGGGGAAGGGGCAGAGAGAGAGGGAGACACAGAATCCGAAGCAGGCTCCAGGCTCTGCACTGTCAGCACAGAGCCTGACGTGGGGCTCCAACCCACGAGCCGTGAGATCATGACCTGAGCTGAAGTTGGATGCTTAACTGACTGAGCCACCCAGGAGCCCCTGAGGTTTTCGATCTAAATAATGGATACTAAACATGATGCAAATGCGTGCATTCTCATCACATGATAAAAAAAAAAAAAAAAAACTTTAGTGGATTTAAATATTTTTATATTTTAACTTACAGCTTCACTGATAAACCCAAGGGTAGGTGGACACAGAAGGCTTCAGGGGTCAGCTTGCTGGCAGGCTGGTGTGGCCTGGGGCCTGAGGTCTATGTCAGGAGGGCAGCAGAAAACAATCTTCCGGGGACCAAATGAGCTGAGGCTGGCAGGTAGATGTGCAAACAGAGGTCGCAAGCTACTGCTAGCCTGAGGCCTGGGGTCTGCTTCTGGGAAGACCGGGAGAAGGTGGTCACTGGGCCCAGGCCGGGTCTGTGCCACTGCTGTAGCCAAGGGACTATGCACAGTGGCGGCAGAGCACCATTTGCGGGGCTACCCCCCAATCTCACGCTCACGGCTGTTAGACTGTGCAACAAGGACAAGAGAAAGCAAAATGCAACAAAGAGGAACCAGGAGAAGACGCCCACCCCCTTCCTCCTACAATGTCCCTCCAGCGCCCCCTCCAGAGAGGTTTAACAGTGCGCTTCACAGTAAAAGAGAAATGCCTGAGTCTAGTCTGTTAGTGCAGGGCAGGTCCTTGAGGGTGAATGTGGAGCTCAGAGGCAATCAGTTGATAACTAGTTGACATGATGCTAAAAGCTACCAATAACTGCTCATTTCAGCCTTTTGACCTACAGGAGAATTAGTTTCCTTTTATGATTAAATATTGAGAAACTCAGAGGGTCAGTACATGCTGTGGGATACCCTTGATCTGACAGCCACAAATGTAACCCATTCTGAGAATTTGTGGACCAAGTCAGAAAATCTCACCCCTAAAGTGGAAGGGGGGGGGGGAATTTATATTTTGAAACTAAAAAGAATCAACCTTAAATGGATAGGAGTAGCTATCTGTGGAAATCTTCTGTGAAAATAACATACCAGAGTAAGGATTTATAAAGATGCTGCTGATAAAAGTAGGGTACAATCTAAATCTCAGACAGGTCCAGGTCATCTCCCTGAAAGGAAAGATAGAAATCTAAAATCCTAACAATCAGGGCTAAACTGATAGGAAGACTCAACTCAGAAGTCAAGGATATTGTTAAAAAGAGCTTTAGAGGGTAACAATTTGTCCCTACATCCCCAATACTTCTACGATTCTGATTTTGCTAATACAGCCAAAAAATTAGCCTGACAGTGGAAAAGGGCAATTTATCTGGTTCTAAAGTTCTAAGGACATATAGAAATTCCTTCTCCTCCATCTTTTGCTATAATAGAGAAACTTGAAATATAGCAGTACAGGGGGCACCTGGATGGCTCAGTCAGTTAAGCATCCGACTTTGGCTCAGTTCATGATCTCACACCCCACGAGTTCAAGCCCTGCGTCGGGCTCTGTGCTGACAGCTCAGAGCCTGGAGCCTGCTTCAGATTCTGTGTCTCCCTCTCTCTGACCCTCCCCCATTCACACTCTGTCTTTCTCTGTCTCAAAAATAAATAAACATTAAAAAAAAAAAAGAAAGAAATATAGCGGTCAGCAAACTTTCTCTGTAAAGGGCCAGATGGTAAATATTTTAGGCTTTTCAGGCCCTGGGGGTCTCTGTCACAACTACTCAATTTGGTCACTGTAGTGCAAATCCAGACCATACATAATGGGTAAATAAATATATGTGTCTGTGTTCCAGTAAAACTTCATTTACAAAAACAGGATGTGGCCAGATATGGCCTGTGGGCTTCAGTTTGCTGACCTCTTACCTAACCTATCATTGATCTGACCAGACTGGTCCAACTAGTTGGGAAGGGGTGCCTTGGGAATACTAGATGCAGGGCATATTGCTCTGTTTACAGATTAGCATCTTTGGGTGTGGTCATATCAGTCAGTTTTCTGGGAACTGATCCATTCTGCATGAACTAACAGTTTAGTTCTTAACCTTGAAAAGTTGATCTCTGAAGAGACTTGACCTTGGGGTCTGGCCTGAGTAGCTCATCTGTCTCATTCATTTACTATTCTCTTTCTCTCTCTCTCTCTCTCTCTCTCCCTCCCTCCCTCCCTCTCAATCTCTCTTCCTCTTTTCACCATCTCTAAATGACAGCACCAATATACTAATTTTTATTTTTATTATTAATAACATTTAATATGTACTACTAACCAAACAGGCTTTTCTTTAGGTTTAGTAATCAGTCTATATGTATAAGAGAAAATATTCAGTTTTAACAATTCAGCTATTATCATGAAGAGTTGTTATCTGCGTTAAAAACACAAAGTATTATGAAAGATTATATTTTCGTCATCTTGGGCTGCCATAACTAAATACCACAGACTGGATGTCTTAACAGGTATTTATTCTTCTTAGTTCCAAAGGCTGGGAAGTCCAAGATCAAGGTGCTAATTCAGTTCCTTGGGAAGGCATTCTTCCAGGATTTCAGAAGGTTGCCTTCTTTGTGTCCTCACAAGAGAGCTCACTGGCTCTGGTCTCTCTTCCTCTTCTTATAAGGACACTAATCCCATCATGGAGCCCTACCATCATGACCTCATCTAAACCTACTTACCTCCCAAACAGCCTACCTCCAACTACTAGCACAGAGGGGTTAGGTTATCAACATAACTTTGCAGGGAAGGAATACAATTTAGTCCATAGCAGATTATTTTTGTTTCTTTATGAAATTGTCATCAAAGAGGCCCTGAAAGAGTTGAAAACCTAACCGAGGAGCTCCAATAAATAATTACTCAGTAATGGTTTTGAGTGTGTAATTAATGTTCCCTAATTGTCAAGGAAGATAGTAAAATGATAAACTGTTGGTGGTAACTGATGTATAAACCAGATAGAAGCTGGGCTTTAGGAATATGCTATTTTGGCATGCCTTAACTCATTCTTATGGCTTCACAAGCCCCTTGTTTTGGCTTATCAGTTTAGCTCCTATTCTACACTAGACCCTTTTGCTTAATGACTCAGTTTGACTCATTCTCATGGATTTTGACTATTTTGGCTCCCTTCCCTGGGTTCCCAATAGGTCTAACCCACTGAAATAATAGATAAGAAGCATTTCCATCTCAAGTTAATGGTCAGAGCTGACCCTGACCCAGCCTGGGTTGGATGAACATTTTTCCACTATGCATAATTTCTCTCTTTGAAGAGCCCTCAAAGCTAGACCTAGGATCTTAGGGCCATATTTTCTTACATCATTTGAGCCTTCCCTGTATTATGATTAGTAGCAAAGGGTGCCTTGGAGTGGGACAGGGACAGTTTAGCTCACTTAAAATTTCCTTTAGCTCCTTACCTTCAGCCACTCTAAATAAAGCTACAATTGAAGTGAAAATGTTTTATATGTATATATTTTTAATTTTAGAGTGAGAGAGAGCAAGTGGGGAGAATGGCAGAGGGAGACAAAGACAGAATGCCAAGCAGGCTTCGCACTCAGCACAGAGCTGAGGCGGGGCTCCATCCCACAATCACGGGACCACCACCTGAGCCGAAGTCAAGGGTCACATGCTCAACTGACTGAGCCACCCAGGGCCCCAAAAATGGTTTATCTTGAATACAAGTCCCCAAACTCTCCCCACCTTCCAATCGGATTGTTACCTTACACCTTCTTTTTTAAAAAATTTTATCTATCTTATCATTTTAGAGAGACAGGGGCACATGAATGGGGCAGAAGGAGAGAGAGAGAGAATCAGGCGGAGGGAGGGAGGGAGGGAGGGAGGGGGGGAGAAGGGGGGAGAAGGGGAGAGGGGGAGTGAGGGAGGGAGAGAGAGAGAGAGAGAGAGAGAGAATGAGAATACATCTTAAGTTCCACACTCAGCGCAGAGCCTGACTCGGAGCTAGATCTTAAGATCCTGGGACCATGACCTGAGCCAAAATCAAGAGTCAGATGCTGAACCGACTGAAGCTCTCAGGAGCCCTACCTTACACCTTCTTCTATAGAAATTCTGGAGCCACCACTGAGCATGTATGTGCAGAAGAAAATACACGCCTTCACATGGGCACACATGTGCACTCACGCACACACACACAGACACACACACACACAAGGTCATGGGAACCGTTGCCCCCATACCCACCTTTCCATCCTCACCAAACCACTCTGGTGCAAATATAATGATCGCCTTGCTAATCTATGTAATAAAACCACTAAAGCTATCTCCCTTTCTCTAGATCCTTCCTACTCCAGTTCAACTGGCCAATACTGCCTGCTCATGTTCTTAGTCCTCCGCATTCACGTGATATTCTTACTACTCAGAAACCTTTTACAGCTTCCTGGAGTCAAACCATGATCAAAAGATTATGTCTTCAGTTGGTTTTCAAAGTTCTTCACAATCTAGCCCCCAAATGTCTTTCCAGACTTACCTATTACTCTCAAAGAACCTTCCACTTAGTAAAGGTGGTCAACTCACTATTTTTAAACTCACTTTAGACGGTCCTCACCTTTGGGCCTCTCTTCATGCCGTTTCCGAGCTCAATCCTGACTCAAATCGCACATGTCTCCTGAACCCCTGCCACACGGCCTGGTGCACGCAATGCTTGCTTTTCTCTTGGCCCTTCAGCTACTCCACCATGATTCCTCTATCCAAATTCCCAAGCTTCTTCTGCCTCAACTCTTTACTTTGGCATACTTTGAATAATTTGTTTGCCTCAGACTTCATCGAATCCTTCCTTCACCGACGCAGGGTTCACACTCAATTAATTCTTCCTAGATGTCTACAATGGAAGTTTTCAGTGACTCTCTTTATATTGTAGCTTGGGTTATAACAATTTTGTTAAAGAATTATCAAAACACAGCACCTAAGACAATCCCTTTTTATAATAACCTACAGTCTGAAGGTTTGAAGAAGGGAGTAACAATACTACTGGTATACCAGTTTCAAGCTGCTTTCTTACTATTGGGACAAAAATGAGTAAGAAATGGTTTTAAACGGGTTAAGTTATTTGCTGCTCTTCTCAAAGTCAGAATTACAAGGGACCTCAGAGCTATCTACTTTAACCCATGCATTCGGAAAGGGAGGCTGAGGAAAATTACATAATTATCCAACATGACCGTGATCCTTTAAATCCAGTGTATTCTCCACAGGAATTACAGGTGATCACTTGGGTTTTAAAAGTGATTTTAAACTTTTAAAAATCACTCTCCTAATTTTCCTCTTCTCTTAGGCTCCTTTGTGGGAAGCTCCTCACCTTCCCTACCTTTACACGTGGCGTGGCCTCAGGGATTACTGAGTCCCTGGCCCTCTTTGGTCTATACTCACAACTGAGGCAATCTTACCCAGTTACATAGGATTAAATGCCATCTACGTGCTAACTCCCAGTTTATATCTAGTGTTTCCTCCTTCTATTGAGTGGAATATCTGGCTGCCCACTTGATGCCTTCATTTAATTATACAAATATAATCTTAACACATTCAGCCAGAATTCTTGATTTTCTTCCATGTCCCAGGAGAATTTGTGCTCCTTCCACAATCTTCTCCATCTGAATAAAGAGGACTATTATTCACCAGTAGCTTAGTGAACAGTCTCTTGACCAAATTTTAGTCAGGCTCTTCTGAATTCTCTTCCCAATAAGGCCTGGACTTTGGACTTCTGTGTCCATCTTTGAATTGCCCAACTTTAGCCAGAATCCTGTTGGCATCTGATTGGGTCCCTCAATCTCTACTGTTCCCCTGGTGATGTCTGATCACCCTGGCCTGCCTTCAGCAAGAATCCTGTTAGGTTGGTTTAGCCAGAATCCCCCCTTACCCCTGATGTTTCCTCCTAGTAATTTTCTAACCTCCTCCTGCACCAAGCCCCTTGGCTATAGATTCCCACTTTTCCTTGTATTTAAAATTGAGCCCAGTTCTGGGTGCCTGGGTGGCACAGTTGGTTAAGCATCAGACTTTGGCTCAGGTCATAATCTCATGGTTTGTGAGTTTGAGCCCCGCATCAGGCTCTGTGCTGACAGCTCAGAGCCTGGAGCTTGCTTCCGATTCTGTGTCTCCCTCTCTCTCTGCCCTTCTCTGCCCCCTCACGTTCTGTCTCTCTGTCTCTCTCTCTCTCAATGATAAACATTGAAAATAATAATAAATAAATAAAATTGAGCCCAGTTCTATACTTTCCCCCTATTGCAATAGTCCCTGAGTAAAATCTGTTTTTGGCTTCAACTACTATTCAGCTCTAGTTTTTCTTTGACATAAGTAAAAATCCTTGAAGTCATTTTTTTATACTTTATATATTCTTTGTCTCACATGCCCAGTCCATTAGTGTGAGAAGTAAGGCAGATGATTCATTTTCAGACATACTAAATAAAAGCTGTGCTAATTAACAGTAGGTTTACACCCTATTGGAAAAATGTACAAACCCCCACAATGGAGTCCCAAACCCTTAGACACTTCCCTTCCTGGTTCTTCTTCCCCTCTCCATTTTGCAGGCTTATTTTCATGGGCTTTGCAATGAGCATGCTCCAAAGAACAAAGGAGGGACTGAAAGTCTCTGCATCATCTCAGGGAAGGTACACTTGTTCCGATCAGACTACTTTTTGTCTTATATGGGCATAGGTGACTTCTGGGTAAGGCTGTAAGCTCTGTAGTGCTCAGCCAATGAGGAACCAGGGGAGGGACTTGCATGCTAGGAGATAAATTGTCTGCTGTGACTGCCTGAGTGTGCCTGTCCATCAGACACCCACTCTCTCAAGAACATTGATTAAAGCCTCGCTTCACTGTGCTCCAAGTCTCCGCATCCCTCCTTTGATGGGTCGATGGGCTTATTTCTAACAATTAGCAAATACTACTGTTTTTAGCTTCAGTAACTTCCCAAATCTGACCACTCTCACAAATACAAGTATCTGCACCTAACCAAATAACCTCTCAATTAGACCTCCATTCTCTCGGCTCTCCATCCTGCTCCTTTCTAGTGTATTCTTTCAACACATCCAGAAAGTCCTTAACATAAGGCTTGGGTGTGTACCCAGGAACCCTGCTTGCTCTGTCCTCATTTTCTACCAACTCTCCCTTCATTCATACGGCTCCAGCCACACCAGACTTTTTACTTCTCAAACACACCAAGCTGGCTCCTGCTCCTGGAGGCTTGTCCCTGCTGTTCTCTCTGGTATGCTCGGCATGGCTGGTTCTCTCACTTCAGTTAGGGTTCTGTCCAAATGTCACTCCCAGGAGCCTTCTGCAACACTACCTTAGTTAAAAATACACCCTCTCAATCACTCTCTATCCCCTTTATTCTTTGTTCTTCGGTAAGTTACTATCACTATCAACACATTACAAACGCCTTTGTTCATTTTCTACCTTGTCCATGAGGGCGAGAATTTTTGTCTGTTTTTTCACTGTTAGATCAATGCCTGGCACGGACTAGCTATTTAATAACTATTTAATGACTAAATCAATGATGAGGTGGGCTTTTATTTAGTTTGCTTATAAATTAAAAAAAAAAATACTGTTCCTGGTGTTTGTTCCTAGTTTAGCAACACAGTAGTCCCTGTCATTGTAGGGATTTCTGCAAAGGAGCTGGACTTTTTCCAAGCAGGTAGTAGCTAGTGTGATATTAGATGGCAGAGATTAAACAAGAATGGCTTTGCTCTGGAGCAGAGTAGTATCCAGCTCTGGATAAGTGGCTGCCTCTGTGTACAGACACAGGGAAGATCATATTTCTTACGGAGCACTTAAAGCCCTAAAGTAGTTTCCTTTTTTATGCAGACAACTCTAATTGCTCCTGAAGCACTTAGTACATTAAGAAATGTTAGTCCGTTTCTATTTAAGCCTATAGTAGGCAAGCTCTCAACTTTGGGTTGCTTTTTTTTTTAACGTTTATTTATTTTTGAGACAGAGACAGAGCATGAACGGGGGAGGGGCAGAGAGAGAGGGAGACACAGAATCGGAAACAGGCTCCAGGCTCTGAGCCGTCAGCCCAGAGCCCAACGCAGGGCTCGAACTCACGGACTCACAGACCGTGAGATCGTGACCTGAGCTGAAGTCGGACGCTTAACTGACTGAGCCACCCAGGCGCCCCATGGGTTGCTTTTATTCTCCTGATAAGCTGAGTTTGGCTAATAACAGTACAGTATGCCAAAGATTTTATCTGATCTAAACAGCATAGGAGACCATTATGATGGTAGATCAAAGAGTTCTATAGCCTTGAATGTTACAATGAATCCAACTAAAGGAAATTCTAAGTTTTGATTTTTTTTTAAAAAAAAGGAAATTTAAAAATCAGTAAGTTTTTATTTTTAATGAGATAAAAAATTCCAGACACCGAAGTCAGATCCTTTCAGTATTATTTTAAACTTTTCAAACTATATAGTACAAACAAAAGTTATTTTGCTGAAATTAAATCTTTCTGAGTTGGTTGTAACAGACTTTTTTTTTTTTTTAATGTTTGTTTATTTTTAAGAGGGGGGAGGGGCAGAGAGAGAGACAGAATCTGAAGCAGGCTCCAGGGTCTGAGCTGTCAGCACAGAGCCTGACGTGGGGCTCAAACTTACAAACTGCAAGATCATGACCTGAGCCAAAGTCAGACACTTAACCAACTGAGCCACCCAGGCAAACCTAGACTGGGTTTTTAATGCTAAAGTTAAAGAATGATCGTTTACATAGAGGCTGCTTTTAGGCAACAGGCTTGAGCAATGAATGGAATGTAGAAAGGGCCCACAGTGACCCCCTGGCTAAATACAGACAGGCATGGCAGATGACCCACCTCAAAATATCCATAGGCCACAACTGACCAAGGGGCTACTTACAACCAGGCAGTTACCAAAAAAGGGAGAATTCCATACATCACCATATCTTCTCATCTTCCCCCTTTAGGTACAGCCCCCCACCACACCTCGTTGAAGTCTCTCCTCTGCTGTCCTGCCTGCCGCTCCCTTGCAATGTATTCAATAAACTTCTATCACATTTGTTCTGCCTCAGGTGATGCACCATGAGATCATGACCTGGGCTGAAGTCAAGAGACGCTTAACCAACTGAGCCACCCAGGTGCCCCAGACACCACAATTTAGCATACTGATAGAAATAGTTAATGACACCTCGTTTTTCCATGATGTGCTTTAAGGACTAATTAGATATTATTTGATAAAGTAAAAAGAATGGTCCCTCCAGAGAATTTAGATTGAATAGGTCCTAACAGTGATGTGCAGTCCCCAAGCATGATCCGTCTAACGTCTCACTCTTACTCAAGATAAAATTTCAAGTTAAAAGATGAAAAATCCAGGGCTCCTGGGTGGCTCAGTCAAACGTCTGACTTCAGCTCAGGTCATGATCTCATGGTTCGTGGGTTTGAGTCCCGTGTCGGGCTCTGTGCTGATAGCTCAGAGCTTGGAGGCTGCTTCAGATTCTGTGTCTCCCTCTCTCTGTGCTTCTCCCCTGCTCATGCTGTCTCTCAAAAGTAAATAAATGTAAAAAAATTTTTTTAAATGAAAAAATCTCCCTCCTTGTTGCCATTTCACAAATACGCCAATATAGTACCATATTAATGACTAAGGTCCAGATATTTTCCTTTCTGATACATTATCATGTAGATTGTAAAATACCAATTTTTTCAAGGAAACAATAAAGCTATATTTATTTTCAACTGAAAAAAAGAGCCCTTCAATATTTTTATTTCTCCTGAATTGTCTCGCACAGAAGTTATTCTCACAAATTGGCCTAGAGAGAAAACTGCATGAAGCGATACTCCATTTTACACCCTTTTTTTTTTTTTTTTTTTTTTCTTAAAAGGTGGTGAGTGACCTCTGGAGGCAATTGGAAAAAATATCCTGCTATTTTTAGGAGTGAAAGGGCGGGGTGGGGGTAGAATTAGAAAATAGATCCTTCCATTTAGAGGAGGTTTGTTTTTGAAAGTTTAATCATGATGAATTAAAACATTTAACTTGAGGGGCACCTGGGTGGCTCAGCCGGTTAAGCGACAGACTTCGGCTCAGGTCGTGATCTCGAAGTTTGTGGGTTTGAGCCCCGCATGGGGCTCTGTGCTGACAGCTCGGAGCCTAGAGCCCGGAGCCTGTTTCGGATTCTGTGTCTCCTCCTCTCTCTGCCCCTCCCCTGCTCATGCTCTGTCTCTGTCACTCAATAATAAATAAACGTTAAAAAAAAATTTAAACACTTTAAAATCAGTTCAGTGATCCTCAATTAAGTAATATTTATTGAGTATATAATACATGTTACACGGGAGATAGAGAAGCAAAACTTTCTGAGCTTACAATCTACCCAGGAAACTAAAGGTAAGTGCTAAAATATTTATAACACAAGCTAGAACGTGTGAGAAAACTGAGGAGCGGCATGGCTACACAGGAATTCAGATATTTGGTTAGGGCAACCAAAGAAAGTCTACGTTCAATATTTACTGAAGACCCACTGTGTGCCGGGCACTGTGCTGAAGGATAAATAAGACACAGTACTGGCCCTTCGGACACTCTGAGCACGGGTAGAAAAGATGATACATAAAGAGGAACATTCCGTAGGTGGGCTCTTAGAAAGTATGCACAAAGGAGGGAAACTAAAACAGCCTCGAGATGGAGAGGAGGGAACACCTAAGCAGGTTCTTTTTTTTTTTTTTAATTTTTTTTTTTAACGTTTTTATTTATTTTTGAGACAGAGCATGAAGGGGGGAGGGGCAGAGAGAGAAGGAGACACAGAATCGGAAGCAGGCTCCAGGCTCTGAGCCATCAGCCCAGAGCCCGACGCGGGGCTCCAACTCACGGACCGCGAGATCGTGACCTGAGCTGAAGTCAGACGCTTAACCCACTGCGCCACCCAGGCACCCCAGCAGGTTCTTAAAGGTAGGGAGAGTTCTGGGATGGCTTTGGCATCGTAAGTCTACTCTCGTCCATCTCTCCCACCGATTACAACTAAAAACTCATCACAAAATACAGGCAGCAACTGCCTGAGGATTCTGAAAAGTAAAAGACTGTGAAGGAGAGGCACAGCTTGAAAAAGAAACCTGCAAGGGGGATGGGTTTCGTGGCCTTTTTTTCCTTTCTCTTGTGATTTTGTCCTGAGGGGAGGCCCCAGTTCCCCAGGGAACTGTTCGGCTGCCTGAGTAGCTAAAACTCTGAGAGAAACACTGTCCTGTATCCAGGGATACTGAGAAAAGGTTCCCCTGTGAGTTGGAAAGTGAGGAGGGAGGGGGGAGAGGACAGGGTTACAGAAGGTGATTCCTAACTTTGTGTAGGAACCACTTTAAGTCTTAGGTTCGTTCACTGCTGAGTTGCACTTGTTTTTAGCTAAAGCAGCAAAGCAAAGGCTTTGACAACTGAGTCAAACCACAGGCAAAATCTCAGACTAACCCCTGAGCGGTACATGTTCAGGACAGACCCAGAGCAACGGAGCAGAGGCTTTGAAAACCGAACTGAGAATGAAATCCTCACCCACAGAAGGTGATACAAAACCTGTAATGTGAACTCAACCAGGTTGAAAGTCTGCTTAAACAAACATATATTCTCCAGAGGAGGATTTTAACAGGATCCAAGGGCAGCACCATGTTAACTGTCACAATGTCCACGATACGATAGAAAACAACCTGTGTAAAAATTAATGGAAGGAAACTTTGTTTAAAATGGAGTCAAGGACAGTCGGTTAAGTGTCCGACCTCCACTCAGGTCATGATCTCACGGTTGGTGAATTCGAGCCCTGCATTGGGCTCTGCGCTGAGCGCTCAGCCTGGAGCCTGCTTCAGATTCTGAGTCTCCCTCTCTCTCTCTGCCCCTCCCCAGCTTGTGCTCTCACTCTCTCTCTCTCTCTCTCTCAATAATAAATACATAAAATAAAATAAAATAAAATAAAATAAAATAAAATAAAATAAATAAAATAAAATAAAATAAAATAAAATAAAAAAATAAAATAGAGTCAAGAGGCCAGCAGGGGGAGCTCTTTCACCCCACCACTCATCCTTAATTGCAGATCCAACAGCAGGAGACATACCTTGCTGCATAGTAAGTTGGGGACTACTTCTAAATACTACCTGACTATCCTAGCAAGAAGGAAGAGAGGTTTTCCTCCTCCTCTGGCAACAGCCCTGCCAATGACAGAATGTCACAAGTCAGCCAATGAAAATCCAGCATACTGTGAATTCCCGGTTTACTCCAGTGATGTGACATTTTGTTCATAATAATTCTCCCAACTCTCCTCTTTCCTCTATGAGTATTCCTCCCCTTTGTTCTCTGGACTTGCCAATGGTTTTGTGGTAGCTTCCTGTTCCAGACTGCAATTCTATGCTAGTCACAAATAAGTCCTTTTTTTTTTTTTTTTTTTGCTGGTAAAACAACTGGCTGTTTTAGTTTTAAGGTTAACACCTGTCACACAAAAAACCAGGAAGCTGTGGCCAAATCCTTGGGGAAAAGACAATCACCATAACAACCCCAAGATAACACAGGTGTTGGAGTTTTCAGACAAAGACTCTAAAGCAGCTATTACATGTTGCAGGAGGTAAAGATAAACACACGTGATACAAATGTAAAGACATTTTCAGCAGAGAAAGCATAAAAAAGAACTGAGTGGAAATTTTGAACTGAAAAGTACAGAATGTGAAACAAATTCACTAGATGGGTACAATATCAGAATGGAGATGATGGAAGAAAGCAGCAGTGAACTTGAACATAGATAAGTCAACAGAAATTATCTAAACTGAAGAGAAGGGGATAAAAAGCCTGGGGAAAAAAACCGAACACAGGAGCATCAGGGACCTGTGCAACAACATCAAAAGATCTAACGTATAAGTCATTCGAGTCCCAGAAAGACAGGTGAAGGAGGCTGAGAAAAAAATCATGTGAAAAAGTAATGGCTAGAAACTTCCCAAATTTGGTAAAGGGCGTATCTACAGATTCCAGAAATTTGGTGGACTCCAACACTTAAATTCAAACACAATCAGGCCTAGATCTCTCAAAATCAAACTACTGAAAGACGGCGATAAAGAAAAAATCTTGAAAGCAGCCAGAGAAAAAATGAAACACTACATAAAGAGCAAAGATCAAATGACTGCAGAGCTCAGGGTAGCCGGAAGACACTGGAACAACACCTCTAGGTGTGGAAAGTAAAGTACAAGAATCAGAAGCCTATATCCAGTGAAAACATTTTCAGTAATGAAGGTGAAATACAGACATTCCTAGATGAAGGAAAACTTAAAAAGCTGCTGTCAGTAGACCTGCCCTAAAAAACGCTGAGGATGAAGGGCAAGGATACCCAGAAGGAAACGTGGATGTTTAGGAATGAAGGAGGAGGAGCAGCAGCAAATCTAACTATCTAGGTTAATATAAAAATCCTTATTTTTTTATATTAAATTCTTTTTTTTTTTTTTTAAGTAGGTTTCACACCCAGCGTGGAGCCCAATGCTGGGCTGCAAGTCACAGATTGAGAACTGAGCTGAGATCAGGAGTCAGACACTTAACCAACTGAGCCAGCCAGGTGCCTCTCTCTTAAATTCTTTAAAATAAGTATGATTATTGAGAAGACAGGCAGGAATAAGGCAGATGCTCTTAGTTACAGGAGACTAAGGTGCTGTAACAAAAATTCAGTGATTTTAAAAAACAGGTTTTTTCTCTCATATCACAGAGGGAGGCATTGTCTCTGGCCTTTCTGCTCACATTCTAATGGCATCCTAACTACAAATTCAGCTGGGAGATGTAGTGGAGCTGGGGGAGTCACACACTGGGTTATAGCTTCGTTACTTAGGAAGAAAAGGCAAATGGATTTTGATGCATAGCTAGCAGCCTCTCCTGCAGCAGGTGAAAGAGGAAGGCATTTTGGACAAGAGGGGACAATATGATCAAAGGTATGGAAGAGAGAAAAAACATGTAAAGAGCTAATAGCAATTTTGATGCTGTTGGAATGTAAATAATGAGATAAAGCTAGAGAGGTGGGTTGCGGCAGAGGAAGATGGATTTTATTCTTGAGGAGTTGAAGGGTTTTATACCGCAGGTTTTCATTTCACTGAACTACTCAGGGGTGAAAGATGGGAGAACAGAAGACTAGCGGAGAGAAACCTAATTAGGAGCTTAGGGGGATAGTTTTGGTGAGAGGTGATCAAGTTTTAAAAGTAGGCTGTGATTGGGGCGCCTGGGTGGCTCAGTCGGTTGGGCATCCGACTTTGGCTCAGGTCATGATCTCGTGGTCCGTGGGTTCGAGCCCCGCGTCGGGCTCTGGGCCGATGGCTCGGAGCCTGGAGCCTGCTTCCGATTCTGTGTCTCCCTCTCTCTCTGCCCCTCCCCCGTTCATTCTCTCTCTCTCTCTCTCTCTCTCTCTCTCTCTCTGTCTGTCTCAAAAATAAATAAAAACGTTAAAAAAAAATAAAAGTAGGCTGTGATCATGCATAGTTTTAGAAATATCTGTGGAAATAAAACTGGCAGGACTTGGAGATAAACCGAGGAGAAAGAAGGAAGCAGCAAGGCAGGATCTCACATTCCTTACAAAGATCGCCAGGCGGCTGGTGGTATCAGCATGGAGTATCCCAGAGCAGGAGCAGATTTCTTTAGGAAAAGGAGGAGTTCGGTTTCAGGTGATAAAGATAAAATATTGTGAAGCTTGAATTCCTACAGAATATATTAAATCTCAGTGAGTTGAAGCATGGAGCTCAAGACCAAATTCCTCTGGATGGCGTACAAGACCCTGGGTAATGTGCACCTAACCTACCTCTTCTATCATCCTCTATTCTCTTTAATACGCATCCCTTTTGCTTCAACCACAGCAAACTCTTCTCAGAGGCCTTCCCGGACTCTGCAATCTAAAACACGTTCCCTTAAATCACAGCATCTGTACTTTGAGGTAAATTGGGAAGGGCTTAATGACCAAATGGATGGGGCTGGAGAGATGGGTTGGAAGGGAAATGATGAGGAGGCTCAGGTTTGTAGTCCGGGAGCCTAAGTGGGTAAAAGAAACCAGGTGCAAAAGAGCATTTCCAATAGACAATAAAGAACAATATTTACGCGTTTTGAGGCTGTGGTCCGGTCAAAGGGCAAAAGGAATCAAAAAGCTGGAATCGGATAAAGACAAGGCCTTTCCTCCTCCGGCGGCATACCTTTTACTCAGGGATCCTGAAAACCCACGTGCTGCTCCGCTTTCTTACAACAACGGTATTCTTCGCAGGGATTGAAGCCAGAGTGTGCTTGAAACCTCGGCTTTGGGTCCAGATTTCTCTTGAGCTATTGTTACACTGTGTATGTACAGCCTCTTACTCGCTGACTGACCTTGGGCAAGTTTCTACTTATTCTCTATGACTTAATTCTCCTCTCTGTAAAACGAGGATAACATGGAATTTGGAGTGTTGTTATGAGCGTTAATTGAGATGATACCCGTGAACGCTTCCATGAGGTTCAACAAATGCTGTGGAGTGACAGATGGACGACATAGTTCAAAGGCACGAGGGCAGCAATTCTAGGGAGCTAAGACACAGACCTCCGGGCTTCCTTTGCCCAGCGAGGAGACCCAGGGAGCGGTCGCAAAGCCATACCTTGCAAACCTCGGTCCGCATTTCCTCGGGACAGTGTGGCCGCGTCTTTCCTCACGATCGATCGGGTCCCAAGCTGCAGCTTCAGCTCACTCCGCCACGCGGCGCCCGCTCGCGGGGCCTCTGTGGGCTCAGCTGTGTGTGATGCCCAGGCCCTAGGGCGAAGTCCGGTCTCCCAGGCAACCACATAAACTTCCGGTTTGAGGCAGGCTGGGGTTGGCGAGAGGCCACATTTCCGCCACGTGACCCCCACGCCAGGCACCTTGAGGGCTGAAGGGCGCGCGTCGCGGGCCTGCAACCTCCGGCTAGTTCCGAAGTTGGACTTCCCGGCCCTGAAGGGGGCCAGGAAGGTGGGGAGGTGGCGCCAGCGGGGACGGCCGGGCCTGGAGGGGCGGGGCCCTGGCTCAGCTCCCAGTTCCCGAGGCTCGGCTGAGAAGCCGGGCGGCAGCAGGACTGCTTCTCCCGAGCCGCCGAGCTGGAGCTGGAGCTGGAACTCCGCGGGGCCGGGGCCCCGGGTGCCGGGCAGCGGCTCCTCCAGGCCGAGGCCGCGGCGGAGAATGAGGCGGTGGCGGGTTCCCGGCGGAGCCGCCGGGCGGGAAGCATGCTGCGCTGGTTCATCACCGTGATCCTGTGTGCCGCCTTCCTGGGTCTGGTGAGAGCCGGGGGCTGGAATCCTCCCAGGCCGGGGGCGTGAGCAGGCGTCCTGCAGAGAACGCGGTCTTCCGAGTTCGAGTCTCGCCTCTGCCTCTTGCAAACTGCGACCTTGGGCGCATTCATCTGCCCCCAGACTTAGTTTCCTAATCCGAAAAATGGGCACGGTTCTAATCTTGGAGGGTTATTGTCAAGTGATTTTCCTAATATATTTTCCAGCTCCAGCCAACCGTCCTCCTTCTCCTACGTGGGGTGGGGAGCTGCAAGGGGGTTTGCCAGGTTTATAGCCCCTGCCCCTCGCGCCCACACAGACCCCATATTACTACACAAAGCTGCTTTTCTGGGATCTCTTCTTCCTCGTCTGACAAAATATAGCCACCTCCTTATTTTTGCAGATGGGGAAATAGACCCAGAGAGGGAAAATGCCTTTTCCAGACCACACAGCTGGCTTTAAGTGGTAGAGCCAGGAATAATGTGTCTCTTATTCTGCCCACAATCTTATGTAAAACAAACCCGTAGATCCTTCGGTGTTTTTCTTAAGAGTAAACTGCAAGGCCAGAAGAGCCTTTTGACCAACCCCTTGACCTTCCAGCCATTACCTTATTTCTGGACCTCTCCGTCTCGTCACTTGTCTGGAATATTGGGATCTTGGGGATTTGGTAGGGTGAGTTCTCTGAGGAGAGTCGCTTCTGGTCACTTAGCGTCTTTCTCTGGAGTCACAACGGATTCTTAGAATGTTTTGATGTGGAAAAAGGAAAAATCATTGCGGACGCTTGGGGAGTCCTCACCTTGCGCCAGGTCCTGTTTTAAGCGCTTGGCAGGCGGGAAGTAATTTGATTGGAGATGAAGCTCAGCCTTCCCTCCATATACCAGGTGCTCACTCTGCCCTTAGTCTGGGACTGCTCTGGCTGGGGCAAGAGGCACACCCAAGTTTTAGAGCAGAGCAGTTCAATTAGAATCAATTAATCTTGAAGCCTAGACCGATAGAAACATTTTTTTATGTGTCCAGCAACTATCCTCTGATGGCTCGGGGTTTTCTTTGAAGAAAAATGTAGACTCAGACATTTAAATTGCTTATCTCCTGCGGATGTTGTGTCAGAGGAAGGACCCCCAAGTGCATCCAGAAATATTGCTCTGTTTTAACAACATCAAAAAAACAGGAACAATATTACAATATGTCTTGATAATTAAATTTTTTAACCTCTAAGTTCCTATTATTTGTATATAATCTAGTATATTGAAATGCCAAGACAAAAATTATTTTAATGTTACATTTTACCGTTGGTACAACAGAGTCTTTTGTGGTATTCGAAAAGGAAACAAAACTGCAGCAAAGAGCCAAAAAAATTAAATATATTTTTTTTAAAACTTGAGAGTTGTCAAAACTAGAAAACCAGTAGGATTTGACACACCAGATACAAGGAGCCTAAAGCTCCAGTAAACTAGTACTGTCGTCCTGAAATTTTCCTGGCTGTAAGACTTAAAATATTCCCCTACGTTACATTGAAATCCCCTCCTGTCTTTTTAATAGGGAAGAAAGCTACCACGTAGACATTATTTTAATGGCTGCAAGTAAGAGATTTTGTCTTTTTAAATTTTAGGGAATGAGTGTTGCTATACTGGGACCCACATTTCAAGATCTGGCAACAAATGTGAACCGCAATATTAGCAGTCTTTCTCTGATTTTTGTGGGCCGTGCCTTTGGATATTTGAGTGGCTCTGTGATTGGCGGAGTTCTTCTTGACGCCATGAATCATTTTCTACTCTTGGGTAAGTACAACACCAATTGTAGCTCTTTGCAACTTTTATGGAATTCGCAGTTTGTTTTAAAACATGAAATATAGGGGCGCCTGGGTGGCTCAGTCGGTTAAGCGTCAGACTTCGGCTCAGGTCACGATCTCACGGTCCGTGAGTTTGAGCCCCGCGTCAGGCTCTGGGCTGATGGCTCAGAGCCTGGAGCCTGTTTCCGATTCTGTGTCTCCCTCTCTCTCTGCCCCTCCCCCGTTCATGCTCTCTGTCTCAAAAATAAATAAACGTTAAAAAAAAAAAACCAACCATGAAATATACTAGCTTGCAGAGTGGTTGACGACTCAAATGGGTGCATGCCTGTTTTCATCTTTGCAGTTATAGGGAATCTGTGCTGGGCCCCTCTGGAAATTTAGATTAGCCCCAGGGTGTGCTACCCGTCCTTCGCCTTCCTGACAATCACTGTAATTTAGGCACCACCCCTGGATCCACCAGCCAACATACCAGTTGTCCAAAGATCTTGGCTTGTCAGGGCTTAGGGCAGATCTCCTAGGGCCACCATAGGTCAGAATGAATTCCTTGACCCTGCCCAGGCTAGACCCTGGACTGAGCATGAAGGTGGGAGAGAACGGTGGGTGAAATGACACAGGCTAAATTTTTGTCCCTGCCGCCCCATGTTAATGGTGACTCCAGACCTCTCTACCCCACCCTCAGAATAGATGGCAAAGCTTTTAACTTACTCTTTTTGAATGAATAGATATGTTTAAAGTTTATTTTTTGAGAGAGAAAGAGCACGAGTGGGGGAAGGGCAGAGGGACAGGGGGACAGGATCTCAAGCAGGCTCTGCACTGTCAGCACAGAGCCAGTGCAGGGCTCGAACCCACAAACTGTGAGATCATGACCTGAGCCAAAATCAAGAGTCAGATGCTTATCTGACTGAGCCATCCAGGCACCCCTGAATAAATAGATATGTTTAAAGAAAATCTGGATTGGGGCACCTTGGTGGCTTAGTCATTTGGGCATCCGACTTTAACTCAGGTCATGATCACATGGTTTGTGGGTTCGAGCCCCGCGTTGGGCTCTGTGTTGACAGCTCAGAGCCTGGAGCTTGCTTCAGATTCTGTGTGTGTGTGTGTGTGTGTGTGTGTGTGTCTCTGTGTCTCTCTCTCTGCCCCTCCCCTGCTTGCGTTCTCTCTCTCTCTCTCTCTCTTTCAAAAATAAAATAAAATAATTTGGATTAATGTGATAAAACTGCTTTGGAAGTAAGGAGAATAATTTACTGTTATTGATGAATAAATGAATAACCACTCAGATTTCCAAAGTGGGTTGAGAACACATATCTGTGTGGTATTTCCCTCCCTATTCCCTACCTAATTATTTAATACACTTCTACAACAAACTATAGTAATTGCATCTTATTTTTCTCTTTTTAATTTCTTACCTCCTATCTAAAAATCCCTCTAGGTTCTCTTGAGCTGTCTGGTTTGCTATAAAACTTTGCCTTATGGTATCTAATTTGATTATTAGCGTTGCCAGAAATGAACTCCTGTTAGGACAACTTAGATTTTATAGTCCATAAAGATTATGGAAGCTTGTAAAGGAAATAACCATTTGTAGATGCTGAACCTCTCATCCACTTACTATTACTTAATTGTAATTTCACCTACTTCTATTTATAGTTTTTATGATGTTGACTTGATTCGCGGATATTGTTTTTTATAGCTGACGTTTACCTTTCTTCTCAGGGCTGTCAATGTTGGCCACCACAGTTGGTCTCTATCTTGTTCCGTTCTGTAAGACAGCGGGATTACTGATTGTCATGATGTCCATCTTTGGTGTTTCAATTGGCATTCTGGATACAGGTCGGTGAGCCCTTCAGTGTCCTGTCTGGGAGTGGGGACTTCCTATTAGAAAAAGTAGAATGGATGACACCAAATGGTTATTTGCAGTGTAAAATGACACCAGCCTACTGAATTGCTCCTGGGGTCACCCAGTCAGAACCACCCTTTTGGCAACTACTCTTCTTGCCAAGTAGGGTACCTGTTTTTGAGCAGCCAACCATGGAGTGAATTTAAAGAACTTTGTTCAGTGAGGGATTATTGCTTTATGGTATCCAAACAGGAAAGGGTCCGCCACGTGGGTAACTATGGTGCAGGTGAAGGGGCTTTCATTTTGGGATAGAACTTTATCAGTGTAGTATGGGAGGAATTGATGGGTTACTAGGTTGAACCAGCTGGCTGAGGAATCCTAGAAGCGGCTATCCAGTTTTAAAAAGCACTCTGCCTTTCTGAGCAACCTGTGCTCTGTATTATTTTCCTGCTCTTTTGTTTACTCTCAAAACCTCCTGCCTTCTTGCAGGAGATCCTCTCCATGGGTCTTGGTATCTTTTAAAAACCTACTAAATAATATGCTTGGCATTTTTGTCCACCCCTAAAAGCAACTCTTATCCCTTGCTCTACTGTTACTTAATAGATCGGGGATGTTTTGTACTTTAGGCTTCGTTTGGTTTAAAAAAAAAAAAAAAAAACAACAGAAAGAAAACCCAAGACTTGATGCTTCTTCCCTTTCACCTTGTAGAGGAGGTATCCTTGTTACCTGTCATGGGCACAGCAGAACTCTATAGTGTTCAGGTTTCTGAACGTGTGTTTTGCATCTGTTATATACATGAATCATTTCCCTCAACTGGCTGCTTGGTAATTTGACCAGTATCTGGTGATAATATATACTTAAAATGTTTATAAATAAATATCCACCCTCGTCCTGCCACCCTGGTATTAGAACTGTGTTATAAAAAGCCTTGGGCTAATGTCCCTAGCTCTAGGAGGGAGTGGTTTACTAGCTTGAGGAATCCATTTGTGAGTATGTGATGTTACACTGCTTCCAGTTCTCTGGTGGTGGGAGGTTAGAGTGCCTTAATCACAGAACTGAGCGAGTTGTAACATCTGATCATTTAGAATGTTATATAAACCTAGTGCCACGTAAAGTAGGCTCTTCCTCTTTCTGATAGTAATGAAACGGGTTTTTGCCAAGTTTCTGTGATTAAATCATTTTCCTCATCTTTCATTGGTAGGTGGTAACGTCCTAATCTTGGCTATATGGGGGGACAAAGGAGCCCCACATATGCAGGCTTTACACTTCAGTTTTGCCTTGGGTGCCTTCTTGGCTCCACTACTGGCTAAACTGGCATTGGGCACGACGGGGTCTGCTGACAACCACACAGAAGCTGACTCTCACAGTTCTCTCAACCAGTCGTCTGAAGCTGACTCAGAATCTCTACTTGGAGTACCTGACAATCTGAATTTACTGTGGGCTTACGCTGTTATCGGTACCTACATTTTTGTAGTTTCTGTCTTTTTTTTGGCTCTGTTTTTGAAGAAAAGCTCAAGGCAGGAAAAAACCAAAGCATCAGCTCAGAGGTCTCGAAGAGCGAAATATCACAACGCCCTTCTGTGTCTGCTTTTTCTGTTCTTCTTTTTTTATGTGGGGGCCGAGGTAACCTATGGCTCTTACGTTTTCTCATTCGCGACCACCCACGCCGGCATGAAGGAGAGTGAAGCAGCTGGGTTGAACTCTATCTTCTGGGGGACCTTTGCGGCCTGCAGGGGCCTGGCAATCTTCTTTGCTACGTGTTTACAACCTGGAACCATGATTGTGTTAAGCAACATCGGCAGCCTGGGGTCATCTTTACTGCTGGTGCTTTTCGACAAGAGCCCAGTTTGTCTCTGGATAGCAACGTCAGTGTATGGGGCCTCGATGGCAACCACGTTTCCCAGCGGTGTTTCTTGGATTGAGCAATACACCACTATCCATGGGAAATCCGCAGCTTTTTTTGTAGTTGGTGCTGCCCTGGGAGAAATGGCTATTCCTGCGGTAATTGGAATTCTTCAGGGAGAATACCCTGATTTGCCTGTAGTTTTGTATACCTCTTTGGGGGCATCGATAGCCACTGCTGTTTTATTTCCTGTGCTCTATAAACTCGCCACCTCACCTCTTGATCAACAGCGGAAAGAACACAGAAAAAGCGAGGACCAGAAAGCTTTGCTTTCTAGTTCTGAGCTAAATGACTACGAGGAAGACAATGAAGAAGAAGATGCAGAAAAATGGAACGAAATGGATTTTGAAGTGATTGAAATGAATGATACAATGAGGAATTCCGTAATAGAGACATCTAGAAATATTCTGACGGAGCCCTTAGCTGAAGTCTCCAGTCACTCCCACTCCAGTGCGGTGGTGTTGGAGTCCTCTCCAGTTAATACTGGCAAGTCCCCTGTGAATCACCTTGCAAGAAACCAGGCTAAAAGGGACTAACACCTAGAGAAGATGGATTATTTACTGACCTCCTTGAATAGTCTCCAGTTCTAAAGAAGCCAGAGCAGAGCATTAACGGATTTTCAACATGCTTTGGGGAATCAAAATTTCTAGCTCTGAGTACATTTAGCAAATGCTAAAACGTTTTGGGAGGTTCTGTAATTCCCAGAGTTTTCCATAAAGAACAAATGGTCTCATGCAGCAGGATCTTGTTGTGAGGCTAGTGTTTGGCACGTGGCTGAGTCAGTAATGTTTTATGGTCTCCATCCCTCAGAGCGTGCAAAGAAGGTGTTTGTTGTTGAGAGGTTGGGTGCCATTCTAATAGCGTGTGAAACCGTCTAGCAGTTGAATCGATGAGCCGAACAAATGATCAGTCATCAGTATTCTGCCAGGGAAGTTGACAAGCGTCGTTTCATAAAAGAGCAACTTTGCAAGTGGACAGGGATTTTTTTCATTGCTTTGCCCTCTCTGTAGTAGTGCACCAGAAAACGCTAATCCTCATTTGATTTCTGATTTCTGATTTCTATGAAGAGAACACAGAACGGGACCCGAGAGACCTGGCTTCAAACCTTGACTGCTGCTTCCTACTTATCTGGTCCTGCACTCAGTCACTCAACTTACGCAGGCCTCATTTATCTTCTCTCCTGACCTGTGATTCCAAAAGTGAAACTGAGGTGGTTTTCAAACTAGGAATCCATAAGTTTTTTTATTTAAAGTATATGCAAGGGGAAAAAAAAAAAGTTTGTGCAAGATGTCTGTTAGAAATTAAGTGCCATCCATTCTTCCTTTCAAATGAGAAATGAAGCAAAGTTGATAGTTTTAAGCATAGTACCAATTGTGAATACGTGTCAGTTTAAGAGGCTCCATGTTTAATAATGATTTGCAAAACACATTTTTAGTATTTCATCCATTCTAAGATGCACCTTTTTTTCACATTTATTTTCACATTTTTAACATCTCTGAAATCAGACTTTGTCTTACAGTCAGTAGTCTCTTAACACTGACAAAATTTGATGGTTGTCCATGTACATATACGAAGTAATGTTGCATGTTACAATCAGTGTCTTAAACAGTAATCCATTCAGTTATGGAGATTTTACTATTTTTACAGATATTTTAAAGAGAAAAGTTATTTTTATATGCTGACTTTCTTGATGTTCAAGCAGGATTTGGAGGCGCGATGTTCCAACTTGAAAAGCTGTTTCTTCAGAGTTACTATGTTAGTACAGCTGTGGACAGTGTCTACCTTAGCAACAGGCTCTGGGTCTGAGCCTTGCATTTCCAGGACTCGCTCCTCGTTGAGTCTGGCTGGTAATCACATTGTTAACACCGTAAACTAGGCTGCTAGTTTAATTTACAAAGAGGCGCAGTCTTTTCCAGTGTTGGGAATATTTGTATCACCCATCTAGGGCTCTTCCTTTCTGAGTTTGAAATATCTGGGAAGCCAAAATAATGAGTAGAAAGTGGCTTGATAGCTTAGGGGTCCAGAGATCACAAAGGGTACTTCATAGGAGCGTGGCAAATGACTAGCACTGATGATAGTTTTTGTTAGTTTTATGGTGAATAACAGTTAATTTCTACTCGATTGCGGTATGTTTGCTTTCTCTTATCTCATTTCTATAATTTTGCCTTTGTTTTTTCCTAAGCGAAATACGGTATCTTTCTTAACCACTGCCCACTCACCTTCTCTACCTGCTGCGATAATCGTTTATGTTAATAATCTAGCACTTTTGGAGAAGGCTGGTGGAGAAATGTACAGTAAAACGCCTATTCTTGCTCTTTTTATGTTGTACTTCCAGCTGGAACTTGGAGACCACCACTGCTGCATTTAGTGCGTTTTCTCAGGTTGGTGGAATTTAGGCAGTTGCTACTGTTTGGCAGCCGGGAGGCTTGCTGGAACAGGGATTCTGTCTGCAGCCTCTACATTTAAGGGGTAGAAGATGCAGCTCGAGGAGAGAAGGATGGTAATAAGAACATGGCAGCAAATTTGGAAATCCAAACTGGAAAATCCACTAGAGTTCCACAAACCAAAATGTGAATGGCCATGTGAGATTATAGGCATTGTGAAAGTTTGATGATGTATTTCCATATTGGAAGGATAAGACTTAGTACAATTCCAAGAATTAGCATTCATCCTAAGCAGTTCTTAGGTAAGTGTCTGTTGATCTGTGAGTAACCAAGAGTGAAGCTCTCTCTTGCTGAAGAGCAGATTTAGCAGTTTGGACATTTATTATCTCACAGTTTCTTGGGTCAGGAATTTGGGCATGACTTCCCCGGATCCTCTGCTCAGGGTCTCGTGGGGCTGCGGTCAAGTCGTCGGGTAGGGCTGTGCTCCTTTCTGGAGCATAGGGTTCTCTTCCGGGGCCATGTGTGCGATGGTTGACAATCCTCAGTTCCTTGCTGTGGTAGGCTGAGGTCTCTGTTGTTTTGCTGTCAGCCAGCACCGGCACCAATTCCCAGAACCTCCCACGGGTTTGTTTTTTTTTTTTTTTTTTTTTTTTTTTTTTTTGCCAAGCAGGCCTCTGTAGATCCTCTCACAACATGGCAGCCTATTTCTTCAAAGCCAGCAGGAGAACCTCTCACCTGAGTCCACTCTGCTGGAATCTTCTATAACATAATCACAGGAGTGACCTCCCGTCACCTTTGCCATCTGCGCTTGGTGGGAAGCAAGTCATAAATTCTACCCAAACTCCAGGGGAGAGGCTAATACAGAGATGTGACTCATAGGGGGTCACCTTAGAGTGTGTTTGCTACACTCTGGTACCTATAGAACCAGGTTTAAGAGAACTAAAAAGTTTGAGCTGGGGAAAAGAAACCCTCAGAAGTCATTGAAAGTGATATAGGTACCAAACCGAGTGAACTAATGTGGGGATGGAAGGTTCCCCATAGGCCAGGCCAACAAACCCGATAGGGGAGAATCTTTTTGTTTGTGGAGCACTGGATAGGCTAACTCCGAGTTACGCCTTTTTTTCCCTTGACATTTTATTTTATGTCCTTTACCACTATGCTTTTAGCCTGTTCAAATGCAGCTTATTATGAGGGAAATAGGTGAATTTCAGTTTAATTGTATTTTCATAGTAAAGTCCAAGAAGACGTTGAGAGCATTTTTCAATTACTCTTATTTTTTAAAGAAAAATTGTTTTTAAAAATCAGTTTTTGTAAATTTTTTTAATGTTTATTTATTTTTGAGAGACACAGACAGAATGTGAATGGGTTAGGGGCAGAGAGAGAGGGAGACACAGAATCCGAAGCAGGCTCCAGGCTCTGAGCTGTCAGCACAGACCCCAACAGAGGGCTCGAACTCACTAGTGTGAGATCATGACCTGAGCTGAAGTCAGACACTCAACTGACTGAGCCACCCAGGTGCCCCTAAAAATCAGTTTTTATTATATAAAAGTAATGAGGGTCAAGTATAAGTAATTTATACAAAGAAAGGTCATGCTGGAAGATTAGGGAAGTACATAAAAATGTAAGGGACAAGTGTAAGTAATTTATATAGTTTTTATTTAATTTATTTTTTAAAAGTAATCTCTGTGCCCAATGTGGGGCTTAGACTTAGGACTCTGCAATCAAGAGTCTTATGCTCTACTGACTGCACCAGCCAGGCCTGTATAAGTAATTTATAATTTTAAACACCTAAAAAAGTTCTTAATTTCTCATCAATGTAATTTCCTGGGTAAAGAGGTAAAAAGAGAATTTCCTCCTACCAGATAAAGTTTCAGAAACAACTTGAATTTTGTGTCCACAGTACATGGACACTATAGTTGATGGACTGGTTGTCAGTTTGAAGACTTGTAATTTATATATAAAAAAAATAAATAAAACCATAGCAACGTATCACTCAGTCTTGCCACTTAAAAGTTATCACTAAAATCGAGCTTAAAGCTCTTAATGGAAGAACATCTGTTCTTCTGGGATACCCTGTATCTGTGTGTGTTAAGGGCCAGTTGTTTTGTTCACAGTGCTGTGAATGTGTGTGTGTTTGCATATGTGAACTCACAGATATCATGTGGGTTTGATATTTTCCTATACTCTGGGGGTGCAGTGGGGGTAGAGGTGGCAGAGAAGGGATACAAAAAAGCTTGAGGTATGATTCCAAGTTTGTTAGAGATGTTCCTTTTTTTTTTTTTTTTTTTTTTTTTTTGGAGAGCATGAAGGGGAGAGAATCTTAAGCAGGCTCCATGCTCAGCACAGAGCCTGATCCCACAACCCTGGGATCGTGACCTGAGCCAAAATCAAGAGTCAGACACTCAACTGGCTGAGCCACCCAGGTGCCCAGAAACGTTCCTTTTTTTTAACTGAAATTTTTATCGTGATTATTACAGATTTTCATGCAGTTGTACGTAGTGGCTCTTTGTTTTTTGTTTTCACATTTCCTGAGTGAGGGATCCTTTTCTCAGTCTGCAAGGGTAGAGCACTAGACTAGCGCTTCTCAAACTGTAATGTGCATTTGAGTTGCTTCTTAAAATGCAGATTCGAATTCAGTACTGCCTGGGATAGGGGCTGAGAGTCTACGTTTCTAACAAACTCTTAGGAGATAGGGAGCTATTGGCCTGGGGACCGACCACTTTGGGTTGCAAGATTCACTTTTTGGGAATGTCAAATTCTTTACTGCGTTGGGGAATTCAGTTTGTTTTTGTTTTGGCTTCTCTAAATCTGACCTTAAATCTGTAGGAGTCTATAGTCCCCATGTACTCCCTCCTCTTTCTCACACACACACTCTCTAGGACTCTGTTCTGAATACTCTCCAGTCCTCTCCGTTTACTGTATTCGCTGTTGAATATTTATTCCTTATGTCTGTTGAATGCCTCCTATTGGGCAGTCTCTGGGGGAGATGCTATGTGTACACGGGTGAGATCAGGAGGTTCCTCCCTCCGTGGAACTTAGCCTCTAAGGCAGTACTGTCCAGTAGAGTTTTCCATAATGATGAGAACGTTTTACATCTGCGCTGCCCAGTAGCCACTGGCCACATTTGGTGAATTGAGCCCTTGAAATATGGCACGTAAGACATAGAAAGTGAATTTTTAGTTTAAGTATCTACATTAGCTGGTGGCTTCCATATTTGATAACGCAGGTATAGTGGGAGAAACAAGTGGGAGAAACATCACACAAGATGTTTCCAGGAAGATTTTATTTTCTGTTATATTAGAAATCAACAACTATTTGGGGTCAGAAAAGTTGTCATAGATACCTTCTCAAACGGCATAATGTAAATTATCATGGCACTTAGGAAAGGCCTGGTTTCAAAGGGTTATAGTGGTAGACAGTGGTGTTCAGTGATCTAAAAGAGGTTTGTCTTTCCATGTGTGTTAAGGAAACAAACCGAGGCTGGGTCATGTTGGTGGCCAGGAGGATTGAAGCTCCTCCCACTGAATGCATTTGAGCTAAGTTGAACTTGACTTGGATTTTTATTTAGCTATAAATAGTTTCATATTTAATAAGTTCTAAAGTTTCATAACATTGAATTTTTGCAGAGATAATTTTTCTATATATTCCAGCATTTTTGGGGTAATTGTCTTAACTATGTGTTCTCATGTCCTCGATTTCTGCCTTGTTTATTTCTTTTAATTCTTGCAGAGAAGATCCCTTAGTTTCTTAGACTGTGGCTGTTAATTCTCATATATTGTCTTCCTTTTGGCTTGTATTTTTAATTGCAGAATGCCTTTCATGTCTCGTCTCTAAGTTTATGGCAAATTGCCTTTGATGTGTTTATATATATTAATAAAAAACGTTGAAGTTATTAGATGACATGAGTGACTTAAGGCATTTTAGCCTCTGAACAATTTGTTGAGATTATAGGGTGCTTTTTAAAAGAGTTATTTATTTTTAATTAAGTACGTTCACATTATTGTTCAACCATCACTGCCATCGTTCACAAAACTGAAACTCTGTAACCCATTAAATGCTCTAACTCCCTATTCCACCCTCCTCCCAGCCCTGAAAACAATCATTCTATTTTCTATCTCTACAAATTTCACTACTCTACACACCTCATATATGCATCACACAGTATTTGTCTCTAAGTACCTCATATAAATGGCATCATACAGTATTTGTCCTTTTATGGCTTGCTTATTTCACTTAGCATAATGTCTTCAGGTTTCATCCACGTTGTAGCATGTGTGAGAATTTCCTTTGTAAGGCTAAGGGATAGTCTTTTGAGTGCATATTTTGTTTATCCGTGTATCTATTATATAGACTCTGGGGTTTCCACCTTTTGGCAATTGTGAATAATGCTGCTATGGAAATTGATGTACAAATATCTGTTTGAATTTCTGCTTGTAATTCTTTTGGGTGTCCCCACAAGTATGATTGCTGGATTATATGGTAGTTCTGTTTTTGATTTTTTTTGGGTGCTTTCATTATTTGGCTTAGATATCTGTTTTTCAGAAGAAACCAACTATAGGAAAGAGGATAGAGAAACCCATGCTTTTGTTAGTACGGGTTCAAACTCTAGGCAGACTTCTAGCCCATTAAAATCAAGTTAGTATCACCCACATCCTGAGTAGATGGAAGATTCTATCAGACATCTACCTCAAAGTTTTGTTATCTCTACTTCAGAATTTTTTTTTTTATTATTCAGTCATTGACTAAGTGTTTGAGAGCCTCTTTGTTTGAAATCCTGCCTGAAATGAAACCAAACCTGGACCTTTTGGAGGTTGCCCTTCTAGACAGATTTTCACTAGTTTTGATTTGGGGGGCTTGAAGTGGTAGGGATGACCTTGTAAATTGAGTACCTCTGTATTTAAGACTGCTCACTACTTATATGGCTTTGTACAATGTAAAGCTTATTTGAATAAAATATTGATATAAATAAATGCTAATGTTGGCTTCAGATAAGATTGGTGTTTCATTTCATGGATGCTTAAGAATGAATTTGGCATTTCCAGAGATTAGTCAAGAATATTGCCAGACTTCAGATTGTGAGTGCTCCAAAACATATATGGTAGTTGTATTGAGTTCCTAAAATGTGAGTAGTATGTATTTTTTCACTTCACGTGGATATTTTAGAAATGACACCTAACATCTTTTGATAATGTCTAACATTTCTGGCCCTTCAGCTTCTCTTAGGTTTATGATCCAATTTCTTTTTTTTTTTTCTAATTTTTTAACATTTATTTATTTTTGAAAGAGAGACCGAGTGCATGGGGGGGAGGGGCAGAGAGAGAGGGAGACACAGAATCCGAAGTAGGCTCCAGGCTCTGAGTTGTCAGCACAGAGCCCGACACAGGACTCAAACCCACGAACTGTGGGATGGTGACCCGAGCTCGAGTCCGGCGCTTCCCAGCTGAGCCACCCAGGCGCCCCTATGATCCAATTTCTAAATTTCCAAGTCCACCAAAGAAGCTATTGCTAGCTGGATATCTTTGTTAATATTTTTTTCTTCATTAATATTTTATTTGAAGAATAATCCCCTAATTAAGATGATTACAGTTCTATCTCTGTCTCAGAATGGGAAAAAGGTCTTCAGAATTGTGCGTCAAGCAGAGACGGGGGTGCTTCTCCTTGCTTCTCGTTCATACAGGGCCCTGCAGCTGAAAGCCCGCTGTTAGTGACCACAGCCCTTTTTGTCTTGTTTAAAACAACTGTGGTGGTGATCTGGTTAAATGCTTCTCACTTAGAGTGTGATTCGGGTGTATAGCAGCCTCCCCATCCCCTCACACTTTACTGGAGTCTTTGGGAAAAGATCGTTTTTAAAGTGGCAGCATTTGAGCTGAGAGAAACTAAATGGCACACTCTCCCTGGTCTTATCTGAGCAGTTAGTAATGACACCGTAGGTGTCCTCATTTGACTCCTGCCATCTCAGCTTTCGGTGATCTAAGTTTACAGCTGTGCACTTTGCCCTGGGCAGGGATCTTGTACCTTTGCATCATGCCAGGGACTCTGGGCAAAGCTTAGCCTTTTCTGACTCCTCCTAAATACAAAACTCTAGAAGCCTTGGCATTGGGCCAGATAGGATAGGCTTTCAAGTGAACTGGCGGTGATATCCAGGGTCCCCAATGCTTTCCCTGATGAAGCAAGGGCTTCATTTATAGTTCCACTCCTACTTCATCTTCCATGGATTTGGTTGGGCATGAGAATGGATTAAATGGCCACAGCACCCACTCTTAAGTGTTTCCTGGGCGGGAAGGATAGGGTGAGAGATGTGGTTTACAAGGACACAGACATGGGGCTCTTGCTACCACCCACTGGAAAAGATAATGGCTTGGGGGATGGAATTTTTCTATTTGCTCACTATAGCAACTGTTTCATTCTCTGTCCTTTGGGAAACTTGAATGGATCCTATAGAGCACACGAAAAAAGTTCATGTGTAGTGTAATGGTTAAGTGTGGAATCTGGAGTCTGTCAGCCTGGATTTGAATTCTGACTGCCACCTACTACCTTTGTCACACTACTCGATCTCTTGGCCTCTATTTTCTTTCATGGGGTAGGCAGTGAGACTTGAATGCATCTAGTATACTGCATCATACATACATTTACAAGTTGAACTATGCCCGCGCCCCCCACCCCCACCCCAATCTGTATGTTGAAGTCCTAACCTCCAGTATCCCAGACTGAATATTTGGAAATGGGGTCTTTAAGAAGGCAATTAAGCTACAATGAGGTTATTAAGCTGGGCCCTAATCCAACGTGATTGGTATCCTTATAAGAGGAGGAAATTTGGACACAGGCACAGAAGGAAGACTATGTCAAGACACAGGGAGAAGACTGCCATCTACAAGCCAAGGAGAGAGGCCACAGAGGAAACCAGCCCTCCAATACCTTGATCTCAGACTCCTAGCCTCCAGAATTGTGGGAAAGATTTCTGTTAAGACACCCTACTCTGTGGTACTTTGTTATGGCACCCCCAGTGAACTAATACACATAATAAGTACACAGTGAAGGTTAGTTACTATTACTATTTTTATTATTATTGTTTCCAAACCACTAAGCCAAAAGAAAAAATAAAGCAGCCACAAATGGGGAATTTTATTCATAAAGGAATATTCACTAGATTAGTAAAAGAGACCACCAACAAAATGGAAATGATAAGAATTCTTAATAACTGTGGTTGGGAAGGCCAGGTTGGACACCCTAACTAAGCTAACAAGGTATGGGTCACAAGAACATTTATTTAGTTGTCCCACCACACCAGTAAGAAGACAGGTGGCTGAGAGTTCACACACCTGGCCTTGGGAGCTCTCTGCTTAGGTACTATGCCAAGGATGGACTTCCTTGGACCTGACCAAATAGCTAAGGTAAATGGGGCCCCTGGCAATAAAAGAGTGAGAAACAGCAAAAGCACACAATTATTTTTAATGGAGAATGCATGTGTACAGTAATAGAATCAGTAACAATACAAAGGTAAATTAAAAGTAGATCTTATTCACCCTTGACCCCAACCCTCATTAAGGCAACCGCTCTTACTGTCCTTTTTGTGCATCATCTAGAGATATCTGTGCATATACAAAAAAGTGTTTATATGCACATATATAAAATGAATATATATTCTGCTTTATTTTTATTGAGAAGTAATTGACATGTAACACTGTATTAGTTTCAGATGTACAACATAATTTGATATATGTATGCATTCTGAAATGACCACCTTCACTCATTTTACACAACCCCGACCCTTACCTTTGGCAACCACTAATCTGTTCTGAGTTCAGGAGTTTTTTGGCTTTGCTTTTTCGTTTTTTTTAGATTGCACATAAAAGGGATTTATTGTGCAGGATATGTCTTTCCCTATCTGACTTATTTTACTTACCATAATGCCTTCAAGTTTCATTCATGTATGACATGGCAGGATTTCCTTACTTTTATGGCTAATATTCCGTGTGTGTGTGTGTGTGTGTGTGTCTGTATCACATTTTCTTTACCCATTTGTCAATGGACACTTTCCATGTCTTGGCTATTGTACACAATACTTAAGTATTGAGAAAGTGATTTCATTTCTTTTGGAGAAATACCCAGAAGTGAAATTGCTGGGTCATATGGTAGTTCTGTTTTTAATTTTGTGAGGAACCTCCATACTGTTTTCCGCACTGGCTGTACCAAAGTACATTCCCACCATAAGGATTCCCTTTCCTCCACATCCTTGTCAATACTTGTTATTTCTTGTCTTTTTTATAACAGCCATTTGAGCAGGTATGAGATGATATCTTGTGGTTTTGATTTGCATTTCCCTGATGATTAATGATGTTGAGCATCTTTTCATGTACTGGTTGGCCATCGTGTGTGTTCTTTGGAAGAATGTCGGTTCAGATTCTCTGATCTTCTGCCCATTTTTTAAATTAGATTTTTATTTTGCTTTTTTATTGAATTGTACAAGTTCTTTATGTATTTTGGATATTAACCCCCTATCAGATATATGATTTACAAAAACTTTCTGTCATTGAGAGATGAGTTCTAAACCTATAGATGGCCTTTTCATTTTGCTTATGGTTTCCTTTCTTGTGCATAAGCTTTTATACTTTGATGTAGTCCCACTTGATTATTTTTGCTTTTGGTGTCAAATTTAAAAAATCATCACTAAGACTGACGTTTAGGGGTTTACCATCTATTTTTTCTTTGAGACATTTTATGGTTTCAGGTCTTAGGTTTAAGTCTTTAATATATTTTGAGTTGCTTTTTGTGTATGGTATAAGATAGTGGCACAGTTTCATTCTTTTGCAGGTGGCTGTCCAGTTTTCTCAGCACCATTTATTAAAGAAACTGTTCTTTCCTCACTGTATCTTGTTGGCTCCTTTACTGTTTATTACTTAACAATATGAGTGGTATTTTTTTTCTGGGCTCTGTTCTGTTCTATTTTATTTATTTAATTAATTTTTAAATTTACATCCAAGTTAGCATATAGTACAACAATAATTTCAGGACTAGATTCCTCAATGCCCCTTACCCATTTAGCCCATTCCCCCTCCCACAACCCCTACAGCAACCCTCTGTTTGTTCTACATATTTAAGAGCCTCTTATGTTTTGTCCCCCTCCTTGTTTTTATATTATTTTTGCTTCCTTTCCCTTATGTTCATCTGTTTTGTATCTTAAAGTCCTCATATGAGTGAAGTCATATGACTTTTGTCTTTCTCTGACTAATTTCACTTAGCATAATACCCTCTAGTTCCATCTACATAGTTGCAAATGGCAAGATTTCATTCTTTTAGATTGCCAAGTAATACTCCATTGTATGTATGTACCACATCTTCTTTATCCATTCATCCATCAGTGGACATTCGGGCTCTTTCCATACTTTGGCTATTGTCAATAATGCTGCTATAAACATTGGGGTGGGGTGCCTGGGTGGTTCAGTTGGTTAAGCATCCGACTTTGGCTCAGGTCATGATCTCATGGTACATGGGTTCGAGCCTCGCATGAGGCTCTGTGCTGACCACTCAGAGCCTGGAGCCGGCTTTGGATTCTGTGTCTCCCTCTCTCTCTCTCTGCCCCTCCCCTGATCATGCTTCCTTGCTCTCTCTCTCAAATATTTAAAACAATTTTTTAATTAAAAAAGAAACATTGGGGTGCATGTGCCCCTTCAAAACAGCATACCTGTAGCCCTCAGATAAATACCTAGTAGTGCAATTGCCAGGTCATAGGGTAGTTCTATTTTTATTTTTTTGAGGAACCTCCATACTGTTTTCCAGAATGATTGCACCAGTTTGCATTCCCACTAGCAGTGCAAAAGAGAACCTCATTCTCTGCATCCTCACCAACATCTGTTGTTGCCAGAGTTGTTAATGTTAGCCATTCTGATTGGTGTGAAATGTTATCTCATTGTGGTTTTGATTTATATTTCTCTGATGATGAGTAACATTGAGCATTTCTTCATGTGTCTGTTAGTCATTGGGATGTCTTCTTTGGAGAAGTATCTATTCATGTCTTTTGCCCATTTATTCACTGGATTTTTTGGTTTTTCGGTGTTGAGTTTGGTAAGTTCTTTATAGATTTTGGATACTAACCCTTTATCTGATATGTCGTTTGCAAATATCTTCTCCCATTCTGTTGGTTGCCTTTTAGTTTTGCTGATTGTTTCCTATGCTGTGCAGAAGATTTTTATCTTGATGAAGTCCCAATAGTTCATTATTGCTTTGATTTTCCCTTGCCTCTGGAGATGTGTTGAGTAAGAAGTTGCTGCGGCCGAGGTCAAAGAGGTATTTGGCTGCTTTCTCCTCTAGGATTTTGATGGCTTCCTGTCTTATGTTTCGGTCTTTCATCCATTTTGAGTTTATTTTTGTGTATGGTGGAAGAAAGTGGTCCAGGTTCATTTTTCTGCGTGTTGCTGTCTAGTTTTCCCAGCACCATTTGCTGAAGAGACTGTCTTTATTCCACTGGATATTCTTTCTTGCTTTGTCAAAGATTAGGTAGCCATACATTTGTGAGTCCATTTCTGGGTTTTCTATTCTGTTCCATTGATCTGTGTGTCTGTTTTTGTGCCAGCACCATACTGTCTTGATGACTACAGCTTTGTAATACAACTTGAAGTCTGGGATTGTGATGCCTCCAGCTTTGGTTTTCTTTTTCAAGATTGTTTTGGCTATGTGGGACTTTTCTGGTTCCATACAATTTTAGGATTGTTTGTTCTAGCTCTGTGAAGAATGCTGGTGTTATTTTGATAGAGATTGCATTGAATATGTAGATTGCTGTGGATAGTATTGACATTTTAAGAATATTTGTTCTTACTATCCAGGAGCATGGAATATTTTTCCATTTTTTGTGTCTTCTTCAATTTCTTTCATAAGCTTTCTATAGTTTTCAGTATATAGATTTTTCACCTCTTTGGTTATATTTATTCCTAGATATTTTATGGTTTTTGGTGGAATTGTAAGTGGGATTGATTCCTTGATATCTCTTTCTGTTGCTTCATTATTGGTGTATAGTAATGCAACTGATTTCTGTGCATTGATTTTATATCTTGCGACTTTGCTGAATTCATGGATCAGTTCTAGCAGTTTTTTGGTGGAATCTTTTGGGTTTTCCACACAGAGTATCATGTCGTCTGTGAAGAGTGAAAGTTTGACTTCCTCCTGGCTGATTTGGATGCCTTTTATTCCTTTGTGTTGTCTGACTGCTGAGGCTAGGACTTCCAATACTGTGTTGAATAGCAATGACGAGAGTGGACATCCCTGTCGTGTTCCTGACCTTAGGGGGAAAGGTCTTAGTTTTTCACCATTGAAGATAATACTAGCAGTGGGTCTTTCATATATGGCTTTTATGATCTTGAGGTTTGAGCCTTCTATCCCTACTTTCTTGAGGGTTTTTATCAAGAAAGAATGCTGTATGTTGTCAAATACTTTCTCTGCATCTGTTGAGAGGATCATGTGCTTCCTGTCCTTTCTTTTATTGATGTGATGTATCACATTGATTATTTTGCAGATATTGAACCAGCCCAGCACCCCAGTTATAAATCCCACTTGCTTGTGGTGAATAATTCTTTTAATGTATTGTTGGATCTGGTTGGCTAGCATTTTGTTGAGAATTTTTGCATCCATGTTCATCAGAGAAATTGGCCTTAAGTTCTCCATTTTAGTGTGGTCTTTGTCTGGTTTTGGAATCAAGGTAATGCTGGCTTCATAGAATGAGTTTGGAAGTTTTCCTTCCATTTGTATTTTTTGGAACAGCTTCGAAAGAATAGGTGTTAACTCTTCTTTAAATGTTTAGTAGAATTCCCCTGGAAAGTCATCTGGCCCTGGACCTTGTTTTTTGTAAGATTTTTGATTACTAAATTGATTTCTTTACTGGTTATGAATCGGTTCAAACTTTCTTTTTCTTCCTGTTTCAGTTTTGGTAGTGTATATGTTTCTAGGAGTTTGTCCATTTCTTCCAGATTGCCCATTTTATTGGCATATAATTGCTTATAATATTCTCTTATTATTGTTTGTATTTCTGCTGTGTTGGTTGTGATCTCTCCTCTTTCATTCTTGATTTTATTTATTAGGGCCCTTTCCTTTTTCTTTTTGATCAAACTGGCTAGGGGTTAATCAATTTTGTTAATTCTTTCAAAGAACAAGCTCTTGGTTTCATTGATCTGTTCTACTGGTTTTTTTGGTTTCGATAGCATTGATTTCTGCTCTAATCTTTATCATTTCCTATCTTCTGCTGTTTTGGGGTTTTATTTGCTCTTCTTTTTCCACCTCTTTAAGGTGTAAGGTTAGGTTGTATATATGAGACCTTTCTTCCTTCTTTAGGAAGGCCTGGATTGCTCTGTACTTCCCTCTTATGACCATCTTTGCTGCATCCCAGAGGTTTTGGGCTGTGGTGTTATCATTTTCATTGGCTTCCATGTACTTTTTAATTATCTCTTTAACTTCTTGTTATTCTTTAGTAGGATGTTGTTTAGTCTCCAAGTATTTGTTATCTTTCCAAATTTTTTCTTTTGCTTGATTTCAAGTTTCATTGCATTGTGGTTTGAAAATATGCACGGTATGATCTCGATCTTTTTGTACTTGTTGAGGGCTGATTTGTGACCCAGTATGTGATCTATTCTGGAGAATGTTCCATGTGCACTGGAGAAGAATGCATATCCTGCTGCTTTAGGATGAAATGTTCTGAATATGTCTGTTAAGTTCATCCAGTCCAGTGTGTCATTCAAAGCCATCGTTTCCTGGTTGGTTTTCTGTTTAGATGATCTGCCCATTGCTGTAAATGGGGTGTTGGAGTCCCCTACTACTATGGTATTATCATTGGATTCTTTATGTTTGTGATTAATTGATTTATATATTTGGATGGTGCCACGTTTGCAGCACAAATGTTTATAATTGTTAGATCTTCTTGGTGGATAGACTGCTAATTATGATATAATGCCCTTCTTTATCTCTTGTTACAGTCTTTATTTTAAAATTTAGATTGTCTGATATAGGTATGGCTACTCTGGCTTTCTTTTGGCGACCATTAGCATGACAGATGGTTCTCCAGCCCCTTACTTTCCATCTAAAGGTGACTTTAGGTCTAAAATGGGTCTCTTGTAAAGAGCATATAGATGGATCTTATTTTCTTATTCATTCTGTTACCTTCTGTCTATTGATTGAAGCGTTTAGTCCATTGATGTTTAAAGTGAGTACTGAAAGATATGAATTTATTGCCATTGTGTTGCCTGCAGAGTTGAAGTTTCTTGTGATGTTCTGTGGTCTTTTCTAGAGTTTGTTGCTTTTAGTCTTTCTGTTTTTGTTTTTCATCTTTTCTCCCCTCAGAGAGTTCCCTTAAAATTTTTTGCAGAGCTGGTTAAGTGGTCACAAACTCCTTTAATTTTTGTTTGTCTGGGAAACTTTTAATCTCTTCTTCTATTTTGAATGACAGCTTTGCTGGATAAAGAATTCTTGGCTGCATATTTTTCCAACTCAGCACATTGAATATATCCTGCCACTCCTTTCTGGCCTGCCAAGTTTCTGTGGATAGGTCTGCTGCGAACCTGATCTGTCTTCCCTTGTAGGTTAAGGACTTTTTTTCCCTTGCTGCTTTCATGATTCTTTCCTTGCCTGAGTATTTTGTGAAATTGACTATGATATGCCTTGTTGATGGTTGGTTTTTTTTTAATCTAATGGGAGTCCTCTGTGCTTCCTGGATTTTGATATCTGTGTCTTTCCCCAGGTTAGGAAAGTTTTCTGCTATGATTTGCTCAGATAAACCTTCTACACTTTTTCTCTCTCTTCATCTTCTGGGACCCCTATGACTCTGATGTTACTCCTTTTTAATGAGTCATTGAGTTCTCTAATTCTTATATCTGCTCTTTTGCCTTAGTGTCCCCCTTTTTTTTCTGCTTCATTGTTCTCCATAAGTTTGTCCTCGACATCACTGATTAGCTGTTCTGCTTTATCCATCCTTGCCACTATGGCATCCAGTTGAGATTGCAGCTCCATCATAGCATTTTTTATTTCATCCTGACTAGCTTTTACTTCTTTTATCTCTGCAGAAAGGGATTTTAATCTATTTTCAACCCCAGCTAGTATTCTTATTATCATAATTATAAATTCTGGTTCAGACATCTTGCTTGTATCTGTGTTGATTAAATCCCTGTCATTTCTTCCTGTTTTTTCTTTGGGGTGAATTCCTTTATTTTGTCATTTTGAAGGAACAAAAGGAATTAATAAAGTAAAAAAAATTAAAAATTAAAAACAGTACAAAAAAAATCAATAAATGATGCTAGATCCTAGGTGTGTTTTGGTCTGGTTGTTGAAATAAGCTTGATAGATTAGAGAAAAAAGGGAAAGATAAGGAAAAAAAGGGGGGGAGGGAAAACGTTTGAAAATTTGCAAAAATGAATATGATAAAAAAGAATAAAATGAAATAATAGAAGTAAAATAGAATTTAAAATTTTAACAAAAAAGTAAAAAATATAGTAGAAAACAAAAATAGTTTTAATAAAAATGTAAAATAAAAATTTTTTCTTTCTGTATTCAAGAATAAGAAAAGAAAGAAAAAAAACTATTGAATAGATGGACCAGCTAAAAGAATGAAATACAATTGAGATTACATCTGGTTTCCCTTAGAAGTCAGACTATGAAGCACTTTATAGTCCATAAACTAAGCAGGCAGAGAGACTTGTGGTGTTCCTTAAGAGTGTGGTTGGCCCAGTTGGGTGGGGCTTAGTGTAATGGCTCCATTCTCCATTACATAGTGCTGCTTAGCTTACTGGGGTCAATTGTTGTGGTGCCTGTAGGCATGTATGCACATGCAAGGGGGGGTGAAAATGGCGTCACCCAGCTACCCAGTCTCTAGTATCAGAACTCTTGTGTTCTCCCTGACTGGCAATCAAGCACCCCTCCTTTGTCTCTGGCTTCCCATCTCCTTCTTGCTTCTACTTTGTCTGTGACCAGGCTGTCAGTCTGCTAGGTGGCACCTCCCTCCTGAGTTTTATCTCAGATGCAGCTGCGTTTCCCAACCTCTCACTTCTGAGGGACTGCAGCTTTGACCCACTCAGACCCTCTGGGGGAGGGTCTCGCTGAGCAATGGCTGGGTACCAGCCCACCCCCAGGAACGTTCACAAGACTGTGCTGCTGCTGATGCCGAGACTGTGGGTGGGTTCCAGCCCATCCCAGAAAAAGTTCTTGTGATCATGTAGCTACAGCATTTCAGGGATTATGGCAAATGACAACACACATCTGGCACCAGGCTTCACCTTTTACGTCCTTGTTCCAACACCAGTGAATGTGGTTGTTCTCTGGGGTCCGCTGGGACCTTTGCCTGTGAGGAGGTCACACAGCCTCTCCAAATGCCCTCCCAGCAGGGAAACCACCTCTCCCCGTGTGGCCGGAGGACCCCTCGGAACTCGCTCTCTGCTCCTGGTGATTTGCTTTTCCCACCAGAGCACTGCCAGGTATCGAGCTGTGGAGTTCCAGACTCTGCACTCCTCCTGTTTATAGAGTCTTAATGGAATTTAAACTCTCTCCTTTCTCTCTTTTTATTTCAGTCCCTGTGGCTGTTTCCATTTCCCACTTTCTCTCCAGCTGCTTTTGGGGGGGTTGCTTTTCTCATACTCTCCCCCCATCTCCATCCTCTCTCCACAAGCAAAAACATCTCCCTGCCCTCCGTGGCTTCTCTCTCCCCCAGTTCACCTCTCTGCACCATGTACCTGCTGAATTCTGTGGTTCAGGTTGTGAAGATTGTTGTGTTAATCCTCAAATCAGTTTTCTAAGTGTGCAAGATGGTTTAGTGTTGATCTGGCTGCATTTCAGGCATGAGACACACACACAAAAAACAAAAAATCCCAACAACTTCCATGCTGTTCTGCCACCTTGGCTCCTTCTCTGTTCTATTGACTGATGTGTCTGATTTTATGGCAATACCATATTGTTTTGATAACTACAGATTTGTAAAATAGTTTGAAATCAGGGATCATGATTCCCCTGGTTTTGTTCTTTCTCAAGATTGTTTTGGCTATTTGCAGTTCTATCAAATTTTAGCATTCTTTGTTCTAGTTCTGTGAAAATGCCATATGTGGAATTCAGGATTGCATTGAATCTTTATATTGCTTTGGGTAATATGGACATTTTAACATTATTAATTCTTCCAACACATGAGCATGAAATATCTGTACATTTATTGTGTCTTTTTCAATTTCTTTCATCAATGTCTTACAGTTTTCAGAGAGTAGGTCTTTCACCTCCTTGGTTAAACTTATTCTTAAGTATTTTATTTTTTTTGGTGCAATTGTAAATGGGATTGCTTTCTTAATTTCTTTTTCTAAAAGTTCATTGTTAGTATATAGAAATGCAACATATTTCTGTGTATTGATTTTGTATCCTGCAACTTTACTGAATTCATTTATTCTAACAGTTTTTTGGTGGAGTCTAGGGTTTTCTACAGTATATTATCTGCAAATAGAGACGGTTTTACTTTCCCTTTCTGATTTGGATGACTTTTATATCTTGCCTAATGGTTCTGCCTAAGACTTCCAGTAGTATGTGGTGGGAATGGATATCTTTTGTCTTCTTCCTGATCTTAGAGGAAAAGCTTTCAGTTTTTCACCATTGAGTATGATGTTAGTCACGGACTTGTCATATATTGCCTTTATTCTGTTGAGGTATGTTCCTTCCGTACCCACTTTGTTGAGAGTTTTTATCATGAATGAATGTTGAACTGTCAGATACTTCTGTTTCTATTGGGATGATCATATAATTCTCATCGTTCATTTTGCTAATGTGGTGTATTGCATTGATCAATTTGCACATGATGAACTATCCTTGCCTCCCACTTGATAGGTACATTGGTCATGGTGTATAATCCTTTTAATGTGTTGTTGAATTCAATTTGCTAAAAAAATTTTTGTAATGTTTATTTTTGAGAGAGAGAAAGAGCACAAGGAGGAGAGAGGCAGAGAGAGGGAGGTACAGATCTGAAGCAGGCTCTAGGTTTCAAGCTGTCAGCATGTAGCCTGATGAGGGGTTCAAATTCATGAACCACGAGATCATGACCTGAGCTGAAATCAGACGTTTAACTGACTGAGCCACTCAGGCACACCCTTGCTTTAAAAAAAGAAAAAAAAAATATTAATGAGTTTTTGTAATTACATTCATCAGGAATATTGGCCTGTAATTTTCTTTTCTTGTAGTGTCCTTATAGATCTTCAGCTGTGGCCTTACCCTGTTTTTTCATTTAGGACAAATTCCTTTGTCTTCTCATTTTGTCTAAGTCTCTGTGCCTGTTTCTCTGTGTTAGGAAAGTCAGCTATGTCTCCTGTTCTTGAGGATAAAGGCTTTGGGTGTTTTTGTTTTTGGTTTTGGTTTTGGTTTTTTTTTTTTTTTTTTGAGAGGGAGGGAGAGAGAGAATCTTATGCAGACTCTGTGCCCAACGTGGAGCCCAACAGAGGGCTTGATCTCACAACTGTGAACTCATGACCTGAGCTGAAATCAAGAGTTAGATGCTTAACCAACTGAGCTATCTAGGCACCCCAAGGATAATGGCTTTGTGAAGAAGAGGTTCTATAGTGCCCTGCTGTGTAGTGTTTGCTATTCTCCAGGCCCTGGCAATTCTGGGAGTGTCTTTAATGTGTGCTGCCTACACTCTGCTGTTATGTCCTGGCCTCTTTATCCTTCAGGCCAGTCATCTACAGATGCCTGCTATGGGCAGTGTTTGGTCCCTGACCTGAATGTGGTACGTTTTAAATAGGTGTGCTCTGGTCTGCTTGTGAAATGAGACCTGCTGCCACTGCCACTGGAACTGAAGCCTTGCAAAACTCCCCAGTCAGGGGATGTAGTGTTGGCAGGGGTTGGGCTGGTCTTCTTGGGGAAGGATCCAGTCATGCTGGGGCTGAGACAAACATGACTGGGAACCATGGTTCTTCTGGAGTGCAGTGGGGCGGGTTTGGTGTAAGCAAGTTAGGTAGTGAGAGTTGGCCCTCTGATGGCTCCCACAGATGGCTCTATTTATGCTGAGGGGCAGGGAAGGGAAATAGCACCTGTCAGTCCTTTTGATCCCAGAGAGATCTCTCTGTGAATGCTGCCTCTCTGGGACATGCTCCAAGATGGGCAACTAACCTCCCCACTGTGTGCAACAGGTGCCCTTCAGATTGCTGTTTCCATGTTTCCCTGGGCTGTTTGCCCTGCCTTTTCTCCAAGAGCAGCCCCAATGTCTTCCAAGTTCTCCCACAGGCAAGCATTCTGACCTTTAAAACTCCAGGCTTTATGCCCCACTGGTTTCAAGAACTCAAAAAATTTGGCCCCTCTTGCTTTCTAAGCCAGTGCTGTGGGTTCTATTGCCCCCATGTACTTCCCTGTGTGTTAGACTACCTCTTGCCCTTTTCCATGACTGTGGCTCCCTTCCCACCACAGCGGCCATAATCTGTTTCTCTCCTAAGCCCCATCCCCACACTTCCTACCTTCTTTGATGTGGCCTCTTCTCTATCTTTAGTTGTAGAGATTTGGCAATCTTCAGATCAGTTTCTGGGGTATTTAAGGATGATTTGATAGTTGTCTAGTTGTATTTGTGGGAGAGGGTGAGCCAAGATCTTCCTACTGTGCCACTGTCTTCCCCTCCAAGTCTCATTTGAATGCATTTTAGAGCTCTATATTTTTACTCTCCCTACCCCACATTTGTTTTTGATGTCACAGTTTAAATCTTAAAAAAAAAAAAAAATTAAATGTTTATTTTCAAGAGAGAGAGAGAGACAGAACATGAGTGGGGGAGGGGCAGAGAGAGGGAGACACAGAATCCAAAGCAGACTCCAGGCTCTGAGCTGTCAGAACAGAGCCCCACATAGGGCTTGAACCCACAAACTGTGAGATCATGACCTCAGCTGAAGTTGAATGCTTAACTGACTAACCCATCCAGGTGCCCTATAGTTTAAATCTTTTTATCTTGTGTATCCATTGACAAATTATTGTAGTTATAATTATTTTTACTATATTTGTCTTTTAACCTTTATACTAGGTTTACAAGTGATTAGCCTATCACCATCACATTAGATTATTCTGAATTTAACTGTATATTTATCTTTACTACTGAAATTTATACTTTCATATATATTTTCTCTTACTAATTAGTACCCCCTCATCTCAGCTTGAAGAAGTCCCTTTAAAATTTCTTGTAAGGTTGGTCTAGTGTTGCCGACTCCTTTTGCTTTTGCTTGTGTGGATGACTCTTTATCTCTCATTCAATTCTGAAGGACAACTTTACTGGGTAGAGGATTCTTGTATGGCAGGTTTTTTTTTTTCTTTGAGCATTTTGTGTCATGCCACTCCCTTCTGGCCTGCAAAGTCTCTGCTGAAAAATCCGCTTTTAGTCTTAGTAGGATGTCCTTATACATAACAAGTTTTTCTCTTGCTGCTTTTAAGATCCTCTCCTTGTCTTTAACTTTTGACAATTTAATTATAATGTGTTTTTGTGTGGGGTCTGTTTGAGTTCATGTTATTTGGAACTCTCTGTGATTTCTGGACCTGGATATCTTTTTCCTTCCCCAGGTTAAGGAAGTTTTCAACCATGGTTTCTCTAAATGAATTTTCTGTTCCTTTCTTTCTCTCCTCTTTCTGGACCCCTCCCTCCTCCTCCCCTTACTGCAAATATTAGTCTTCTTGATGTTGTCTCATCAGTCTCTCTAACTAGCTTCACTGTTATTCATTCTTTTTACTTTTTGCTACTCTGATTGGATGGATTACATTGCTATGTCTTTGAGCTGATTCTTTTTCAGCTTCATCTAGTCTGTTATTGAACCCCTCTAAATGTATTTTTCAGTTCAGTTATTGTATTCTTTTGTTCTGTGACTTCTGTTTGGTACTTTCTTACATTTTGTATCTTTTTGTTGAAATTCTCTGTTCATGCATTATTCTCTTGATCTTGGTGAGCATCTTTATGACTGTTATTATAACTCCTTACAAGGTAACTCATTCATCTGTTTCATGACTTTTTCTGGGGTTTTGCCTTGTTCTTTTGTTAGGAACACATTTCTCTGATTTTCCATGTTCCTTGACTCTCTGTGTTGGTTTCTAGATAAAACAGCCACTTCTTAAAGGGGTGGTCTCCTGTAGGAGATGATCTTTACTGTTCAACCCTTCCTAGGCCTTGGTTGTCAGTTAACATACAGTGTTACATTAGTTTCAGGTGTACAATACAGTGATTCAACAACCGTATACATTATTCACTGCTCATCACATTAAGTGTAATCTTAATCCCCTTCACCCATTTCACCCATTCCCCCACCAGTTTATTCCCTTCGGGTAACCAGCAGTTCTATACATTTAGGATTCTCTCTCACCTTCCCTTCCTCCCGCTGGTTTTTTGACCCTTTTCTTTTCTTTCTTTCTTAAATTCTACATATAAGTGAAATCATATGTTTTTCTCTGACTTATTTCAGTTAGCATTATACTATCTAGCTCCATCCATGTTGTTGCAAATGGGAAAATTTCATTCTTTTTTTGACTGAATAATATTCCATTGTAGGTATATGTGTGTGTATATGTCTGTATATATGTATGTATGTACTTCTTTATCCATTCATGTATTGATGGACACTTGGGTTGCTTCCATAATTTGCCTATTGTAAATAATGCTGCAATAAACAGGGGGGCATTTATCTTTTCAGATTAGTGTTTTTGCAGTCTTTGGATAAATTACCCAAATAGTAATTCTATTTTTAACTTTTTGAGGAACTTCCATACTGTTTTCCACAGCAGCTGCACCAGTTCGCATTCTCACCAACAGATCATGAGAATTCTTTTTTCTCCACATCCTTGCCAACACTTGCTGTTTCTTTAATTTTTAAAAAATGTTTATTTGAGAGAGAGAGACAGCAGGAGAGGGGGAAGAGAGAGAGGGGAGAAAGGGAGAGCAAGAGAGAATCTCAAGCAGGTTACACGCTGTCAGCACAGAGCCCAATCTGGGGCTTGATCTCATGACTGTGAGATTATGACCTGAGACCAAATCAATTATCAGATGCTTGACTGACTGAGCCACCCAGGCACCCCTGATTTGTATTTCACTGATGATGAGTGATGAGAACGTTTTCATGTGTCTATTGGCCATGGGGATGTCTTCTTTGGAAAAATGTCTGTTCATGTTTGATGCCCATTTTTTAATTGGATTTCTTTTTTGTTTTGGTGTTGTTATATAAATTCCTTATGTATTTTGGATACTAACTCTTAATGGGATATGTCATTTGCAAATATCTTCTCCCATTCAGTAAGCTGTGTTTTAGTTTGATTGATTGTTTCCTTTGCTGTGTAGAAGCTTTTTTATTTTGATGTAGTCCCAACAGTTTTTGCTTTTATTTCTCTTGCCTCATGAGACATATCTAGAAAGATGTTGGTATGACCATTATTGGAGAAATTACTACCTGTGTTGTCTTGTAGGATTTTTATGGTTCAGGTTTCACATTTAGGTCTTTAATCCATTTTGTGTTTATTTTTGTGTATGGTGTGAGAAAGTGGTCCAGATTCATTCTGTTGCATGTAGCTCTCCAGTTTTCCCAGCACCATTTGTTGAGGCTTTTTCCCATTAAATATTCTTGACTTCTTAGAAGATTAGTTGACCACATAATGGGGGATTTATTTCTGGGCTCTCCATTCTGTTCTCTTGATTTATATGTCTATTTTTGTGCCAGTGCCATACTGTTTTGATTGCTACAGCTTTGTAGTATGCCTTATAATCTGGGATTGTGATACCTCCAGTTTTGTTCTTTTTGAAGATTGCTTTGGCTCTTTGAGGTCCTTTGTGGTTCCATACAAATTTTATGATTATTCTAGTTCTGTGAAAAAATGCTATTGGCATTTTGATAGGGATTGCATTAAATCTGTAGATTGGTTTTGGTAGTATAGCCACATTAACAGTATTTGTTTTCGAATCCATGAGCATGGAATATCTTTTTATTTGTGTTATCTTCAATTTCTTTCATCAACGTTATAGTTTTCAGAGTACAGGTCTTTTACCTTCTTGGTTCAGTTCATCCCCAGGTGGTTTATTACTTCTGACTCAGTTATAAATAGTATTTTCTTAATTTCTCTTTCTGCTCCTTTATTCGTGTATAGAAATACAATGGATTTCTGTATATTGATTTTGTATCCTGGAACCCTACTGAATTTATCAGTTTCAGTAGTTTTTTTGGTGGAGTTTATTTAAAAATTTTTTTTTTTTGTTTTTAATATTTATTTTTTGCTTTTCTTTTTTTTTTTTTTGGGTGGAGTTTTGTATATATAGCATCATGTCATCTGCAAACAGTGAAAGTTTTACTTCTTTCTCACCAATTTGGATGCCTTTTATTCCTTCCTCTTGTCTGCTGTGGCTAGGACTTCCAGTACTCTGCTGAATAACAGTAGGGG